>NC_138524.1:40866964-41466964 GCF_000230855.2 Cajanus cajan
TGAGGCGCAGTACGGCCTCTGACATCAATACGGCCCGAACTAAAGATTTGAACTACAGTACGGCCGTATTGAATTCAGTACGGCCGTATTGGTTTCAGTACGGCCGCACTGAAGTTCAAAAACTTCAGTATGGCCGTATTGGTTTCAGTACGGCCGTATTGTAGTTCAAATTGTTCAGTACGGCCGTACTGAACTTCTAGGAGGCCGTATTGAGCTTCAATCCTCCCACATCCTTATTTTAAGCTACTCTAAGACCTCTAAACCTACAGATAATCATCCTAGGGTCTTCCAGGAGTCCTTCTGGATGACTTTCCTTCGGTCTTCGAGAGTCTTCGAGTCTTATTTCCGACCCGAACAATTTTAGGGGTCTACAGTCATTAGTCTCCCCAGGTGTAGCAAGTAAGTCAGTTGAAGAATTAGAGAGAACCAATGAACAGTAAAACAATTACCTGTTATGTTGTGCATCTGTGTTGGTTATTAGTCTCCCCAGGTGTAGCAAGTTAGTCAGTTGAAGAATTCGAGAGAACCACTGAACAGTAAACCAATTACATGTTATGTTGTGCATCTGTTTTGGTTATTAGTCTCCCCAGGTGTAGCAAGTAAGTCAGTTGAAGAATTAGAGGGAACCAATGAACTTTAAACCAATTACCTGTTATGTTATGCATCTGTGTTCGTTATTAGTCTCCCCAGGTGTAGCAAGTAAGTCAGTAGAAGAATTAGAGAGAACCAATGAACAGTAAACCAATTACCTGTTATGTTCTGTATCTGTCTTGGTTATTAGTCTCCCCAGGTGTAGCAAGTAAGTCAGTCGAAAAATTAGAGAGAACCAATGAACAGTACACCAATTACATGTTATGTTGTGCATCTGTGTTGGTTATTAGTCTCCTCAGGTGTAGCAAGTAAGTCAGTTGAAGAATTAGAGAGAACCAATGAACACTAAACCAATTACCTGTTATGTTGTGCATCTGTATTGGTTATTAGTCTCCCTAGGTATAGCAGGTAAGTAAGTTGAAGAATTAGAGAAAACCAATGAACAGTAAACCAATTACCTGTTATGTTGTGCATCTGTGTTGGTTATTAGTCTCTCCAGGTGTAGCAAGTAAGTCAGTTGAAGAATTAGAGAGAACCAACGAACTGTAAACCAATTGCCTATTATGTTGTGCATCTGTGTTGGTTATTAGTCTCCCCAGGTGTAGCAAGTAAGTCAGTTGAAGAATTAGAGAGAACCAATGAACAATAAAACAATTACCTGTTATGTTGTGCATCTGTGTTGGTTATTAGTCTCCCCAGGTGTAGCAAGTAAGTCAGTTGAAGAATTAGAGAGAACCAACGAACTGTAAACCAATTGCCTATTATGTTGTGCATCTGTGTTGGTTATTAGTCTCCCCAGGTGTAGCAAGTAAGTCAGTTGAAGAATTAGAGAGAACCAATGAACAATAAAACAATTACCTGTTATGTTGTGCATCTGTGTTGGTTATTAGTCTCCCCAGGTGTAGCAAGTAAGTCAGTTGAAGAATTAGAGAGAACCAATGAACAGTAAAACAATTACCTGTTATGTTGTGCATCTGTGTTGGTTATTAGTCTCGCTAGGTGTAGCAAGTAAGTCAGTTGAAGAATTCGAGAGAACCATTGAACAGTAATCCAATTACCTGTTATGTTGTGCATTTGTGTTGGTTATTAGTCTCCCTAGATGTAGCAGGTAAGTAAGTTGAAGAATTAGAGAGAACCAATGAACAGTAAACCAATTACCTGTTATGTTGTGCATCTGTGTTGGTTATTAGTCTCCCTAGGTGTAGCAAGTAAGTCAGTTGAAGATTTAGAGAGAACCAATGAACAGTACACCAATTACATGTTATGTTGTGCATCTGTGTTGGTTATTAGTCTCCCCAGGTGTAGCAAGTTAGTCATTTGAAGAATTAGAGAGAACCAACGAACTGTAAACCAATTACCTATTATGTTGTGCATCTGTGTTGGTTATTAGTCTCCCCATGTGTAGCAAGTAAGTCAGTTGAAGAATTAGAGACAATCAATGATCGGTAAACCAATTACATGTTATGTTGTGCATTTGTGTTGGTTATTAGTCTCCCCAGGTGTAGCAAGTAAGTCAAATGAAGAATTAGAGAGAACCAATGAATAGTAAACCAATTATCTATTATGTTTTGCATCTGTGTTGGTTATTAGTCTCCCCAGGTGTAGCAAGCAAGTCAGTTGAAGAAATAGAGAGAACCAATGAACAGTAAACCAATTACCTGTTATGTTGTGCATTTGTGTTGGTTATTAGTCTCCCCAGGTGTAGCAAGTAATTCAGTTGAAGAATTAGAGAGAACCAATGAACAGTAATCCAATTACCTGTTATGTTGTGCATCTGTGTTGGTTATTAGTCTCCCTAGGTGTAGCAGGTAAGTAAGTTGAAGAATTAGAGAGAACCAATGAACAGTAAACCAATTACCTGTTATGTTGTGCATTTGTGTTGGTTATTAGTCTCCCCAGGTGTAGCAAGTAAGTCAGTTGAAGAATTAGAGAGAACCAATGAACAGTAATCCAATTACCTGTTATGTTGTGCATCTGTGTTGGTTATTAGTCTCCCTAGGTGTAGCAGGTAAGTAAGTTGAAGAATTAGAGAGAACCAATGAACAGTAAACCAATTACCTGTTATGATGAGCATTTGTGTTGGTTATTAGTCTCCCTAGGTGTAGGTGGTAAGTAAGTTGAAGAATTAGAGAGAACCAATGAACAGTAAACCAATTACCTGTTATGTTGTGCATCTGTGTTGGTTATTAGTCTCCCAAGGTGTAGCAAGTAAGTCAGTTGAAGAATTAGAGAGGACCAATGAACAATAAAATAATTACCTATTATGTTGTGCATCTGTGTTGGTTATTAGTCTCCCCAGGTGTAGCAAGTAAGTCAGTTGAAGAATTAGAGAGAACCAATGAACAGTAAAACAATTACTTGTTATGTTGTGCATCTGTGTTGGTTATTAGTCTCCCCAGGTGTAGGAAGTAAGTCAGTTGAAGAATTCGAGAGAACCAATGAACAGTAAACCAATTACATGTTATGTTGTGCATCTGTGTTGGTTATTAGTCTCCCCAGGTGTAGCAAGTAAGTCAGTTGAAGAATTAGAGAGAACCAATGAACAGTAAACTAATTACCTGTTATGTTATGCATCTGTGTTCGTTATTAGTCTCCCCAGGTGTAGCAAGTAAGTCAATTGAAGAATTAGAGAGAACCAATGAACAGTAAACTAATTACCTGTTATGTTATGCATCTGTGTTCGTTATTAGTCTCCCCAGGTGTAGCAAGTAAGTCAGTTGAAGAATTAGAGAGAACCAATGAACAGTTAACCAATTACCTGTTATGTTGTGCATCTGTGTTGGTTATTAGTCTCCTCAGGTGTAGCAAGTAAGTCAGTTGAAGAATTAGAGAGAACCAATGAACAGTAAACTAATTACCTGTTATGTTATGCATCTGTGTTCGTTATTAGTCTCCCCAGGTGTAGCAAGTAAGTCAGTTGAAGAATTAGAGAGAACCAATGAACAGTTAACCAATTACCTGTTATGTTGTGCATCTGTGTTGGTTATTAGTCTCCTCAGGTGTAGCAAGTAAGTCAGTTGAAGAAATAGAGAGAACCAATGAACAGTAAACCAATTACATGTTATGTTGTGCATCTATGTTGGTTATTAGTCTCCCCAGGTGTAGCAAGTAAGTCAGTTGAAGAATTAGAGAGAACCAATGAACAGTAAACCAATTACCTGTTATGTTGTGCATCTATGTTGGTTATTAGTCTCCCCAGGTGTAGCAAGTAAGTCAGTTGAAGAGTTAGAGAGAACCAATGAATAGTTAACCAATTACTTGTTATGTTGTGCATCTGTGTTGGTTATTAGTCTCCCCAGGTGTAGCAAGTAAGTCAGTTGAAGAATTAGAGAGAACCAATGAACGGTAATCCAATTACATGTTATGTTGTGCATCTGTGTTGGTTATTAGGCTCCCCAGGTGTAGCAAGTAAGTCAGTTGAATAATTAGAGAGAACCAATGAACAGTAAACCAATTACCTGTTATGTTGTGCATCTGTGTTGGTTATTAGTCTCCCCAGGTGTACCAAGTAAGTCAGTTAAAGAATTAGAGAGAACCAATGAACAATAAAACAATTACCTGTTATGTTGTGCATCTGTGTTGGTCATTAGTCTCCCCAGGTGTAGCAAGTAAGTCAGTTGAAGAATTAGAGAGAACCAATGAACAGTAAAACAATTACATGTTATGTTGTGCATCTGTGTTGGTTATTAGTCTCCCCAGGTGTAGCAAGTAAGTCAGTTGAAGAATTAGAGAGAACCAATGAACGGTAATCCAATTACATGTTATGTTGTGCATCTGTGTTGGTTATTAGGCTCCCCAGGTGTAGCAAGTAAGTCAGTTGAATAATTAGAGAGAACCAATGAACAATAAACCAATTGCATGTTATGTTGTGCATCTGTGTTGGTTATTAGTCTCACCAGGTGTAGCAAGTAAGTCAGTTAAAGAATTAGAGAGAACCAATGAACAGTAAAACAATTACCTATTATGTTGTGTATCTGTGTTGGTTATTAGTCTCCCCAGGTGTAGCAAGTACGTCAGTTGAAGAATTAGAAAGAACCAATGAACAATAAACCAATTACCTGTTATGTTGTGCATCTGTGTTGGTTATTAGTCTCCCCAGGTGTAGCAAGTAAGTCAGTTGAAGAATTAGAGAGAACCAATGAACAGTTAACCAATTACATGTTATGTTGTGCATCTGTGTTGGTTATTAGTCTCCCCAGGTGTAGCAAGAAAGTCAGTTGAAGAATTAGAGAGAACCAATGAACAGTAAACCAATTACATGTTATGTTGTGCATCTGTGTTGGTTATTAGTCTCCCCAGGTGTAGGAAGTTAGTCAGTTGAATAATTAGAGAGAACCAATGAACAGTAAACCAATTGCATGTTATGTTGTGCATCTGTGTTGGTTATTAGTCTCACCAGGCGTAGCAAGTAAGTCAGTTAAATAATTAGAGAGAACCAATGAACAATAAAACAATTACCTATTATGTTGTGTATCTGTGTTGGTTATTAGTCTCCCCAGGTGTAGCAAGTACGTCAGTTAAAGAATTAGAAAGAACCAATGAACAATAAACCAATTACCTGTTATGTTGTGCATCTGTGTTGGTTATTAGTCTCCCCAGGTGTAGCAAGTAAGTCAGTTGAAGAATTAGAGAGAACCAATGAACAGTTAACCAATTACATGTTATGTTGTGCATCTGTGTTGGTTATTAGTCTCCCCAGGTGTAGCAAGTAAGTCAGTTGAAGAATTAGAGAGAACCAATGAACAATAAACCAATTACCTGTTATGTTGTACATCTGTGTTGGTTATTAGTCTCCCCAAGTGTAGCAAGTAAGTCAGTTGAAGAATTAGAGAGAACCAATGAACAGTTAACCAATTACCTGTTATGTTGTGCATCTGTGTTCGTTATTAGTCTCCCCAGGTGTAGCAAGTATGTCAGTTGAAGAATTAGAGAGAACCAATGAACAGTAAAACAATTACCTGTTATGTTGTGTATCTGTGTTGGTTATTAGTCTTCCCAGGTGTAGCAAGTAAGTCAATTGAAGAATTAGAGAGAACCAATGAACTGTAAACCAATTACCTGTTATGTTGTGCATCTGTGTTGGTTATTAGTCTCCCCAGGTGTAGCAAGCAAGTCAGTTGAAGAATTAGAGAGAACCATTGAACTATAAACCAATTACATGTTATGTTGTGCATCTGTGTTGGTTATTAGTCTCCCGAGGTGTAGCAAGTAAGTCAGTTGAAGAATTAGAGAGAACCAATGAACAGTAAAACAATTACCTATTATGTTGTGTATCTGTGTTGGTTATTAGTCTCCCCAGGTGTAGCAAGTACGTCAGTTGAAGAATTAGAAAGAACCAATGAACAATAAACCAATTACCTGTTATGTTGTGCATCTGTGTTGGTTATTAGTCTGCCCAGGTGTAGCAAGTAAGTCAGTTGAAGAATTAGAGAGAACCAATGAACAGTAAACCAATTACCTGTTATGTTGTGCATTTGTGTTGGTTATTAGTCTTCCCAGGTGTAGCAAGTAAGTCAGTTGAAGAACTAGAGAGAACCAATGAACAGTAATCCAATTACCTGTTATGATGAGCATTTGTGTTGGTTATTAGTCTCCCTAGGTGTAGGTGGTAAGTAAGTTGAAGAATTAGAGAGAACCAATGAACAGTAAACCAATTACCTGTTATGTTGTGCATCTGTGTTGGTTATTAGTCTCCCCAGGTGTAGCAAGTAAGTCAGTTGAAGAATTAGAGAGGACCAATGAACAATAAAACAATTACCTGTTATGTTGTGCATCTGTGTTGGTTATTAGTCTCCCCAGGTGTAGCAAGTAAGTCAGTTGAAGAATTAGAGAGAACCAATGAACAGTAAAACAATTACTTGTTATGTTGTGCATCTGTGCTGGTTATTAGTCTCCCCAGGTGTAGGAAGTAAGTCAGTTGAAGAATTCGAGAGAACCAATGAACAGTAAACCAATTACATGTTATGTTGTGCATCTGTGTTGGTTATTAGTCTCCCCAGGTGTAGCAAGTAAGTCAGTTGAAGAATTAGAGAGAACCAATGAACAGTAAACTAATTACCTGTTATGTTATGCATCTGTGTTCGTTATTAGTCTCCCCAGGTGTAGCAAGTAAGTCAGTTGAAGAATTAGAGAGAACCAATGAACAGTTAACCAATTACCTGTTATGTTGTGCATCTGTGTTGGTTATTAGTCTCCTCAGGTGTAGCAAGTAAGTCAGTTGAAGAAATAGAGAGAACCAATGAACAGTAAACCAATTACATGTTATGTTGTGCATCTATGTTGGTTATTAGTCTCCCCAGGTGTAGCAAGTAAGTCAGTTGAAGAATTAGAGAGAACCAATGAACAGTAAACCAATTACCTGTTATGTTGTGCATCTATGTTGGTTATTAGTCTCCCCAGGTGTAGCAAGTAAGTCAGTTGAAGAGTTAGAGAGAACCAATGAATAGTTAACCAATTACTTGTTATGTTGTGCATCTGTGTTGGTTATTAGTCTCCCCAGGTGTAGCAAGTAAGTCAGTTGAAGAATTAGAGAGAACCAATGAACGGTAATCCAATTACATGTTATGTTGTGCATCTGTGTTGGTTATTAGGCTCCCCAGGTGTAGCAAGTAAGTCAGTTGAATAATTAGAGAGAACCAATGAACAGTAAAACAATTACCTATTATGTTGTGTATCTGTGTTGGTTATTAGTCTCCCCAGGTGTAGCAAGTACGTCAGTTGAAGAATTAGAAAGAACCAATGAACAATAAACCAATTACCTGTTATGTTGTGCATCTGTGTTGGTTATTAGTCTCCCTAGGTGTAGCAAGTAAGTCAGTTGAAGAATTAGAGAGAACCAATGAACAGTTAACCAATTACATGTTATGTTGTGCATCTGTGTTGGTTATTAGTCTCCCCAGGTGTAGCAAGTAAGTCAGTTGAAGAATTAGAGAGAACCAATGAACAATAAACCAATTACCTGTTATGTTGTACATCTGTGTTGGTTATTAGTCTCCCCAAGTGTAGCAAGTAAGTCAGTTGAAGAATTAGAGAGAACCAATGAACAGTTAACCAATTACCTGTTATGTTGTGCATCTGTGTTCGTTATTAGTCTCCCCAGGTGTAGCAAGTATGTCAGTTGAAGAATTAGAGAGAACCAATGAACAGTAAAACAATTACCTGTTATGTTGTGTATCTGTGTTGGTTATTAGTCTTCCCAGGTGTAGCAAGTAAGTCAATTGAAGAATTAGAGAGAACCAATGAACTGTAAACCAATTACCTGTTATGTTGTGCATCTGTGTTGGTTATTAGTCTCCCCAGGTGTAGCAAGCAAGTCAGTTGAAGAATTAGAGAGAACCATTGAACTATAAACCAATTACATGTTATGTTGTGCATCTGTGTTGGTTATTAGTCTCCCCAGGTGTAGCAAGTAAGTCAGTTGAAGAATTAGAGAGAACCAAACCAATGAACAGTAAAACAATTACCTATTATGTTGTGTATCTGTGTTGGTTATTAGTCTCCCCAGGTGTAGCAAGTACGTCAGTTGAAGAATTAGAAAGAACCAATGAACAATAAACCAATTACCTGTTATGTTGTGCATCTGTGTTGGTTATTAGTCTCCCCAGGTGTAGCAAGTAAGTCAGTTGAAGAATTAGAGAGAACCAATGAACAGTAAACCAATTACCTGTTATGTTGTGCATTTGTGTTGGTTATTAGTCTCCCCAGGTGTAGCAAGTAAGTCAGTTGAAGAACTAGAGAGAACCAATGAACAGTAATCCAATTACCTGTTATGATGAGCATTTGTGTTGGTTATTAGTCTCCCTAGGTGTAGGTGGTAAGTAAGTTGAAGAATTAGAGAGAACCAATGAACAGTAAACCAATTACCTGTTATGTTGTGCATCTGTGTTGGTTATTAGTCTCCCCAGGTGTAGCAAGTAAGTCAGTTGAAGAATTAGAGAGGACCAATGAACAATAAAACAATTACCTGTTATGTTGTGCATCTGTGTTGGTTATTAGTCTCCCCAGGTGTAGCAAGTAAGTCAGTTGAAGAATTAGAGAGAACCAATGAACAGTAAAACAATTACTTGTTATGTTGTGCATCTGTGTTGGTTATTAGTCTCCCCAGGTGTAGGAAGTAAGTCAGTTGAAGAATTCGAGAGAACCAATGAACAGTAAACCAATTACATGTTATGTTGTGCATCTGTGTTGGTTATTAGTCTCCCCAGGTGTAGGAAGTAAGTCAGTTGAAGAATTAGAGAGAACCAATGAACAGTAAACCAATTACATGTTATGTTGTGCATCTGTGTTGGTTATTAGTCTCCCCAGGTGTAGCAAGTAAGTCAGTTGAAGAATTAGAGAGAACCAATGAACAGTAAACTAATTACCTGTTATGTTATGCATCTGTGTTCGTTATTAGTCTCCCCAGGTGTAGCAAGTAAGTCAGTTGAAGAATTAGAGAGAACCAATGAACAGTTAACCAATTACCTGTTATGTTGTGCATCTGTGTTGGTTATTAGTCTCCTCAGGTGTAGCAAGTAAGTCAGTTGAAGAAATAGAGAGAACCAATGAACAGTAAACCAATTACATGTTATGTTGTGCATCTATGTTGGTTATTAGTCTCCCCAGGTGTAGCAAGTAAGTCAGTTGAAGAATTAGAGAGAACCAATGAACAGTAAACCAATTACCTGTTATGTTGTGCATCTATGTTGGTTATTAGTCTCCCTAGGTGTAGCAAGTAAGTCAGTTGAAGAGTTAGAGAGAACCAATGAATAGTTAACCAATTACTTGTTATTGTCGCCACCGGCCCGAAACGGGCTTTCGGCATTCGCGAAGGATGGTTGGACTCTTTTATTTGTTTAAAATATGGATTGCTAGAATGACTTATTCTCAAACTGAGACCTCGTCAAACGAGCAATTTTATTAAAATGGTTCACCAATCCATGTTAATCCCAAGCGGGACCCTCCATGGATTAGCGGTTTTCATAAAAGGAGGGTTCTTTGGAGTCGCCACCAATGTTTTACTCAAAACATTGGAAAAAGGGATAAGGCAATCGATTCAAAAATCGACTTCGGCCATTACAACCAGAGTCGGGTAAGGGAGTCGGTTACGCGTGAGGAAGGTGTTAGCACCCCACAGCGCCCCTTTCGGGTTCCCTATGACAGATTATTTCTAAAATAACAATATAAAATTACTAAATTACCCCTATTTATTCTAAGCAATTATAAATTAACTATCTACATGATGACAGTTTAAATATGCACACAGAAAGCAGTAAAAGGAAGGATTTAAGAAGAAACCTTTGAAGCGTGCTTTTATATTAAAGTAAAACTGGGAAGCTTTTTGGCGTTCCCTCGCTCTACAAGCCCGCTCGCTCCCTCCTATAAAATTTTGACTATGGAAATCCGGAGGATTTCCCTTCGACTAGGTTCGATCCTCAAGCAAAATGGCTCGGGGCTCAAGAACTTCGTCGGATCAACTCTCCGAGTGATTTCTAGGGCAGAACACTGCTCAAAAACCCCAGAATACTCAAGGAGAGGGTTAAAACTGTGTGTAAAAGTGTCAAATGACGTCCAATTGACGTCATATTTATAGGGAACAGGCCCAATACGGGCTACAGAATCAATACGGCCGTATTGAAATTTTTGAACTTCAATACGGCCGTATTGAGTTCAATACGACCGTATTGAAGCTCAGAAATTTCAATACGGCCGTATTGAGTTCACTGCGGCTGTATTGAAGCTTCAATACGGCCGTATTGATTTCAGTACGGCTGTATTGAAGTTTCAGAAACTTCAATACGCCGTATTGAGTTCACTGCGGCCATATTGAAGCTTCAATACGGCCGTATTAAGTTTAGTACGGCCGTATTGGGCTTCATTCCCTCCACTTCCTTATTTTAAGCTATTCTAAGACCTCTAGACCTACAGAGAACCCTCCTAGGGCCTTCCAGGAGTCCTTCTGGCTGATCTTCCTTCAGTCTTTGAGAGTCTTCAAGCTTTATTTCCGCCCCGGACAATTTTAGGGGTCTACAGCTGCCCCCCCTTTACTTAGTCGGACGGCCTTTTGGTGTACCGGCTGACAAGTAAAGGAGTTGACCCAATTGTCCGGGTGATGTGCCGACCTTCTGACTTGTAATGTCTTCCGGTGGAAAATTGTTGAGTAGCCTCTCCAGGTTGAGTATTAGTCGTCGCCTCTCCAGGCTCATGCATACCTCGGTGCTCTCGACAACTGGGTAGCTGAGTACTGCCTCTCCAGGCCTGTGCATACCTCGGTGCTCTCGACAACTGGGCAGCTGAGTATTGCCTCTCCAGGCTTGTGCATACCTCGGTGCTCTCGACAACTGGGTAGCTGAATATTGCCTCTCAGGCTTGTGCATACCTCGGTGCTCTCGACAACTGGGTAGCAGAGTATTGCCTCTCAGGCTTGTGCATACCTCGGTGCTCTCGACAACTGGGTAGCAGAGTATTGCCTCTCAGGCTTGTGTATACCTCGGTGCTCTCGACAACTGGGTAGTTGGGTATTGCCTCTCAGGCTTGTGCATACCTCGGTGCTCTCGACAACTGGGCAGCTGAGTATTGCCTCTCCAGGCTGGTGCATACCTCGGTGCTCTCGACAACTGGGCAGCTGAGTATTGCCTCTCCAGGCTTGTGCGTACCTCGGTGCTCTCGACAACTGGGTAGCAGAGTATTGCCTCTCCAGGCTGGTGCATACCTCGGTGCTCTCGACAACTGGGCAGCTGAGTATTGCCTCTCAGGCTTGTGCATACCTCGGTGCTCTCGACAACTGGGTAGCAGAGTATTGCCTCTCCAGGCTTGTGCGTACCTCGGTGCTCTCGACAACTGGGTAGCAGAGTATTGCCTCTCCAGGCTGGTGCATACCTCGGTGCTCTCGACAACTAGGTAGCTGAGTATTGCCTCTCAGGCTTTGAGATGATTTTGTCTCCACAGTCCATGATGCTGCTTCGACGGTTTTTCTGATTTTGTGCCGCTGAGGGCTGGATAACGCAGGAATCCGTCTAGGGGATGTGCAGTCATTCATAGGTTCCTGTGCCCCAACTTGCATTGCATTGTTGGTACCCATTGAGGAATTTCTGTTTCCTTGGGGTGTAGACACAGATGCTCTTCTTGAATTGAGCGATGCCTTATGTTTGGCTGACGTCCTTTGACGTTGGTGGAGTATCCCGGTTATCTTTATTCAGGTATCTCTTTTGGGTTTTCTGATTTTTGTCGCCTCTGTGTAGGCTGTTATCCGCTGGGGATTCTGTCGTTGATTTTGATTAGCCTCTTCTGTTAGGCGTATCAGCTTGACGTTCAATGATTGGCTAAAAAGCCAAATTCCGCTTGGGGAATTGTTATTGATTTTTTTCTTTTTTTGGGTTTTCCTTTTTGAAGGAGTGCCTCTTGTGTAGGCGACTGGGGATTTGAAGTTCAGTGTTCGGCTGAGTGCCAGATTCCGCTTGGGGAATACTTATTGATATTTTTGATTTTTCTCTTTTTGCAGGGATGCCTCTGAGTAGGCGATTGGGGAATGAGGGATCTTATGTATCCCAGAGTATTATTTAGGAAGCCTCTGCAGGCTTAGCCTCACTCAACACTTGAGTTGGAGAGCTATCTTCACTGAGGAAGTTTAAGTCCTTTGACTTGGATATTCTGCTTAGGAGATCGTACTTCCATTGGGAATTTTGTCGATCTTGCTTTGATAGCTCTCGCTGGGGATTTGTTCTGAGCGCGAGCTGAGGTTTCTCTGGGGAGTATTATTTCTGCGAGCCTCTCCAGGCTCAATTATTCTGTACAGTTGGGGAGTATTATTTCTGCAAGCCTCTCCAGGCTTAGTTATTCTGAAAGAGTATTATTTCGGTGAGCCTCTCCAGGCTCGTTTATTCTGTGGGAGTATTATTTCGGCAAGCCTCTCCAGGCTCAATTATTCTGTACGATGCGGAGTTTTTGTCTTTTTTGTCGACTTTTGACTTTTTCTGTATTTTTTGCCTTTTCTGTTGACTGCTGTCATACACAAGCAATTTTCTATTTTTTTCTATTTTATGCAATTGCCTCATGATAAGGTCTTTGAATGTGCAACTAATGTGTGTGTGATGCACAAATGCAAGTTTGATTATTTTATTAACGCTTTTTAGAAAAATGAATGGCTCTCCCTATCCTCCTCTTCTTGGAGGAATTTCTGTCATCGACGTGAGGGAATATTTTTGTGAGCCTTTTATGCAGGAGATTACGGATTTTAGGAACCCCTCCAATTTTTCTTTATTTGACCGATTATTAAGAGAGTTTCGTACAATTTTTGAAACATCAATTTAGAGGCATAATCACATGGTCAAGAGAGAAAAGAAACAAATGGATATTTTATTTGATATTCAAAAATGTTTTTACAGAAAGATTTGCAAAGGGAAATTTATGAAGAATGGCTGGCCAGGGTAGGCTATATACATTGGGCTTAACAATTATATCTGTAATTGTTGCTCTTTACGTTCCCCTAATTGCTTCGGCCTGAGCCAGGAGTGTAGATGCTGCAAGACGCTTGCTTCTAGAAGATAATCACTTGAACCGCCTTTCGGTTTTCGATTCAAGCAATCGTTGCTTGCTTTGCTTTTACATCTTATTCTTTTGCCCCTAACTTTTGCCTAGGACGTATCCTAGCGGGGATAATTTTGCCTTTGTTTTGCCTAGTACCCTTGTACTGGCAGGCTTTTTATTTTGCCCTAACTTTTGCCTAGGACGCCCTTTTTTGGGTTTTCATCCTAGCGGGCCTATGCAAGCAACGTCTTCAAGCATAGTACTTCTTTACCACGTCAGTGTTGACTAGGTATCAAAGTTCTTCTCCATCCATGTTTGTGAGGATCAATGCTCCTCCTGAGGAGGCTCGTTTTTCCACGTATGGTCCTCCGTGATTTAGGGCATACTTTCCGGTTTTGTCCTTTTGAGTTGGTAGCAATTTCTTCATTACCGACTCTCCCTCATGGTAGACTCGAGGGTGGACTTTTCTTGTCAAAAGCCTTTTTGGCCTTCCTCTGATAGGCTTGACCATGGCATATGGCGTTCAGCCGTTTTTCTTCAATGAGGTTCAACTGGTCATACCGGCTTTGAACCTATTCTTCTTCGAAAAGTTTTGCTTTCATAATTACCCTTAGAGAAGGTATCTCGACTTCGATGGGTAGAACTGCCTCCATCCCATAAACGAGGGAGAATGGAGTAGCTCCTGTAGATGTATGTACTGAAGTCCTATAACCATGAAGAGCGAAGGGTAACATCTCGTGCCAGTCTTTAAATGAGACAACCATCATTTGCCCTATTTTCTTAATGTTCTTATTGGTTGCCTCGACTGCCCCATTCATCTTTGGCCGATATGGGGAAGAGTTGTGGTGTTGGATCTTGAATTCTTGGCACAGTTCTTCCACCATTTTGTTGTTCAGATTATCAGTGATGATTTATTTCTCCATGCTTCCACTAGATTATTTTAAAATCTTTTGGGACAAGAGAGAAGAGAAAGAAAAGATATTTTTGTTCTGAAGTTTGTGTTTTAGAGGGGATTTATTTTTCAAAAATGATTTTTGTAAGAATGGATGGCCAAGGTAGGCTTATGTGTTTAGGCTTGTTTGATTAAACACTTATGAAGTTAAAAAATCGTGTTGTGATTCAACAACTTGGATAGATTCCCTTGAACCTTTCTTTTTGAATTCGGTTCGTGGTACCATGATGGATTTATTTTTGTTTTTTGATTGTCCTTATTTTTGCCTAAAACACCCTTTTGTGGCGTTTTAGCGGACCTTTGTTTTTATTTATTTTGTAACCCTATCTTTTGCCTAGGTCACCCTTTCGTGGGATTCCTAGCGGGTTCTTTGCTCTTATTTTTGCGCAGTCCCCTTTTTGGGTTTCCTGCCGAGCTTCTTTTATTTTTGAAGGATTTATTTTTATCCATGATGGCACTTGTCGAGGCCAAGGGAAGGTGCTCCAAGTTGTCACACACACTTCCACATAAAGATGATGTGGGTTTATTATTATTAAGATGATTTTAACCTCATTCATGTTTAAAAAAATGTGGTTTAGAATTTTATTATAAGCAAGAAAAGAAGCAATGAAAAAGAATGATTTTATTATAATCATAGCGGAAACATGTGTCCTTATTTCATCACTGATATGGGTCCAAATATTGACCTCTTTTATCTCTCGGCCCTGCCCCAAATTCACAGTCTCCAATTTCTCTTGACACGGTTGGAGTAGACGAGTTTCTTGATCTAGCAGTCTTTGCAGATCCGGAGAGATGGTCTCCTCATCACTGTCCAACTCAAACCATTTATCCTCAACTTTCGGATCCCGGTCAGAGCGAACAATTACAGACATAATTATTTTATTGGTTCTGTTTAGGTTTAGAATTATTAATGAGGAAAGAGAGAAAAGAACAAAAAGAGAGTAATGTGAAAATGCCTCTTTATTGATATATGTATGTAAAACTGTACAAAACCCTTATTTACATGAAAAGGTCCTCATGATCTAGGGTACTGATCACGAGTCCCTAAGAGAAAAGAAAAATATGGAGGGGCCCTATTGTGGCTTGCCATTCTCTACTCCTGCTTTGGTAGAGGATTCTTGCTCACGTCGGGTGCTGTCGAATCGAAAGTGACCCACCCAGCATCAATAAGGTCTTGGACCTTATATTTGAGAACTTTACAGTCCTCCGTTGAATGCCCCGATGCCCCCGAATGGTATAGACAATTGTCTTGTGGTTTGTACCAATCGGGGTATGGTGGATCAAATTTCCTCGGTGGAACATAAGCTAGAAGACGCGCATCCACTAGCTTCGGCAGGAGATCGCTATATGTGGTCGGAAGTTTATCAAACTTCCTCACAGGTTTGTATTGCGACTTTCCCGACTTCGAAGTGGAAGAAGATGGAGAAATGGTTACAGCGTTGACTCCTCCTTCTTTCTTCTTCCCAAAGGCCTTCTTAGCTTCGAATGATTGGGAGGGCTTAGCTAGCTTCCCACTTTTCAGCCCTTGTTCCACCCTCTCCCCAATGGTGATGATGTCCGAGAAGAGTGTCGTTGTGTTCCCTATCATTTTATCGTAATAGGGACCTGTCAACGAGTTGATGAATAAGGACACCGTCTCCTTATCCGACAGCGGGGGCTCTATCTGTGCCGCCAACTCCCTCCATCGTTGGGCGTACGCCTTGAAGGATTCATCATTTGTTTTACTCAAGGCTTGAAGATCGGACCTATCGGGTGTTAGGTCAATGTTATACTTATAGCGCTTGAGAAAGGCGTCGGCCAACTGCCTCCATGTGCACACTTGATTTCCATCCAGCTGCATATACCAATTGAGTGCAGTTTCAGCCAAGCTCTCTTGAAAGCAATGAATTAAGAGCTTTTCATTGGTAGTATATGCAGCCATCTTTCGGCAGTACATGGTGAGATGACTCTTGGGGCAAGTCGATCCCACATATTTTGGGAAATCTGGCACTTTAAATTTGGGAGGGAATTGGATGTCCCTCACCAAACACATGTCGGCGGCATCTTTGATGTCAAAATCATGCCCCTCCATAGCCCTTAGCCGATCCTCAAGAGCATGGAATTGTTCCTTTGAAACCTCGGGCTCTTTGATTACAATTTCAGCCCCTATAGGTATAGCGTGTGGAGGCTCTTCCTCGTGCTCTTCCTCCTCTCCATGATGGGACTCATGGTCACTGTGGTGTGATCCATGTATATTGTGATGACGCATGAGCTCCATCATTTGCGCCATTTGTTCTTTGAGCTGTGAGAGCTCGGCTGTAAGCTTCTTGTTTTGGTCCTCCAGCGCTTCCATCTTCTTGGTTTTCTGTGCGCGTGTGAGGACAGAGAGATGACCAGCCACTTTCTAAAATGAATGTTTATTCTAATTAGCTTATTTATGATATGAATATACTCTCGATGTGAGCTTGATAATCTTTCATCTTTAAGGTGCTGCCTTTTTAAGATGAAAGTTTATCACCTTCCCTAGCCTATGATCTCTCCACAACGGAGAATCTCAATAGTCACGGGTCTCTTTCACTCACATCGAGAGGGTATTAGTGAACCTATAAATGATGATGAGGATGCATGAGGTATTATTGATAATGATGCCTATGCTCCTTACTTTTATTATATTTTCACACATGGTTTTTCCTCTCATGTCATGTTTTTTTCATGCATGGGGATTATTCTTTAGACCTTATCACGAGGTTATTTATTAATGCACAAACAATTGCACATAAGCATTTACACAAACAATTCACTCATCCACGAACAGTCACGAGCGAATCACGAGGTAGGGGTATCCTGCAGAAATGGTGCATATTCAAGGTAGGTTCTAACTGTTCTCACCAGTCCAAGGCCCCCAAGGTGCCCCCATTATAGGGACCCAATTCCTCTCATCGTAGGTCGATGGAAAGCTCCAACGCACCGTCGGACTCAAGTTCATGGTTATCACCTTGAGTGATGTTTTCCGACAACGGTCTACGGGCACCTATAGACCCATTCGACAACCGGTCGTACTAACATCCACTCCCTATGGTTAATCACTCATGCCCCCGGGTATAGAGGGAACTGTTGTGTGCAAAGGTTTGTGTGCAGTTTTTATTTCAAACAATTGCGTAAATTTAAAAATACAACAGTTATTAAAGCCAAATAGATAAACATGTTATCATACAAGTGAGGGGTAATAAAGTAATTTTAACTATTATTTGTTAAAAATAATCTGTCACTAAATGGGATTGACTCTCGAAGCTTCCCCAGTGGAGTCGCCATCTGTCGCCACCGGCCCGAAACGGGCTTTCGGCATTCGCGAAGGATGGTTGGACTCTTTTATTTGTTTAAAATATGGATTGCTAGAATGACTTATTCTCAAACTGAGACCTCGTCAAACGAGCAATTTTATTAAAATGGTTCACCAATCCATGTTAATCCCAAGCGGGACCCTCCATGGATTAGCGGTTTTCATAAAAGGAGGGTTCTTTGGAGTCGCCACCAATGTTTTACTCAAAACATTGGAAAAAGGGATAAGGCAATCGATTCAAAAATCGACTTCGGCCATTACAACCAGAGTCGGGTAAGGGAGTCGGTTACGCGTGAGGAAGGTGTTAGCACCCCACAGCGCCCCTTTCGGGTTCCCTATGACAGATTATTTCTAAAATAACAATATAAAATTACTAAATTACCCCTATTTATTCTAAGCAATTATAAATTAACTATCTACATGATGACAGTTTAAATATGCACACAGAAAGCAGTAAAAGGAAGGATTTAAGAAGAAACCTTTGAAGCGTGCTTTTATATTAAAGTAAAACTGGGAAGCTTTTTGGCGTTCCCTCGCTCTACAAGCCCGCTCGCTCCCTCCTATAAAATTTTGACTATGGAAATCCGGAGGATTTCCCTTCGACTAGGTTCGATCCTCAAGCAAAATGGCTCGGGGCTCAAGAACTTCGTCGGATCAACTATCCGAGTGATTTCTAGGGCAGAACACTGCTCAAAAACCCCAGAATACTCAAGGAGAGGGTTAAAACTGTGTGTAAAAGTGTCAAATGACGTCCAATTGACGTCATATTTATAGGGAACAGGCCCAATACGGGCTACAGAATCAATACGACCGTATTGAAATTTTTGAACTTCAATACGGCCGTATTGAGTTCAATACGACCGTATTGAAGCTCAGAAATTTCAATACGGCCGTATTGAGTTCACTGCGGCTGTATTGAAGCTTCAATACGGCCGTATTGATTTCAGTACGGCTGTATTGAAGTTTCAGAAACTTCAATACGCCGTATTGAGTTCACTGCGGCCATATTGAAGCTTCAATACGGCCGTATTAAGTTTAGTACGGCCGTATTGGGCTTCATTCCCTCCACTTCCTTATTTTAATCTATTCTAAGACCTCTCGACCTACAGAGAACCCTCCTAGGGCCTTCCAGGAGTCCTTCTGGCTGATCTTCCTTCAGTCTTCGAGAGTCTTCAAGCTTTATTTCTGCCCCGGACAATTTTAGGGGTCTACAGTTATGTTGTGCATCTGTGTTGGTTATTAGTCTCCCCAGGTGTAGCAAGTAATTCAGTTGAAGAATTAGAGAGAACCAATGAACGGTAATCCAATTACATGTTATGTTGTGCATCTGTGTTGGTTATTAGGCTCCCCAGGTGTAGCAAGTAAGTCAGTTGAATAATTAGAGAGAACCAATGAACAGTAAACCAATTACCTGTTATGTTGTGCATCTGTGTTGGTTATTAGTCTCCCCAGGTGTACCAAGTAAGTCAGTTAAAGAATTAGAGAGAACCAATGAACAATAAAACAATTACCTGTTATGTTGTGCATCTGTGTTGGTCATTAGTCTCCCCAGGTGTAGCAAGTAAGTCAGTTGAAGAATTAGAGAGAACCAATGAACAGTAAAACAATTACATGTTATGTTGTGCATCTGTGTTGGTTATTAGTCTCCCCAGGTGTAGCAAGTAAGTCAGTTGAAGAATTAGAGAGAACCAATGAACGGTAATCCAATTACATGTTATGTTGTGCATCTGTGTTGGTTATTAGGCTCCCCAGGTGTAGCAAGTAAGTCAGTTGAATAATTAGAGAGAACCAATGAACAATAAACCAATTGCATGTTATGTTGTGCATCTGTGTTGGTTATTAGTCTCACCAGGTGTAGCAAGTAAGTCAGTTAAAGAATTAGAGAGAACCAATGAACAGTAAAACAATTACCTATTATGTTGTGTATCTGTGTTGGTTATTAGTCTCCCCAGGTGTAGCAAGTACGTCAGTTGAAGAATTAGAAAGAACCAATGAACAATAAACCAATTACCTGTTATGTTGTGCATCTGTGTTGGTTATTAGTCTCCCCAGGTGTAGCAAGTAAGTCAGTTGAAGAATTAGAGAGAACCAATGAACAGTTAACCAATTACATGTTATGTTGTGCATCTGTGTTGGTTATTAGTCTCCCCAGGTGTAGCAAGTAAGTCAGTTGAAGAATTAGAGAGAACCAATGAACAGTAAACCAATTACATGTTATGTTGTGCATCTGTGTTGGTTATTAGTCTCCCCAGGTGTAGGAAGTAAGTCAGTTGAATAATTAGAGAGAACCAATGAACAGTAAACCAATTGCATGTTATGTTGTGCATCTGTGTTGGTTATTAGTCTCACCAGGCGTAGCAAGTAAGTCAGTTAAATAATTAGAGAGAACCAATGAACAGTAAAACAATTACCTATTATGTTATGTATCTGTGTTGGTTATTAGTCTCCCCAGGTGTAGCAAGTACGTCAGTTGAAGAATTAGAAAGAACCAATGAACAATAAACCAATTACCTGTTATGTTGTGCATCTGTGTTGGTTATTAGTCTCCCCAGGTGTAGCAAGTAAGTCAGTTGAAGAATTAGAGAGAACCAATGAACAGTTAACCAATTACATGTTATGTTGTGCATCTGTGTTGGTTATTAGTCTCCCCAGGTGTAGCAAGTAAGTCAGTTGAAGAATTAGAGAGAACCAATGAACAATAAACCAATTACCTGTTATGTTGTACATCTGTGTTGGTTATTAGTCTCCCCAAGTGTAGCAAGTAAGTCAGTTGAAGAATTAGAGAGAACCAATGAACAGTTAACCAATTACCTGTTATGTTGTGCATCTGTGTTCGTTATTAGTCTCCCCAGGTGTAGCAAGTATGTCAGTTGAAGAATTAGAGAGAACCAATGAACAGTAAAACAATTACCTGTTATGTTGTGTATCTGTGTTGGTTATTAGTCTTCCCAGGTGTAGCAAGTAAGTCAATTGAAGAATTAGAGAGAACCAATGAACTGTAAACCAATTACCTGTTATGTTGTGCATCTGTGTTGGTTATTAGTCTCCCCAGGTGTAGCAAGCAAGTCAGTTGAAGAATTAGAGAGAACCATTGAAATATAAACCAATTACATGTTATGTTGTGCATCTGTGTTGGTTATTAGTCTCCCCAGGTGTAGCAAGTAAGTCAGTTGAAGAATTAGAGAGAACCAATGAACAGTAAAACAATTACCTATTATGTTGTGTATCTGTGTTGGTTATTAGTCTCCCCAGGTGTAGCAAGTACGTCAGTTGAAGAATTAGAAAGAACCAATGAACAATAAACCAATTACCTGTTATGTTGTGCATCTGTGTTGGTTATTAGTCTCCCCAGGTGTAGCAAGTAAGTCAGTTGAAGAATTAGAGAGAACCAATGAACAGTTAACCAATTACCTGTTATGTTGTGCATCTATGTTGGTTAGTAGTCTCCCCAGGTGTAGCAAGTAAGTTAGTTGAAGAATTAGAGAGAACCAATGAACAGTAAACCAATTACCTATTATATTGTGCATCTGAGTTGGTTATTTGTCTCCCTAGGTGTAGCAAGTAAGTCAGTTGAAGAATTAGAGAGAACCAATGAACAGTAAACCAATTATCTGTTATGTTGTGCATCTATGTTGGTTATTAGTCTCCCCAGGTGTAGCAAGTAAGTCAGTTGAAGAATTAGAGAGAACTAATGAACAGTTAAGCAATTTCCTGTTATGTTGTGCATCTGTGTTGGTTATTAGTCTCCCCAGGTGTAGCAAGTAACTCAGTTGAAGAATTAGAGAGAACCAATGAACAGTAAACCATTTACCTGTTATGTTGTGCATCTGTGTTGGTTATTAGTCTCCCCAGGTGTAGCAAGTAAGTCAGTTGAAGAATTAGACAGAACCAATGAACAATAAACTACTAGGGCTATGGCTAGGAGGATGCATGAAGAGTGGGCCCAAGCCCAAGAGAAGCCTGCCACTTTATTTTGTTGGGCTTTATCTCAAGCCCATTAGATTAGGGTTAGTGTAGGATTGGGCCTTGGTGCCTTGTATTTTCTTTTGGCCTTGTATTTCCGGCCTTGTAGTGTAGGAATTACATTTAGAGGTCATGTGAATTTAGGGTGAATTAAGGTTACATGTGTAGTTACATTAGCATGTAATTAGAAACACATTTGGAGTGCATTTCGGCCATGTGCAACACATGCACATGGTGTGATCCGAAATGCAACTCAAATGACTTCCTAATTACATGCCAAATGAGCTAGCACATGGAGGTACCGGATTTGGCTCCTAGAATTTGAATTTTGAATTCAAATTCTAGGCACCTAAGGTTAAGTAACCAAACCATGGTTTTACTTAACCTTAGGCTAACCCAAGGTACCATTTAACCTAATTCTAACCTATATATTCTAAGTGGCCAGATATTGTAGACACTTTTGGAATTAATTGAATGAGTTTTCATTGCTTAAAACCTCTCCATCCGAAAGTCACTTGGCTACCTTCTCTACCCTCCTTGAGTGCTTCTCTTTGTAGAGCTAGGTTACCTTACTTCCTTGGACCTTAGCTAGAAGCAAGCTTCGGCCACCTTGAGTCTCTTTGGAGCTTCCATCCTTGATCAATCTTCCAAGGATCCGTGGAGACTTGAAGATAGTTCTATGTGCATCCAAGTGGAAGCACATCATCTCGGCTTTAGTGTTATTCCATCATTCCCTCCCTCTTGAAAAAGATTTGACCTCAAATCAAGAGGTTCCTCATGGTGGGCATCGTGACCAACGAAAACATAAAAATAAGCATTAGAGGCAATAGTATATGATATAGATGGAAAGTGCATCCTAAGAGGAGTTCTACTAAAAATGCTAAAAAGATTGTCTAAGCTAAAAAGACTAGACTCCCTAATGCTAAGGATAGGGTCCTCCCCATGAGGAAGTCTAGGTGTATAACTAAAGCCTAAAAAGTGAAAAAGACTAAAACTATAGTACACTAAAGCATTAGTCCTAAAAACTAGAACATCTTGCCTAAAGTACCCTATGTGGTAACCTAGGCATTTCCTAGAAAACAAAGGAAAAATAACTAGAAAATTTCCTAAGAAATTTTGGATTATATTATTTGTTGGATAGTTATCAAAAGAATTTGTCACAAAGAACCTTGAAGGTTCATATGTTATATCCAACAAATAATATATTCCATAAATTGGGTGCATTATTGACACAACTAAGGTAGGAAAAGTCCTACACAAAGGAAGGTTATCTACCTTGGGCACCACCAAGGAAGTAACACAAGAAGTGGAACTAAGTGAAGTCCATTTCTTCTTCACTAAATCTTGAAGTTGAGATTCTTTTTCTTTAAAAAGGGTTTGTTTTGGAATCTCCACTTCATGACTAGTGGCAACGTGGGATAAAGAGTTAAGGTCTTGATGAATAAAGAGAGTTTCTTTTAAATCATTTTCAATGGGAAAGTGACTCTCTTCAAGCATAAGCCCTTTGGAGGAAACATTATCCTCCTTACTCTTCTCTAAGAGGGTTTGTTGTTTTTCATTTTCTAACCACTCTTGAACTTTTTCTATACTTTTCTTTATTTTTTCTTTCTTTTCTATTTTCTTTTCTTGATTTTGATACCTAGTTGAGACAACCCTAGTTTTGGATCCACTAGTTTCTCTCCTCTCAACTAATTTTGCAAGTAACCTTTTTATTTCCGCATTATTTTTTTTAAACTCTTTTTCTTTTCTTCTTAACTCTTCCTCTCTCTTTATATTTTCTTCCTCTTTTTTTCTCAAATATTCTTTCAATTGTCTAAGTTCATCCCTAACACTAGACCTAGTACTACAAGAATTATGACCTTGGCCACTAGAATGATCACTCATCTTTGATCAAGAAAAGGTTTTCACAAATGGTTTTCAAAGGATTGGAAAAAGTTTTCACAAAGAGTGAGTGATAAAAGGGTTTTCACAAAAAGGTTTTCAAGTGCAAGATAGGTAGAAAAGGCCTAAGTGTACAAATTGAACTTTCAAAGGGAGGTGGACTACAAAGAATCACTTAAAAACCAAGCCTTCTCAAGTAAAAATCACAAAGCCCTTTCCACTTTTCTCACAAAAACAAGTTGGCACAAACAATAAGTGAGTGTGTGCATGTTACCCCTAGTAGGCAAGAGCCTTCTAAATGGATTTGGAGACAAAGATAAAAGCCTAAACAATTATACTACCAAAAACTCTAAGACATGCAAAAGGAAAGCACTTAAAACATGTTCTAGTCGAGGTCCTAGGTAAAGGTTTTCAAATCACCTTCAACTACACGAACCAACTTGAAGAGGTTTAGGAATGGCCAAATTACAAACCAAATGAAAGAAACCAAGGCCCAAAAACAAAAGAGGCCGAAAGCAAAGAAATCAAGCAAAATTTATGAAAACAAGAAAAATTTAGGTCTTCAAACTCCTCCACTTGGGTTCCTTCACAAAGAGCAAACTTGTTAGTCCTCTCCAAGTTTTTGATCACTCCTTTTGGTGTGGTGTAAATCCCTCCAAAGGCTAGGTTTGGATTCGGTTCACCCCTCCACTCAAATCCACCAAAGGTGTGCTAGTTTGCTAGGAGAAGTTCTTCACCTACAAGTAAAATGAGACCAACCCAAGAACAAGAGTCCAAAAAGATAAAACTGAAAAGGCACAATTAGGAAGGCTAAACTCAAAGAGAATTGATGGAGACAAAACAAAAGAGGCCAAAGAAAGACAAACAAAAAAAATTAAGACTCAATCAAAGAAAGGGAGCACACAAAAGATTAATCCTAGAAAGGCACTAGAATTAGGTTAGTGTTTTAGTCCACTTGCTTAAGTCCTTTATATGATTCGGTCCAGCCACTCTTAAGGTCTCAAAATAGGCTCAAAAATGTCTTAAGTCCAACTCCCAAATGCATAGGTAAAGGTCCAAGTCCACAAGTCTAGCAACAAGTCCTTTTTGGTCAATTTTTTTTTTGTTTTGTTCTTTCTTTTCTTCCTTTTCTTTCACGCCAATTTTTTTTTTAAAACATTCCTTGGGTCCAATTTTTTTTAAAATGTTCAGCCCATTTGTTGCTTAGGTCTTGCACTTGTGGGTGGAAAAATTTAGGTCAAATTTAGGAGCAAGAGTAAGGAGACAAGTGGCAAATTTTTAGAGGGTTTTTAGAGAATCTTTTTAGTGGAATTGGTCTTGTACTTTTTAGGACAAGTTGTTTTGCACAAATTTTCCAGCAAACCTCTTAGATTCTTTTAGGGTTATTAAGCATCAAATAAAGACCATACCAAGTGGAATGCAAGGGAAAAGTGGGCAGCAAGTTATATGCATGTGCAAGGGAGCATTTCACACATGGAAACTCAAAAATACAAGGAACATGCTAGGACTAAGTAGCATGCATGAATGACCCCTAAAAAGCTTCTATATGTCATGCCCACTATGATGGTATTTTTGATTCATGCATTCATGCAAAGTGTTTGGCATACATACATGGAATTTTTTTGACAAAATATAGGAAACAAAACTTTGACAAAACTTAAAAGATTCAAAAATCAAAAAGCATATTCATATGAGACTCAAACCTAAAAAAATGAAAAAGCATGGCAACACCTAATAATGGAAACCTAAAATGTTCAAAGAAGGTTCACAAGGACAAGAATATGAACCCAAAGCATTCGGCCATTCAAAGAGAGGAAAAGAAGAGACAATGACTGAATGGAAAAAAAAAACAACAAGAAGACAAGAAGGACTAGATTTTACCCTTGATGAACATGGCTCTTAATACCACATGATGGAGTAATTCCTTCCATGGAAGATGACAATGGTTGAAAGGAGACTCCTTGCCCTTGATCTAGGCTCATCAAAGGTAGGCAAAGGGAGCTGTGTGGTGACAAGGGAAGCTAGGCGTGAAAAGATGGTGTTTGGGCGGAAGCTTATGGTGAAAGGTGTTTGGTGCTCACAAGGTTGGCTCACTCCAAGTGTAGATGGAGGCCACTCTAGGTTTCCTATTCTCCAAGGGTGGAGATAGGAGGAGGCTAGCCGAAACTACCCTAGTGACTAAGGAGAGGATTTGAGGCACAAAAGTCTCACTCAAATTCATATATTCCAAAGTATTTCAAGTGGTGGGGAGTTGGGTATTTATAGGAGGGGAGGCATCTAGGGTTGCATTTGGAGTGCATTTGCCTTGTGAATTTCGGCCATGCATTGCTCCAAATGCAACCCTAGATGCCTCCCCTCCTATAAATACCCAACTCCCCACCACTTGTAAATACTTTGGAATACATGGATTTGAGTGAGCCTTTTGTGCCTCAAATCCTCTCCTTAGTCACTAGGGTAGTTTCGGCTAGCCTCCTCCTATCTCCACCCTTGGAGAATAGGAAACCTAGAGTGGCCTCCATCTACACTTGGAGTCAGCCAACCTTGTGAGCACCAAACACCTTTCACCAAAAGCTTCCGCCCAAACACCATCTTTTCACGCCTAGCTTCCCTTGTCACCATACACCTCCCTTTGTCCTACCTTTGATGAGCCTAGATCAAGGGAAAGGAGTCTCCTTTCAACCATTGTCATCTTCCATGGAAGGAATTACTCCATCAGAACCAATGAATAGTAAACTAATTACCTGTTATATTGGTCATCTGAGTTGGTTATTTGTCTCCCCAGGTGTAGCAAGTAAGTCAGTTGAAGAATTAGAGAGAACCAATGAACAGTAAACCAATTATCTGTTATGTTGTGCATCTGTGTTGGTTATTAGTCTCCCCAGGTGTAGCAAGTAAGTCAGTTGAAGAATTAGAGAGAACCAATGAATAGTTAACCAATTTCCTGTTATGTTGTGCATCTGTGTTGGTTATTAGTCTCCCCAGGTGTAGCAAGTAACTCAGTTGAAGAATTAGAGAGAACCAATGAACACTAAACTAATTACCTGTTATGTTGTGCATCTATGTTGGTTATTAGTCTCCTCAGGTGTAGCAAGTAAGTCAGTTGAAGAATTAGAGAGAACCAATGAACAGTAAACCAATTACATGTTATGTTGTGAATCTGTGTTGGTTATTAGTCTCCCCAAGTGTAGCAAGTAAGTCAGTTGAAGAATTAGAGAGAACCAATGAAAAGTAAATGATGGAAGAGCATGGGCTAAAGGCCCAACCACTAGAGCTATGGCCAGGAGGTTACTTGAAGATTTGACTGCTTCAGAGCTTAGTGGGCCCAATGGGCTTGGTGGGCCTAGGGTGCTTCTCACTTGG
This sequence comes from Cajanus cajan, assembly GCF_000230855.2. Taxonomy (NCBI): domain Eukaryota; kingdom Viridiplantae; phylum Streptophyta; class Magnoliopsida; order Fabales; family Fabaceae; genus Cajanus; species Cajanus cajan. The sequence goes on from NC_138524.1 coordinate 40,893,535, forward strand.
GCTTTAATTGATTGAACACCATGTTTAGTTGTATTTTCTTAGTATAGGAATTTACTTTGTTATTGGTCTTGTATTTTGACCATAGATTAGGGTTTAGGTGTCTTGAGCTTAATTTTGGGCTTCTTGAGCTTTGGGCTTTTGATACCCAATATTGGGCTCATTCTTCTTCTTATATTTTTTCCTATTCATTGTATTCATAAGACCAATGTATTTCGGTCATTAGAATAGGATTATAGGAAGTATACATTAATAGGAGAATTAGGATTCATTTAATTATCATTTAGAAGTAATTTGAAGTGAATTTGAGTCACATGGATGGCATGGAGTGGATCCGGCCATGTGAGCTCCAAATTCACCTCAAATCACTTCCAAATGACAATCAAATGGATGTAGCATCCGTGTGACTAAGTGAGGTGGCCAAAGTTTGAATTTCACATTCAAATTTGAAATTCAAACTTGGCGCCACTTTTGGTTACTCAAGGTGCCGCCAAGTAGCTTTAGCTTCTCCTATAAATGCAACTTCCTCCACCTTGTAATATACTTTTGAATATATGAGAATTTCTGAATTCAATCTTCAGCTAATTCCCTCAAGAGTCACCGAAGCTACCAAGAGAGTGTCGCCACCCGCCGAAACGGACCTTGGCATTCGCGACGATGGTCGGACTCTTTTTAAGTTTTGAAAAGTGGTGGATTGTTAGAACGACTTATTCTCAAACTGAGACCTCATCGAACTAACAATTTTATTGAATGAGTCACCAATCCATGTTAATCCCAAGCGGGACCCTCCATGGATTAGTGGTTTTCGCAAAAAGAAGGGTTCTTGGAGTCGCCACCAATGTTTTACTCAAAACATTGGAAAAAGGGATAAGGTAATTGATTTCCGCAAATCAACCTTGGCCATTACAACCAGAGTTGGGTAAGGGAGTCGGTTACGTGCGGGGAAGGTGTTAGCACCCCACAACGCCCCTTTCGGGTTCCCTATGACGGATTATTTCATAAATAACAGTGTAAAATTACTAAATTACCCCTATTTATTAGAAACGATTATAAGCGAAATATTTACATGATGAATAATTTAAACATGCGATGCAACAATCAGAAAGCAGTAAAATGAAGGATTTTGAAGAAGAAACCTTTGAAGCGTGCTTTTATATATTCAAATAATAGGAGGCTTTTTGGCACTCCCTCCCACTACACGCTCGCTCGCTCCTTCCCTAAAAATTAATCTTTACTATGGAAATCAAAAAGATTTCCCTTCGACTAGTTCGAATTCTCAAGCTAAATGCTCAGAACTCAAGAACTTCGTCGGATCGGCTCTCGGAGAGAATTCTAGGGCAGAACACTGCTCAAAAACCCCAGAATACTCAGCAAGAGGGTCCAGAAGTCTGGAAAAAGTGTGGAATGACGTCCAAATGACGTCCTATATATAGGAGTGAGGCGCAGTATGGCCTCTGACATCAATACGGCCCGTACTGAAGATTTGAACTACAGTACGGCCGTATTGAATTCAGTACGGTCGTACTGAAGTTTCAAAAACTTCAGTACGGCCGTATTGGTTTCAGTACGGCCGTATTGGTTTCAGTACGGCCGTACTGAAGTTCAAAAACTTCAGTATGGCCGTATTGGTTTCAGTACGGCCGTATTGTAGTTCAAATTGTTCAGTACGGCCGTACTGAACTTCTAGGAGGCCGTATTGAGCTTCAATCCTCCCACATCTTTATTTTAAGCTACTCTAAGACTTCTAAACCTACGAATAATCATCCTAGGGTCTTCCAGGGTCTTCCAGGAGTCCTTCCGGATGACTTTCCTTCAGTCTTTGAGAGCCTTCGAGTCTTATTTCCGACCCGGACAATTTTAGGGGTCTACAGAGAGAAAACCTTAAGAGAGTGCCTTCAAATCCCTTAGGAAACCTAGCTTCCTACACCTTGAAGTGTGCAATCCCTTGAGACTTGTGCTTGGATGCTTCCATCTATGGTTTAGGCCATTCATTTCCGCAAGTTCCTCTTCTCCTAAGGTGTTGATTCATTCGGTTTAGTTCCATTGAAGTTGATCCGAGCTTGGAAGGAGTTTTTGGAGGAGCTCAAATGATGGAATGAGTAGGAGAAGTGAAGATTTGAGCTCCTCCAAAAACTCCTTCCAAGCTCGGATCAACTTCAATGGAACTAAACCGAATGAATCAACTCCTTAGGAGAAGAAGAACTTGCGGAAATTAATGGCCTAAACCATAGATGGAAGCATCCAAGCACAAGTCTCAAGAGATTGCACACTTCAAGGTGTAGGAAGCTAGGTTTCCTAAGGGATTTGAAGGCACTCTCTTAAGGTTTTCTCTCTTGGTAGCTTCGGTGACTCTTGAGGGAATTAGCTGAAGATTGAATTCAGAAATTCTCATATATTCAAAAGTGAAAACAAAAATGGTTTAGGAGGAAACATATAAGCACCGAATTTAGGAGGGACACTTGGCGCCACATGATAGGCCACATGTTGGCGCCAAGGTTTGAATTCAAATTTGAATTTGAATTCAAACCTTGTGTCACATGTGCATGACCGGTCATGTGTAGCTAGGTGTGTGTTTAGGTTGAATTTAGAGTGGATTTAGGGTGCATTTCGGAGTCACACTTGTGTAGCCAAGGTGGTGCCGAAAGTGTGACCCAAATGCAACTTAAATCCATCCTAAATTTGACCTAATTCATCCTAATTCAAATGAACTACTAATCCTCCTTTAAACCCTAATCTAATGACCAAAATACAATGGTCTAATGAATACAATGATTAGGAAAAAATATAAGGAGAAGAATGAGCCTAATATTGGGTATCAAAAGCCCAAAGCTTAAGAAGCCCAAAATAAGCCCAAGTACAATAACCCTAGTCTAAGGTCAAAATACAAGACCAAAAAATGAAAGTTACATCCTATACTAAGTAATGCAATAAAATGTGGTGGTTAATCCATTAAAGCCCAAGTGAGAAGCACCCTAGGCCCACCAAGCCCATTGGGCCCACTAAGCTCTGAAGCAGTCAAATCTTCAAGTAATCTCCTGGCCATAGCTCTAGTGGTTGGGCCTTTGGCCCATGCTCTTCCATCATCAAATCTTCACTTCTCCTACTCATTCCATCATTTTTGGTATCAAGAGCAAGGTTCTTCAAGGAGCTAAGTTTCTTCATCCTTTTGTGTCCGTATTCTTCTTGTGATTTTGTGTTGTTCTTGCTGTTCTTATTGTCTTGTTTGAGTTTCAATTCGGATCTATATGCTTTGTCTCACATTTAGTTCCATAGATCCATTTGTTGATTGATTTTGATTTTCTTCTTCAATCAATTGTTTAGGAACTTTTTTCTTGTGCTTGTTTTGGTTTATTTTTGAGTCTCTTCATTCCTAATATGTGTCCGTGATTGGACTCATGCATTGCATTTAGATTTTTGGTTTTTAATCTTGTTTTGTCTTAGAGTTTGTGTGTAGTTCTTATATGTCTTGAAATTCCTTGAATAGCATGTTTAACCTAGTTTTAGTTTGAATTTGTGTCTACATATTGTTTTCGGTTTGCTTATTGTTCTTGCCTCCTATATGTGCTTTTTCTTTTACCTTATTGTGTTCAAAACTTGCTATTAGTTCTAGTGAGTTTCTTTAGAGTTAGGTTTCCATTGTGTTATTAAAGTTTTCAAATCACTTTCCATTGAAAATCTTATAACAAAAATTTTTACTCAAATTTCAAGTGCTTATCTCTACTCTAGTGCACTCTCTCTTGTGGATTCAATTAAAAAAAATTTAGAGGCTGAAAACAGAGTTCAAAACAGAGCCTAAAGACCTATAAAGTATAAAAGAAAAAGAGATCAAAAGGAATCCAAACCAAAACCTAAAGACTAGTGCACTAGTTCTTCAAGTTACTTGAAAATTTGACCTAATTTGACCTAATTTTGTAGTCACGGTTTCTATAGCTTGGAATCATAAAAAAAAAATTGAAACAAAAGGCAAATATACTCTCTGGACTCTTAACTTGAAGATAGAAAAAGAAAGAATTAAAAAAAAAAATAGAGAAAGAAAATTAAAAGGAAAAAGCCGAGGGGTATACAAGTTGAAAACCTACTTGATTCCTTGTTATTGTTTTGGCTAATACTTTTGCTATACTTATCCAATTGTCTTCAAATTTTTTTTGTTTTGTTCATCTATTCTAGTACCTGTCTAGGAACTATTCTCTCTGAGTGCTAGCCTTTATTTGAAGTCTTAATTTTCAGTTTTACTTGTTGAACCTCTTTGTGTCTTGTCATATACACATATTACTCTTAATTTTTTTGGTATAAGCTTTCCAAATTGTGCTTTGTTGCTTGTCTAGTTTTCTTTCTATAAATTCCTGTGCTGGAAGTGGCCTCAAATCCTTGCTCAAGGATCAAGCATTGCTCAACAAAGAGTAGGAAAAGTTTAGACACTAAGACCTAAAAATTTGACCTAATTTAGTGGCCAAAACTTCTCCTAAACTTCCTTCACTTGAGTGACCTTTTCCTTCACCTTGTGAGGCAGCCACCATTAACCTCTTTGTTGTGTTTCTTTTGCAGGTCCAGTAGCATCCATTTGAAGGATTAGTGGCGGATTAAGACACTTAAACAAGTGTTAGAAAAGTTGAACACAAAACCGCCACTAATTGGTCACCAAAGCCGCCACTTTATTGCTTTCTAGGCTAGTTTAATTTTTGTCAATTCTCTTGTATTTTTAAACCAATTTGTAAAGCTTGGAGGGAGTATTAAGAAGCTGGTCGGGTATATCTACATCCTTGATAGACTCTCACGTGTAGTACTAGTGGAAGTGGCTTGGAAATTTCATATGTTTCAAGCTTCCACTTAGGAAAAATCCGACTAGTTTCTTATCTTGTTTCCTTTAAGTTCTTTGTCTTTTAATTGCTTTAATTTGCTGCCTTGAAACGTCTAGAATTGTGTAGTTTTATTTTGTTCACGCTTAGTTGAAGTGTTAAAACAAACAATTGTGAAAAAGCATTCAAAAATATTTGTGAAAAGTTTTGGGGATTTGGAAATACCACAAAGGAGTTTAGTGATTTCCACTTGAAAAGGCTTGGTTATTAAGTGGCTCTTTGTAGCTCACCTCCCTTGATAGTGCAATTTGTACACTTAGACTTCCAAGTGCTATTTTCATTCCTAGAAAATCTCAAAAAAAAATTATATCTTTTTGCATAGCATATAAATTTTTCTTTTTGCTTCAATTACCTGTTATGTTGTGCATTTGTGTTGGTTATTAGTCTCCCCAGGTGTAGCAAGTAAGTCGGTTGAAGAATTAGAGAGAACCAATGCACAGTAAACCAATTACATGTTATGTTGTTCATTTGTGTTGGTTATTAGTCTCCCTAGGTGTAGCAAGTAAGTCAGTTGAAGAATTAGAGAGAACCAATGAATAGTAAACCAATTACCTGTTATGTGGTGCATCTGTGTTGGTTATTAGTCTCCCCAGGTGTAGCAAGTAAGTCAGTTGAAGAATTAGAGAGAACCAATGAACAGTAAACCAATTACCTGTTATGATGTGCATCTATGTTGGTTATTAGTCTCCCCAGGTGTAGCAAGTAAGTCAGCTGAAGAATTAGAGAGAACCAATGAACAGTAAATCAATTACCTGTTATGTTGTGCATTTGTGTTGGTTATTAGTCTCCCCAGGTGTAGCAAGTAAGTCGGTTGAAGAATTAGAGAGAACTAATGAACAGTAAACCAATTACATGTTATGTTGTTCATTTGTGTTGGTTATTAGTCTCCCCAGGTGTAGCAAGTAAGACAGTTGAAGAATTAGAGAGAACCAATGAACAGTAAACCAATTACCTGTTATGTGGTGCATCTGTGTTGGTTATTAGTCTCCCCAGGTGTAGCAAGTAAGTCAGTTGAAGAATTAGAGAGAACCAATGAATAGTAAACCAATTACCTGTTATGATGTGCATCTGTGTTGGTTATTACTCTCCCCAGGTGTAGCAAGTAAGTCAGTTGAAGAATTAGAGAGAACCAATGAACAGTAAACCAATTACATGTTATGTTGTGCATCTGTGTTGGTTATTAGTCTCCCCAGGTGTAGAAAGTAAGTCAGTTGAAGAATTAGTGAGAACCAATGAACAGTAAACCAATTACATGTTATGTTGTTCATTTGTGTTGGTTGTTAGTCTCCCCAGGTGTAGCAAGTAAGTCAGTTGAAGAATTAGAGAGAACCAATGAACAGTAAACCAATTAACTGTTATGATGTGCATCTGTGTTGGTTATTAGTCTCCCCAGGTGTAGTAAGTAAGTCAGTTGAAGAATTAGAGAGAAACAATGAACTATAAACCAATTACATGTTATGTTGTGCATCTGTGTTGGATATTAGTCTCCCCAGGTGTAGCAAGTAAGTCAGTTGAAGAATTAGAGAGAACCAATGAACTGTAAACCAATTACATGTTATGTTGTTCATTTGTGTTGGTTATTAGTATCCCCAGGTGTAGCAAGTAAGTCAGTTGAAGGATTAAAGAGAACCAATGAACAGTAAACCAATTACGTGTTATGTTGTGCATCTGTGTTGGTTGTTAGTCTCCCCAGGAGTAGCAAGTAAGTCAGTTGAAGAATTTGAGAGAACCAATGAACAGTAAAACAATTACATGTTATGTTGTGCATCTGTGTTGGTTATTAGTCTCCCCTGGTGTAGCAAGTAAGTCAGTTGAAGAATTAGAGAGAACCAATGAACAGTAAACCAATTACATGTTATATTGTGCATCTGTGTTGGTTATTAGTCTCCCCAGGTGTAGCAAGTAAGTCAATTGAAGAATTAGAGAGAACCAATGAATAGTAAACCAATTTCCTGTTATGTTGTGCATCTATGTTGGTTATTGGTCTCCCCAGGTGTAGCAAGTAAGTCAGTTGAAGAATTAGAGAGAACCAATGAACAGTAAACCAATTTCCTGTTATGATGTGCATCTGTGTTGGTTATTAGTCTCCCCAGGTGTAGCAAGTAAGTCAGTTGAAGAATTAGAGAGAACCAATGAACAGTAAACCAATTACATGTTATGATGTGCATCTATGTTGGTTATTAGTCTCCCCAGGTGTAGCAAGTAAGTCAGTTGAAGAATTAGAGAGAACCAATGAACAGTAAACCAATTACTTGTTATGTTGTGCATCTGTGTTGGTTATTAGTCTCCCCAGGTGTAGCAAGTAAGTCAGTTGAAGAATTAGAGAGAACCAATGAATAGTAAACCAATTACATGTTATGTTGTTCATTTGTGTTGGTTATTAGTCTCCCCAGGTGTAGCAAGTAAGTCAGTTGAAGAATTAGAGAGAACCAATGAACAGTAAACCAATTACCTGTTATGTTGTGCATCTGTGTTGGTTATTAGTCTCCCCAGGAGTAGCAAGTAAGTCAGTTGAAGAATTAGAGAGAACCAATGAACAGTAAACCAATTACCTATTATGATGTGCATCTGTGTTGGTTATTAGTCTCCCCAGGTGTAGCAAGTAAGTCAGTTGAAGAATTAGAGAGAACCAATGAACTGTAAACCAATTACATGTTATGTTGTGCATCTGTGTTGGTTATTAGTCTCCCCAGGTGTAGCAAGTAAGTCAGTTGAAGAATTAGAGAGAACCAATGAACAGTAAAATAATTACATGTTATGTTGTGCATCTGTGTTGGTTATTAGTCTCCCCAGGTGTAGCAAGTAAGTCAGTTGAAGAATTAGATAGAACCAATGAACAGTAAACCAATTATCATTTTATGTTGTGCATCTATGTTGGTTATTAGTCGCCCCAGGTGTAGCAAGTAAGTCAGCTGAAGAATTAGAGAGAACCAATGAACAGTAAACCAATTACCTGTTATGTTGTGCATCTATGTTGGTTATTAGTATTCCCAGGTGTAGTAGGTAAGTCAGTTGAAGAATTATAGAGAACCAATGAACAGTAAACCAATTACATGTTATGTTGTTCATTTGTGTTGGTTATTAGTCTCCACAGGTGTAGCAAGTAAGTCAGTTGAAGAATTAGAGAGAACCAATGAACAGTAAACCAATTACCTGTTATGTTGGGCATCTGTGTTGGTTATTAGTCTTCCCCAGGTGTAGCAAGTAAGTCAGTTGAAGAATTAGAGAGAACCAATGAAAGTAAAACAATTACATGTTATGTTGTGCATCTGTGTTGGATATTAGTTTCCCCAGGTGTAGCAAGTAAGTCTGTTGAAAAATTAGAGAGAACCAATGAACAATAAACCAATTACCTGTTATGTTGTGCATCTGTGTTGGTTATTAGTCTCCCCAGGTGTAGCAAGTAAGTCAGTTGAAGAGTTAGAGAGAACCAATGAACAGTTAACCAATTACCTGTTATGTTGTGCATCTGTGTTGGTTATTAGTCTCCCCAGGTGTAGCAAGTAAGTTAGTTGAAGAATTAGAGAGAACCAATGAACAGTAAACCACTTTACTGTTATATTGTGCATCTGTGTTAGTTATTTGTCTCCCCAGGTGTAGCAAGTAAGTCAGTTAAAGAATTAGAGAGAACCAATGAACTGTAAACCAATTATCTGTTATGTTGTGCATCTGTGTTGGTTATAAGTCTCCCCAGGTGTAGCAAGTAAGTTAGTTGAACAATTAGAGAGAACCAATGAACAGTAAACCAATTAACTGTTATATTGTGCATCTGTGTTGGTTATTTGTCTCCCCAGGTGTAGCAAGTAAGTCAGTTAAAGAATTAGAGAGAACCAATGAACTGTAAACCAATTATCTGTTATGTTGTGCATCTGTGTTGGTTATTAGTCTCCCCAGGTGTAGCAAGTAAGTCAGTTGAAGAATTAGAGAAAACCAATGAACAATAAACCAATTACATGTTATGTTGTGCATCTGTGTTGGTTATTAGTCTGCCCAGGTGTAGCAAGTAAGTCAATTGAAGAATTAGAGAGAACCAATGAACAGTAAACCAATTTCCTGTTATGTTGTGCATCTATGTTGGTTATTAGTCTCCCCAGGTGTAGCAAGTAAGTCAGCTGAAGAATTAGAGAGAACCAATGAACAGTAAATCAATTACCTGTTATGTTGTGCATTTGTGTTGGTTATTAGTCTCCCCAGGTGTAGCAAGTAAGTCGGTTGAAGAATTAGAGAGAACCAATGAATAGTAAACCAATTACATGTTATGTTGTTCATTTGTGTTGGTTATTAGTCTCCCCAGGTGTAGCAATTAAGTCAGTTGAAGAATTAGAGAGAACCAATGAACAGTAAACCAATTACCTGTTATGTTGTGCATCTGTGTTGGTTATTAGTCTCCCCAGGTGTAGCAAGTAAGTCAGTTGAAGAATTAGAGAGAACCAATGAACTGTAAACCACTTACATGTTATGTTGTTCATTTGTGTTGGTTATTAGTATCCCCAGGTGTACCAAGTAAGTCAGTTGAAGAATTAAAGAGAACCAATGAACAGTAAACCAATTACCTGTTATGTTGTGCATCTGTGTTGGTTATTAGTCTCCCCAGGAGTAGCAAGTAAGTCAGTTGAAGAATTAGAGAGAACCAATGAACAGTAAACCAATTACCTGTTATGATGTGCATCTGTATTGGTTATTAGTCTCCCTAGGTGTAGCAAGTAAGTCGGTTGAAGAATTAGAGAGAACCAATGAATAGTAAACCAATTACATGTTATGTTGTTCATTTGTGTTGGTTATTAGTCTACCCAGGTGTAGCAAGTAAGTCAGTTGAAGAATTTGAGACAACCAATGAACAGTAAAACAATTACATGTTATGTTCTGCATCTGTGTTGGTTATTAGTCTCCCCAGGTGTAGCAAGTAAGTCAGTTGAAGAATTAGATAGAACCAATGAACAGTAAACCAATTATCTGTTATGTTGTGCATCTGTGTTGTTTATTAGTCTCCCCAGGTGTAGCAAGTAAGTCAGTTGAAGAGTTAGAGAGAACCAATGAACAGTTAACCAATTACCTGTTATGTTGTGCATATGTGTTGGTTATTAGTCTCTCCAGGTGTAGCAAGTAAGTCAGTTGAAGAATTAGAGAGAACCAATGAACAGTAAACCAATTACCTGTTATATTGTGCATCTGTGTTGGTTATTTGTCTCCCCAGGTGTAGCAAGTAAGTCAGTTAAAGAATTAGAGAGAACTAATGAACTGTAAACAAATTACCTATTATGTTGTGCATCTGTGTTGGTTATTAGTCTCCCCTGGTGTAGCAAGTAAGTCAGTTGAAGAATTAGAGAGAACCAATGAATAGTAAACCAATTACATGTTATGTTGTGCATCTGTGTTGGCTATTAGTCTCCCCAGGTGTAGCAAGTAAGTCAATTGAAGAATTAGAGAGAACCATTGAACAGTAAACCAATTTCCTGTTATGTTGTGCATCTATGTTGGTTATTAGTCTCCCCAGGTGTAGCAAGTAAGTCAGTTGAAGAATTAGAGAGAACCAATGAACAGTAAACCAATTTCCTGTTATGATGTGCATCTGTGTTGGTTATTAGTCTCCCCAGGTGTAGCAAGTAAGTCAGTTGAAGAATTAGAGAGAACCAATGAACAGTAAACCAATTTCCTGTTATGATGTGCATCTGTGTTGGTTATTAGTCTCCCCAGGTGTAGCAAGTAAGTCAGTTGAAGAATTAGAGAGAACCAATGAACTGTAAACCAATTACATGTTATGTTGTTCATTTGTGTTGGTTATTAGTATCCCCAGGTGTAGCAAGTAAGTCAGTTGAAGGATTAAAGAGAACCAATGAACAGTAAACCAATTACATGTTATGTTGTGCATCTGTGTTGGTTGTTAGTCTCCCCAGGAGTAGCAAGTAAGTCAGTTGAAGAATTAGAGAGAACCAATGAACAGTAAACCAATTACCTGTTATGATGTGCATCTGTGTTGGTTATTAGTCTCCCCAGTTGTAGCAAGTAAGTCAGTTGAAGAATTAGAGAGAACCAATGAACAGTAAACCAATTACATGTTATGTTGGGCATCTGTGTTGGTTATTAGTCTCCCCAGGTGTAGCAAGTAAGTCAGTTGAAGAATTTGAGAGAACCAATGAACAGTAAACCAATTTCCTGTTATGTTGTGCATCTATGTTGGTTATTAGTCTCCCCAGGTGTAGCAAGTAAGTCAGTTGAAGAATTAGAGAGAACCAATGAACAGTAAACCAATTTCCTGTTATGTTGTGCATCTGTGTTGGTTATTAGTCTCCCCAGGTGTAGCAAGTAAGTCAGTTGAAGAATTAGAGAGAACCAATGAACAGTAAACCAATTTCCTGTTATGATGTGCATCTGTGTTGGTTATTAGTCTCCCCAGGTGTAGCAAGTAAGTCAGTTGAAGAATTAGAGAGAACCAATGAACAGTAAACCAATTTCCTGTTATGATGTGCATCTGTGTTGGTTATTAGTCTCCCCAGGTGTAGCAAGTAAGTCAGTTGAAGAATTAGAGAGAACCAATGAACTGTAAACCAATTACATGTTATGTTGTTCATTTGTGTTGGTTATTAGTATCCCCAGGTGTAGCAAGTAAGTCAGTTGAAGGATTAAAGAGAACCAATGAACAGTAAACCAATTACGTGTTATATTGTGCATCTGTGTTGGTTGTTAGTCTCCCCAGGAGTAGCAAGTAAGTCAGTTGAAGCATTAGAGAGAACCAATGAAGAGTAAACCAATTACCTGTTATGATGTGCATCTGTGTTGGTTATTAGTCTCCCCAGTTGTAGCAAGTAAGTCAGTAGAAGAATTAGAGAGAACCAATGAACAGTAAACCAATTACATGTTATGTTGGGCATCTGTGTTGGTTATTAGTCTCCCCAGGTGTAGCAAGTAAGTCAGTTGAAGAATTTGAGAGAACCAATGAACAGTAAACCAATTTCCTGTTATGTTGTGCATCTATGTTGGTTATTAGTCTCCCCAGGTGTAGCAAGTAAGTCAGTTGAAGAATTAGAGAGAACCAATGAACAGTAAACCAATTTCCTGTTATGTTGTGCATCTATGTTGGTTATTAGTCTCCCCAGGTGTAGCAAGTAAGTCAGTTGAAGAATTAGAGAGAACCAATGAACAGTAAACCAATTTCCTGTTATGATGTGCATCTGTGTTGGTTATTAGTCTCCCCAGGTGTAGCAAGTAAGTCAGTTGAAGAATTAGAGAGAACCAATGAACAGTAAACCAATTTCCTGTTATGATGTGCATCTGTGTTGGTTATTAGTCTCCCCAGGTGTAGCAAGTAAGTCAGTTGAAGAATTAGAGAGAACCAATGAACTGTAAACCAATTACATGTTATGTTGTTCATTTGTGTTGGTTATTAGTATCCCCAGGTGTAGCAAGTAAGTCAGTTGAAGGATTACAGAGAACCAATGAACAGTAAACCAATTACATGTTATGTTGTTCATCTGTGTTGGTTATAAGTCTCCCCAGGTGTAGCAAGTAAGTCAGTTGAAGAATTAGAGAGAACCAATGAACAGTAAACCAATTACATGTTATGTTGGGCATCTGTGTTGGTTATTAGTCTCCCCAGGTGTAGCAAGTAAGTCAGTTGAAGAATTTGAGAGAACCAATGAACAGTAAACCAATTTCCTGTTATGTTGTGCATCTATGTTGGTTATTAGTCTCCCCAGGTGTAGCAAGTAAGTCAGTTGAAGAATTAGAGAGAACCAATGAACAGTAAACCAATTACATGTTATGTTGTGCATCTGTGTTGGTTATTAGTCTCCCCAGGTGTAGCAAGTAAGTCAATTGAAGAATTAGAGAGAACCATTGAACAGTAAACCAATTTCCTGTTATGTTGTGCATCTATGTTGGTTATTAGTCTCCCCAGGTGTAGCAAGTAAGTCAGTTGAAGAATTAGAGAGAACCAATGAACAGTAAACCAATTTCCTGTTATGATGTGCATCTGTGTTGGTTATTAGTCTCCCCAGGTGTAGCAAGTAAGTCAGTTGAAGAATTAGAGAGAACCAATGAACAGTAAACCAATTTTCTGTTATGATGTGCATCTGTGTTGGTTATTAGTCTCCCCAGGTGTAGCAAGTAAGTCAGTTGAAGAATTAGAGAGAACCAATGAACTGTAAACCAATTACATGTTATGTTGTTCATTTGTGTTGGTTATTAGTATCCCCAGGTGTAGCAAGTAAGTCAGTTGAAGGATTAAAGAGAACCAATGAACAGTAAACCAATTACATGTTATGTTGTGCATCTGTGTTGGTTGTTAGTCTCCCCAGGAGTAGCAAGTAAGTCAGTTGAAGAATTAGAGAGAACCAATGAACAGTAAACCAATTACCTGTTATGATGTGCATCTGTGTTGGTTATTAGTCTCCCCAGTTGTAGCAAGTAAGTCAGTTGAAGAATTAGAGAGAACCAATGAACAGTAAACCAATTACATGTTATGTTGGGCATCTGTGTTGGTTATTAGTCTCCCCAGGTGTAGCAAGTAAGTCAGTTGAAGAATTTGAGAGAACCAATGAACAGTAAACCAATTTCCTGTTATGTTGTGCATCTATGTTGGTTATTAGTCTCCCCAGGTGTAGCAAGTAAGTCAGTTGAAGAATTAGAGAGAACCAATGAACAGTAAACCAATTTCCTGTTATGTTGTGCATCTATGTTGGTTATTAGTCTCCCCAGGTGTAGCAAGTAAGTCAGTTGAAGAATTAGAGAGAACCAATGAACAGTAAACCAATTTCCTGTTATGATGTGCATCTGTGTTGGTTATTAGTCTCCCCAGGTGTAGCAAGTAAGTCAGTTGAAGAATTAGAGAGAACCAATGAACAGTAAACCAATTTCCTGTTATGATGTGAATCTGTGTTGGTTATTAGTCTCCCCAGGTGTAGCAAGTAAGTCAGTTGAAGAATTAGAGAGAACCAATGAACTGTAAACCAATTACATGTTATGTTGTTCATTTGTGTTGGTTATTAGTATCCCCAGGTGTAGCAAGTAAGTCAGTTGAAGGATTAAAGAGAACCAATGAACAGTAAACCAATTACGTGTTATGTTGTGCATCTGTGTTGGTTGTTAGTCTCCCCAGGAGTAGCAAGTAAGTCAGTTGAAGAATTAGAGAGAACCAATGAACAGTAAACCAATTACCTGTTATGATGTGCATCTGTGTTGGTTATTAGTCTCCCCAGTTGTAGCAAGTAAGTCAGCTGAAGAATTAGAGAGAACCAATGAACAGTAAACCAATTACATGTTATGTTGGGCATCTGTGTTGGTTATTAGTCTCCCCAGGTGTAGCAAGTAAGTCAGTTGAAGAATTTGAGAGAACCAATGAACAGTAAACCAATTTCCTGTTATGTTGTGCATCTATGTTGGTTATTAGTCTCCCCAGGTGTAGCAAGTAAGTCAGTTGAAGAATTAGAGAGAACCAATGAACAGTAAACCAATTACATGTTATGTTGTGCATCTGTGTTGGTTATTAGTCTCCCCAGGTGTAGCAAGTAAGTCAATTGAAGAATTAGAGAGAACCAATGAATAGTAAACCAATTTCCTGTTATGTTGTGCATCTATGTTGGTTATTAGTCTCCCCAGGTGTAGCAAGTAAGTCAGTTGAAGAATTAGAGAGAACCAATGAACAGTAAACCAATTTCCTGTTATGATGTGCATCTGTGTTGGTCATTAGTCTCCCCAGGTGTAGCAAGTAAGTCAGTTGAAGAATTAGAGAGAACCAATGAACAGTAAACCAATTACATGTTATGATGTGCATCTATGTTGGTTATTAGTCTCCCCAGGTGTAGCAAGTAAGTCAGTTGAAGAATTAGAGAGAACCAATGAACAGTAAACCAATTACTTGTTATGTTGTGCATCTGTGTTGGTTATTAGTCTCCCCAGGTGTAGCAAGTAAGTCAGTTGAAGAATTAGAGAGAACCAATGAATAGTAAACCAATTACATGTTATGTTGTTCATTTGTGTTGGTTATTAGTCTCCCCAGGTGTAGCAAGTAAGTCAGTTGAAGAATTAGAGAGAACCAATGAACAGTAAACCAATTACCTGTTATGTTGTGCATCTGTGTTGGTTATTAGTCTCCCCAGGAGTAGCAAGTAAGTCAGTTGAAGAATTAGAGAGAACCAATGAACAGTAAACCAATTACCTGTTATGATGTGCATCTGTGTTGGTTATTAGTCTCCCCAGGTGTAGCAAGTAAGTCAGTTGAAGAATTAGAGAGAACCAATGAACTGTAAACCAATTACATGTTATGTTGTGCATCTGTGTTGGTTATTAGTCTCCCCAGGTGTAGCAAGTAAGTCAGTTGAAGAATTAGAGAGAACCAATGAACAGTAAAATAATTACATGTTATGATGTGCATCTATGTTGGTTATTAGTCTCCCCAGGTGTAGCAAGTAAGTCAGTTGAAGAATTAGAGAGAACCAATGAACAGTAAACCAATTACTTGTTATGTTTGTCGCCACCCGCCGAAACGGACCTTGGCATTCGCGACGATGGTCGGACTCTTTTTAATAGTTTTGAAAAGTGGTGGATTGTTAGAACGACTTATTCTCAAACTGAGACCTCATCGAACTAACAATTTTATTAAATGATTCACCAATCCATGTTAATCCCAAGCGGGACCCTCCATGGATTAGTGGTTTTCGCAAAAGGTAGGGTTCTTGGAGTCGCCACCAATGTTTTACTCAAAACATTGGAAAAAGGGATAAGGCAATTGATTTTCGCAAATCAACCTTGGCCATTACAACCAGAGTTGGGTAAGGGAGTCGGTTACGTGCGGGGAAGGTGTTAGCACCCCACAACGCCCCTTTCGGGTTCTCTATGACGGATTATTTCATAAATAACAGTGTAAAATTACTAAATTACCCCTATTTATTATAAACGGCTATGAATAAGATATCTACATGACGAATAAATTAAACATGCGATGCAACAATAAGAAAGCAGTAAAAGGAAGGATTTTGAAGAAGAAACCTTTGAAGCGTGCTTTTATATATATTCAAATGTTAGGAGGCTTTTTGGCGCTCCCTCCCACTACACGCTCGCTCGCTCCTTCCCTAAAAATTAATCTTTACTATGGAAATCAAAAAGATTTCCCTTCGACTAGTTCGAATTCTCAAGCTAAATGCTCAGAACTCAAGAAGTTCGTCGGATCGACTCTCGGAGAGAATTCTAGGGCAGAACACTGCTCAAAAACCCTAGAATACTCAGCAAGAGGGTCCAGAAGTCTGGAAAAAGTGTGGAATGACGTCCAAATGACGTCCTATTTATAAGGATGAGGCGCAGTACGGCCCCTGGGTTCAATACGGCCCGTATTGAGTTTTTGTACTTCAATACGGCCGTATTGAATTCAGTACGGCCGTATTGAAATACAGAAACTTCAATACGGCCGTATTGGTGTCAGTACGGCCGTATTGTAGTACAAAATGTGCAGTACGGCCGTATTGAACTCCAAGGAGGCCGTATTGAGCTCCAAACCTCCCACTTTCTTATTTTTGGCTACTCTAAGACCTCTAAACCTACAGATAGTCATCCTATGGTCTTCTGGGAGTCCTTCTGGCTGACTTTCCTTTGATCTTTGAGAGTCTTCGAGTCTTATTTCCGACCCGGACAATTTTAGGGGTCTACAGCTGCCCCCCCTTTACTTAGTCAAACGGCTTTTTGGTGTACCGGTTGACAAGTAAAGGAGTTGACCCAATTGTCCGGGGAGTAGGCCATCCTTCTGACTTGTAGTGTCTTCCGGTGGAAAATTGTTGAGTAGCCTCTCCAGGTTTTGCTTCGCTCGCCGCCCGAGCCGGAAGCTGCATACCTCCGTGCTTCTGAACACTTTGGTAGCGTGAGTACCGCCTCTCCAGGCTCAACTTCACTCGACGCCCGAGCTGGAAGTTGTGAGTACCGCCTCTCCAGGCTTAGCTTCGCTTGCCGCCCAAGCTGGAAGCTGTGAGTACCGCCTCTCCAGGCTCTGCTTCGGTGCTTCTAACATCCTAGGCAGTTGAGTTTGCCCTCTCCAGGGTTAGCTTCGCTTGCCGCCCAAGCTGGAAGCTGTGAGTACCGCCTCTCCAGGCTCAACTTCACTCGACGCCCGAGGCGGAAGTTGTGAGTACTGCCTCTCCAGGCTTTGCTTCGCTCGCCGCCCGAGCCGGAAGCTGTGAGTACTGCCTCTCCAGGCTCTGCTTCTGTGCTTCTGACATCCTAGGCAGTTGAGTTTGCCCTCTCCAGGGTTAGCTTCGCTTGCCGCCCAAGCTGGAAGCTGTGAGTACCGCCTCTCCAGGCTCAACATCACTCGACGCCCGAGCTGGAAGTTGTGAGTACTGCCTCTCCAGGCTTTGCTTCGCTCGCCGCCCGAGCCGGAAGCTGTGAGTACCGCCTCTCCAGGCTCTGCTTCGGTGCTTCTGACATCCTAGGCAGTTGAGTTTGCCCTCTCCAGGGTTAGCTTCGCTTGCCGCCCAAGCTGGAAGCTGTGAGTACCGCCTCTCCAGGCTCAACTTCACTCGACGCCCGAGCTGGAAGTTGTGAGTACTGCCTCTCCAGGCTTTGCTTCGCTCGCCGCCCGAGCCGGAAGCTGCATACCTCCGTGCTTCTGTACACTTCGGTAGCGTGAGTACCGCCTCTCCAGGCTATACCAGCGTGTTCTTGACAACACTGGCAATGTGAGTTTACCCTCTCCAGGGATTTGTGATGATTTTGTCTCCACAGTCCACGATGCTGCTTCGACGATTGTTTTTGATTTTTGTGCCACTGAGGGCTGGATAACGCAGGGATCCGTCTAGGGGATGTGCAGTTACTCATAGGTTCTTGTGTCCCAACTTTCCATTGCGTAGTTGGTGCCCACTGGGGAATTTCTGATTCCTTGGGGGTGCAGACACAAAGATGCTCCTTTTGAGGTGAGCGATGCCTTATGATTGGCTGACGTCCTTTCGACGTTGGTGGAGTATCCCGGTTATCCTTATTCGGGTGACTCTTTTTGATTTTCTGGTTTTATTGCCTCTGTGTAGGCTGTTATCCACTGGGGGATTCTGTTGTGATGATTTTGTCTCCACAGTCCACGATGCTGCTTCGACGGTTGTTTTTTGATTTTGATGCCGCTGAGGGCTGGATAACGCAGGGATCCGTCTAGGGGATGTGCAGTTACTCATAGGCTCTTGTGCCCCAACTTTCCATTGCGTAGTTGGTGCCCGCTGGGGAATTTCTGATCCCGTGGGGATGTAGACACAAAGATGCTCTTCCTGAGGTGAGCGATGCCTTATGATTGGCTGACGTCCTTTCGACGTTGGTGGAGTATCCCGGTTATCCTTATTCGGGTGACTCTTTTGATTTTCTGATTTTTGTAGCCTCTGTGTAGGCTGTTATCCGCTGGGGGATTCTGTCATTCAATTCTTGACTGGCCTCTTCTGTTAGGCAAATCATCTTGATGTTCGGTGTTTGGCTGGATGCCGAATTCCGCTTGGGGAATATTTATTGATATATTTTTTATTTTTCTCCTTTTGTAGGGGTGCCTCTTGAGTAGGCGACTGGGGATTTGGGGATCTTATGTATCCCAGAGTATTATTTAGGAAGCCTCTGCAGGCTTAGCCTCACTCAGCGCTTGAGTCAGAGAGCTATCTTCCACTGAGGAAGTTTCAAGTCCTTTGTCTGAATATTTTGCTTGGATGATCGCGCTTCCATTGGGGATTTTGACGATCTTGCTTTGATAGCTCTCGCTGGGGATTTTTTCCATGAGCTTAAGCTGAGGTTTCTCTGGGGAGTATTATTTCTGCGAGCCTCTCCAGGCTCAGTTATTCTGAGAGAGTATTATTTCGGCGAGCCTCTCCAGGCTCAATTATTCTGAGAGAGTATTATTTCGGCAAGCCTCTCCATGCTCATTTATTCTGTATAATTTTTGGATTTTCTGTTCAGCCCAAGAGTGCAAGTTGAGATGTCTCTTGGGGAGTATTATTTCGACAAGCCTCTCCAGGCTCAGTTATTCTGTACAATTGGGGAGTATTATTTCGGCAAGCCTCTCCAGGCTCAATTATTCTGAGAGAGTATTATTTCAGCAGGCCTCTCCAGGCTCAATTATTCTGAGAGAGTATTATTTCGGCAAGCCTCTCCAGGCTCAATTATTCTGAGAGAGTATTATTTCGGTAAGCCTCTCCAGGCTCAGTTATTCTGAGAGAGTATTATTTCGGCAAGCCTCTCCAGGCTCAATTATTCTGTGTGATGAGGGAGTATTATTTCCGCAAGCCTCTCCAGGCTCAATTATTCTGTGGGAGTATTATTTCGGCAAGCCTCTCCAGGCTCATTTATTCTGTATAATTTTTGGATTTTCTGTTCAGCCCAAGAGTGCAAGTTGAGATGTCTCTTGGGGAGTATTATTTCGGCAAGCCTCTCCAGGCTCAGTTATTCTGTACAATTGGGGAGTATTATTTCGGCAAGCCTCTCCAGGCTCAATTATTCTGAGAGAGTATTATTTCAGCAGGCCTCTCCAGGCTCAATTATTCTGAGAGAGTATTATTTCGGCAAGCCTCTCCAGGCTCAATTATTCTGAGAGAGTATTATTTCGGTAAGCCTCTCCAGGCTCAGTTATTCTGAGAGAGTATTATTTCGGCAAGCCTCTCCAGGCTCAATTATTCTGTACGGTGAAGGAGTATTATTTCGGCAAGCCTCTCCAGGCTCAGTTATTCTGTACAATTGGGGAGTATTATTTCGGCAAGCCTCTCCAGGCTTAGTTATTCTGTATGATGAGGGAGTATTATTTCGGCAAGCCTCTCCAGGCTCAGTTATTCTGTACAATTTTTGTGGGATTTTCTGTATTTTGCCTTTTTTGTCGTTTTTTGGCTTTTTCTGTATTTTGCCTTTTGTTGACTTTGGCTTTTTTTGTACAGAAATTAAAAGTGCTAAAGAATTTGAATTCAAAATGACAAATTTCATTAATAGAATGAATTTGTACAAAGATGATTAAAAAGTGGGGCAAAGCCCAATCAAGCAAATACAGAAAAAGCGAGAAAAAGGTAGCCGGTCTTCACTCCTCTGCCGGCGGGTCCTGTGGAGGGTCTGGGAAGCGGCGGTGTAGCCAGACCGACAGGCTGTCAAACTCCTGTCTGAGGGCATCGATACCATGCTGAGCAGCATCAAATCGAGTGTCGAAACTCTGCTGCAAGGCGCCGATGCTATGCTGAGTGGTATCGAATCGACTATCGATGCTCCGCTGTAAGGCATCGAAGCGGGCATCGAAGTAGGCCCTGTCCTGCTGCGAGGTGCCGGCCTCTGGCTGCGGGTCTTCGTCACCCGGGAGCTCAATATCTGCGAAGAGCTCGCTGAAGTCGTCGGTGGCCCGCACGTATTGCCTCCCTACCTTGACAATCATCTTCATGTTGAGTAAGGTGGGAGCACCAATGGGTTTAGGCGCCAAATCTGCCGCATCTATGCCGTCGGGACATCCCCAAGCCCCGGCGAGTGTCGAGAGGAGTGTGGAGACCATAATGTATCCTCGCCGGGCTTCGCTTCCCTCTCTTGCCCCCAGATTCTTTATATGCTCAAGGAATAAGAATCCGGGGTTGGCCTTCTGACTAGTGGCCATGCAATATAGAGCCAGCAAGTCCTGCCGTGTCACCGATTCTGGGCTCTTCTGCCTTGCATGAATGGAGCCTGTGATTAGCTTGTGGCAGATTCGGAGTGCGGTAGGGAGCCGAGTACCCTTCACTCCGGGGTGGTAGTCCGTCTGACCTGTGATCTCTCTCCACATCTCATTTTGGGTCAGACCATCCGGATACTCGCAAATGGCATCCCTATACTCTAGTTGAGCAGCTCGTGTGAAAAAGCCGGCTTGGACGTTGAACTCGTCCAATGACAAAGAACGGTACCCCCCGTTCATCCAAAAGTCTACCGAGTAGACTGTCTCTCCGAAGATGTTCGTCGACTGTGTGACGCCGACGGTAGCCAAGAACTCCTTTGTCGCTGTCGGGAAGATCTTGGAATGAGGGCTAAGGAGGAACCCCCATCCTATGGCGTTGATATAGCCTAGGACCTCGTCTTCCCACTCCATCGCTTGGAGGATGTTCACGTCGAGCACCCTTGATGGCTTGAAGACAAACGATTCAAAAAGCTCTAGCCTCTCTAGATGCTTCGCAGTCATTTCTCGTTGGGCGGGGACCCTTTGTCTCTTTCTAGACGACTCGGCCATTTCTCTGAACTTTGGAAGATCTTGGACTCACTCACAAAGAAGATATGCAAAGGAGTGAAGAATGTTGTGCAGAAATGAGAGGGGAAGGGGCCTATTTATAGAAAAATTTACGTCAGTACGGCCCGTATTGAATTCAATACGGCCGTACTGACTTGGCCGTTAGTGTGCAAAAACGGGGGACCAATACGGCCCGTATTGGATTCAATACGCCCGTATTGGTGTGTCTGTTGAGGTCAATACGGGCGTATTCCGTTCAGTACGCCCGTATTGAACTGAAGGGTTGCCCGTAACCCTAGTTTCAGTACGGGCGTACTGAAATGGGTACGGGCGTATTGAGCCTTTCTTTTTTTTTTTTTTTTTTTTTTTTTTTTTTTTGAATAAACAGAGAATAAGTTATCTTCCATTACACCTATCATCTGTATGCATGTATGCGGTTGTCGCCACCGGCCCAAACGGGCCTCGGCGGTCGCGAAGACGGTCGAGCTCGCTTTTTATTTGGGTTTTGAAAATGTATTGGATTATTAGAACGACTTGTTCTCAAACTGAGACCTTGTCGATCTTATCCAATTTATTTATTAAAAGTCTCACCAATCCATGTTAATCCCAAGCGGGACCCTCCATGGATTAGTGGTTTTTGTAGTAAAAGGGTTCGTGGAGTCGCCACCAATGTTTTACTCAAAACATTGGAAAAAGGGATAAGGCAATTGATTTTATAAATCAACTTTGGCCATTACAACCAGAGTCGGGTAAGGGAGTCGGTTACGCGTGGGGAAGGTGTTAGCACCCCACAGCGCCCCTTTCGGGTTCCCTATGACAGATTATTTCTAAAATAACAGTGTAAAATTACTAAATTACCCCTATTTATTATAAGCGATTATAAATTAACTATCTACATGATGACAGTTAAATATACACACAGAAAGCAGTAAAAGGAAGGATTTTGAAGAAGAAACCTTTGAAGCGTGCTTTTTATATATTTCGTAAAACTGGGAAGCTTTGTGGCGTTCCCTCGCTCTACAAGCCCGCTCGCTCCCTTCCTATAAAATTTTCACTATGGAAATCCGGAGGATTTCCCTTCGACTAGGTTCGATCCTCAAGCAAAAAGGCTCGGGGCTCAAGAACTTCGTCGGATCAACTCTCCAAGTGATTTCTAGGGAGAGCACTGCTCAAAAAACCCCAGAATACTCAAGGAGAGGGTTAAAACTGTGTGTGAAAGTGTCAAATGACGTCCAATTGACGTCATATTTATAGGGAACAGGCGCAATACGGGCCCTGGAGCCAATACGGCCGTATTGAAATTTTTGAACTTCAATACGGCCGTATTGAGTTCAATACGGCCGTATTGAAATTCAGAAATTTCAATACGGCCGTATTGAGTTCGCCGCGGCTGTATTGAAGCTTCAATACGGCCGTATTGATTTCAGTACGGCCGTATTGAAGTTTCAGAAACTTCAATACGGCCGTATTGTGTTCACTGCGGCCGTATTGAAGCTTCAATACGGCCGTATTAAGTTCAGTACGGCCGTATTGGGCTTCATTCCCTCCACTTTCTTATTTTGAGCTATTCTAAGACCTCTAGACCTACAGAGAACCCTCCTAGGGCCTTCCAGGAGTCCTTCTGGCTGATCTTCCTTCAGTCTTCGAGAGTCTTCAAGCTTTATTTCCGACCCGGACAATTTTAGGGGTCTACAGCTGCCCCCCCTTTACTTAGTCAAACGGTCTTTTGGTGTACCGGCTGACAAGTAAAGGAGTTGACCCAATTGTCCGGGTGATGTGCCAACCTTCTGACTTGTAGCGTCTTCCGGTGGAAAATTGTCGAGTAGCCTCTCCAGGTTTTGCTTTGCTTGCTGCCCAAGCTGGAAGCTGTGAGTACCGCCTCTCCAGGCTTAGCTTCACTCTTTGTTCGAGCCGGAAGCTAAGTACCCTTGTGACAACGGTAGCAGTGTGAGTTTCGCCTCTCCAGGCTTTGCTTTGCTTGTTGCCCAAGCTGGAAGCTGTGAATACCGCCTCTCCAGGCTTAGCTTCACTCTTTGTTCGAGCCGGAAGCTAAGTACCCTTGCGACGACGGTGAGCAGTGTGAGTTTCGCCTCTCCAGGCTTTGCTTTGCTTGTTGCCCAAGCTGGAAGCTGTGAGTACCGCCTCTCCAGGCTTAGCTTCACTCTTTGTTCGAGCCGGAAGCTAAGTACCCTTGTGACGACGGTGAGTAGTGAGTACCTCCTTTCCAGAGATAGCTTCGCTCATTGCTCGAGCCGGAAGCTGCATACCTCCGTGTTTGTGACGACGGGGGTAGCGTGAATATCTCCTTTCCAGGGATTTGTGATGATTTTGTCTCCACAGTCCACGATGCTGCTTCGACGGTTGTTTTTTATTTTTGTGCCACTGAGGGCTGGATAACGCAGGGATCCGTCTAGGGGATGTGCAGTTACTCATAGGTTCTTGTGTCCCAACTTTCCATTGCGTAGTTGGTGCCCACTGGGGAATTTCTGATTCCTTTGGGGTGTAGACACAGATGCTCTCTCTTTGAGTTGAGCGATGCCTTATGCTTGGCTGTCGTCCTTTCGACGTAAGTGGAGTATCCCGGTTGTCCTTATTCGGGTGTCTCTTTTGATTTTCTGATCTTTGTAGCCTCTGTGTAGGCTGTTATCCACTAGGGGATCCTGTCATTCATTTCTTGACTGGCCTCTTCTGTTAGGCAGATAATCTTGATGTTCGATGTTTGGTTGGGCGCCAAATTCCGCTTGGGGAATTTTATTAATCTTTTTGATTTTCTTCTCCTTTTGTAGGGATGCCTCTTGAGTAGGCGATCGTGCACTGGGGATTGATTTTGATTGGCCTCTTCTGTTAGGCGGATTTTCTCAATGTTCATTGTCTGGCTGATAGCCGAATTCCACTTGGGGAATAGTTTATTGATCTTTTGATTTTCTTCTCCTTTTGTAGGGATGCCTCTTGAGTAGGCGATCATCCACTGGGGATTCTGGATTTTGTCTCCACAGTCCACGATGCTGCTTCGACGATTGTTTTTGATTTCGTGCCGCTGAGGGCTGGATAACGCAGGGATCCGTCTAGGGGATGTGCAGTCATTCATAGGTTTTTGTGCCCCAACTTGCATTGCTTAGTTGGTACCCATGGGGAATTTCTAACTCCTTGGGGTGTAGACACATATGCTCTCTCTTTGAGTTGAGCAATGCCTTATGTTTGGCTGACGTCCTTTGGACGTTGGTGGAGTATCCCGGTTATCCTTATTCGGGTAACTCTTTTTAATTTTTGGATTTTGTTGCCTCTGTGTAGGCTGTTATCCGCCAGGGGATTTTGTCATTGGTTTTGATTAGCCTCTTCTGTTAGGCATATCACCTTGATGTTCAATGATTGGCTGAGAGCCAGATTCCACTTGGGGAATGATTATTGATCTTTTTATGTTTTTTCCTTTTGAAGGAGTGCCTCTTATGTAGGCGACTGGGGATTTGAAGTTCAGTGTTTGGCTGAGTGCCAGATTCCGCTTGGGGAATACTTATTGATATTTTTGATTTTTTCTCTTTTTGCAAGGATGCCTCTGAGTAGGCGATTGGGGAATGAGGGATCTTATGTATCCCAGAGTATTATTTAGGAAGCCTCTGCAGGCTTAGCCTCACTCAACACTTGAGTTGGAGAGCTATCTTCACTGAGGAAGTTTTAGTCCTTTGACTTGGATATTCTGCTCGGGAGATCGTACTTCCATTGGGAATTTTGTCGATTTTGCTTGATAGCTCTTGCCGGGGATTTTGAGTCCAAGAGCGTGAGTTGAGGTTCCCTCTGGGGAGTATTATTTCTGCGAGCCTCTCCAGGCTCATTTATTCTGTAAGAGTATTATTTCGACAAGCCTCTCCAGGCTCAGTTATTCTGTGTGCTGTGGAGTATTATTTCGGCGAGCCTCTCCAGGCTCAATTATTCTGAGGGAGTATTCTTTCGGCGAGCCTCTCCAGGCTCAATTATTCTGGGAGAGTATTCTTTCGGCGAGCCTCTCCAGGCTCAATTATTCTGGGAGAGTATTCTTTCGGCGAGCCTCTCCAGGCTCAATTATTCTAGGGGAGTATTGTTTCGGCGAGCCTCTTCAGGCTCAATTATTCTGAGGGAGTATTGTTTCGGCGAGCCTCTCCAGGCTCAATTATTATGGGGGAGTATTGTTTCGGCGAGCCTCTCCAGGCTCAATTATTTGGGAGAGTATTGTTTCGGCGAGCCTCTCCAGGCTCAATTATTCTGGGAGAGTATTATTTCGGCGAGCCTCTCCAGGCTCAATTATTCTGTACGATGAATTGGTTTTTTGTTCAGCCCGAGAATGCGAGCTGAGGCGTCTTTTGGAGAGTATTATTTCGGCAAGCCTCTCCAGGCTTAATTATTCTGTGGGAGTATTATTTTAGCAAGCCTCTCCAGGCTCAATTATCTTGTGGGAGTATTATTTTAGCAAGCCTCTCCAGGCTCAATTATTTTGTGAGAGTATTATTTTGGCAAGCCTCCCCAGGCTCAATTATTTTGTATGGTCAGAGAGTATTGTTTCGGCGAGCCTCTCCAGGCTCGGTTATTCTGAGAGTATTATTTCGGCAAGCCTCTCCAGGCTCAATTATTCTGTGGGAGTATTATTTTAGCAAGCCTCTCCAGGCTCAATTATTCTGTATGAGGCGATTGATTTTCTAAATCTTTTGCCTTTTTTGTCGTTTTTTGGCTTTTTCTGTATTTTTGCCTCTTTTGTTAGTTTCGGCTTTTTCTGTATTTCGCCTTTTTTGTTGATTTTGGCTTTTTCTGTATTTTTGCCTTTTTTGTTAGTTTCGGCTTTTTCTGTACAGAAATGTCTTTGAGGAGTATTATTTTGGCGAGCCTCTCCAGGCTCAATTATTCTTTGATGAAGAAGAGTATTATTTCAGCGAGCCTCTCCAGGCTCAATTATTCTTTGATGAAGAAGAGTATTATTTCAGCGAGCCTCTCCAGGCTCAATTATTCTGCGAGAGTATTATTTCGGCGAGCCTCTCCAGGCTCAATTATTCTGCGAGAGTATTATTTCGGCGAGCCTCTCCAGGCTCAGTTATTCTTGTGAGAGTATTATTTCAGCAAGCCTCTCCAGGCTCAGTTATTTTGTGAGAGTATTCTTTCGGCAAGCCTCTCCAGGCTCAATTATTCTGTTATGATGAGAGAGTATTATTTCGGCAAGCCTCTCCAGGCTCAATTATTCTGTATGGTTTCTGTTCAGCCCAAGAGTGCAAGCCGAGATGTCTCTTGGGGAGTATTATTTCGGCAAGCCTCTCCAGGCTCAGTTATTTCGTATGAGTATTATTTCGGCAAGCCTCTCCAGGCTCAGTTATTCTGTATGATGCGGAATCTCTGTCTTTTTTTGTCGAATTTTCTGCTGTCATACACAAGCAATTTTCTATTTTTTCTATTTTATGTGATTGCCTCATGACGAGGTCTTTGAAAGTTTCTTTATAGCCAATACGGCCGTATCCATTTCAGTACGCCCGTATTGAGTTGAAATTTTGTTCATAACCCCCATTTTGGTACGGGTGTACTGAACATGGTGCGGGCGCATTGTTTTTTCTGAAGTTTATATATTTTGTTTTTTGTTTGTTTTTTCCAATAAACAGAGAATAAGTGATCTTCCAGTACACCTATCATCTGTATGCATGTATGCAGTATGATGCACCTAATTCTATTTGATTCATTTTTCAAAAGAATTAACCGATGCGTTTTTGGATTTTGCCATTCCTCCAGACGGGCTGTGCGCTGCCGATTTCTGTAACCGAGGAATGATGCGTGTTATATTGGGATTTGGTGTCATCAACCAAATGATCCTTCCCTTCCTTTAAAAGATATGTCAACCCTCCTATTGACCACTATATCTCCATGTTTCCACTAGATTATTCAAAAATCGTTGGGACAAGAGAGAAAAGAAGGAAAGGATATATTTTCAAAAGTTTGTGTTTTAGAGGGGATTATTTTATTTTTGAAAAATGTTTTTTGTAAGAATGGCTGGCCATGGTAGGCTTATTGTGTTTAGGTTTGTTCGATTAAACACTTATGAGGTTAAGCACGTCTTGGTTATTAACGTTTGTGATTTGACAACTTGGATAGCTTTTCTTGAGCCCCTTGTTGAATTCAATTGATGGTACCATCATGGATTTATTTTGTTTTTCTTTTTTGACGGCCCTAACTTTTGCCTAAAACACCCATTTGTGGAGTTTTAGCGGGTCTTTTGCTCTTATTTTGTAACCCTAACTTTTGCCTAGGTCACCCTTTTGTGGGATTCCTAGCGGGTCTTTTGCTCTTATTTTGTAACCCTAACTTTTGCCTAGGTCACCCTTTTGTGGGATTCCTAGCGGGTCTTTTTGCTCTTATTTTTGCGCGGTCCCCTTTTTGGGTTTCCTGCCGAGCTTATTATCTTTAGGATTTCTTTATCCATGATGGCACTTATTGAGGCCAAGAAAAGGTGCTCCAAGTTGACACACACACTTCCACATAAAAATGATGTGGGTTTATTGATTATTAAGACGATTTTAACCTCACTTATGTTCATTCAAACAGGGTTAAATAATGTGGTTTAGAATTTTATTGCAAGCAAGAAAAGAAGCAATAAGAAATAATGAAGAATGATTTTATTATAATCATAGTGGAAACATGTGCCCTATCGAGGCTCGGGGGTCGGGCTGTCCCCGAGGAGTGATCTCTAATAGTCACTGAGTCTATACATCCCTATCGGAAGGAAAAAAAATATTTTGACGACGACGACCGGCCTTGACGCTTGTGAACCGGCCTTCCTAAAGATCTGGCTTAAAGAACGTCGAGAAGGATATTGATTCTTCTTCGTTCTTTGATCTTTGTTAGGGTTGTATCTTAACCCTTGTTTCCCCGGATTATCTTTGATAACGGGTAGCTCTGGAATTCCTTGGGAATCCTTGCCAAGTCCTTGTCCAGGCAAGTATCCGTGCTTCGTGAGTATGTAGGCTACCTTCTTCATTTCTCGGGGAAACGTCTCAACATTGGCAATTTCCAATGCTTGGAAGGCGGTTTATAAAGCTTCCTCCGTTGCATCCACATAAGGTATGGTGGATGGCTTGCTGATGAGTATGTCATCTTCAGCTTGTACGGTCACCAGTTTGTCACCCACGATGAACTTGACTTTCTGGTGGAGCGTAGAGGGTACAGCTTTCGCATCATGAATCCAAGGTCGGCCGAGGAGACAGCTGTATGCAGGAGTAATATCCATTACTTGGAATTCGACATTAAAGATAGTGGGCCCAATTTGGATTGGAAGATTGACTTCTCCCACCACTTCTCTTTTAGAGCCGTCGAAAGCTCGAACGATCATGTTGCTCGGGCGCATTTGGACTCCCTTGATTGCCATTTGATCGAACGTTCTTTTTGGCATCACATTCAAGGAAGATCCGTTGTCTACCAAGACTTTTGCGATGTGATACTCCTTGCACTTTACAGAGATGTGCAAGGGCTTGTTGTGATTTGATCCCTCGGCGGGGATTTCTTCATCGATGAAGGTGAGGTGATCATTAGCCTTGATGTGACTAACAATCCCCTCAAACTCGTCTTGGGAGATAGTGTGCGACACGTATGCCTCGTTCAAGACTTTCAACAGAGCTTGCCGATGCGGTTCGGAGCATAGGATCAACGACAACAGCGTAATCTTTGCTGGCGTCCTATGAAGTTGATCCATGATGGAGTACTCGCTCTGTCGGATAAATTTTAACAGCTTGTCAGTCTCCTCCTCGGATTCTTTTTCCTCGGTTTTCTTTTCTTCTTTTTCTTTATTCTTGGGGGCTTTGTTATGAAGATCATCGGGAGTGTAGATCCTACCACTCCTAGTCATGCCCCCAAGTCCAGCGATGTTGGAGATATCGCTGTCGGCAGAAGAGTGGATGTCGTATATCCACGGCACAGCCTTATTTGATTCGTAGGGGAAAGGCCTTGGAGCGATGATCCTTAATGGTGTCGGACCTTCCCCTTTGTTCGTCTTGATTACCAACAACGGAGTTGACGTGCGCTCGCTTGGCGCGGTTGTTGGCTTACACTTAATAACAAATGGCGTGCGATCCATTTTGAACATACGCATCGATTATTTCTTTCTTTTTATTAATGTTTATTAATGAATTACTAGGAGGGATGTATGAAATGAATGACTCCTAGATCCCTCCATGATCTATATGCATGATATGAGATGATGGAGATGAATATGCATGCATAGTGTTTATTCAACTAAGCATTATCATGTTTTTAGGATGTCCCTAAAATGATGCATGATATTGCTTGGTTTGGATAAATAACCCTTTTTTCTCTTTTGGGTATTTTTTATTATTATCATTATTTTTTTTGGGTGAAAAGGGAAACTACCTATATGAATGCAATGAAGGTAGATGTTAACACCATGTACTAGAAGATCTTTATTTCTATTTATTCTTTTTATTTAAAAGAATGTTGTATGTTTAAAAGGTGCAATGTATGCTCATACAATGTCACATAAAAATGCACAAACAATTCACTCATCCACGAACAGTCACGAGCGAATCACGAGGTAGGGGTCTCCTGCAGAAAAGTGCATATTCAAGGAGGTTCTAACTGTTCTCACTTGGTCAAAGGCCCCCAAGGTGCCCCCATTATAGGGACCCAATTCCTCTCATCGTAGGTCGATGGAAAGTTCCAACGCACCGTCGGACTCAAGTTCATGGTTATCACCTTGAGTGATGTTTTCCGACAACGGTCTACGGGCACCTATAGACCCATTCGACAACCGGCCGTACTAACATCCACTCCCTATGGTTAATCACTCATGCCCCCGGGTATAGAGGGAACTGTTGTGTGCAAAGGTTTGTGTACAGTTTGTATTTCAAACAATTGCGTAAATTTAAAAATACAACAGTTATTAAAGCCATATAATAAATCATGTTATCATACAAGCAAGGGGTAATGAAGTAATTTTAACTATTATTTGTTAAAATAATCTGTCACTAAATGGGACTGACTCTCGAGGCTTCCCCAGTGAAGTCGCCATCTGTCGCCACCGGCCCAAACGGGCCTCGGCGGTCGCGAAGACGGTCGAGCTCGCTTTTTATTTTGGTTTTGAAAATGTATTGGATTATTAGAACGACTTGTTCTCAAACTGAGACCTTGTCGATCTTATCCAATTTATTTATTAAAAGTCTCACCAATCCATGTTAATCCCAAGCGGGACCCTCCATGGATTAGTGGTTTTTGTAGTAAAAGGGTTCGTGGAGTCGCCACCAATGTTTTACTCAAAACATTGGAAAAAGGGATAAGGCAATTGATTTTATAAATCAACTTTGGCCATTACAACCAGAGTCGGGTAAGGGAGTCGGTTACGCGTGGGGAAGGTGTTAGCACCCCACAGCGCCCCTTTCGGGTTCCCTATGACAGATTATTTCTAAAATAACAGTGTAAAATTACTAAATTACCCCTATTTATTATAAGCGATTATAAATTAACTATCTACATGATGACAGTTAAATATACACACAGAAAGCAGTAAAAGGAAGGATTTTGAAGAAGAAACCTTTGAAGCGTGCTTTTTATATATTTCGTAAAACTGGGAAGCTTTGTGGCGTTCCCTCGCTCTACAAGCCCGCTCGCTCCCTTCCTATAAAATTTTCACTATGGAAATCCGGAGGATTTCCCTTCGACTAGGTTCGATCCTCAAGCAAAAAGGCTCGGGGCTCAAGAACTTCGTCGGATCAACTCTCCAAGTGATTTCTAGGGAGAGCACTGCTCAAAAAACCCCAGAATACTCAAGGAGAGGGTTAAAACTGTGTGTGAAAGTGTCAAATGACGTCCAATTGACGTCATATTTATAGGGAACAGGCGCAATACGGGCCCTGGAGCCAATACGGCCGTATTGAAATTTTTGAACTTCAATACGGCCGTATTGAGTTCAATACGGCCGTATTGAAATTCAGAAATTTCAATACGGCCGTATTGAGTTCGCCGCGGCTGTATTGAAGCTTCAATACGGCCGTATTGATTTCAGTACGGCCGTATTGAAGTTTCAGAAACTTCAATACGGCCGTATTGTGTTCACTGCGGCCGTATTGAAGCTTCAATACGGCCGTATTAAGTTCAGTACGGCCGTATTGGGCTTCATTCCCTCCACTTTCTTATTTTGAGCTATTCTAAGACCTCTAGACCTACAGAGAACCCTCCTAGGGCCTTCCAGGAGTCCTTCTGGCTGATCTTCCTTCAGTCTTCGAGAGTCTTCAAGCTTTATTTCCGACCCGGACAATTTTAGGGGTCTACAGCGGTATGATGCACCTAATTCTATTTGATTTATTTTTTCAAAAGAATTAACCGATGCGTTTCTTTGTTTGGATCTTGCCATTCCTCTAGACGGGCTGTGCGTTGCCGATTTCTGTAACCGAGGAATGATGCGTGTTATATTGAGATGGGTGTCATCAACCCAGTGATCCTCCCCTTCCTTTAGAAGACGTGTCAACCCTCCTATTGACCACTATATCTCCATGTTTCCACTAGATTATCCTAAAATCGTTTGGGACAAGAGAGAAAAGAAAGGAAAGATATTTTTGTTCTGAAGTTTGTGTTTTAGAGGGGATTTATTTTTCAAAAATGGTTTTTGTAAGAATGGTTGGCCAAGGTAGGCTTATGTGTTTAGGCTTGTTTGATTAAGATATCTACATGACGAATAAATTAAACATGCGATGCAACAATAAGAAAGCAGTAAAAGGAAGGATTTTGAAGAAGAAACCTTTGAAGCGTGCTTTTATATATATTCAAATGTTAGGAGGCTTTTTGGCGCTCCCTCCCACTACACGCTCGCTCGCTCCTTCCCTAAAAATTAATCTTTACTATGGAAATCAAAAAGATTTCCCTTCGACTAGTTCGAATTCTCAAGCTAAATGCTCAGAACTCAAGAACTTCGTCGGATCGGCTCTCGGAGAGAATTCTAGGGCAGAACACTGCTCAAAAACCCCAGAATACTCAGCAAGAGGGTCCAGAAGTCTGGAAAAAGTGTGGAATGACGTCCAATGACGTCCTATATATAGGAGTGAGGCGCAGTACGGCCTCTGACATCAATACGGCCCGTACTGAAGATTTGAACTACAGTACGGCCGTATTGAATTCAGTACGGCCGTACTGAAGTTTCAAAAACTTCAGTACGGCCGTATTGGTTTCGGTACGGCCGTACTGAAGTTCAAAAACTTCAGTACGGCCGTATTGGGTTCAGTACGGCCGTATTGTAGTTCAAAATGTTCAGTACGGCCGTACTGAACTTCTAGGAGGCCGTATTGAGCTTCAATTCTCCCACATCTTTATTTTAAGCTACTCTAAGACCTCTAAACCTACAGATAATCATCCTAGGGTCTTCCAGGAGTCCTTCTGGCTGACTTTCCTTCGGTCTTCGAGAGTCTTCGAGTTTTATTTCCGACCCGGACAATTTTAGGGGTCTACAGCTGCCCCCCCTTTACTTAGTCAAACGGCTGTTTGGTGTACCGGTTGACAAGTAAAGGAGTTGACCCAATTGTCCGGGGAGTAGGCCATCCTTCTGACTTGTAGTGTCTTCCGGTGGAAAATTGTTGAGTAGCCTCTCCAGGTTGAGTATTAGTCGTCGCCTCTCCAGGCTCGTGCATACCTCGGTGCTTCTGACAACTTTGGTAGCGTGAGTACCGCCTCTCCAGGCTTAGCTTCGCTCGCCGCCCGAGCTGGAAGCTGCATACCTCCGTGTTTCTGATCACTTCGGTAGCGTGAGTACCGCCTCTCCAGGCTCTGCTTTGGTGTTTCTGACAACCTAGGCAGTTGAGTTTGCCCTCTCCAGGGTCTGCGGTTTGCCCTCCCCAGGGTTGCGTACCTCCGTGCTTCTATTCACTTTGGTAGCGTGAGTTTGCCCTCTCCAGGGTCTGCGGTTTGCCCTCCCCAGGGTCTGCCTCCGTGTTCTTGACGACGTTGGCAATGTGAGTTTGCCCTCTCCAGGGATTTGTGATGATTTTGTATCCACAGTCCACGATGCTGCTTCGACGATTGTTTTTGATTTTTGTGCCACT
Organism: Cajanus cajan; assembly: GCF_000230855.2. Classification (NCBI taxonomy): domain Eukaryota; kingdom Viridiplantae; phylum Streptophyta; class Magnoliopsida; order Fabales; family Fabaceae; genus Cajanus; species Cajanus cajan. The sequence goes on from NC_138524.1 coordinate 40,926,597, forward strand.
GAGGGCTGGATAACGCAGGGATCCGTCTAGGGGATGTGCAGTTACTCATAGGTTCTTGTGTCCCAACTTTCCATTGCGTAGTTGGTGCCCACTGGGGAATTTCTGATTCCTTGGGGGTGCAGACACAAAGATGCTCTTTCTGATGTGAGCGGTGCCTTATGGTTGGCTGACGTCCTTTCGACGGTGGTGGAGTATCCCGGTTATCCTTATTCGGGTGACTCTTTTTGATTTTCTGGTTTTATTGCCTCTGCGTAGGCTGTTATCCGCTGGGGGATTCTATTGTGATGATTTTGTCTCCACAGTCCACGATGCTGCTTCGACGGTTGTTTTTGATTTTGATGCCGCTGAGGGCTGGATAACGCAGGGATCCGTCTAGGGGATGTGCAGTTACTCATACGTTCTTGTGTCCCAACTCTCTATTGCGTAGTTGGTGCCCACTGGGAAGTTCTGATTCCGTGGGGATGCAGACACAAAGATGCTCTTCCTGAGGTGAGCGATGCCTTATGATTGGCTGTCGTCCTTTCGACGTTGGTGGAGTATCCCGGTTATCCTTATTCGGGTGACTCTTTTGATTTTCTGATTTTGTTGCCTCTGTGTAGGCTGTTATCCGCTGGGGGATTCTGTCGTGTTGATCTTGATTAGCCTCTTCTGTTAGGCGGATCATCTTGACGTTCAATGATTGGCTGAATGCCGAATTCCGCTTGGGGAATGATTATTGATCTTTTTTTGATTTTCTCTTTTTGAAGGAGTGCCTCTGAATAGGCGAATGATCTTGATGTTCAGTGTTCGGCTGAATGCCGGATTCCGCTTGGGGAATGGTTATTGATCTTTTCGATTTTTCTCTTTTTGAAGGGGTGCCTCTGAGTAGGCGAATGATCTTGATGTTCGGTGTTCGGCTGAGTGCCGGATTCCGCTTGGGGAATGGTTATTGATGTTTTTTGGATTTTCTCTTAAAGAATGCCTCTGAGTAGGCGAATGGGGATTTGAGGACTTTATGTATCCCAGAGTATTATTTAGAAAGCCTCTGCAGGCTTAGCTTCACTCTTCGCTTGAGTTGGAAAGCTATCTTCCACTGAGGAAGTCAAAGTCCTTTGACTCGGATATTCTGTTTGGATGATCATGCTTCCATTGGGGGATCTTACTGATCTTGCTTTGATAGCTCTTACTGGGGATTTGGTCCAAGAGTGTGAGCTGAGAAGTCTCTGGGGAGTATTATTTCGGCAAGCCTCTCCAGGCTCAATTATTCTGTGGGAGTATTATTTCGGCAAGCCTCTCCAGGCTTGGTTATTCTTGTACGTTTTATTGATTTTTTGTTCAGCCCAAGAGTGCAAGCGGAGATGTCTCTTGGGGAGTATTATTTCGACAAGCCTCTCCAGGCTCAATTATTCTGTGTGATGAGGGAGTATTATTTCCGCAAGCCTCTCCAGGCTCAATTATTCTGTGGGAGTATTATTTCGGCAAGCCTCTCCAGGCTCAGTTATTCTGTAGAGTATTATTTCGGCAAGCCTCTCCAGGCTCGGTTATGATGAGAGAGTATTATTTCGGCGAGCCTCTCCAGGCTCGGTTATGATGAGAGAGTATTATTTCGGCGAGCCTCTCCAGGCTCAGTTATTCTGTATGATGAGAGAGTATTATTTCGGCAAGCCTCTCCAGGCTCAGTTATTCTGTATGATTGGGGAGTATTATTTCGGCAAGCCTCTCCAGGCTCAGTTATTCTGTACAATTGGGGAGTATTATTTCGGCAAGTCTCTCCAGGCTCAGTTATTCTGTATGATGAGGGAGTATTATTTCGGCAAGCCTCTCCAGGCTCAGTTATTCTGTACAATTTGTTGGGTTTTCTGTATTTTGCCTTTTTTTGTTGATTTTTGGCTTTTTCTGTATTTTTGCCTTTTTTCGTTGATTTCGGCTTTTTCTGTTGGAGGGATCTCAAACACACTCACAGATGAAGTATGCAGAGGAATGAAGATGTTGTGATGAATGAGAATGGGCCAATACGGGCCGTATTGAATTCAATACGCCCGTATTGGTGTGGACGTTATGGCCAATGCTGCCGTATTCATTTCGGTACGCCCGTATTGAGTTGAAAATTTGTTCATAACCCTGATTTTAGTACGGGTGTACTGAACATGGTACGGGCGCATTGTTTTTTCTGAAGTTTATATTTTTTGTTTCTTTGTTTTTTTGTTTTTTTGTTTTTTTTGTTTTTTTGTTTGTTTTTTCAATAAACATAATAAGTGATCTTCCAGTACACCTATCATCTGTATGCATGTATGCGGTATGATGCACCTAATTCTATTTGATTCATTTTTCAAAAGAATTAACTGATGCGTTTCTCTGTTTGGATTTTTGCCATTCCTCTAGACGGGCTGTGCGTTGCCGATTTCTGTAACCGAGGAATGATGCATGTTATATTGAGATGGGCGTCATCAACCCAGTGATCCTCCCCTTCCTTTAGAAGACGTGTCAACCCTCCTATTGACCACTATATCTCCATGTTTCCACTAGATTATCCTAAAATCGTTTGGGACAAGAGAGAAAAGAAAGGAAAGATATTTTTGTTCTAAAGTTTGTGTTTTAGAGGGGATTTATTTTTCAAAAATGGTTTTTGTAAGAATGGTTGGCCAAGGTAGGCTTATGTGTTTAGGCTTGTTTGATTAAACACTTATGAAGTTAAGGTAGTCTTGTTATTGACGTTGTGATTTGACAACTTAAATAGCTTCCCTTGAACCTTTCTTTTTGAATTCGGCTCATGGTACCATCATGGATTTCTTTTGCTTTTTTGATTGTCCTTATTTTTGCCTAAAACACCCTTTTGTGGTGTCTTAGCGGACCTTTGTTTTTGTTTATTTTTGCAACCCTAACTTTTGCCTAGGTCACCCTTTCGTGGGATTCCTAGCGGGTTCTTTGCTCTTATTTTTGCGCAGCCCCCTTTTTGGGTTTCCTGCCGAGCTTTTTTTATTTTAAAGGATTTCTTTTTATCCATGATGGCACTTGTCGAGGCCAAGGGAAGGTGCTCCAAGTTGTCACGCACACTTCCACATAAAAATGATGCGGGTTTATTATTATTAAGATGATTTTAACCTCATTCATGTTTATTCAAACAGGGTTAAAAATAATGCGGTCTAGAAATTTATTGCAAGCAAGAAAAGAAGCAATAAGAAAGAATAAAGAATGATTTTATTATAATCATAATGGAAACATGTGCCCTATCGAGGCTCGGGGGTCGGGCTGTCCCCGAGGAGTAATCTCTAACAGTCATCAGGTCTATATATCCCTATCGGAAGGAGAAGAGCACTTGATGACGACGACCGACCTTGACGCTTGTGAACCGGCCTTCCTAAAGATCTGGCTTAAAGAACGTCGAGAAGGATCTTGGTTCCTCTTCGTCCTTTGATCTTTATTAGGGTCGTATCCTAACCCTTGTTTCCCCGGATTATCCTTGATAATGGGTAGCTCGGGAATTCCTTGGGAATCCTTGCCAAGTCCTTGTCCTGGCAAGTATCCGTTCTTGGTGAGCATGGAGGCTACCTTCTTCATTTCTCGGGGAAACGTTTCAACATTGGAAATTTCCAATGCTTGGAAGGCGGTTTCTAGAGCTTCCTCCGCTGCATCCACGTAAGGTATGGTGGATGGCTTGCTGATGAGTATGTCGTCTTCAGCTTGTACAGTCACCAGCTTGTCACCCACAATGAATTTGACTTTCTGGTGGGGCGTAGAAGGAACAACTTTTGCATCATGAATCCAAGGTCGGCCGAGGAGACAGCTGTATGCGGGAGTAATGTCCATCACTTGAAATTCGACGTTGAAGATGGTGGGTCCAATTTGGATTGGAAGATTGACTTCTCCCACCACTTCTCTTTTAGAACCGTCGAAAGCTCGAACGATCATGTTGCTCGGGCGCATTTGGACTCCCTTGATTGCCATTTGATCGAACGTTCTTTTTGGCATCACATTCAAGGAAGATTCGTTATCTACCAAGACTTTAGCGATGTGATATTCCTTGCACTTGACAGAGATGTGCAAGGGCTTGTTGTGGTTCGGTCCCTCAGCGGGGATCTCTTCATCGGTGAAAGTGAGGTGATCATTAGCCGTGATGTGACTAACAATCCCCTCAAATTTGTCTTGGGAGATAATGTGCGAAACGTATGCCTCGTTCAAGACTTTCAACAGAGCTTGCCGATGCGGTTCGGAGCATAGGATCAACGACAACAGAGTAATCTTTGCTGGCGTCTTATGAAGTTGATCCATGATGGAGTACTCGCTCTTTCGGATATACTTTAACAGCTCGTCAGTCTCCTCCTCGGATTTTTTATTTTCCTCGGTTTTTTCTTTTTCTTTTTCTTTTCCTTTATTCTTGGGAGCTTTATCATGAAGATCTTCGGGAGTGTAGATCCTGCCACTCCTAGTCATGCCCCCAAGTCCAGCGATGTTAGAGATATCGCTGTCGGCAGAAGAATGGATGTCGTATATCCATGGCACAGCCTTATTCGATTCGTAGGGAAAAGGTCTTGGAGCAGTGATCCTTAACGGTGTCGGACTTTCCCCTTTATTCGTCTTGATTACCAACAACGGAGTTGATGTGCGTTCGCTTAGCGCGGTTGTTGGCTTACACTTAATAACAAATGGCGTGCGATCCATTCTGAACATACGCATCGATTAATTCTTTCTTTTTATTAATGTTTATTAATGATTTATTGGGAGGGATGTATGAAATGCAAACCTAGATCCCTCCATGATCTTTGATAAGAATGCATGATATGAGATGATGACGTTGAATATGCATGCATTGTGTTTATTCAGCTAAGCATTATCATGTTTTCGGGATGCTCCTAAGATGATGCATGATATTGCTTGGTTTGGATAAATATATTTTTCTTTATTTTTCTTTGGGTATTTTGTTTTGTATATATTTTTTATTTTTTTGGGTGAAAAGGGAAACTACCTACATGAATGTGATGATGGTAGATGTTAACACCATGTAATGGAAGATTCTTATTCCCATTTATTCTTATTTAAAAAGGGAATGTTGTATGTTTAAATAATGCAATGTATGCTCAAACAATGTCACATAAACAATGCACAAACAATCCACTCATCCACGAACAGTCACGAGCGAATCACGAGGTAGGGGTATCCTGCAGAAAAGTGCATATTCAAGGAGGTTCTAACTGTTCTCACTGGTCTGAGGCTCCCAAGGTGCCCCCATTATAGGGACCCAATTCCTCTCGTCGTAAGTCGATGGAAAGTTCCAACGCACTGTCGGACTTGAGTTCATGGTTATCACCTTGAGTGATGTTTTCCGACAACGGTCTACGGGCACCTATAGACCCATTCGACAACCGGCCGTACTAACATCCACTCCCTATGGCTTTCCACTCATGCCCCCGGGTATAGAGGGAACTGTTGTGTGCAAAGGTTTGTGTGCAGTTTATATTTCAAACAATTGCGGAAATTTAAACATACAACAGTTATTAAAGCCAAATAGATAAAACATGTTATCATACAAGTAAGGGGTAATGAAGTAATTTTAAACTATTATTTTTCGAAACAATCCATCACTAAATGGGACCGACTCTCGAGGCTTCCCCAGCAGAGTCGCCATCTGTCGCCACCCGCCAAAACCGACCTTGGCATTCGCGACGATGGTCGGACTCGTTTTAAAGTTTTGGAAAAATGATGGATTGTTAGAACGACTTATTCTCAAACTGAGACCTCATCGAACTAACAATTTTATTAAATGATTCACCAATCCATGTTAATCCCAAGCGGGACCCTCCATGGATTAGTGGTTTTCGCAAAAAGAAGGGTTCTTGGAGTCGCCACCAATGTTTTACTCAAAACATTGGAAAAAGATATAAGGCAATTGATTTCATAAATCAACTTTGGCCATTACAACCAGAGTCGGGTAAGGGAGTCGGTTACGTGCGGGGAAGGTGTTAGCACCCCACAACGCCCCTTTCGGGTTCCCTATGACGGATTATTTCATAAATAACAGTGTAAAATTACTAAATTACCCCTATTTATTATAAACGGCTATGAATAAGATATCTACATGATGAATAAATTAAACATGCGATGCAACAATCAGAAAGCAGTAAAAGGAAGGATTTTGAAGAAGAAACCATTGAAGCGTGCTTTTATATATATTCAAATGTTAGGAGGCTTTTTGGCGCTCCCTCCCACTACACACTCGCTCGCTCCTTCCCTAAAAATTAATCTTTACTATGGAAATCAAAAAGATTTCCCTTCGACTAGTTCGAATTCTCAAGGTAAATGCTCAGAACTCAAGAACTTCGTCGGATCGGCTCTCGGAGAGAATTCTAGGGCAGAACACTGCTCAAAAACCCCAGAATACTCAGCAAGAGGGTCCAGAAGTCTGGAAAAAGTGTGGAATGACGAGTGAGGCGCAGTACGGCCTCTGACATCAATACGGCCCGTACTGAAGATTTGAACTACAGTACGGCCGTATTGAATTCAGTACGGCCGTACTGAAGTTTCAAAAACATCAGTACGACCGTATTGGTTTCGGTACGGCCGTACTGAAGTTCAAAAACTTCAGTACGGCCGTATTGGGTTCAGTACGGCCGTATTGTAGTTCAAAATGTTCAGTACGGCCGTACTGAACTTCTAGGAGGCCGTATTGAGCTTCAATTCTCCCACATCTTTATTTTAAGCTACTCTAAGACCTCTAAACCTACAGATAATCATCCTAGGGTATTCCAGGAGTCCTTCTGGCTGACTTTCCTTCGGTCTTCGAGAGTCTTCGAGTCTTATTTCCGACCCGGACAATTTTAGGAGTCTACAGTAACAAGTAAGTCAGTTGAAGAATTAGAGAGAACCAATGAACTGTAAACCAAATACATGTTATGTTGTGCATCTCTGTTGGTTATTAGTCTCCCCAGGTGTAGCAAGTAAGTCAGTTGAAGAATTAGAGAGAACCAATGAACAGTAAAATAATTACATGTTATGTTGTGCATCTGTGTTGGTTATTAGTCTCCCCAGGTGTAGCAAGTAAGTCAGTTGAAGAATTAGATAGAACCAATGAACAGTAAACCAATTATCTGTTATGTTGTGCATCTATGTTGGTTATTAGTCGCCCCAGGTGTAGCAAGTAAGTTAGCTGAAGAATTAGAGAGAACCAATGAAAAGTAAACCAATTACCTGTTATGTTGTGCATCTATGTTGGTTATTAGTCTTCCCAGGTGCAGTAGGTAAGTCAGTTGAAGAATTATAGAGAACCAATGAATAGTAAACCAATTACATGTTATGTTGTTCATTTATGTTGGTTATTAGTCTCCCCAGGTGTAGCAAGTAAGTCAGTTGAAGAATTAGAGAGAACCAATGAACAGTAAACCAATTACCTGTTATGTTGTGCATCTGTGTTGGTTATTAGTCTTCCCCAGGTGTAGCAAGTAAGTCAGTTGAAGAATTAGAGAGAACCAATGAAAGTAAAACAATTACATGTTATGTTGTGCATCTGTGTTGGTTATTAGTTTCCCCAGGTGTAGCAAGTAAGTCTGTTGAAAAATTAGAGAGAACCAATGAACAGTAAACCAATTACCTGTTATGTTGTGCATCTGTGTTGGTTATTAGTCTCCCCAGGTGTAGCAAGTAAGTCAGTTGAAGAGTTAGAGAGAACCAATGAACAGTTAACCAATTACATGTTATGTTGTGCATCTGTGTTGGTTATTAGTCTCCCCAGGTGTAACAAGTAAGTTAGTTGAAGAATTAGAGAGAACCAATGAACAGTAAACCAATTAACTGTTATATTGTGCATCTGTGTTGGTTATGTCTCCCCAGGTGTAGCAAGTAAGTCAGTTAAAGAATTAGAGAGAACCAATGAACTGTAAACAAATTATCTGTTATGTTGTGCATCTGTGTTGGTTATTAGTCTCCCCAGGTGTAGCAAGTAAGTCAGTTGAAGAATTAGAGAAAACCAATGAACAATACACCAATTACATGTTATGTTGTGCATCTGTGTTGGTTATCAGTCTCCCCAGGTGTAGCAAGTAAGTCAATTGAAGAATTAGAGAGAACAAATGAACAGTAAACCAATTTCCTGTTATGTTGTGCATCTATGTTGGTTATTAGTCTCCCCAGGTGTAGCAAGTAAGTCAGCTGAAGAATTAGAGAGAACCAATGAACAGTAAACCAATTACCTGTTATGTTGTGCATCTGTGTTGGTTATTAGTCTCCCCAGGAGTAGCAAGTAAGTCAGTTGAAGAATTAGAGAGAACCAATGAACTGTAAACCAATTACATGTTATGTTGTGCATCTGTGTTGGTTATTAGTCTCCCCAGGTGTAGCAAGTAAGTCAGTTGAAGAATTAGAGAGAACCAATGAACAGTAAAATAATTACATGTTATGTTGTGCATCTGTGTTGGTTATTAGTCTCCCCAGGTGTAGCAAGTAAGTCAGTTGAAGAATTAGATAGAACCCATGAACAGTAAACCAATTATCTGTTATGTTGTGCATCTATGTTGGTTATTAGTCGCCCCAGGTGTAGCAAGTAAGTTAGCTGAAGAATTAGAGAGAACCAATGAACAGTAAACCAATTACCTGTTATGTTGTGCATCTATGTTGGTTATTAGTCTTCCCAGGTGTAGTAGGTTAGTCAGTTGAAGAATTATAGAGAACCAATGAATAGTAAACCAATTACATGTTATGTTGTTCATTTGTGTTGGTTATTAGTCTCCCCAGGTGTAGCAAGTAAGTCAGTTGAAGAATTAGAGAGAACCAATGAACAGTAAACCAATTACATGTTATGTTGTGCATCTGTGTTGGTTATTAGTCTTCCCCAGGTGTAGCAAGTAAGTCAGTTGAAGAATTAGAGAGAACCAATGAAAGTAAAACAATTACATGTTATGTTGTGCATCTGTGTTGGTTATTAGTTTCCCCAGGTGTAGCAAGTAAGTCTGTTGAAAAATTAGAGAGAACCAATGAACAGTAAACCAATTACCTGTTATGTTGTGCATCTGTGTTGGTTATTAGTCTCCCCAGGTGTAGCAAGTAAGTCAGTTGAAGAGTTAGAGAGAACCAATGAACAGTTAACCAATTACCTGTTATGTTGTGCATCTGTGTTGGTTATTAGTCTCCCCAGGTGTAGCAAGTAAGTTAGTTGAAGAATTAGAGAGAACCAATGAACAGTAAACCAATTAACTGTTATATTGTGCATCTGTGTTGGTTATGTCTCCCCAGGTGTAACAAGTAAGTCAGTTAAAGAATTAGAGAGAACCAATGAACTGTAAACAAATTATCTGTTATGTTGTGCATCTGTGTTGGTTATTAGTCTCCCCAGGTGTAGCAAGTAAGTCAGTTGAAGAATTAGAGAAAACCAATGAACAATAAACCAATTACATGTTATGTTGTGCATCTGTCTTGGTTATTAGTCTCCCCAGGTGTAGCAAGTAAGTCAATTGAAGAATTAGAGAGAACAAATGAACAGTAAACCAATTTCCTGTTATGTTGTGCATCTATGTTGGTTATTAGTCTCCCCAGGTGTAGCAAGTAAGTCAGCTGAAGAATTAGAGAGAACCAATGAACAGTAAACCAATTACCTGTTATGTTGTGCATCTGTGTTGGTTATTAGTCTCCCCAGGAGTAGCAAGTAAGTCAGTTGAAGAATTAGAGAGAACCAATGAACAGTAAACCAATTACCTGTTATGATGTGCATCTGTGTTGTTTATTAGTCTCCCCAGGTGTAGCAAGTAAGTCAGTTGAAGAATTAGAGAGAACCAATGAACTGTAAACCAATTACATGTTATGTTGTGCATCTGTGTTGGTTATTAGTCTCCCCAGGTGTAGCAAGTAAGTCAGTTGAAGAATTAGAGAGAACCAATGAACAGTAAAATAATTACATGTTATGTTGTGCATCTGTGTTGGTTATTAGTCTCCCCAGGTGTAGCAAGTAAGTCAGTTGAAGAATTAGATAGAACCCATGAACAGTAAACCAATTATCTGTTATGTTGTGCATCTATGTTGGTTATTAGTCGCCCTAGGTGTAGCAAGTAAGTTAGCTGAAGAATTAGAGAGAACCAATGAACAGTAAACCAATTACCTGTTATGTTGTGCATCTATGTTGGTTATTAGTCTTCCCAGGTGTAGTAGGTTAGTCAGTTGAAGAATTATAGAGAACCAATGAATAGTAAACCAATTACATGTTATGTTGTTCATTTGTGTTGGTTATTAGTCTCCCCAGGTGTAGCAAGTAAGTCAGTTGAAGAATTAGAGAGAACCAATGAACAGTAAACCAATTACATGTTATGTTGTGCATCTGTGTTGGTTATTAGTCTTCCCCAGGTATAGCAAGTAAGTCAGTTGAAGAATTAGAGAGAACCAATGAAAGTAAAACAATTACATGTTATGTTGTGCATCTGTGTTGGTTATTAGTTTCCCCAGGTGTAGCAAGTAAGTCTGTTGAAAAATTAGAGAGAACCAATGAACAGTAAACCAATTACCTGTTATGTTGTGCATCTGTGTTGGTTATTAGTCTCCCCAGGTGTAGCAAGTAAGTCAGTTGAAGAGTTAGAGAGAACCAATGAACAGTTAACCAATTACCTGTTATGTTGTGCATCTGTGTTGGTTATTAGTCTCCCCAGGTGTAGCAAGTAAGTTAGTTGAAGAATTAGAGAGAACCAATGAACAGTAAACCAATTAACTGTTATATTGTGCATCTGTGTTGGTTATTTGTCTCCCCAGGTGTAGCAAGTAAGTCAGTTAAAGAATTAGAGAGAACCAATGAACTGTAAACAAATTATATGTTATGTTGTGCATCTGTGTTGGTTATTAGTCTCCCCTGGTGTAGCAAGTAAGTCAGTTGAAGAATTAGAGAAAACCAATGAACAATAAACCAATTACATGTTATGTTGTGCATCTGTGTTGGTTATTAGTCTCCCCATGTGTAGCAAGTAAGTCAATTGAAGAATTAGAGAGAACCAATGAACAGTAAACCAATTTCCTGTTATGTTGTGCATCTATGTTGGTTATTAGTCTCCCCAGTTGTAGCAAGTAAGTCAGCTGAAGAATTAGAGAGAACCAATGAACAGTAAATCAATTACCTGTTATGTTATGCATTTGTGTTGGTTATTAGTCTCCCCAGGTGTAGCAAGTAAGTCGGTTGAAGAATTAGAGAGAACCAATGAACAGTAAACGAATTACATGTTATGTTGTTCATTTGTGTTGGTTATTAGTCTCCCCAGGTGTAGCAAGTAAGTCAGTTGAAGAATTAGAGAGAACCAATGAACAGTAAACCAATTACCTGTTATGTTGTGCATCTGTGTTGGTTATTAGTCTCCCCAGGTGTAGCAAGTAAGTCAGTTGAAAAATTAGAGAGAACCAACGAATAGTAAACCAATTACCTGTTATGATTTGCATCTGTGTTGGTTATTACTCTCCCCAGGTGTAGCAAGTAAGTCAGTTGAAGAATTAGAGAGAACCAATGAACAGTAAACCAATTACATGTTATGTTGTGCATCTGTGTTGGTTATTAGTCTCCCCAGGTGTAGCAAATAAGTCAGTTGAAGAATTAGAGAGAACCAATGAACAGTAAACCAATTACATGTTATGTTGTTCATGTGTGTTGGTTATTAGTCTCCCCAGGTGTAGCAAGTAAGTCAGTTGAAGAATTAGAGAGAACCAATGAACAGTAAACCAATTACCTGTTATATTATGCATCTGTGTTGGTTATTAGTCTCCCCAGGTGTAGCAAGTAAGTCAGTTAAAGAATTAGAGAGAACCAATGAACTGTAAACCAATTATCTGTTATGTTGTGCATCTGTGTTGGTTATTAGTCTCCCCAGGCGTAGCAAGTAAGTCAGTTGAAGAATTAGAGAGAACCAATGAACAGTAAAACAATTACATGTTATGTTGTGCATCTGTGTTGGTTATTAGTCTCCCCAGGTGTAGTAGGTAAGTCAGTTGAAGAATTAGAGAGAACCAATGAATAGTAAACCAATTACCTGTTATGTTGTGCATCTATGTTGGTTATTAGTCTCCCCAGGTGTAGTAGGGAAGTCAGTTGAAGAATTAGAGAGAACCAATGAACAGTAAACCAATTACATGTTATGTTGTGCATCTATGTTGGTTATTAGTCTCCCCAGGTGTAGCAAGTAAGTCAGTTGAAGAATTAGAGAGAACCAATGAACAGTAAACCAATTACATGTTATGTTGTGCATCTGTGTTGGTTATTAGTCTCCCCAGGTGTAGCAAGTAAGTCAGTTGAAGAATTAGAGAGAACCAATGAACAGTAAACCAATTACCTGTTATGTTGTGCATCTGTGTTGGTTATTAGTCTCCCCAGGTGTAGCAAGTAAGTCAGTTGAAAAATTAGAGAGAACCAATGAACAATAAACCATTTACCTGTTATGTTGTGCATCTGTGTTGGTTATTGGTCTACCCAGGTGTAGCAAGTAAGTCAGTTGAAGCGTTAGAGAGAACTAATCAACAGTTAACCAATTACCTGTTATGTTGTGCATCTGTGTTGGTTATTAGTCTCCCCAGGTGTAGCAAGTAAGTTAGTTGAAGAATTAGAGAGAAACAATGAACAGTAAACCAATTACCTGTTATATTATGCATCTGTGTTGGTTATTAGTCTCCCTAGGTGTATCAAGTAAGTCAGTTAAAGAATTAGAGAGAACCAATGAACTGTAAACCAATTATCTGTTATGTTGTGCATCTGTGTTGGTTATTAGTCTCCCCAGGCGTAGCAAGTAAGTCAGTTGAAGAATTAGAGAAAACCAATGAACAGTAAACCAATTACATGTTATGTTGTGCATCTGTGTTGGTTATTAGTCTCCCCAGGTGTAGCAAGTAAGTCAATTGAAGAATTAGAGAGAACCAATGAACAATAAACCAATTTCCTGTTATGTTGTGCATCTATGTTGGTTATTAGTCGCCCCAGGTGTAGCAAGTAAGTCAGCTGAAGAATTAGAGAGAACCAATGAACAGTAAACCAATTACCTGTTATGTTGTGCATCTGTGTTGGTTGTTAGTCTCCCCAGGTGTAGTAGGTAAGTCAGTTGAAGAATTATAGAGAACCAATGAACAGTAAACCAATTACATGTTATGTTGTTCATTTATGTTGGTTATTAGTCTCCCCAGGTGTAGCAAGTAAGTCAGTTGAAGAATTAGAGAGAACCAATGAACAGTAAACCAATTACCTGTTATGTTGTGCATCTGTGTTGGTTATTAGTCTTCCCCAGGTGTAGCAAGTAAGTCAGTTGAAGAATTAGAGAGAACCAATGAACAGTAAAACAATTACATGTTATGTTGTGCATCTGTGTTGGTTATTAGTCTCCCCAGGTGTAGCAAGTAAGTCTGTTGAAAAATTAGAGAGAACCAATGAACAGAAAACCAATTACCTGTTATGTTGTGCATCTGTGTTGGTTATTAGTCTCCCCAGGTGTAGCAAGTAAGTCAGTTGAAGAGTTAGAGAGAACCAATGAACAGTTAACCAATTACCTGTTATGTTGTGCATCTGTGTTGGTTATTAGTCTCCCCAGGTGTAGCAAGTAAGTTAGTTGAAGAATTAGAGAGAACCAATGAACAGTAAACCGATTAACTGTTATATTGTGCATCTGTGTTGGTTATTTGTCTCCCCAGGTGTAGCAAGTAAGTCAGTTAAAGAATTAGAGAGAACCAATGAACTGTAAACCAATTATCTGTTATGTTGTGCATCTGTGTTGGTTATTAGTCTCCCCAGGTGTAGCAAGTAAGTCAGTTGAAGAATTAGAGAAAACCAATGAACAGTAAACCAATTACATGTTATGTTGTGCATCTGTGTTGGTTATTAGTCTCACCAGGTGTAGCAAGTAAGTCAGTTGAAGAATTAGAGAGAACCAATGAACAGTAAACCAATTTCCTGTTATGTTGTGCATCTATGTTGGTTATTAGTCTCCCCAGGTGTAGGAAGTAAGTCAGCTGAAGAATTAGAGAGAACCAATGAACAGTAAACCAATGACCTGTTATGTTGTGCATTTGTGTTGGTTATTAGTCTCCCCAGGTGTAGCAAGTAAGTCAGTTGAAGAATTAGAGAGAACCAATGAACAGTAAACCAATTACATGTTATGTTGTTCATGTGTGTTGGTTATTAGTCTCCCCAGGTGTAGCAAGTAAGTCAGTTGAAGAATTAGAGAGAACCAATGAACAGTAATCCAATTACCTGTTATGTTGTGCATCTGTGTTGGTTATTAGTCTCCCCAGGTGTAGCAAGTAAGTCAGTTGAAGAATTAGAGAGAACCAATGAATAGTAAACCAATTACCTGTTATGATGTGCATCTGTGTTGGTTATTACTCTCCCCAGGTGTAGCAAGTAAGTCAGCTGAAGAATTAGAGAGAACCAATGAACAGTAAACCAATTACATGTTATGTTGTGCATCTGTGTTGGTTATTAGTCTCCCCAGGTGTAGCAAGTAAGTCAGTTGAAGAATTAGAGAGAACCAATGAACAGTAAAACAATTACATGTTATGTTGTGCATCTGTGTTGGTTATTAGTCTCCCCAGGTGTAGCAAGTAAGTCAGTTGAAAAATTAGAGAGAACCAATGAACAGTAAACCAATTACCTGTTATGTTGTGCATCTGTGTTGGTTATTAGTCTCCCCAGGTGTAGCAAGTAAGTCAGTTGAAAAACTAGAGAGAACCAATGAACAGTAAACCAATTACCTGTTATGTTGTGCATCTGTGTTGGTTATTAGTCTCCCCAGGTGTAGCAAGTAAGTCAGTTGAAGAGTTAGAGAGAACCAATGAACAGTTAACCAATTACCTGTTATGTTGTGCATCTGTGTTGGTTATTAGTCTCCCCAGGTGTAGCAAGTAAGTTAGTTGAAGAATTAGAGAGAACCAATGAACAGTAAACCGATTAACTGTTATATTGTGCATCTGTGTTGGTTATTTGTCTCCCCAGGTGTAGCAAGTAAGTCAGTTAAAGAATTAGAGAGAACCAATGAACTGTAAACCAATTATCTGTTATGTTGTGCATCTGTGTTGGTTATTAGTCTCCCCAGGTGTAGCAAGTAAGTCAGTTGAAGAATTAGAGAAAACCAATGAACAGTAAACCAATTACATGTTATGTTGTGCATCTGTGTTGGTTATTAGTCTCACCAGGTGTAGCAAGTAAGTCAGTTGAAGAATTAGAGAGAACCAATGAACAGTAAACCAATTTCCTGTTATGTTGTGCATCTATGTTGGTTATTAGTCTCCCCAGGTGTAGGAAGTAAGTCAGCTGAAGAATTAGAGAGAACCAATGAACAGTAAACCAATGACCTGTTATGTTGTGCATTTGTGTTGGTTATTAGTCTCCCCAGGTGTAGCAAGTAAGTCAGTTGAAGAATTAGAGAGAACCAATGAACAGTAAACCAATTACATGTTATGTTGTTCATGTGTGTTGGTTATTAGTCTCCCCAGGTGTAGCAAGTAAGTCAGTTGAAGAATTAGAGAGAACCAATGAACAGTAATCCAATTACCTGTTATGTTGTGCATCTGTGTTGGTTATTAGTCTCCCCAGGTGTAGCAAGTAAGTCAGTTGAAGAATTAGAGAGAACCAATGAATAGTAAACCAATTACCTGTTATGATGTGCATCTGTGTTGGTTATTACTCTCCCCAGGTGTAGCAAGTAAGTCAGCTGAAGAATTAGAGAGAACCAATGAACAGTAAACCAATTACATGTTATGTTGTGCATCTGTGTTGGTTATTAGTCTCCCCAGGTGTAGCAAGTAAGTCAGTTGAAGAATTAGAGAGAACCAATGAACAGTAAAACAATTACATGTTATGTTGTGCATCTGTGTTGGTTATTAGTCTCCCCAGGTGTAGCAAGTAAGTCAGTTGAAAAATTAGAGAGAACCAATGAACAGTAAACCAATTACCTGTTATGTTGTGCATCTGTGTTGGTTATTAGTCTCCCCAGGTGTAGCAAGTAAGTCAGTTGAAAAACTAGAGAGAACCAATGAACAGTAAACCAATTACCTGTTATGTTGTGCATCTGTGTTGGTTATTAGTCTCCCCAGGTGTAGCAAGTAAGTCAGTTGAAGAATTAGAGAAAACCAATGAACAGTAAACCAATTACATGTTATGTTGTGCATCTGTGTTGGTTATTAGTCTCACCAGGTGTAGCAAGTAAGTCAGTTGAAGAATTAGAGAGAACCAATGAACAGTAAACCAATTTCTTGTTATGTTGTGCATCTATGTTGGTTATTAGTCTCCCCAGGTATAGGAAGTAAGTCAGCTGAAGAATTAGAGAGAACCAATGAACAGTAAACCAATTACCTGTTATGTTGTGCATTTGTGTTGGTTATTAGTCTCCCCAGGTGTAGCAAGTAAGTCAGTTGAAGAATTAGAGAGAACCAATGAACAGTAAACCAATTACATGTTATGTTGTTCATGTGTGTTGGTTATTAGTCTCCCCAGGTGTAGCAAGTAAGTCAGTTGAAGAATTAGAGAGAACCAATGAACAGTAAACCAATTACCTGTTATGTTGTGCATCTGTGTTGGTTATTAGTCTCCCCAGGTGTAGCAAGTAAGTCAGTTGAAGAATTAGAGAGAACCAATGAATAGTAAACCAATTACCTGTTATGATGTGCATCTGTGTTGGTTATTACTCTCCCCAGGTGTAGCAAGTAAGTCAGTTGAAGAATTAGAGAGAACCAATGAACAGTAAACCAATTACATGTTATGTTGTGCATCTGTGTTGGTTATTAGTCTCCCCAGGTGTAGCAAGTAAGTCAGTTGAAGAATTAGAGAGAACCAATGAACAGTAAAACAATTACATGTTATGTTGTGCATCTGTGTTGGTTATTAGTCTCCCCAGGTGTAGCAAGTAAGTCAGTTGAAAAATTAGAGAGAACCAATGAACAGTAAACCAATTACCTGTTATGTTGTGCATATGTGTTGGTTATTAGTCTCCCCAGGTGTAGCAAGTAAGTCAGTTGAAAAATTAGAGAGAACCAATGAACAGTAAACCAATTACCTGTTATGTTGTGCATCTGTGTTGGTTATTAGTCTACCCAGGTGTAGCAAGTAAGTCAGTTGAAGAGTTAGAGAGAACTAATGAACAGTTAACCAATTACTTGTTATGTTGTGCATCTGTGTTGGTTATTAGTCTCCCCAAGTGTAGCAAGTAAGTCAGTTGAAGAATTAGAGAGAACCAATGAATAGTAAACCAATTACCTGTTATGTTGTGCATCTATGTTGGTTATTTGTCTCCCCAGGTGTAGCAAGTAAGTCAGTTGAAGAATTAGAGAGAACCAATGAATAGTAAACCAATTACCTGTTATGTTGTGCATCTGTGTTGGTTATTAGTCTTCCCAGGTGTAGCAAGTAAGTCAGTTGAAGAATTAGAGAGAACCAATGAACAGTAAACCAATTACATGTTATGTTGTGCATTTGTGTTGGTTATTAGTCTACCTAGGTGTAGCAAGTAAGTCAGTTGAAGAATTAGAGAGAACCAATGAACAGTAAACCAATTACATGTTATGTTGTGCATCTGTGTTGGTTATTAGTCTCCCCAGGTGTAGCAAGTAAGTCAGTTGAAAAATTAGAGAGAACCAATGAACAGTAAAACAATTACATGTTATGTTGTGCATCTGTGTTCGTTGTTAGTCTCCCCAGGTGTAGCAAGTAAGTCAGTTGAAGAGTTAGAGAGAACTAATGAACAGTTAACCAATTACTTGTTATGTTGTGGATCTGTGTTGGTTATTAGTCTCCCCAAGTGTAGCAAGTAAGTCAGTTGAAGAATTAGAGAGAACCAATGAATAGTAAACCAATTACCTGTTATGTTGTGCATCTGTGTTGGTTATTAGTCTCCCCAGGTGTAGTAGGTAAGTCAGTTGAAGAATTATAGAGAACCAATGAACAGTAAACCAATTACCTGTTATGTTGTGCATCTGTGTTGGTTATTTGTCTCCCCAGGTGTAGCAAGTAAGTCAGTTGAAGAATTAGAGAGAACCAATGAATAGTAAACCAATTACTTGTTATGTTGTGGATCGGTGTTGGTTATTAGTCTCCCCAAGTGTAGCAAGTAAGTCAGTTGAAGAATTAGAGAGAACCAATGAATAGTAAACCAATTACCTGTTATGTTGTGCATCTGTGTTGGTTATTTGTCTCCCCAGGTGTAGCAAGTAAGTCAGTTGAAGAATTAGAGAGAACCAATGAATAGTAATCCAATTACCTGTTATGTTGTGCATCTATGTTGGTTATTAGTCTTCCCAGGTGTAGCAAGTAAGTCAGTTGAAGAATTAGAGAGAACCAATGAACAGTAAACCAATTACATGTTATGTTGTGCATTTGTGTTGGTTATTAGTCTACCCAGGTGTAGCAAGTAAGTCAGTTGAAGAATTAGAGAGAACCAATGAACAGTAAACCAATTACATGTTATGTTGTGCATCTGTGTTGGTTATTAGTCTCCCCAGGTGTAGCAAGTAAGTCAGTTGAAAAATTAGAGAGAACCAATGAACAGTAAAACAATTACATGTTATGTTGTGCATCTGTGTTGGTTATTAGTCTCCCCAGGTGTAGCAAGTAAGTCTGTTGAAAAATTAGAGAGAACCAATGAACAGTAAACCAATTACCTGTTATGTTGTGCATCTGTGTTGGTTATTAGTCTCCCCAGGTGTAGCAAGTAAGTCAGTTGAAGAGTTAGAGAGAACCAATGAACAGTTAACCAATTACCTGTTATGTTGTGCATCTGTGTTGGTTATTAGTCTCCCCAGGTGTAGCAAGTAAGTTAGTTGAAGAATTAGAGAGAACCAATGAACAGTAAACCAATTAACTGTTATATTGTGCATCTGTGTTGGTTATTTGTCTCCCCAGGTGTAGCAAGTAAGTCAGTTAAAGAAGTAGAGAGAACCAATGAACTGTAAACCAATTATCTGTTATGTTGTGCATCTGTGTTGGTTATTAGTCTCCCCAGGTGTAGCAAGTAAGTCAGTTGAAGAATTAGAGAAAACCAATGAACAGTAAACCAATTACATGTTATGTTGTGCATCTGTGTTGGTTATTAGTCTCACCAGGTGTAGCAAGTAAGTCAGTTGAAGAATTAGAGAGAACCAATGAACAGTAAACCAATTTCCTGTTATGTTGTGCATCTATGTTGGTTATTAGTCTCCCCAGGTGTAGGAAGTAAGTCAGCTGAAGAATTAGAGAGAACCAATGAACAATAAACCAATTACCTGTTATGTTGTGCATTTGTGTTGGTTATTAGTCTCCCCAGGTGTAGCAAGTAAGTCAGTTGAAGAATTAGAGAGAACCAATGAAAAGTAAACCAATTACATGTTATGTTGTTCATTTGTGTTGGTTATTAGTCTCCCCAGGTGTAGCAAGTAAGTCAGTTGAAGAATTACAGAGAACCAATGAACAGTAAACCAATTACCTGTTATGTTGTGCATCTGTGTTGGTTATTAGTCTCCCCAGGTGTAGCAAGTAAGTCAGTTGAAGAATTAGAGAGAACCAATGAATAGTAAACCAATTACCTGTTATGATGTGCATCTGTGTTGGTTATTACTCTCCCCAGGTGTAGCAAGTAAGTCAGTTGAAGAATTAGAGAGAACCAATGAACAGTAAAACAATTACATGTTATGTTGTGCATCTGTGTTGGTTATTAGTCGCCCCAGGTGTAGCAAGTAAGTCAGTTGAAAAATTAGAGAGAACCAATGAACAGTAAACCAATTACCTGTTATGTTGTGCATCTGTGTTGGTTATTAGTCTCCCCAGGTGTAGCAAGTAAGTCAGTTGAAAAATTAGAGAGAACCAATGAACAGTAAACCAATTACCTGTTATGTTGTGCATCTGTGTTGGTTATTAGTCTCCCCAGGTGTAGCAAGTAAGTCAGTTGAAGAATTGGGGAGAACCAATGAACAGTAAAACAATTACATATTATGTTGTGCATCTGTGTTGGTTATTAGTCTCCCCAGGTGTAGCAAGTAAGTCAGTTGAAAAATTAGAGAGAACTAATGAACAGTAAACCAATTACCTGTTATGTTGTGCATCTGTGTTGGTTATTAGTCTCCCCAGGTGTAGCAAGTAAGTCAGTTGAAAAATTAGAGAGAACTAATGAACAGTAAACCAATTACCTGTTATGTTGTGCATCTGTGTTGGTTATTAGTCTACCCAGGTGTAGCAAGTAAGTCAGTTGAAGAGTTAGAGAGAACTAATGAACAGTTAACCAATTACTTGTTATGTTGTGCATCTGTGTTGGTTATTAGTCTCCCCAAGTGTAGCAAGTAAGTCAGTTGAAGAATTAGAGAGAACCAATGAATAGTAAACCAATTACCTGTTATGTTGTGCATCTGTGTTGGTTATTTGTCTCCCCAGGTGTAGCAAGTAAGTCAGTTGAAGAATTAGAGAGAACCAATGAATAGTAAACCAATTACCTGTTATGTTGTGCATCTATGTTGGTTATTAGTCTTCCCAAGTGTAGCAAGTAAGTCAGTTGAAGAATTAGAGAGAACCAATGAACAGTAAACCAATTACATGTTATGTTGTGCATTTGTGTTGGTTATTAGTCTACCCAGGTGTAGCAAGTAAGTCAGTTGAAGAATTAGAGAGAACCAATGAACAGTAAACCAATTACATGTTATGTTGTGCATCTGTGTTGGTTATTAGTCTCCCCAGGTGTAGCAAGTAAGTCAGTTGAAAAATTAGAGAGAACCAATGAACAGTAAAACAATTACATGTTATGTTGTGCATCTGTGTTGGTTATTAGTCTCCCTAGGTGTAGCAAGTAAGTCTGTTGAAAAATTAGAGAGAACCAATGAACAGTAAACCGATTACCTGTTATGTTGTGCATCTGTGTTGGTTATTAGTCTCCCCAGGTGTAGCAAGTAAGTCAGTTGAAGAGTTAGAGAGAACCAATGAACAGTTAACCAATTACCTGTTATGTTGCGCATCTGTGTTGGTTATTAGTCTCCCCAGGTGTAGCAAGTAAGTTAGTTGAAGAATTAGAGAGAACCAATGAACAGTAAACCAATTAACTGTTATATTGTGCATCTGTGTTGGTTATTTGTCTCCCCAGGTGTAGCAAGTAAGTCAGTTAAAGAAGTAGAGAGAACCAATGAACTGTAAACCAATTATCTGTTATGTTGTGCATCTGTGTTGGTTATTAGTCTCCCCAGGTGTAGCAAGTAAGTCAGTTGAAGAATTAGAGAAAACCAATGAACAGTAAACCAATTACATGTTATGTTGTGCATCTGTGTTGGTTATTAGTCTCACCAGGTGTGGCAAGTAAGTCAGTTGAAGAATTAGAGAGAACCAATGAACAGTAAACCAATTTCCTGTTATGTTGTGCATCTATGTTGGTTATTAGTCTCCCCAGGTGTAGGAAGTAAGTCAGCTGAAGAATTAGAGAGAACCAATGAACAGTAAACCAATTACCTGTTATGTTGTGCATTTGTGTTGGTTATTAGTCTCCCCACGTGTAGCAAGTAAGTCAGTTGAAGAATTAGAGAGAACCAATGAACAGTAAACCAATTACATGTTATGTTGTTCATTTGTGTTGGTTATTAGTCTCCCCAGGTGTAGCAAGTAAGTCAGTTGAAGAATTAGAGAGAACCAATGAACAGTAAACCAATTACCTGTTATGTTGTGCATCTGTGTTGGTTATTAGTCTCCCCAGGTGTAGCAAGTAAGTCAGTTGAAGAATGAGAGAGAACCAATGAATAGTAAACCAATTACCTGTTATGATGTGCATCTGTGTTGGTTATTTCTCTCCCCAGGTGTAGCAAGTAAGTCAGTTGAAGAATTAGAGAGAACCAATGAACAGTAAACCAATTACATGTTATGTTGTGCATCTGTGTTGGTTATTAGTCTCCCCAGGTGTAGCAAGTAAGTCAGTTGAAGAATTAGAGAGAACCAATGAACAGTAAAACAATTACATGTTATGTTGTGCGTCTGTGTTGGTTATTAGTCTCCCCAGGTGTAGCAAGTAAGTCAGTTGAAAAATTAGAGAGAACCAATGAACAGTAAACCAATTACCTGTTATGTTGTGCATCTGTGTTGGTTATTAGTCTCCCCAGGTGTAGCAAGTAAGTCAGTTGAAGAGTTAGAGAGAACTAATGAACAGTTAACCAATTACTTGTTATGTTGTGCATCTGTTTTGGTTATTAGTCTCCCCAGGTGTAGCAAGTAAGTTAGTTGAAGAATTAGAGAGAACCAATGAACAGTAAACCAATTACCTGTTATATTATGCATCTGTGTTGGTTATTTGTCTCCCCAGGTGTAGCAAGTAAGTCAGTTAAAGAATTAGAGAGAACCAATGAACTGTAAACCAATTATCTGTTATGTTGTGCATTTGTGTTGGTTATTAGTCTCCCCAGGCGTAGCAAGTAAGTCAGTTGAAGAATTAGAGAAAACCAATGAACAGTAAACCAATTACATGTTATGTTGTGCATCTGTGTTGGTTATTAGTCTCCCCAGGTGTAGCAAGTAAGTCTGTTGAAAAATTAGAGAGAACCAATGAACAGTAAACCGATTACCTGTTATGTTGTGCATCTGTGTTGGTTATTAGTCTCCCCAGGTGTAGCAAGTAAGTCAGTTGAAGAGTTAGAGAGAACCAATGAACAGTTAACCAATTACCTGTTATGTTGCGCATCTGTGTTGGTTATTAGTCTCCCCAGGTGTAGCAAGTAAGTTAGTTGAAGAATTAGAGAGAACCAATGAACAGTAAACCAATTAACTGTTATATTGTGCATCTGTGTTGGTTATTTGTCTCCCCAGGTGTAGCAAGTAAGTCAGTTGAAAAATTAGAGAGAACCAATGAACAGTAAACCAATTACCTGTTATGTTGTGCATCTGTGTTGGTTATTAGTCTCCCCAGGTGTAGCAAGTAAGTCAGTTGAAGAGTTAGAGAGAACTAATGAACAGTTAACCAATTACTTGTTATGTTGTGCATCTGTGTTGGTTATTAGTCTCCCCAGGTGTAGCAAGTAAGTTAGTTGAAGAATTAGAGAAAACCAATGAACAGTAAACCAATTACCTGTTATATTATGCATCTGTGTTGGTTATTTGTCTCCCCAGGTGTAGCAAGTAAGTCAGTTGAAGAATTAGAGAGAACCAATGAATAGTAAACCAATTACCTGTTATGTTGTGCATCTATGTTGGTTATTAGTCTTCCCAAGTGTAGCAAGTAAGTCAGTTGAAGAATTAGAGAGAACCAATGAACAGTAAACCAATTACATGTTATGTTGTGCATTTGTGTTGGTTATTAGTCTACCCAGGTGTAGCAAGTAAGTCAGTTGAAGAATTAGAGAGAACCAATGAACAGTAAACCAATTACATGTTATGTTGTGCATCTGTGTTGGTTATTAGTCTCCCCAAGTGTAGCAAGTAAGTCAGTTGAAAAATTAGAGAGAACCAATGAACAGTAAAACAATTACATGTTATGTTGTGCATCTGTGATGGTTATTAGTCTCCCCAGGTGTAGCAAGTAAGTCTGTTGAAAAATTAGAGAGAACCAATGAACAGTAAACCGATTACCTGTTATGTTGTGCATCTGTGTTGGTTATTAGTCTCCCCAGGTGTAGCAAGTAAGTCAGTTGAAGAGTTAGAGAGAACCAATGAACAGTAAACCAATTACCTGTTATGTTGTGCATCTGTGTTGGTTATTAGTCTCCCCAGGTGTAGCAAGTAAGTCAGTTGAAGAGTTAGAGAGAACTAATGAACAGTTAACCAATTACTTGTTATGTTGTGCATCTGTGTTGGTTATTAGTCTCCCCAGGTGTAGCAAGTAAGTTAGTTGAAGAATTAGAGAGAACCAATGAACAGTAAACCAATTACCTGTTATATTATGCATCTGTGTTGGTTATTTGTCTCCCCAGGTGTAGCAAGTAAGTCAGTTAAAGAATTAGAGAGAACCAATGAACTGTAAACCAATTATCTGTTATGTTGTGCATTTGTGTTGGTTATTAGTCTCCCCAGGCGTAGCAAGTAAGTCAGTTGAAGAATTAGAGAGAACCAATGAACAGTAAAACAATTACATGTTATGTTGTGCATCTGTGTTGGTTATTAGTCTCCCCAGGTGTAGCAAGTAAGTCTGTTGAAAAATTAGAGAGAACCAATGAACAGTAAACCGATTACCTGTTATGTTGTGCATCTGTGTTGGTTATTAGTCTCCCCAGGTGTAGCAAGTAAGTCAGTTGAAGAGTTAGAGAGAACCAATGAACAGTTAACCAATTACCTGTTATGTTGCGCATCTGTGTTGGTTATTAGTCTCCCCAGGTGTAGCAAGTAAGTTAGTTGAAGAATTAGAGAGAACCAATGAACAGTAAACCAATTAACTGTTATATTGTGCATCTGTGTTGGTTATTTGTCTCCCCAGGTGTAGCAAGTAAGTCAGTTAAAGAAGTAGAGAGAACCAATGAACTGTAAACCAATTATCTGTTATGTTGTGCATCTGTGTTGGTTATTAGTCTCCCCAGGTGTAGCAAGTAAGTCAGTTGAAGAATTAGAGAAAACCAATGAACAGTAAACCAATTACATGTTATGTTGTGCATCTGTGTTGGTTATTAGTCTCACCAGGTGTAGCAAGTAAGTCAGTTGAAGAATTAGAGAGAACCAATGAACAGTAAACCAATTTCCTGTTATGTTGTGCATCTATGTTGGTTATTAGTCTCCCCAGGTGTAGGAAGTAAGTCAGCTGAAGAATTAGAGAGAACCAATGAACAGTAAACCAATTACCTGTTATGTTGTGCATTTGTGTTGGTTATTAGTCTCCCCACGTGTAGCAAGTAAGTCAGTTGAAGAATTAGAGAGAACCAATGAACAGTAAACCAATTACATGTTATGTTGTTCATTTGTGTTGGTTATTAGTCTCCCCAGGTGTAGCAAGTAAGTCAGTTGAAGAATTAGAGAGAACCAATGAACAGTAAACCAATTACCTGTTATGTTGTGCATCTGTGTTGGTTATTAGTCTCCCCAGGTGTAGCAAGTAAGTCAGTTGAAGAATGAGAGAGAACCAATGAATAGTAAACCAATTACCTGTTATGATGTGCATCTGTGTTGGTTATTACTCTCCCCAGGTGTAGCAAGTAAGTCAGTTGAAGAATTAGAGAGAACCAATGAACAGTAAACCAATTACATGTTATGTTGTGCATCTGTGTTGGTTATTAGTCTCCCCAGGTGTAGCAAGTAAGTCAGTTGAAGAATTAGAGAGAACCAATGAACAGTAAAACAATTACATGTTATGTTGTGCGTCTGTGTTGGTTATTAGTCTCCCCAGGTGTAGCAAGTAAGTCAGTTGAAAAATTAGAGAGAACCAATGAACAGTAAACCAATTACCTGTTATGTTGTGCATCTGTGTTGGTTATTAGTCTCCCCAGGTGTAGCAAGTAAGTCAGTTGAAGAGTTAGAGAGAACTAATGAACAGTTAACCAATTACTTGTTATGTTGTGCATCTGTGTTGGTTATTAGTCTCCCCAGGTGTAGCAAGTAAGTTAGTTGAAGAATTAGAGAGAACCAATGAATAGTAAACCAATTACCTGTTATATTATGCATCTGTGTTGGTTATTTGTCTCCCCAGGTGTAGCAAGTAAGTCAGTTAAAGAATTAGAGAGAACCAATGAACTGTAAACCAATTATCTGTTATGTTGTGCATTTGTGTTGGTTATTAGTCTCCCCAGGCGTAGCAAGTAAGTCAGTTGAAGAATTAGAGAAAACCAATGAACAGTAAACCAATTACATGTTATGTTGTGCATCTGTGTTGGTTATTAGTCTCCCTAGGTGTAGCAAGTAAGTCAATTGAAGAATTAGAGAGAACCAATGAACAGTAAACCAATTTCCTGTTATGTTGTGCATCTATGTTGGTTATTAGTCTCCCCAGGTGTAGCAAGTAAGTCAGCTGAAGAATTAGAGAGAACCATTGAACAGTAAACCAATTTCCTGTTATGTTGTGCATCTATGTTGGTTATTAGTCTCCCCAGGTGTAGCAAGTAAGTCAGTTGAAGAATTAGAGAGAACCAATGAACAGTAAACCAATTACCTATTATGTTGTGCATTTGTGTTGGTTATTAGTCTCCCCAAGTGTAGCAAGTAAGTCAGTTGAAGAATTAGAGAGAACCAATGAATAGTAAACAAATTACCTGTTATGTTGTGCATCTGTGTTGGTTATTTGTCTCCCCAGGTGTAGCAAGTAAGTCAGTTGAAGAATTAGAGAGAACCAATGAATAGTAAACCAATTACCTGTTATGTTGTGCATCTATGTTGGTTATTAGTCTTCCCAGGTGTAGCAAGTAAGTCAGTTGAAGAATTAGAGAGAACCAATGAACAGTAAACCAATTACTTGTTATGTTGTGCATCTATGTTGGTTATTAGTCTCCCCAGGTGTAGGAAGTAAGTCAGCTGAAGAATTAGAGAGAACCAATGAACAGTAAACCAATTACCTGTTATGTTGTGCGTTTGTGTTGGTTATTAGTCTCCCCACGTGTAGCAAGTAAGTCAGTTGAAGAATTAGAGAGAACCAATGAACAGTAAACCAATTACATGTTATGTTGTTCATTTGTGTTGGTTATTAGTCTCCCCAGGTGTAGCAAGTAAGTCAGTTGAAGAATTAGAGAGAACCAATGAACAGTAAACCAATTACCTGTTATGTTGTGCATCTGTGTTGGTTATTAGTCTCCCCAGGTGTAGCAAGTAAGTCAGTTGAAGAATTAGAGAGAACCAATGAATAGTAAACCAATTACCTGTTATGATGTGCATCTGTGTTGGTTATTACTCTCCCCAGGTGTAGCAAGTAAGTCAGTTGAAGAATTAGAGAGAACCAATGAACAGTAAACCAATTACATGTTATGTTGTGCATCTGTGTTGGTTATTAGTCTCCCCAGGTGTAGCAAGTAAGTCAGTTGAAGAATTAGAGAGAACCAATGAACAGTAAAACAATTACATGTTATGTTGTGCATCTGTGTTGGTTATTAGTCTCCCCAGGTGTAGCAAGTAAGTCAGTTGAAAAATTAGAGAGAACCAATGAACAGTAAACCAATTACCTGTTATGTTGTGCATCTGTGTTGGTTATTAGTCTCCCCAGGTGTAGCAAGTAAGTCAGTTGAAGAGTTAGAGAGAACTAATGAACAGTTAACCAATTACTTGTTATGTTGTGCATCTGTGTTGGTTATTAGTCTCCCCAGGTGTAGCAAGTAAGTTAGTTGAAGAATTAGAGAGAACCAATGAACAGTAAACCAATTACCTGTTATATTATGCATCTGTGTTGGTTATTTGTCTCCCCAGGTGTAGCAAGTAAGTCAGTTAAAGGATTAGAGAGAACCAATGAACTGTAAACCAATTATCTGTTATGTTGTGCATTTGTGTTGGTTATTAGTCTCCCCAGGCGTAGCAAGTAAGTCAGTTGAAGAATTAGAGAAAACCAATGAACAGTAAACCAATTACATGTTATGTTGTGCATCCGTGTTGGTTATTAGTCTCCCTAGGTGTAGCAAGTATGTCAATTGAAGAATTAGAGAGAACCAATGAACAGTAAACCAATTTCCTGTTATGTTGTGCATCTATGTTGGTTATTAGTCTCCCCAGGTGTAGCAAGTAAGTCAGCTGAAGAATTAGAGAGAACCATTGAACAGTAAACCAATTTCCTGTTATGTTGTGCATCTATGTTGGTTATTAGTCTCCCCAGGTGTAGCAAGTAAGTCAGTTGAAGAATTAGAGAGAACCAATGAACAGTAAACCAATTACCTATTATGTTGTGCATCTGTGTTGGTTATTAGTCTCCCCAAGTGTAGCAAGTAAGTCAGTTGAAGAATTAGAGAGAACCAATGAATAGTAAACCAATTACCTGTTATGTTGTGCATCTGTGTTGGTTATTTGTCTCCCCAGGTGTAGCAAGTAAGTCAGTTCAAGAATTAGAGAGAACCAATGAATAGTAAACCAATTACCTGTTATGTTGTGCATCTGTGTTGGTTATTAGTCTTCCCAGGTGTAGCAAGTAAGTCAGTTGAAGAATTAGAGAGAACCAATGAACAGTAAACCAATTACCTGTTATGTTGTGCGTTTGTGTTGGTTATTAGTCTCCCCACGTGTAGCAAGTAAGTCAGTTGAAGAATTAGAGAGAACCAATGAACAGTAAACCAATTACATGTTATGTTGTTCATTTGTGTTGGTTATTAGTCTCCCCAGGTGTAGCAAGTAAGTCAGTTGAAGAATTAGAGAGAACCAATGAACAGTAAACCAATTACCTGTTATGTTGTGCATCTGTGTTGGTTATTAGTCTCCCCAGGTGTAGCAAGTAAGTCAGTTGAAGAATTAGAGAGAACCAATGAATAGTAAACCAATTACCTGTTATGATGTGCATCTGTGTTGGTTATTACTCTCCCCAGGTGTAGCAAGTAAGTCAGTTGAAGAATTAGAGAGAACCAATGAACAGTAAACCAATTACATGTTATGTTGTGCATCTGTGTTGGTTATTAGTCTCCCCAGGTGTAGCAAGTAAGTCAGTTGAAGAATTAGAGAGAACCAATGAACAGTAAAACAATTACATGTTATGTTGTGCATCTGTGTTGGTTATTAGTCTCCCCAGGTGTAGCAAGTAAGTCAGTTGAAAAATTAGAGAGAACCAATGAACAGTAAACCAATTACCTGTTATATTGTGCATCTGTGTTGGTTATTAGTCTCCCCAGGTGTAGCAAGTAAGTCAGTTGAAGAGTTAGAGAGAACTAATGAACAGTTAACCAATTACTTGTTATGTTGTGCATCTGTGTTGGTTATTAGTCTCCCCAGGTGTAGCAAGTAAGTTAGTTGAAGAATTAGAGAGAACCAATGAACAGTAAACCAATTACCTGTTATATTATGCATCTGTGTTGGTTATTTGTCTCCCCAGGTGTAGCAAGTAAGTCAGTTAAAGAATTAGAGAGAACCAATGAACTGTAAACCAATTATCTGTTATGTTGTGCATTTGTGTTGGTTATTAGTCTCCCCAGGCGTAGCAAGTAAGTCAGTTGAAGAATTAGAGAAAACCAATGAACAGTAAACCAATTACATGTTATGTTGTGCATCTGTGTTGGTTATTAGTCTCCCTAGGTGTAGCAAGTATGTCAATTGAAGAATTAGAGAGAACCAATGAACAGTAAACCAATTTCCTGTTATGTTGTGCATCTATGTTGGTTATTAGTCTCCCCAGGTGTAGCAAGTAAGTCAGCTGAAGAATTAGAGAGAACCATTGAACAGTAAACCAATTTCCTGTTATGTTGTGCATCTATGTTGGTTATTAGTCTCCCCAGGTGTAGCAAGTAAGTCAGTTGAAGAATTAGAGAGAACCAATGAACAGTAAACCAATTACCTATTATGTTGTGCATCTGTGTTGGTTATTAGTCTCCCCAAGTGTAGCAAGTAAGTCAGTTGAAGAATTAGAGAGAACCAATGAATAGTAAACCAATTACCTGTTATGTTGTGCATCTGTGTTGGTTATTTGTCTCCCCAGGTGTAGCAAGTAAGTCAGTTGAAGAATTAGAGAGAACCAATGAATAGTAAACCAATTACCTGTTATGTTGTGCATCTGTGTTGGTTATTAGTCTTCCCAGGTGTAGCAAGTAAGTCAGTTGAAGAATTAGAGAGAACCAATGAACAGTAAACCAATTACCTGTTATGTTGTGCATCTGTGTTGGTTATTAGTCTCCCCAGGTGTAGCAAGTAAGTTAGTTGAAGAATTAGAGAGAACCAATGAACAGTAAACCAATTACCTGTTATATTATGCATCTGTGTTGGTTATTTGTCTCCCTAGGTGTAGCAAGTAAGTCAGTTAAAGAATTAGAGAGAACCAATGAACTGTAAACCAATTATCTGTTATGTTGTGCATTTGTGTTGGTTATTAGTCTCCCCAGGCGTAGCAAGTAAGTCAGTTGAAGAATTAGAGAAAACCAATGAACAGTAAACCAATTACATGTTATGTTGTGCATCTGTGTTGGTTATTAGTCTCCCTAGGTGTAGCAAGTATATCAATTGAAGAATTAGAGAGAACCAATGAACAGTAAACCAATTTCCTGTTATGTTGTGCATCTATGTTGGTTATTAGTCTCCCCAGGTGTAGCAAGTAAGTCAGCTGAAGAATTAGAGAGAACCATTGAACAGTAAACCAATTTCCTGTTATGTTGTGCATCTATGTTGGTTATTAGTCTCCCCAGGTGTAGCAAGTAAGTCAGTTGAAGAATTAGAGAGAACCAATGAACAGTAAACCAATTACCTATTATGTTGTGCATCTGTGTTGGTTATTAGTCTCCCCAAGTGTAGCAAGTAAGTCAGTTGAAGAATTAGAGAGAACCAATGAATAGTAAACCAATTACCTGTTATGTTGTGCATCTGTGTTGGTTATTTGTCTCCCCAGGTGTAGCAAGTAAGTCAGTTGAAGAATTAGAGAGAACCAATGAACAGTAAACCAATTACATGTTATGTTGTTCATTTGTGTTGGTTATTAGTCTCCCCAGGTGTAGCAAGTAAGTCAGTTGAAGAATTAGAGAGAACCAATGAACAGTAAACCAATTACCTGTTATGTTGTGCATCTGTGTTGGTTATTAGTCTCCCCAGGTGTAGCAAGTAAGTCAGTTGAAGAATTAGAGAGAACCAATGAATAGTAAACCAATTACCTGTTATGATGTGCATCTGTGTTGGTTATTACTCTCCCCAGGTGTAGCAAGTAAGTCAGTTGAAGAATTAGAGAGAACCAATGAACAGTAAACCAATTACATGTTATGTTGTGCATCTGTGTTGGTTATTAGTCTCCCCAGGTGTAGCAAGTAAGTCAGTTGAAGAATTAGAGAGAACCAATGAACAGTAAAACAATTACATGTTATGTTGTGCATCTGTGTTGGTTATTAGTCTCCCCAGGTGTAGCAAGTAAGTCAGTTGAAAAATTAGAGAGAACCAATGAACAGTAAACCAATTACCTGTTATGTTGTGCATCTGTGTTGGTTATTAGTCTCCCCAGGTGTAGCAAGTAAGTCAGTTGAAGAGTTAGAGAGAACTAATGAACAGTTAACCAATTACTTGTTATGTTGTGCATCTGTGTTGGTTATTAGTCTCCCCAGGTGTAGCAAGTAAGTTAGTTGAAGAATTAGAGAGAACCAATGAACAGTAAACCAATTACCTGTTATATTATGCATCTGTGTTGGTTATTTGTCTCCCCAGGTGTAGCAAGTAAGTCAGTTAAAGAATTAGAGAGAACCAATGAACTGTAAACCAATTATCTGTTATGTTGTGCATTTGTGTTGGTTATTAGTCTCCCCAGGCGTAGCAAGTAAGTCAGTTGAAGAATTAGAGAAAACCAATGAACAGTAAACCAATTACATGTTATGTTGTGCATCTGTGTTGGTTATTAGTCTCCCTAGGTGTAGCAAGTATGTCAATTGAAGAATCAGAGAGAACCAATGAACAGTAAACCAATTTCCTGTTATGTTGTGCATCTATGTTGGTTATTAGTCTCCCCAGGTGTAGCAAGT
The DNA here is from genome assembly GCF_000230855.2 of Cajanus cajan. Classification (NCBI taxonomy): domain Eukaryota; kingdom Viridiplantae; phylum Streptophyta; class Magnoliopsida; order Fabales; family Fabaceae; genus Cajanus; species Cajanus cajan. Next base: position 40,958,007 of record NC_138524.1, read on the forward strand.
AAGTCAGCTGAAGAATTAGCGAGAACCATTGAACAGTAAACCAATTTCCTGTTATGTTGTGCATCTATGTTGGTTATTAGTCTCCCCAGGTGTAGCAAGTAAGTCAGTTGAAGAATTAGAGAGAACCAATGAACTGTAAACCAATTACCTATTATGTTGTGCATCTGTGTTGGTTATTAGTCTCCCCAAGTGTAGCAAGTAAGTCAGTTGAAGAATTAGAGAGAACCAATGAATAGTAAACCAATTACCTGTTATGTTGTGCATCTGTGTTGGTTATTTGTCTCCCCAGGTGTAGCAAGTAAGTCAGTTGAAGAATTAGAGAGAACCAATGAATAGTAAACCGATTACCTGTTATGTTGTGCATCTGTGTTGGTTATTAGTCTTCCCAGGTGTAGCAAGTAAGTCAGTTGAAGAATTAGAGAGAACCAATGAACAGTAAACCAATTACTTGTTATGTTGTGCATCTATGTTGGTTATTAGTCTCCCCAGGTGTAGGAAGTAAGTCAGCTGAAGAATTAGAGAGAACCAATGAACAGTAAACCAATTACCTGTTATGTTGTGCATTTGTGTTGGTTATTAGTCTCCCCACGTGTAGCAAGTAAGTCAGTTGAAGAATTAGAGAGAACCAATGAACAGTAAACCAATTACATGTTATGTTGTTCATTTGTGTTGGTTATTAGTCTCCCCAGGTGTAGCAAGTAAGTCAGTTGAAGAATTAGAGAGAACCAATGAACAGTAAACCAATTACCTGTTATGTTGTGCATCTGTGTTGGTTATTAGTCTCCCCAGGTGTAGCAAGTAAGTCAGTTGAAGAATTAGAGAGAACCAATGAACAGTAAAACAATTACATGTTATGTTGTGCATCTGTGTTGGTTATTAGTCTCCCCAGGTGTAGCAAGTAAGTCAGTTGAAAAATTAGAGACAACCAATGAACAGTAAACCAATTACCTGTTATGTTGTGCATCTGTGTTGGTTGTTAGTCTCCCCAGGTGTAGCAAGTAAGTCAGTTGAAGAGTTAGAGAGAACTAATGAACAGTTAACCAATTACTTGTTATGTTGTGAATCTGTGTTGGTTATTAGTCTCCCCAGGTGTAGCAAGTAAGTTAGTTGAAGAATTAGAGAGAACCAATGAACAGTAAACCAATTACCTGTTATATTATGCATCTGTGTTGGTTATTTGTCTCCCCAGGTGTAGCAAGTAAGTCAGTTAAAGAATTAGAGAGAACCAATGAACTGTAAACCAATTATCTGTTATGTTGTGCATTTGTGTTGGTTATTAGTCTCCCCAGGCGTAGCAAGTAAGTCAGTTGAAGAATTAGAGAAAACCAATGAACAGTAAACCAATTACATGTTATGTTGTGCATCTGTGTTGGTTATTAGTCTCCCTAGGTGTAGCAAGTATGTCAATTGAAGAATTAGAGAGAACCAATGAACAGTAAACCAATTTCCTGTTATGTTGTGCATCTATGTTGGTTATTAGTCTCCCCAGGTGTAGCAAGTAAGTCAGCTGAAGAATTAGAGAGAACCATTGAACAGTAAACCAATTTCCTGTTATGTTGTGCATCTATGTTGGTTATTAGTCTCCCCAGGTGTAGCAAGTAAGTCAGTTGAAGAATTAGAGAGAACCAATGAACAGTAAACCAATTACCTATTATGTTGTGCATCTGTGTTGTTTATTAGTCTCCCCAAGTGTAGCAAGTAAGTCAGTTGAAGAATTAGAGAGAACCAATGAATAGTAAACCAATTACCTGTTATGTTGTGCATCTGTGTTGGTTATTTGTCTCCCCAGGTGTAGCAAGTAAGTCAGTTGAAGAATTAGAGAGAACCAATGAATAGTAAACCAATTACCTGTTATGTTGTGCATCTGTGTTGGTTATTAGTCTTCCCAGGTGTAGCAAGTAAGTCAGTTGAAGAATTAGAGAGAACCAATGAACAGTAAACCAATTACTTGTTATGTTGTGCATCTATGTTGGTTATTAGTCTCCCCAGGTGTAGGAAGTAAGTCAGCTGAAGAATTAGAGAGAACCAATGAACAGTAAACCAATTACCTGTTATGTTGTGCATTTGTGTTGGTTATTAGTCTCCCCACGTGTAGCAAGTAAGTCAGTTGAAGAATTAGAGAGAACCAATGAACAGTAAACCAATTACATGTTATGTTGTTCATTTGTGTTGGTTATTAGTCTCCCCAGGTGTAGCAAGTAAGTCAGTTGAAGAATTAGAGAGAACCAATGAACAGTAAACCAATTACCTGTTATGTTGTGCATCTGTGTTGGTTATTAGTCTCCCCAGGTGTAGCAAGTAAGTCAGTTGAAGAATTAGAGAGAACCAATGAATAGTAAACCAATTACCTGTTATGATGTGCATCTGTGTTGGTTATTACTCTCCCCAGGTGTAGCAAGTAAGTCAGTTGAAGAATTAGGGAGAACCAATGAACAGTAAACCAATTACATGTTATGTTGTGCATCTGTGTTGGTTATTAGTCTCCCCAGGTGTAGCAAGTAAGTCAGTTGAAGAATTAGAGAGAACCAATGAACAGTAAAACAATTACATGTTATGTTGTGCATCTGTTTTGGTTATTAGTCTCCCCAGGTGTAGCAAGTAAGTCAGTTGAAAAATTAGAGAGAACCAATGAACAGTAAACCAATTACCTGTTATGTTGTGCATCTGTGTTGGTTATTAGTCTCCCCAGGTGTAGCAAGTAAGTCAGTTGAAGAGTTAGAGAGAACTAATGAACAGTTAACCAATTACTTGTTATGTTGTGCATCTGTGTTGGTTATTAGTCTCCTCAGGTGTAGCAAGTAAGTTAGTTGAAGAATTAGAGAGAACCAATGAACAGTAAACCAATTACCTGTTATATTATGCATCTGTGTTGGTTATTTGTCTCCCCAGGTGTAGCAAGTAAGTCAGTTAAAGAATTAGAGAGAACCAATGAACAGTAAACCAATTACCTGTTATGTTGTGCATCTGTGTTGGTTATTAGTCTCCCCAGGTGTAGCAATTACGTCAGTTGAAGAATTAGAGAGAACCAATGAACAGTAAACCAATAACCTTTTAGGTTGTTCATCTGTGTTGGTTATTAGTCTCCCCAGGTGTAGCAAGTAAGTCAGTTGAAGAATTAGAGAGAACCAATGAACAGTAAACCAATTACATGTTATGTTGTTCATTTGTGTTGGTTATTAGTCTCCCCTGGTGTAGCAAGTAAGTCAGTTGAAGAATTAGAGAGAACCAATGAACAGCAAACCAATTACCTGTTATGATGTGCATCTATGTTGGTTATTAGTCTCCCTAGGTGTAGCAAGTAAGTCAGTTGAAGAATTAGAGAGAACCAATGAACAGTAAACCAAATACATGTTATGTTGTGCATTTGTGTTGGTTATTAGTCTACCCAGGTGTAGCAAGTAAGTCAGTTGAAGAATTAGAGAGAACCAATGAACAGTAAACCAATTACCTGTTATGTTGTGCATCTGTGTTGATTATTAGTCTCCCCAGGTGTAGCAAGTAAGTCAGTTGAAGAATTAGAGAGAACCAATGAACACTAAACCAATTACATGTTATGTTGTGCATCTGTGTTGGTTATTAGTCTCCCCAGGTGTAGCAAGTAAGTCAGTTGAAGAGTTAGATAGAACCAATGAACAGTTAACCAATTACTTGTTATGTTGTGCATCTGTGTTGGTTATTTGTCTCCCCAGGTGTAGCAAGTAAGTTAGTTGAAGAATTAGAGAGAACCAATGAACAGTAAACCAAATACCTGTTATATTGTGCATCTGTGTTAGTTATTTGTCTCCCCATGTGTAGCAAGTAACTCAGTTAAAGAATTAGAGAGAACCAATGAACTGTAAACCAGTTATATGTTATGTTGTACATCTGTGTTGGTTATTAGTCTCCCCAGGTGTACCAAGTAAGTCAGCTGAAGAATTAGAGAAAACCAATGAATAGTAAACCAATTACATGTTATTTTGTGCATCTGTGTTGGTTATTAATCTCCCCAGCTGTAGCAAGTATGTCAATTGAAGAATTAGAGAGAACCAATGAACAGTAAACCAATTTCCTGTTATGTTGTGCATCTATGTTGGTTATTAGTCTCCCGAGGTGTAGCAAGTAAGTCAGTTGAAGAATTTGAGAGAACCAATGTACAGTAAACCAATTACCTGTTATGTTGTGCATCTGTGTTGGTTATTAGTCTCCCCAGGTGTAGCAAGTAAGTCAGTTGAAGAACTAGAGAGAACCAATGAACAGTAAACCAATTACCTGTTATATTGTGCATCTGTGTTAGTTATTTGTCTCCCCAGGTGTAGCAAGTAAGTCAGTTAAAGAATTAGAGAGAACCAATGAACTGTAAACCAGTTATCTGTTATGTTGTACATCTGTGTTGGTTATTAGTCTCCCCAAGTGTAGCTAGTAAGTCAGTTGAAGAATTAGAGAGAACCAACGAACAGTAAACCAATTACCTGTTATGTTGTGCATCTGTGTTGGTTATTAGTCTCCCCAGGAGTAGCAAGTAAGTCAGTTGAAGAATTTGAGAGAACCAACGAACAGTAAACTAATTTCCTGTTATGTTGTGCATCTATGTTGGTTATTAGTCTCCCTAGGTGTAGCAAGTAAGTCAGTTGAAGAATTTGAGAGAACCAATGAACAGTAAACCAATTACATGTTATGTTGTGAATCTGTGTTGGTTGTTAGTCTCCCCAGGTGTAGCAAGTAAGTCAGTTGAAGAATTTGTGAGAACCAATGAAAAGTAAACCAATTACCTGTTATGTTGTGCATCTGTGATGGTTATTACTCTCCCCAGGTGTAGCAAGTAAGTGAGTTGAAGATATAGAGAGAACCATTGAACAGTAAACCAGTTACATGTTATGTTGTGCATCTGTGTTGGTTATTAGTCTCCCAAGGTGTAGCAAGTAAGTCAGTTGAAGAAATAGAGAGAACCAATGAACAGTAAACCAATTACGTGTTATGCTGTGCATCTGTGTTGGTTATCAGTCTCCACAGGTGTAGCAAGTAATTCAGTTGAAGAAATAGAGAGAACCAATGAACAAAAAACCAATTACATGTTATGTTGTGCATCAGTGTTGGTTATTAGTCTCCCCAGGTGTAGCAAGTAAGTCAGTTGAAGAAATAGAGAGAACCAATGAACAGTAAACCAATTACATGTTATGTTGTGCATCTGTGTTGGTTATTAGTCTCCCCAGGTGTAGCAAGTAAGTCAGTTGAAGCATTAGAGAGAACTAATGAACAGTAAATCAATTACTTGTTATGTTGTGCATCTGTGTTGGTTATTAGTCTCCCCAGGTGTAGCAAGTAAGTCAGTTGAAGAATTAGAGAGAACCAATGAACAGTAAACCAATTACCTGTTATGTTGTTCATCTGTGTTGGTTATTAGTCTCCCCAAGAATAGCAAGTAAGTCAGTTGAAGAATTAGAGAGAACCAATGAACAGTAAACGAATTACATGTTATGTTGTGCATCTGTGTTGGTTATTAGTCTCCCCAGGTGTAGCAAGTAAGTCTGTTGAAGAATTAGAGAGAACTAATGAACAGTAATTAGTCTCCCCAGGTGTAGCAAGTAAGTCAGTTGAAGAATTAGAGAGAACCAATGAACAGTAAACCAATTACCTGTCATGTTGTGCATCTGTGTTGGTTATTAGTCTCCCCGGTGTAGCAAGTAAGTCAGTTGAAGAATTAGAGAGAACTAATGAACAGTAATTCAATTACATGTTATGTTGTGGATCTGTATTGGTTATTAGTCTCCCCAGGTGTAGCAAGTAAGTCAGTTGAAGAATTAGAGAGAACCAATGAACAGTAAACCAATTACATGTTATGTTGTGCATCTGTGTTGGTTATTAGTCTATCCAGGTGTAGCAAGTAAGTCAGTTGAAGAATTAGAGAGAACCAATGAACAATAAACCAATTACCTGTTATGTTGTGCATCTGTATTGGTTATTAGTCTGCCCAGGTGTAGCAAGTAAGTCAGTTGAAGAATTAGAGAGAACCAATGAACAGTAAACCAATTACATGTTATGTTGTGCATCTGTGTTGGTTATTAGTCTCCCCAGGTGTAGCAAGTAAGTCAGTTGAAGAATTAGAGAGAACCAATGAACAGTAATTAGTCTCCCCAGGTGTAGCAAGTAAGTCAGTTGAAGAATTAGAGAGAACCAATGAACAGTAAACCAATTACCTGTCATGTTGTTCATCGGTGTTGGTTATTAGTCTCCCCAGGTGTAGCAAGTAAGTCAGCTGAAGAATTATAGAGAACCAATGAACAGTAAACCAATTGCCTGTTATGTTGTGCATCTATGTTGGTTATTAGTCTCCCCAGGTGTAGCAAGTAAGTCAGTTGAAGAGTTAGAGAGAACCAATGAACAGTAAACCAATTACAAGTTATGTTGTGCATCTGTGTTGGTTATTAGTCTGCCCAGGTGTAGCAAGTAAGTCAGTTGAAGAATTAGAGAGAACCAATGAACAGTAATTAATCTCCCCAGGTGTAGCAAGTAAGTCAGTTGAAGAATTTGAGAGAACCAATGAATAGTAAACCAATTACCTATTATGTTGTTCATCTGTGTTGGTTATTAGTCTCCCCAGGTGTAGCAAGTAAGTTAGTTGAAGAATTAGAGAGAACCAATGAACAGTAAACCAATTACATGTTATGTTGTGCATCTGTGTTGGTTATTAGTCTCCCCAGGTGTAACAAGTAAGTCAGTTGAAGAATTAGAGAGAACCAATGAACAGTAAACCAATTACCTGTCATGTTGTGCATCTGTGTTGGTTATTAGTCTCCCCGGTGTAGAGAGTAAGTCAGTTGAAGAATTAGAGAGAACCAATGAACAGTAAACCAATTACCTGTTATGTTGTGCATCTGGGTTGGTTTTTAGTCTCCCCAGGTGCAGCAAGTAAGTCAGTTGAAGAATTAGAGAGAACCAATGAACAGTAAACCAATTACATGTTATGTTGTGCATCTGTGTTGGTTATTAGTCTCCCCGGTGTAGCAAGTAAGTCAGTTGAAGAATTAGAGTGAACCAATGAACAGTAATTCAATTACATGTTATGTTGTGGATCTGTGTTGGTTATTAGTCTCCCCAGGTGTAGCAAGTAAGTCAGTTGAAAAATTAGAGAGAACCAATGAACAGTAAACCAATTACATGTTATGTTGTACATCTGTGTTGGTTATTAGTCTTCCCAGGTGTAGCAAGTAAGTCAGTTGAAGAATTAGAGAGAACCAATGAACAGTAAACCAATTACCTGTTATGTTGTGCATCTGGGTTGGTTTTTAGTCTCCCCAGGTGTAGCAAGTAAGTCAGTTGAAGAATTAGAGAGAACCAATGAATAATAAACCAATTACCTGTTATGTTGTGCATCTGTGTTGGTTATTAGTCTCCCCATGTGTAGCACGTAAGTCAGTTGAAGAATTACAGAGAACCAATGAACAGTAAACCAATTACCTGTTATGTTGTGCATCTGTGTTGGTTATTAGTCTCCCCAGGTGTCGCAAGTAAGTCAGTTGAAGATTTGGAGAGAACCAATGAACAATAAACCAATTACCTGTTATGTTGTGCATCTATGTTGGTTATTAGTCTCCCCAGGTGTAGCAAGTAAGTCAGTTGAAGAATTTGAGAGAACCAATGAACAGTAAACCAATTACCTGTTATGTTGTGAATCTGTGTTGGTTATTAGTCTCCCCAGGTGTAGCAAGTAAGTCAATTGAAAATTTGAGAGAACCAATGAAAAGTAAACCAATTGCCTATTATGTTGTGCATCTGTGTTGGTTATTACTCTCCCTAGGTGTAGCAAGTAAGTCAGTTGAAGAAATAGAGAGAACCATTGAATAGTAAACCAGTTACATGTTATGTTGTGCATCTATGATGGTTATTAGTCTCCCCAGGTGTAGCAAGTAAGTCAGTTGAAGAAATAGAGAGAACCAATGAACAGTAAACCAATTACATCTTATGTTGTGCATCTGTGTTGGTTATTAGTCTCCACAGGTGTAGCAAGTAAGTCAGTTGAAGAAATAGAGAGACCAATGAACAGTAAACCAATTACATGTTATGTTGTGCATCTGTGTTGGTTATTAGTCTCCCCAGGTGTAGCAAGTTAGTCAGTTGAAGAAATAGAGAGAACCAATGAACAGTTAACCAATTACATGTTATGTTTTGCATCTGTGTTGGATATTAGTCTCCCCAGGTGTAGCAAGTAAGTCAGTTGAAGAATTAGAGAGAACCAATGAACAGTAAACTAATTACCTGTTATGTTGTGCATCTATGTTGGTTATTACTCTCTCCAGGTGTAGCAAGTAAGTCAGTTGAAGAAATAGAGAGAACCAATGAACAGTAAACCAATTACATGTTATGTTGTGCATCTGTGTTGGTTATTAGTCTCCCTAGGTGTAGCAAGTAAGTCAGTTGAAGAAATAGAGAGAACCAATGAACAGTAAATCAATTACATGTTATGTTGGGCATCTTTGTTGGTTATTAGTCTCCACAGGTGTAGCAAGTAACTCAGTTGAAGAATTAGATAGAACCATTGAACAGTAAACCAATTACCTGTTATGTTGTGCATCTGTGTTGGTTATTAGTCTACCCAGGTGTAGCAAGTAAGTCAGTTGAAGAATTAGAGAGAACCAATGAACAATAAACCAATTACCTGTTATGTTGTGCATCTGTGTTGGTTATTAGTCTCTCCAGGTGTAGCAAGTAAGTCAGTTGACGAATTATTGAGAACCAATGAACAGTAAACCAATTGCCTGTTATATTGTGCATCTGTGTTGGTTATTAGTCTCCCCAGGTGTAGCAAGTAAGTCAGTTGAAGAATTAGAGAGAACCAATGAACAGTAAACCAATTACCTGTTATGTTGTGCATCTATGTTGGTTATTAGTCTCCCCAGGAGTAGCACGTAAGTCAGTTGAAGAATTAGAGAGAATCAATGAACAGTAAACCAATTACCTGTTATGTTGTGCATCTGTGTTGGTTACTAGTCTCCCCAGTTGTGGCAAGTAAGTCAGTTGAAGAATTAGAGAGAACCAATAAACAGTAAACCAATATCCTGTTATGTTGTTCATCTGTGTTGGTTATTAGTCTCCCCAAGTGTAGCAAGTAAGTCAGTTGAAGAATTAGAGAGAACCAATGAACAGTAAACCAATTGCCTGTTATGTTGTGCATCTGTGTTGGTTATTAGTCTCCCCAGGTGTAGCAAGTAAGTCAGTTGAAGAATTGGAGAGAACCAATGAACAATAAACCAATTACCTGTTATGTTGTGCATCTGTGTTGGTTATTAGTCTCCCCAGGTGTAGCAAGTAAGTCTGTTGAAGAATTAGAGAGAACTAATGAACAGTAATTAGTCTCCCCAGGTGTAGCAAGTAAGTCAGTTGAAGAATTAGAGAGAACCAATGAACAGTAAACCAATTACTTGTCATGTTGTGCATCTGTGTTGGTTATTAGTCTCCCCGGTGTAGCAAGTAAGTCAGTTGAAGAATTAGAGAGAACTAATGAACAGTAATTCAATTACATGTTATGTTGTGGATCTGTATTGGTTATTAGTCTCCCCAGGTGTAGCAAGTAAGTCAGTTGAAGAATTAGAGAGAACCAATGAACAGTAAACCAATTACATGTTATGTTGTGCATCTGTGTTGGTTATTAGTCTATCCAGGTGTAGCAAGTAAGTCAGTTGAAGAATTAGAGAGAACCAATGAACAGTAAACCAATTACCTGTTATGTTGTGCATCTGTATTGGTTATTAGTCTGCCCAGGTGTAGCAAGTAAGTCAGTTGAAGAATTAGAGAGAACCAATGAACAGTAAACCAATTACATGTTATGTTGTGCATCTGTGTTGGTTATTAGTCTCCCCAGGTGTAGCAAGTAAGTCAGTTGAAGAATTAGAGAGAACCAATGAACAGTAATTAGTCTCCCCAGGTGTAGCAAGTAAGTCAGTTGAAGAATTAGAGAGAACCAATGAACAGTAAACCAATTACCTGTCATGTTGTTCATCGGTGTTGGTTATTAGTCTCCCCAGGTGTAGCAAGTAAGTCAGCTGAAGAATTATAGAGAACCAATGAACAGTAAACCAATTGCCTGTTATGTTGTGCATCTGTGTTGGTTATTAGTCTCCCCAGGTGTAGCAAGTAAGTCAGTTGAAGAGTTAGAGAGAACCAATGAACAGTAAACCAATTACAAGTTATGTTGTGCATCTGTGTTGGTTATTAGTCTGCCCAGGTGTAGCAAGTAAGTCAGTTGAAGAATTAGAGAGAACCAATGAACAGTAATTAATCTCCCCAGGTGTAGCAAGTAAGTCAGTTGAAGAATTACAGAGAACCAATGAACAATAAACCAATTACCTGTTATGTTGTGCATCTGTGTTGGTTATTAGTCTCCCCAGGTGTAGCAAGTAAGTCAGTTGAAGAATTTGAGAGAACCAATGAATAGTAAACCAATTACCTATTATGTTGTTCATCTGTGTTGGTTATTAGTCTCCCCAGGTGTAGCAAGTAAGTCAGTTGAAGAATTAGAGAGAACCAATGAACAGTAATTCAATTACATGTTATGTTGTGGATCTGTGTTGGTTATTAGTCTCCCCGGTGTAGCAAGTAAGTCAGTTGAAGAATTAGAGAGAACCAATGAACAGTAATTCAATTACATGTTATGTTGTGGATCTGTGTTGGTTATTAGTCTCCCCAGGTGTAGCAAGTAAGTCAGTTGAAAAATTAGAGAGAACCAATGAACAGTAAACCAATTACATGTTATGTTGTACATCTGTGTTGGTTATTAGTCTTCCCAGGTGTAGCAAGTAAGTCAGTTGAAGAATTAGAGAGAACCAATGAACAGTAAACCAATTACCTGTTATGTTGTGCATCTGGGTTGGTTTTTAGTCTCCCCAGGTTTAGCAAGTAAGTCAGTTGAAGAATTAGAGAGAACCAATGAATAATAAACCAATTACCTGTTATGTTGTGCATCTGTGTTGGTTATTAGTCTCCCCATGTGTAGCACGTAAGTCAGTTGAAGAATTACAGAGAACCAATGAACAGTAAACCAATTACCTGTTATGTTGTGCATCTGTGTTGGTTATTAGTCTCCCCAGGTGTCGCAAGTAAGTCAGTTGAAGATTTGGAGAGAACCAATGAACAATAAACCAATTACCTGTTATGTTGTGCATCTATGTTGGTTATTAGTCTCCCCAGGTGTAGCAAGTAAGTCAGTTGAAGAATTTGAGAGAACCAATGAACAGTAAACCAATTACCTGTTATGTTGTGAATCTGTGTTGGTTATTAGTCTCCCCAGGTGTAGCAAGTAAGTCAATTGAAGAATTTGAGAGAACCAATGAAAAGTAAACCAATTACCTATTATGTTGTGCATCTGTGTTGGTTATTACTCTCCCTAGGTGTAGCAAGTAAGTCAGTTGAAGAAATAGAGAGAACCATTGAATAGTAAACCAGTTACATGTTATGTTGTGCATCTATGATGGTTATTAGTCTCCCCAGGTGTAGCAAGTAAGTCAGTTGAAGAAATAGAGAGAACCAATGAACAGTAAACCAATTACATCTTATGTTGTGCATCTGTGTTGGTTATTAGTCTCCACAGGTGTAGCAAGTAAGTCAGTTGAAGAAATAGAGAGAACCAATGAACAGTAAACCAATTACATGTTATGTTGTGCATCTGTGTTGGTTATTAGTCTCCCCAGGTGTAGCAAGTTAGTCAGTTGAAGAAATAGAGAGAACCAATGAACAGTTAACCAATTACATGTTATGTTTTGCATCTGTGTTGGATATTAGTCTTCCCAGGTGTAGCAAGTAAGTCAGTTGAAGAATTAGAGAGAACCAATGAACAGTAAACTAATTACCTGTTATGTTGTGCATCTATGTTGGTTATTACTCTCTCCAGGTGTAGCAAGTAAGTCATTTGAAGAAATAGAGAGAACCAATGAACAGTAAACCAATTACATGTTATGTTGTGCATCTGTGTTGGTTATTAGTCTCCCCAGGTGTAGCAAGTAAGTCAGCTGAAGAATTAGAGAGAACCAATGAACAGTAAACCAATTGCCTGTTATGTTGTGCATCTGTGTTGGTTATTAGTCTCCCCAGGTGTAGCAAGTAAGTCAGTTGAAGAATTAGAGAGAACCAATGAACAGTAAACCAATTACGTTATGTTGTGCGTCTATGTTGGTTATTAGTCTCCCCAGGTGTAGCAAGTAAGTCAGTTGAAGAATTAGAGAGAACCAATGAACAGTAAACTAATTACCTGTTATGTTGTGCATCTATGTTGGTTATTACTCTCTCCAGGTGTAGCAAGTAAGTCATTTGAAGAAATAGAGAGAACCAATGAACAGTAAACCAATTACATGTTATGTTGTGCATCTGTGTTGGTTATTAGTGTCCCTAGGTGTAGCAAGTAAGTCAGTTGAAGAAATAGAGAGAACCAATGAACAGTAAATCAATTACATGTTATGTTGGGCATCTTTGTTGGTTATTAGTCTCCACAGGTGTAGCAAGTAAGTCAGTTGAAGAATTAGATAGAACCATTGAACAGTAAACCAATTACCTGTTATGTTGTGCATCTGTGTTGGTTATTAGTCTACCCAGGTGTAGCAAGTAAGTCAGTTGAAGAATTAGAGAGAACCAATGAACAATAAACCAATTACCTGTTATGTTGTGCATCTGTGTTGGTTATTAGTCTCTCCAGGTGTAGCAAGTAAGTCAGTTGACGAATTATCGAGAACCAATGAACAGTAAACCAATTGCCTGTTATATTGTGCATCTGTGTTGGTTATTAGTCTCCCCAGGTGTAGCAAGTAAGTCAGTTGAAGAATTAGAGAGAACCAATGAACAGTAAACCAATTACCTGTTATGTTGTGCATCTATGTTGGTTATTAGTCTCCCCAGGAGTAGCACGTAAGTCAGTTGAAGAATTAGAGAGAATCAATGAACAGTAAACCAATTACCTGTTATGTTGTGCATCTGTGTTGGTTACTAGTCTCCCCAGTTGTGGCAAGTAAGTCAGTTGAAGAATTAGAGAGAACCAATAAACAGTAAACCAATATCCTGTTATGTTGTTCATCTGTGTTGGTTATTAGTCTCCCCAAGTGTAGCAAGTAAGTCAGTTGAAGAATTAGAGAGAACCAATGAACAGTAAACCAATTGCCTGTTATGTTGTGCATCTGTGTTGGTTATTAGTCTCCCCAGGTGTAGCAAGTAAGTCAGTTGAAGAATTAGAGAGAACCAATGAACAGTAAACCAATTACATGTTATGTTGTGCATCTGTGTTGGTTATTAGTCTCCCATGTGTAGCAAGTAAGTCAGTTGAAGAATTAGAGAGAACCAATGAACAGTAAACCAATTACGTTATGTTGTGCGTCTATGTTGGTTATTAGTCTCCCCAGGTGTAGCAAGTAAGTCAGTTGAAGAATTTGAGAGAACCAATGAACAGTAAACCAATTACCTGTTATGTTGTAAATCTGTGTTGGTTATTAGTCTCCCCAGGTGTAGCAAGTAAGTCATTTGAAGAATTTGAGAGAACCAATGAAAAGTAAACCAATTACCTGTTATGTTGAGCATCTGTGTTGGTTATTACTCTCCCTAGGTGTAACAAGTAAGTCAGTTGAAGAAATAGAGAGAACCATTGAACAGTAAACCAGTTACATGTTATGTTGTGCATCTGTGATGGTTATTAGTCTCCCCAGGTGTAGCAAGTAAGTCAGTTGAAGAAATAGAGAGAACCAATGAACAGTAAACCAATTACATCTTATGTTGTGCATCTGTGTTGGTTATTAGTCTCCACAGGTGTAGCAAGTAAGTCAGTTGAAGAAATCGAGAGAACCAATGAACAGTAAACCAATTACATGTTATGTTGTGCATCTGTGTTGGTTATTAGTCTCCCCAGGTGTAGCAAGTAAGTCAGCTGAAGAATTAGAGAGAACCAATGAACAGTAAACCAATTGCCTGTTATGTTGTGCATCTGTGTTGGTTATTAGTCTCCCCAGGTGTAGCAAGTAAGTCAGTTGAAGAGTTAGAGAGAACCAATGAACAGTAAACCAATTACAAGTTATGTTGTGCATCTGTGTTGGTTATTAGTCTGCCCAGGTGTAGCAAGTAAGTCAGTTGAAGAATTAGAGAGAACCAATGAACAGTAATTAATCTCCCCAGGTGTAGCAAGTAAGTCAGTTGAAGAATTACAGAGAACCAATGAACAATAAACCAATTACCTGTTATGTTGTGCATCTGTGTTGGTTATTAGTCTCCCCAGGTGTAGCAAGTAAGTCAGTTGAAGAATTTGAGAGAACCAATGAAGAGTAAACCAATTACCTATTATGTTGTTCATCTGTGTTGGTTATTAGTCTCCCCAGGTGTAGCAAGTAAGTCAGTCGAAGAATTAGAGAGAACCAATGAACAGTAAACCAATTACATGTTATGTTGTGCATCTGTGTTGGTTATTAGTCTCCCCAGGTGTAGCAAGTAAGTCAGTTGAAGAATTAGAGAGAACCAATGAACAGTAATTAGTCTCCCCAGGTGTTGCAAGTAAGTCAGTTGAAGAATTAGAGAGAACCAATGAACAGTAAACCAATTACCTGTCATGTTGTGCATCTGTGTTGGTTATTAGTCTCCCCGGTGTAGCAAGTAAGTCAGTTGAAGAATTAGAGAGAACCAATGAACAGTAAACCAATTACCTGTTATGTTGTGCATCTGGGTTGGTTTTTAGTCTCCCCAGGTGTAGCAAGTAAGACAGTTGAAGAATTAGAGAGAACCAATGAACAGTAAACCAATTACATGTTATGTTGTGCATCTGTGTTGGTTATTAGTCTCCCCGGTGTAGCAAGTAAGTCAGTTGAAGAATTAGAGAGAACCAATGAACAGTAATTCAATTACATGTTATGTTGTGGATCTGTGTTGGTTATTAGTCTCCCCAGGTGTAGCAAGAAAGTCAGTTGAAGAATTAGAGAGAACCAATGAACAGTAAACCAATTACATGTTATGTTGTGCATCTGTGTTGGTTATTAGTCTTCCCAGGTGTAGCAAGTAAGTCAGTTGAAGAATTAGAGAGAACCAATGAACAGTAAACCAATTACCTGTTATGTTGTGCATCTGGGTTGGTTTTTAGTCTCCCCAGGTGTAGCAAGTAAGTCAGTTGAAGAATTAGAGAGAACCAATGAATAATAAACCAATTACCTGTTATGTTGTGCATCTGTGTTGGTTATTAGTCTCCCCAGGTGTAGCAAGTAAGTCAGTTGAAGAATTAGAGAGAACCAATGAACAGTAAAACAATTACTTGTTATGTTGTGCATCTGTGTTGGTTATTAGTCTCCCCAGGTGTAGCAAGTAAGTCAGTTGAAGAATTAGAGAGAACCAATGAACAGTAATTAGTCTCCCCAGGTGTAGCAAGTAAGTCAGTTGAAGAATTAGAGAGAACCAATGAACAGTAAACCAATTACCTGTCATGTTGTTCATTGGTGTTGGTTATTAGTCTCCCCAGGTGTAGCAAGTAAGTCAGCTGAAGAATTAGAGAGAACCAATGAACAGTAAACCAATTGCCTGTTATGTTGTGCATCTGTGTTGGTTATTAGTCTCCCCAGGTGTAGCAAGTAAGTCAGTTGAAGAGTTAGAGAGAACCAATGAACAGTAAACCAATTACAAGTTATGTTGTGCATCTGTGTTGGTTATTAGTCTGCCCAGGTGTAGCAAGTAAGTCAGTTGAAGAATTAGAGAGAACCAATGAACAGTAATTAATCTCCCCAGGTGTAGCAAGTAAGTCAGTTGAAGAATTACAGAGAACCAATGAACAATAAACCAATTACCTGTTATGTTGTGCATCTGTGTTGGTTATTAAACTCCCCAGGTGTAGCAAGTAAGTCAGTTGAAGAATTTGAGAGAACCAATGAATAGTAAACCAATTACCTATTATGTTGTTCATCTGTGTTGGTTATTAGTCTCCCCAGGTGTAGCAAGTAAGTCAGTCGAAGAATTAGAGAGAACCAATGAACAGTAAACCAATTACATGTTATGTTGTGCATCTGTGTTGGTTATTAGTCTCCCCAGGTGTAGCAAGTAAGTCAGTTGAAGAATTAGAGAGAACCAATGAACAGTAATTAGTCTCCCCAGGTGTAGCAAGTAAGTCAGTTGAAGAATTAGAGAGAACCAATGAACAGTAAACCAATTACCTGTCATGTTGTGCATCTGTGTTGGTTATTAGTCTCCCCGGTGTAGCAAGTAAGTCAGTTGAAGAATTAGAGAGAACCAATGAACAGTAAACCAATTACCTGTTATGTTGTGCATCTGGGTTGGTTTTTAGTCTCCCCAGGTGTAGCAAGTAAGACAGTTGAAGAATTAGAGAGAACCAATGAACAGTAAACCAATTACATGTTATGTTGTGCATCTGTGTTGGTTATTAGTCTCCCCGGTGTAGCAAGTAAGTCAGTTGAAGAATTAGAAAGAACCAATGAACAGTAATTCAATTACATGTTATGTTGTGGATCTGTGTTGGTTATTAGTCTCCCCAGGTGTAGCAAGAAAGTCAGTTGAAGAATTAGAGAGAACCAATGAACAGTAATTAGTCTCCCCAGGTGTTGCAAGTAAGTCAGTTGAAGAATTAGAGAGAACCAATGAATAATAAACCAATTACCTGTTATGTTGTGCATCTGTGTTGGTTATTAGTCTCCCCAGGTGTAGCAAGTAAGTCAGTTGAAGAATTAGAGAGAACCAATGAACAGTAAAACAATTACTTGTTATGTTGTGCATCTGTGTTGGTTATTAGTCTCCCCAGGTGTAGCAAGTAAGTCAATTGAAGAATTAGAGAGAACCAATGAACAGTAATTAGTCTCCCCAGGTGTAGCAAGTAAGTCAGTTGAAGAATTAGAGAGAACCAATGAACAGTAAACCAATTACCTGTCATGTTGTTCATTGGTGTTGGTTATTAGTCTCCCCAGGTGTAGCAAGTAAGTCAGCTGAAGAATTAGAGAGAACCAATGAACAGTAAACCAATTGCCTGTTATGTTGTGCATCTGTGTTGGTTATTAGTCTCCCCAGGTGTAGCAAGTAAGTCAGTTGAAGAGTTAGAGAGAACCAATGAACAGTAAACCAATTACAAGTTATGTTGTGCATCTGTGTTGGTTATTAGTCTGCCCAGGTGTAGCAAGTAAGTCAGTTGAAGAATTAGAGAGAACCAATGAACAGTAATTAATCTCCCCAGGTGTAGCAAGTAAGTCAGTTGAAGAATTACAGAGAACCAATGAACAATAAACCAATTACCTGTTATGTTGTGCATCTGTGTTGGTTATTAAACTCCCCAGGTGTAGCAAGTAAGTCAGTTGAAGAATTTGAGAGAACCAATGAATAGTAAACCAATTACCTATTATGTTGTTCATCTGTGTTGGTTATTAGTCTCCCCAGGTGTAGCAAGTAAGTCAGTCGAAGAATTAGAGAGAACCAATGAACAGTAAACCAATTACATGTTATGTTGTGCATCTGTGTTGGTTATTAGTCTCCCCAGGTGTAGCAAGTAAGTCAGTTGAAGAATTAGAGAGAACCAATGAACAGTAATTAGTCTCCCCAGGTGTAGCAAGTAAGTCAGTTGAAGAATTAGAGAGAACCAATGAACAGTAAACCAATTACCTGTCATGTTGTGCATCTGTGTTGGTTATTAGTCTCCCCGGTGTAGCAAGTAAGTCAGTTGAAGAATTAGAGAGAACCAATGAACAGTAAACCAATTACCTGTTATGTTGTGCATCTGGGTTGGTTTTTAGTCTCCCCAGGTGTAGCAAGTAAGACAGTTGAAGAATTAGAGAGAACCAATGAACAGTAAACCAATTACATGTTATGTTGTGCATCTGTGTTGGTTATTAGTCTCCCCGGTGTAGCAAGTAAGTCAGTTGAAGAATTAGAAAGAACCAATGAACAGTAATTCAATTACATGTTATGTTGTGGATCTGTGTTGGTTATTAGTCTCCCCAGGTGTAGCAAGAAAGTCAGTTGAAGAATTAGAGAGAACCAATGAACAGTAAACCAATTACATGTTATGTTGTGCATCTGTGTTGGTTATTAGTCTTCCCAGGTGTAGCAAGTAAGTCAGTTGAAGAATTAGAGAGAACCAATGAACAGTAAACCAATTACCTGTTATGTTGTGCATCTGGGTTGGTTTTTAGTCTCCCCAGGCGTAGCAAGTAAGTCAGTTGAAGAATTAGAGAGAACCAATGAATAATAAACCAATTACCTGTTATGTTGTGTATTTGTGTTGGTTATTAGTCTCCCCATGTGTAGCAAGTAAGTCAGTTGAAGAATTACAGAGAACCAATGAACAGTAAACCAATTACCTGTTATGTTGTGAATCTGTGTTGGTTATTAGTCTCCCAAGGTGTAGCAAGTAAGTCAGTTGAAGAATTTGAGAGAACCTATGAAAAGTAAACCAATTACCTTTTATGTTGTGCATCTGTGTTGGTTATTACTCTCCCTAGGTGTAGCAAGTAAGTCAGTTGAAGAAATAGAGAGAACCATTGAATAGTAAACCAGTTACATGTTATGTTGTGCATCTATGATGGTTATTAGTCTCCCCAGGTGTAGCAAGTAAGTCAGTTGAAGAAATAGAGAGAACCAATGAACAATAAACCAATTACCTGTTATGTTGTGCATCTGTATTGGTTAATAGTCTCTCCAGGTGTAGCAAGTAAGTCAGTTGACGAATTATCGAGAACCAATGAACAGTAAACCAATTGCCTGTTATGTTGTGCATCTGTGTTGCTTATTAGTCTCCCCAGGTGTAGCAAGTAAGTCAGTTGAAGAATTAGAGAGAACCAATGAACAGTAAACCAATTACCTATTATGTTGTACATCTATGTTGGTTATTAGTCTCCCCAGGAGTAGCACGTAAGTCAGTTGAAAAATTAGAGAGAATCAATGAACAGTAAACCAATTACCTGTTATGTTGTGCATCTGTGTTGGTTACTAGTCTCCCTAGTTGTAGCAAGTAAGTCAGTTGAAGAATTAGAGAGAACCAATAAACAGTAAACCAATTACCTGTTATGTTGTGCATCTGTGTTGGTTATTAGTCTCCCCAGGTGTAGCAAGTAAGTCAGTTGAAGAATTAGAGAGAACCAATGAAAAGTAAACCAATTACATGTTATGTTGTGCATCTGTGTTGGTTATTAGTCTCCCCAGGTGTAGCAAGTAAGTCAGTTGAAGAATTAGAGAGAACCAATGAACAGTAATTAGTCTCCCCAGGTGTAGCAAGTAAGTCAGTTGAAGAATTAGAGAGAACCAATGAACAGTAAACCAATTACCTGTCATGTTGTTCATCGGTGTTGGTTATTTGTCTCCCCAGGTGTAGCAAGTAAGTCAGCTGAAGAATTAGAGAGAACCAATGAACAGTAAACCAATTGCCTGTTATGTTGTGCATCTATGTTGGTTATTAGTCTCCCCAGGTGTAGCAAGTAAGTCAGTTGAAGAGTTAGAGAGAACCAATGAACAGTAAACCAATTACAAGTTATGTTGTGCATCTGTGTTGGTTATTAGTCTGCCCAGGTGTAGCAAGTAAGTCAGTTGAAGAATTAGAGAGAACCAATGTACAGTAATTAATCTCCCCAGGTGTAGCAAGTAAGTCAGTTGAAGAATTACAGAGAACCGATGAACAATAAACCAATTACCTGTTATGTTGTCCATCTGTGTTGGTTATTAGTCTCCCCAGGTGTAGCAAGTAAGTCAGTTGAAGAATTTGAGAAAACCAATGAATAGTAAACTAATTACCTATTATGTTGTTCATCTGTGTTGGTTATTAGTCTCCCCAGGTGTAGCAAGTAAGTCAGTCGAAGAATTAGAGAGAACCAATGAACAGTAAACCAATTACATGTCATGTTGTGCATCTGTGTTGGTTATTAGTCTCCCCAGGTGTAGCAAGTAAGTCAGTTGAAGAATTAGAGAGAACCAATGAACAGTAATTAGTCTCCCCAGGTGTAGCAAGTAAGTCAGTTGAAGAATTAGAGAGAACCAATGAACAGTAAACCAATTACCTGTCATGTTGTGCATCTGTGTTGGTTATTAGTCTCCCCGGTGTAGCAAGTAAGTCAGTTGAAGAATTAGAGAGAAACAATGAACAGTAAACCAATTACCTGTTATGTTGTGCATCTGGGTTGGTTTTTAGTCTCCCCAGGTGTAGCAAGTAAGACAGTTGAAGAATTAGAGAGAATCAATGAACAGTAAACCAATTACATGTTATGTTGTGCATCTGTGTTGGTTATTAGTCTCCCCGGTGTAGCAAGTAAGTCAGTTGAAGAATTAGAGAGAACCAATGAACAGTAATTCAATTACATGTTATGTTGTGGATCTGTGTTGGTTATTAGTCTCCCCAGGTGTAGCAAGAAAGTCAGTTGAAGAATTAGAGAGAACCAATGAACAGTAAACCAATTACATGTTATGTTGTGCATCTGTGTTGGTTATTAGTCTTCCCAGGTGTAGCAAGTAAGTCAGTTGAAGAATTAGAGAGAACCAATGAACAGTAAATCAATTACCTGTTATGTTGTGCATCTGGGTTGGTTTTTAGCCTCCCCAGGTGTAGCAAGTAAGTCAGTTGAAGAATTAGAGAGAACCAATGAATAATAAACCAATTACCTGTTATGTTGTGCATCTGTGTTGGTTATTAGTCTCCCCATGTGTAGCAAGTAAGTCAGTTGAAGAATTACAGAGAACCAATGAACAGTAAACCAATTACCTGTTATGTTGTGAATCTGTGTTGGTTATTAGTCTCCCCAGGTGTAGCAAGTAAGTCAGTTGAAGAATTTGAGAGAACCTATGAAAAGTAAACCAATTACCTTTTATGTTGTGCATCTGTGTTGGTTATTACTCTCCCTAGGTGTAGCAAGTAAGTCAGTTGAAGAAATAGAGAGAACCATTGAATAGTAAACCAGTTACATGTTATGTTGTGCATCTATGATGGTTATTAGTCTCCCCAGGTGTAGCAAGTAAGTCAGTTGAAGAAATAGAGAGAACCAATGAACAGTAAACCAATTACATCTTATGTTGTGCATCTGTGTTGGTTATTAGTCTCCACAGGTGTAGCAAGTAAGTCAGTTGAAGAAATAGAGAGAACCAATGAACAGTAAACCAATTACATGTTATGTTGTGCATCTGTGTTGGTTATTAGTCTCCCCAGGTGTAGCAAGTTAGTCAGTTGAAGAAATAGAGAGAACCAATGAACAGTTAACCAATTACATGTTATGTTTTGCATCTGTGTTGGATATTAGTCTCCCCAGGTGTAGCAAGTAAGTCAGTTGAAGAATTAGAGAGAACCAATGAACAGTAAACTAATTACCTGTTATGTTGTGCATCTATATTGGTTATTACTCTCTCCAGGTGTAGCAAGTAAGTCATTTGAAGAAATAGAGAGAACCAATGAACAGTAAACCAATTACATGTTATGTTGTGCATCTGTGTTGGTTATTAGTCTCCCTAGGTGTAGCAAGTAAGTCAGTTGAAGAAATAGAGAGAACCAATGAACAGTAAATCAATTACATGTTATGTTGGGCATCTTTGTTGGTTATTAGTCTCCACAGGTGTAGCAAGTAAGTCAGTTGAAGAATTAGATAGAACCAATGAACAGTAAACCAATTACCTGTTATGTTGTGCATCTGTGTTGGTTATTAGTCTACCCAGGTGTAGCAAGTAAGTCAGTTGAAGAATTAGAGAGAACCAATGAACAATAAACCAATTACCTGTTATGTTGTGCATCTGTGTTGGCTATTAGTCTCTCCAGGTGTAGCAAGTAAGTCAGTTGACGAATTATCGAGAACCAATGAACAGTAAACCAATTGTCTGTTATATTGTGCATCTGTGTTGGTTATTAGTCTCCCCAGGTGTAGCAAGTAAGTCAGTTGAAGAATTAGAGAGAACCAATGAACAGTAAACCAATTACCTGTTATGTTGTGCATCTATGTTGGTTATTAGTCTCCCCAGGAGTAGCACGTAAGTCAGTTGAAGAATTAGAGAGAATCAATGAACAGTAAACCAATTACCTGTTATGTTGTGCATCTGTGTTGGTTACTAGTCTGCCCAGTTGTGGCAAGTAAGTCAGTTGAAGAATTAGTGAGAACCAATAAACAGTAAACCAATTACCTGTTATGTTGCTCATCTGTGTTGGTTATTAGTCTCCCCAAGTGTAGCAAGTAAGTCAGTTGAAGAATTAGAGAGAACCAATGAACAGTAAACCAATTGCCTGTTATGTTGTGCATCTGTTTTGGTTATTAGTCTCCCCAGGTGTAGCAAGTAAGTCAGTTGAAGAATTAGAGAGAACCAATGAACAGTAAACCAATTACATGTTATGTTGTGCATCTGTGTTGGTTATTAGTCTCCCATGTGTAGCAAGTAAGTCAGTTGAAGAATTAGAGAGAACCAATGAACAGTAAACCAATTACGTTATGTTGTGCATCTATGTTGGTTATTAGTCTCCCCAGGTGTAGCTGTAGACCCCTAAAATTGTCCGGGGCGGAAATAAAGCTTGAAGACTCTCGAAGACTGAAGGAAGATCAGCCAGAAGGACTCCTGGAAGGCCCTAGGAGGGTTCTCTGTAGGTCTAGAGGTCTTAGAATAGCTCAAAATAAGAAAGTGGAGGGAATGAAGCCCAATACGGCCGTACTGAACTTAATACGGCCGTATTGAAGCTTCAATACGGCCGCAGTGAACTCAATACGGCGTATTGAAGTTTCTGAAACTTCAATACGGCCGTACTGAAATGAATACGGCCGTATTGAAGCTTCAATACAGCCGCAGTGAACTCAATACGGCCGTATTGAAATTTCTGAATTTCAATACGGCCGTATTGAACTCAATACGGCCGTATTGAAGTTCAAAAATTTCAATACGGCCGTATTGGATCCAGGGCCCGTATTGGGCCTGTTCCCTATAAATATGACGTCAATTGGACGTCATTTGACACTTTGACACTTAGTTTCGACCCTCTCCTTGAGTATTCTGGGGTTTTTGAGCAGTGTTCTGCCCTAGAAATCACTCGGAGAGTTGATCCGACGAAGTTCTTGAGCCCCGAGCCATTTTGCTTGAGGATCGAACCTAGTCGAAGGGAAATCCTCCGGATTTCCATAGTCAAAATTTTATAGGAGGGAGCGAGCGGGCTTGTAGAGCGAGGGAACGCCAAAAAGCTTCCCAGTTTTACTTTATAAAAGCACGCTTCAAAGGTTTCTTCTTAAATCCTTCCTTTTACTGCTTTCTGTGTGCATATTTAAACTGTCATCATGTAGATATTTAATTTATAATTGCTTAGAATAAATAGGGGTAATTTAGTAATTTTACGCTATTATTTTAGAAATAATCTGTCATAGGGAACCCGAAAGGGGCGCTGTGGGGTGCTAACACCTTCCCCACGCGTAACCGACTCCCTTACCCGACTCTGGTTGTAATGGCCGAAGTCGATTTTTGAATCGATTGCCTTAAACTTCTTTTTCCAATGTTTTGAGTAAAACATTGGTGGCGACTCCACGAACCCTTCCTTTTTATGAAAACCGCTAATCCATGGAGGGTCCCGCTTGGGATTAACATGGATTGGTGAGCCTTTTAATAAAATTGCTCGTTTGACAAGGTCTCAGTTTGAGAATAAGTCATTCTAGCAATCCATATTTTTAAACAAATAAAAGAGTCCAACCATCCTTCGCGAACGCCGAAAGCCCCGTTTCGGGCCGGTGGCGACAGATGGCGACTTCACTGGGGAAGCTTCGAGAGTCAGTCCCATTTAGTGACAGATTGTTTTTAAAATAATAGTTTAAAATTACTTCATTACCCCTCACTTGTATGATAACATGTTTATCTATTTGGCTTTAATAACTGTTGTATTTTTAAATTTACGCAATTGTTTGAAATACAAACTGTACACAAACCTTTGCACACAACAGTTCCCTCTATACCCGGGGGCATGAGTGGTAATCCATAGGGAGTGGATGTTAGTACGGCCGGTTGTCGAATGGGTCTATAGGTGCCCGTAGACCGTTGTCGGAAAGCATCACTCAAGGTGATAACCATGAACTTAAGTCCGACAGTGCGTTGGAACTTTCCATCGACTTACGACGAGAGGAATTGGGTCCCTATAATGGGGGCACCTTGGGGGCCTCAGACCGGTGAGAACAGTTAGATCCACCTTGAATATGCACTTTTCTGCAAGATACCCCTACCTCGTGATTCGCTCGTGACTGTTCGTGGATGAGTGAAATTGTTTGTGTAAATGCTTATGTGCAATTGTTTGTGCATTAATAAATAACCTCGTGATAAGGTCTAAGAATAAATCCCCATGCATAAAAAAAAAAAAAAAAAAAAAACATGACATGAGAGGAAAGACCATGTGCGAAAATATAATAAAAGTGAGGAGCATGTGCATCATTACCAATAAGATATCATGCATCCTCATAAACCATGCATTCTAGGTTCACCAATACCTCTTGACATGAGTAAAAGAGACCCATAATTATCGAGATTCTCCGTTGGGGAGGGATCATAAGTCAAGGAGGGTGGTAACACTCCGTTTTAAAAAGGCAGCACCTTAAAAATGGAGGGTTATCAAGCTCATGTCAAGAGCGTATTCATCCCATAAATAAACTAATTAAAACATTCATTTTAGAAAGTGGCTGGTCATCTCTCTGTCCTCACACGCGCACAGAAAATCAAGAAGATGGAAGCGCTGGAGGAACAATATAAGAAGCTCACAACCGAGCTCTCACAGCTCAAGGAGAAAATGGCGCAAATGATGGAACTCATGCGTCACCACAACATACAAGGGGCTGAGCACAGTGACCATGAGTCCCATCATGTTGGAGGAAGAGTGGAACAAGAGCTGAAAAGTGGGAAGCTAGCTAAACCTTCCCAATCATTTAAAGCTAAGAAGACCTTTGGGAAGAAGAAGGAGGGAGGAGTCAGTGCCATAACCATTTCCTCATCTTCCTCCACTTCGAAGTCAGGAAGATCGCAATTCACCCCTGTGAAGAAGTTTGATAAACTTCCGACCACCTACAGCGATCTCCTGCCGAAGCTAGTGGAAGCACGTCTTCTAGCTTACGTTCCACCAAAGAAGATGGATCCACCTTATCCCGAGTGGTACAAACCACAAGATAAATGCCTATACCACTCGGGGGCACCAGGGCATTCAACAGAGAACTGCCTAGCTCTCAAACACAAGGTCCAAAGCCTTATTGATGCCGGGTGGATCACTTTTGATTCGACAGCGCCCGACGTGAGCAAGAATCCTCGGCCAAAGCAGGATTAGAGAGAAGAACAAGCCACGATAGGGCCCCTCCTTAATTTTCCATATTCTTCTTTTAGGGACTCATGATCAGTACCCGAGATCATGAGAACCTTTTCATGTAAATAAGGGTTTTACAGTTTTTTTACATATCAATAAAGAGGCATTTTTCACATTACTCTCCTTTTGGTTCTTTTCTCTCTTTCCTCATTAACATTAATAATTCTAAACCTAAACAGAACCAATAAAATAATTATGTCTGTAATTGTTCGCTTTGACCGGGATCCGAAAGTTGAGGATAAATGGGTTGAGTTGGACAGTGATGAGGAGACCATCTCTCCGGATCTGCAAAGATTGCTAGATCAAGAAGCTCGTCAAGAGAAATTGGAGACTGTGAATTTGGGGCATGGCCGAGAGATATAAGAGGTCAACATTGGGACCCATATCAGTGATGAAATAAGGACACATGTTTCCGCTATGATTATAATAAAATCATTCTTCATTGCTTCTTTTCTTGCTTATAATAAAATTCTAAACCACATTATTTTTAACCCTGTTTGAATAAACATGAATGAGGTTAAAATCATCTTAATAATAAACCCACATCATTTTCATATGGAGGTGTGCGTGACAACTTGGAGCACCTTCCCTTGGCCTTGACAAATGCCATCATGGGTAAAAAGAAACCTTTCAAAATAAAAGAAGCTCGGCAGGAAACTCAAAAAGGGGACTGCGCAAAAATAAGAGCAAAAGACCCGCTAGGCATCCCACGAAAGGGTGACCTAGGCAAAAGTTAGGGTTACAAAAATAAACAAAAACAAAGGTCCGCTAAAACGCCACAAAAGGGTGTTTTAGGCAAAAATAAGGACAATCAAAAAACAAAAATAAATCCATGATGGTACCATGAACCGAATTCAAAAAGAAAGGTTCAAGGGAAGCTATCCAAGTTGTCGAATCACAACACGATTTTTTAACTTCATAAGTGTTTAATCAAACAAGCCTAAACACATAAGCCTACCTTGGCCATCCATTCTTACAAAAACCATTTTTGAAAAATAAATCCCCTCTAAAACACAAACTTCAGAATAAAAATATCTTTCTTTTCTTTTCTCTCTTGTCCCAAAAGATTTTAGGATAATCTAGTGGAAGCATGGAGAAATAAATCATCACTGATAATGGATCTAATCTGAATAATAAAATGGTGGAAGAACTGTGCCAAGAATTCAAGATCCAACATCATAACTCTTCCCTATATCGGCCAAAGATAAATGGGGCAGTCGAGGCAACCAATAAGAACATCAAGAAAATAGTGATGGTTGTCTCATTTAAAGACTGGCACGAGATGTTACCCTTCGCTCTTCATGGTTATAGGACTTCAGTACGCACATCTACAGGAGCTACTCCATTCTCCCTCGTCTATGGAATGGAGGCAGTTCTACCCGTCGAAGTCAAGATACCTTCTCTAAGGGTAATTATGGAAGCAAAACTTTCCGAGGTAGAATGGGTTCAAAGCCGGTATTGACCAGATGAACCTCATTGAAGAAGAAACGGCTGAACGCCATATGCCATGGTCAAGCCTATCAGAGGAAGATCAAAAAGGCTTTTGACAAAAAGGTCCACCCTCGAGTCTACCATGAGGGAGAGTTGGCAATGAAGAAATTACTACCAACTCAAAAGGACAAAATCGGAAAGTGGGCCCTAAATCACGAAGGACCGTACATGGTAAAACGAGCTTTCTCAGGAGGAGCATTGATCCTCACAAACATGGATGGAGAAGAACTTCGATACTTAGTCAACACTGACGTGGTAAAGAAGTACTATGCTTGAAGACGTTGCTTGCATAGGCCCGCTAGGATGAAAACCCAAAAAGGGCGTCCTAGGCAAAAGTTAGGGCAAAATAAAAAGCCCGCCAGTACAAAGGTACTAGGCAAAACAACGGCAAAATCATCCCCGCTAGGATACGTCCTAGGCAAAAGTTAGGGGCAAAAGAATAAGATGTAAAAGCAAAGCAAGCAACGATCGCTTGAATCGAAAACCAAAAGGCGATTCAAGTGATTATCTTCTAGAAGCAAGCATCTTGCAGCATCTACACTCCTGGCTCAGGCCGAAGCAATTAGGGGAACGTAAAGAGCAACAATTACAGATATAATTGTTAAGCCCAATGTATATAGCCTACCCTGGCCACCCATTCTTCAGAAATTCCTTCTGTATATCTTTCTGTAAAAACACCTGTGAATATCAATAAAATATCTATTCATTTTCTCTTCTCTCTTGACCATGTGATTATGCCTCTAAATTGGTATTTCATAAAATTGTACGAAATTCCTTTAATAATCGATCAATAAAGAAAATTGGAGGGGTTCCTGTAAAATCTGTAAATCTCCTGCATAAAAGGCTCACAAAAATATTCCCTCACGTCGATGACAGAAATTCCTCCAAGAAGAGGAGGATAGGGAGAGCCATTCATTTTCCTAAAAAGCGTTAATAAAATAATCAAACTTACATTTGTGCATCACACACGTTAGTTGCACATTCAAAGACCTTATCATGAGGCAATCGCATAAAATAAAAAAAAAAAAATAGAAAAATTGCTTGTGTATGGCAGCAGTCAACAAAAGCCGAAAATGAAAAAAGGCAAACATGGAAAATCCACAAAATTGTACAGAATAACTGAGCCTGGAGAGGCTTACCAAAATACTCCTCATCCTCCACATCAAAGAATAATTGAGCCTGGAGAGGCTCGCCGAAACAATACTCCCTCAGAATAATTGAGCCTGGAGAGGCTCGCCGAAATAATACTCTCTCAAAATAATTGAGCCTGGAGAGGCTTGCCGAAATAATACTCTCTCAGAATAATTGAGCCTGGAGAGGCTTGCTGAAATAATACTCTTTCAGAATAATTGAGCCTGGAGAGGCTCGCCGAAAGAATACTCCCTCAGAATAATTGAGCCTGGAGAGGCTCGCCGAAATAATACTTCTACAGAATAATTGAGCCTGGAGAGGCTCGCAGAAATAATACTCCCCCAGAGAAACTTCAGCTCGCGCTCAAAACAAATCCCCAGCGAGAACTATCGAAGCAAAATCGACAAAATTCCCAATGGAAGTACGATCTCCCAAGCAGAATATCCAAGTCAAAGGACTAAAACTTCCTCAGTGAATATAGCTCTCCAACTCAAGTGTTGAGTGAGGCTAAGCCTGCAGAGGCTTCCTAAATAATACTCTGGGATACATAAGATCCCTCATTCCCCAATCGCCTACTCAGAGGCATCCCTGCAAAAAGAGAAAAATCAAAAATATCAATAAGTATTCCCCAAGCGGAATCTGGCACTCAGCCGAACACTGAACTTCAAATCCCCAGTCGCCTACACAAGAGGCACTCCTTCAAAAAGGAAAACCCAAAAAAAAAAAAAAAAAAAAAAAAAAAAAAAAAATCAATAACAATTCCCCAAGCGGAATTTGGCTTTTTAGCCAATCATTGAACGTCAAGCTGATACGCCTAACAGAAGAGGCTAATCAAAATCAACGACAGAATCCCCAGCGGATAATAGCCTACACAGAGGCGACAAAAATCAGAAAACCCAAAAGAGATACCCGAATAAGGATAACCGGGATACTCCACCAACGTCAAAGGACGTCCGCCAAACATTAGGCATCGCTCAACTCAGAGAGAGAGCATTTGTGTCTACACCCCAAGGAGTTAGAAATTCCCCATGGGTACCAACTAAGCAATGCAAGTTGGGGCACAAAAACCTATGAATGACTGCACATCCCCTAGACGGATCCCTGCGTTATCCAGCCCTCAGCGGCACAAAAATCAAAAAACAAACCGTCGAAGCAGCATCGTGGACTGTGGAGACAAAATCATCATGACAGAATCCCCCAGCGGATAACAGCCTACACAGAGGCAATAAAACCAGAAAATCAAAAAGAGTCACCCGAATAAGGACAACCGGGATACTCCACTAACGTCAAAGGACGTCAGCCAAACATAAGGCATCGCTCAATTCAAGAAGAGCATCTGTGTCTACACCCCAAGGAAACAGAAATTCCCCATGGGTACCAACAATGCAATGCAAGTTGGGGCACAGGAACCTATGAATGACTGCACATCCCCTAGACGGATCCCTGCGTTATCCAGCCCTCAGCGGCACAAAATCAGAAAAACCGTCGAAGCAGCATCGTGGACTGTGAAGACAAAATCATCTCAAAGCCTAAGAAGCAATACTTAGCTACCCAGTTGTCGAGAGCACCGAGGTATGCACAAGCCTGGAGAGGCAATACTCAGCTACCCAGTTGTCGAGAGCACCGAGGTATGCACCAGCCTGGAGAGGCAATACTCAGCTGCCCAGTTGTCGAGAGCACCGAGGTATGCACCAGCCTGGAGAGGCAATACTCAGCTGCCCAGTTGTCGAGAGCACCGAGGTATGCACCAGCCTGGAGAGGCAATACTCAGCTGCCCAGTTGTCGAGAGCACCGAGGTATGCACCAGCCTGGAGAGGCAATACTCAGCTGCCCAGTTGTCGAGAGCACCGAGGTATGCACCAGCCTGGAGAGGCAATACTCAGCTGCCCAGTTGTCGAGAGCACCGAGGTATACACAAGCCTGAGAGGCAATACTCTGCTACCCAGTTGTCGAGAGCACTGAGGTATGCACAAGCCTGAGAGGCAATACTCTGCTACCCAGTTGTCGAGAGCACCGAGGTATGCACAAGCCTGAGAGGCAATACTCAGCTACCCAGTTGTCGAGAGCACGGAGGTATGCACAAGCCTGGAGAGGCAATACTCAGCTGCCCAGTTGTCGAGAGCACCGAGGTATGCACAGGCCTGGAGAGGCAGTACTCAGCTACCCAGTTGTCGAGAGCACCGAGGTATGCATGAGCCTAGAGAGGCGACGACTAATACTCAACCTGGAGAGGCTACTCAACAATTTTCCACCAGAAGACATTACAAGTCAGAAGGTCGGCACATCACCCGGACAATTGGGTCAATTCCTTTACTTGTCAGCCGGTACACCAAAAGGCCGTCCGACTAAGTAAAGGGGGGGCAGCTGTAGACCCCTAAAATTGTCCGGGGCGGAAATAAAGCTTGAAGACTCTCGAAGACTGAAGGAAGATCAGCCAGAAGGACTCCTCGAAGGCCCTAGGAGGGTTCTCTGTAGGTCTAGAGGTCTTAGAATAGCTCAAAATAAGAAAGTGGAGGGAATGAAGCCCAATACGGCCGTACTGAACTTAATACGGCCGTATTGAAGCTTCAATACGGCCGCAGTGAACTCAATACGGCGTATTGAAGTTTCTGAAACTTCAATACGGCCGTACTGAAATCAATACGGCCGTATTGAAGCTTCAATACAGCCGTAGTGAACTCAATACGGCCGTATTGAAATTTCTGAATTTCAATACGGCCGTATTGAACTCAATACGGCCGTATTGAAGTTCAAAAATTTCAATACGGCCGTATTGGCTCCAGGGCCCGTATTGGGCCTGTTCCCTATAAATATGACGTCAATTGGACGTCATTTGACACTTTGACACTTAGTTTCAACCCTCTCCTTGAGTATTCTGGGGTTTTTGAGCAGTGTTCTGCCCTAGAAATCACTCGGAGAGTTGATCCGACGAAGTTCTTGAGCCCCGAGCCATTTTGCTTGAGGATCGAACCTAGTCGAAGGGAAATCCTCCGGATTTCCATAGTCAAAATTTTATAGGAGGGAGCGAGCGGGCTTGTAGAGCGAGGGAACGCCAAAAAGCTTCCCAGTTTTACTTTATAAAAGCACGCTTCAAAGGTTTCTTCTTAAATCCTTCCTTTTACTGCTTTCTGTGTGCATATTTAAACTGTCATCATGTAGATATTTAATTTATAATTGCTTAGAATAAATAGGGGTAATTTAGTAATTTTACGCTATTATTTTAGAAATAATCTGTCATAGGGAACCCGAAAGGGGCGCTGTGGGGTGCTAACACCTTCCCCACGCGTAACCGACTCCCTTACCCGACTCTGGTTGTAATGGCCGAAGTCGATTTTTGAATCGATTGCCTTAAACTTCTTTTTCCAATGTTTTGAGTAAAACATTGGTGGCGACTCCACGAACCCTTCCTTTTTATGAAAACCGCTAATCCATGGAGGGTCCCGCTTGGGATTAACATGGATTGGTGAGCCTTTTAATAAAATTGCTCGTTTGACAAGGTCTCAGTTTGAGAATAAGTCATTCTAGCAATCCATATTTTTAAACAAATAAAAGAGTCCAACCATCCTTCGCGAACGCCGAAAGCCCTGTTTCGGGCCGGTGGCGACAGTAGTAAGTAAGTCAGTTGAAGAATTTGAGAGAACCAATGAACAGTAAACCAATTACCTGTTATGTTGTAAATCTGTGTTGGTTATTAGTCTCACCAGGTGTAGCAAGTAAGTCATTTGAAGAATTTGAGAGAACCAATGAAAAGTAAACCAATTACCTGTTATGTTGTGCATCTGTGTTGGTTATTACTCTCCCTAGGTGTAGCAAGTAAGTCAGTTGAAGAAATAGAGAGAACCATTGAACAGTAAACCAGTTACATGTTATGTTGTGCATCTGTGATGGTTATTAGTCTCCCCAGGTGTAGCAAGTAAGTCAGTTGAAGAAATAGAGAGAACCAATGAACAGTAAACCAATTACATCTTAAGTTGTGCATCTGTGTTGGTTGTTAGTCTCCACAGGTGTAGCAAGTAAGTCAGTTGAAGAAATAGAGAGAACCAATGAACAGTAAACCAATTACATGTTATGTTGTGCATCTGTGTTGGTTATTAGTCTCCCCAGGTGTAGCAAGTAAGTCAGTTGAAGAAATAGAGAGAACCAATGAACAGTTAACCAATTACATGTTATGTTGTGCATCTGTGTTGGATATTAGTCTCCCCAGGTGTAGCAAGTAAGTCAGCTGAAGAATTAGAGAGAACCAATGAACAGTAAACTAATTACTTGTTATGTTGTGCATCTATGTTGGTTATTACTCTCTCCAGGTGTAGCAAGTAAGTCAGTTGAAGAAATAGAGAGAACCAATGAACAGTAAACCAATTACATGTTATGTTGTGCATCTGTGTTGGTTATTAGTCTCCCTAGGTGTAGCAAGTAAGTCAGTTGAAGAAATAGAGAGAACCAATGAACAGTAAATCAATTACATGTTATGTTGGGCGTCTTTGTTGGTTATTAGTCTCCACAGGTGTAGCAAGTAAGTCAGTTGAAGAATTAGATAGAACCAATGAACAGTAAACCTATTACCTGTTATGTTGTGCATCTGTGTTGGCTATTAGTCTCCCCAAGTGTAGCAAGTAAGTCAGTTGAAGAATTAGAGAGAACCAATGAACAGTAAACCAATTGCCTGTTATGTTGTGCATCTGTTTTGGTTATTAGTCTCCCCAGGTGTAGCAAGTAAGTCAGTTGAAGAATTTGAGAGAACCAATGAACAGTAAACCAATTACATGTTATGTTGTGCATCTGTGTTGGTTATTAGTCTCCCATGTGTAGCAAGTAAGTCAGTTGAAGAATTAGAGAGAACCAATGAACAGTAAACCAATTACGTTATGTTGTGCATCTATGTTGGTTATTAGTCTCCCCAGGTGTAGCAAGTAAGTCAGTTGAAGAATTTGAGAGAACCAATGAACAGTAAACCAATTACCTGTTATGTTGTAAATCTGTGTTGGTTATTAGTCTCACCAGGTGTAGCAAGTAAGTCATTTGAAGAATTTGAGAGAACCAATGAAAAGTAAACCAATTACCTGTTATGTTGTGCATCTGTGTTGGTTATTACTCTCCCTAGGTGTAGCAAGTAAGTCAGTTGAAGAAATAGAGAGAACCATTGAACAGTAAACCAGTTACATGTTATGTTGTGCATCTTTGATGGTTATTAGTCTCCCCAGGTGTAGCAAGTAAGTCAGTTGAAGAAATAGAGAGAACCAATGAACAGTAAACCAATTACATCTTATGTTGTGCATCTGTGTTGGTTATTAGTCTCCACAGGTGTAGCAAGTAAGTCAGTTGAAGAAATAGAGAGAACCAATGAACAGTAAACCAATTACATGTTATGTTGTGCATCTGTGTTGGTTATTAGTCTCCCCAGGTGTAGCAAGTAAGTCAGTTGAAGAAATAGAGAGAACCAATGAACAGTTAACCAATTACATGTTATGTTGTGCATCTGTGTTGGATATTAGTCTCCCCAGGTGTAGCAAGTAAGTCAGTTGAAGAATTAGAGAGAACCAATGAACAGTAAACTAATTACCTGTTATGTTGTGCATCTATGTTGGTTATTACCCTCTCCAGGTGTAGCAAGTAAGTCAGTTGAAGAAATAGAGAGAACCAATGAACAGTAAACCAATTACATGTTATGTTGTGCATCTGTGTTGGTTATTAGTCTCCCTAGGTGTAGCAAGTAAGTCAGTTGAAGAAATAGAGAGAACCAATGAACAGTAAATCAATTACATGTTATGTTGGGCGTCTTTGTTGGTTATTAGTCTCCACAGGTGTAGCAAGTAAGTCAGTTGAAGAATTAGATAGAACCAATGAACAGTAAACCAATTACCTGTTATGTTGTGCATCTGTGTTGGTTATTAGTCTACCCAGGTGTAGCAAGTAAGTCAGTTGAAGAATTAGAGAGAACCAATGAACAATAAACCAATTACCTGTTATGTTGTGCATCTGTGTTGGTTATTAGTCTCTCCAGGTGTAGCAAGTAAGTCAGTTGACGAATTATCGAGAACCAATGAACAGTAAATCAATTGCCTGTTATGTTGTGCATCTGTGTTGGTTATTAGTCTCCCCAGGTGTAGCAAGTAAGTCAGTTGAAGAATTAGAGAGAACCAATGAACAGTAAACCAATTACCTGTTATGTTGTACATCTATGTTGGTTATTAGTCTCCCCAGGAGTAGCACGTAAGTCAGTTGAAAAATTAGAGAGAATCAATGAACAGTAAACCAATTACCTGTTATGTTGTGCATCTGTGTTGGTTACTAGTCTCCCCAGTTGTAGCAAGTAAGTCAGTTGAAGAATTAGAGAGAACCAATAAACAGTAAACCAATTACCTGTTATGTTGTTCATCTGTGTTGGTTATTAGTCTCCCCAAGTGTAGCAAGTAAGTCAGTTGAAGAATTAGAGAGAACCAATGAACAGTAAACCAATTTCCTGTTATGTTGTGCATCTGTGTTGGTTATTAGTCTCCCCATGTGTAGCAAGTAAGTCAGTTGAAGAATTACAGAGAACCAATGAACAGTAAACCAATTACCTGTTATGTTGTGCATCTGTGTTGGTTATTAGTCTCCCCAGGTGTAGCAAGTAAGTCAGTTGAAGATTTGGAGAGAACCAATGAACAAAAAACCAATTACCTGTTATGTTGTGCATCTATGTTGGTTATTAGTCTCCCCAGGTGTAGCAAGTAAGTCAGTTGAAGAATTTGAGAGAACCAAAGAACAGTAAACCAATTACCTGTTATGTTGTGAATCTGTGTTGGTTATTAGTCTCCCCAGGTGTAGCAAGTAAGTCAGTTGAAGAATTTGAGAGAACCAATGAAAAGTAAACCAATTACCTATTATGTTGTGCATCTGTGTTGGTTATTACTCTCCCTAGGTGTAGCAAATAAGTCAGTTGAAGAAATAGAGAGAACCATTGAACAGTAAACCAGTTACATGTTATGTTGTGCATCTATGATGGTTATTAGTCTCGCGAGGTGTAGCAAGTAAGTCAGTTGAAGAAATAGAGAGAACCAATGAACAGTAAACCAATTACATCTTATGTTGTGCATCTGTGTTGGTTATTAGTCTCCACAGGTGTAGCAAGTAAGTCAGTTGAAGAAATAGAGAGAACCAATTATATGTTATGTTGTGCATCTGTGTTGGTTATTAGTCTCCCCAGGAGTAGCAAGTAAGTGAGTTGAAGAAATAGAGAGAACCAATGAACAGTTAACCAATTACATGTTATGTTGTGCATCTGTGTTGGATATTAGTCTCCCCAGGTGTAGCAAGTAAGTCAGTTGAAGAATTAGAGAGAACCAATGAACAGTAAACTAATTACCTGTTATGTTGTGCATCTATGTTGGTTATTACCCTCTCCAGGTGTAGCAAGTAAGTCAGTTGAAGAAATAGAGAGAACCAATGAACAGTAAACCAATTACATGTTATGTTGTGCATCTGTGTTGGTTATTAGTCTCCCTAGGTGTAGCAAGTAAGTCAGTTTAAGAAATAGAGAGAACTAATGAAAAGTAAATCAATTACATGTTATGTTGGGCATCTTTGTTGGTTATTAGTCTCCACAGGTGTAGCAAGTAAGTCAGTTGAAGAATTAGATAGAACCAATGAACAGTAAACCAATTACATGTTATGTTGTGCATCTGTGTTTGTTATTAGTCTACCCAGGTGTAGCAAGTAAGTCAGTTGAAGAATTAGAGAGAACCAATGAACAATAAACCAATTACCTGTTATGTTGTGCATCTGTGTTGGTTATTAGTCTCTCCAGGTGTAGCAAGTAAGTCAATTGACGAATTATCGAGAACCAATGAACAGTAAACCAATTGCCTGTTATGTTGTGCATCTGTGTTGGTTATTAGTCTCCCCAGGTGTAGCAAGTAAGTCAGTTGAAGAATTAGAGAGAACCAATGAACAGTAAACCAATTACCTGTTATGTTGTGCATTTATGTTGGTTATTAGTCTCCCCAGGAGTAGCACGTAAGTCAGTTGAAGAATTAGAGAGAATCAATGAACAGTAAACCAATTACCTGTTATGTTGTGCATCTGTGTTGGTTACTAGTCTCCCTAGTTGTAGCAAGTAAGTCAGTTGAAGAATTAGAGAGAACCAATAAATAGTAAACCAATTACCTGTTATGTTGTTCATTTGTGTTGGTTATTAGTCTCCCCAAGTGTAGCAAGTAAGTCAGTTGAAGAATTAGAGAGAACCAATGAACAGTAAACCAATTTCCTGTTATGTTGTGCATCTGTGTTGGTTATTAGTCTCCCCAGGTGTAGCAAGTAAGTCAATTGAAGAATTAGAGAGAACCAATGAACAGTAAACCAATTACATGTTATGTTGTGCATCTGTGTTGGTTATTAGTCTCCCAGGTGTAGCAAGTAAGTCAGTTGAAGAATTAGAGAGAACCAATGAACAGTAAACCAATTACGTTATGTTGTGCATCTGTGTTGGTTATTAGTCTCCCCAGGTGTAGTAAGTAAGTCAGTTGAAGAATTAGAGAGAACCAATGAACAGTAATTAGTCTCCCCAGGTGTAGCAAGCAAGTCAGTGAAGAATTAGAGAGATCCAATGAACAGTAAACCAATTACCTGTCATGTTATGCATCTGTGTTGGTTATTAGTCTCCCCAGGTGTAGCATGTAAGTCAGTTGAAGAATTAGAGAGAACCAATGAACAGTAATTCAATTACATGTTATGTTGTGGATCTGTGTTGGTTATTAGTCTCCCCAGGTGTAGCAAGTAAGTCAGTTGAAGAATTAGAGAGAACCAATGAACAGTAAACCAATTACCTGTTATGTTGTGCATTTATGTTGGTTATTAGTCTCCCAAGGTGTAGCAAGTAAGTTAGTTGAAGAATTAGAGAGAACCAATGAACAGTAAACCAATTACCTGTTATGTTGTTCATTTGGGTTGGTTATTTGTCTCCCCAGGTGTAGCAAGTAAGTCAGTTGAACAATTAGAGAGAACCAATGAATAATAAACCAATTACGTGTTATGTTGTGCATCTGTGTTGGTTATTAGTCTCCCCATGTGTAGCAAGTAAGTCAGTTGAAGAATTAGAGAGAACCAATGAACAGTAAACCAATTACGTTATGTTGTGCGTCTATGTTGGTTATTAGTCTCCCCAGGTGTAGCAAGTAAGTCAGTTGAAGAATTTGAGAGAACCAATGAACAGTAAACCAATTACCTGTTATGTTGTAAATCTGTGTTGGTTATTAGTCTCCCCAGGTGTAGCAAGTAAGTCATTTGAAGAATTTGAGAGAACCAATGAAAAGTAAACCAATTACCTGTTATGTTGAGCATCTGTGTTGGTTATTACTCTCCCTAGGTGTAACAAGTAAGTCAGTTGAAGAATTAGAGAGAACCAATGACCAATAAACGAATTACCTGTTATGTTATGCATCTGTGTTGGTTATTAGTCTCCCCATGTGTAGCAAGTAAGTCAGTTGAAGAATTAGAGAGAACCAATGAACAGTAAACCAATTACATGTTATGTTGCGCATCTGTGTTGGTTATTAGTCTCCCCAGGTGTAGCAAGTAAGTCAGTTGAAGAACTAGAGAGAACTAATGAATAGTAAACCAATTACTTGTTATGTTGTGCATCTGTGTTGGTTATTAGTCTCCCCAGGTGTAGCAAGTAAGTCAGTTGAAGAATTAGAGAGAACCAATGAACAGTAAACCAATTACCTGTTATGTTGTTCATCTGTGTTGGTTATTTGTCTCCCCAAGTGTAGCAAGTAAGTCAGTTGAAGAATTAGAGAGAACCAATGGACAGTAAACCAATTACCTGTTATGTTGTGCATCTGGGTTGGTTATTAGTCTCCCCAGGTGTAGCAAGTAAGTCAGTTGAAGAATTAGAGAGAACCAATGAATAGTAAACCAATTACCTGTTATGTTGTGCATCTATGTTGGTTATTAGTCTCCCCAGGTGTAGCATGTAAGTCAGTTGAAGAATTAGAGAGAACCAATGAACAGTAAACCAATTACCTATTATGTTATGCATCTATGTTGGTTATTAGTCTCCCCAGGTGTAGCACGTAAGTCAGTTGAAGAATTAGAGCGAACCAATGAACAGTAATTCAATTACATGTTATGTTGTGCATCTGTGTTGGTTATTAGTCTCCCCAGGTGTAGCAAGTAAGGCAGTTGAAGAATTAGAGAGAACTAATGAACAGTAAACCAATTACATGTTATGTTGTGCATCTGTGTTGGTTATTAGTCTTCCCAGGTGTAGCAAGTAAGTCAGTTGAAGAATTAGAGAGAACCAATAAACAGTAAACCAATTGCCTATTATGTTGTGCATCTGTGTTGGTTATTAGTCTCCCCAGGTGTAGCAAGTAGGTCAGTTGAAGAATTACAGAGAACCGATGAACAGTAAACCAATTACCTGTTATGTTGTGCATTTGTGTTGGTTATTAGTCTCCCCAGGTGTAGCAAGTAGGTCAGTTGAAGAATTACAGAGAACCAATGAACAGTAAACCAATTACCTGTTATGTTGTGCATCTGTGTTGGTTATTAGTCTCCCCAGGTGTAGCAAGTAAGTCAGTTGAAGAATTAGAGCGAACCAATGAACAGTAATTCAATTACATGTTATGTTGTGCATTTGTGTTGGTTATTAGTCTCCCCAGGTGTAGCAAGTAAGGCAGTTGAAGAATTAGAGAGAACTAATGAACAGTAAACCAATTACATGTTATGTTGTGCATCTGTGTTGGTTATTAGTCTTCCCAGGTGATGGAAGAGCATGGGCTAAAGGCCCAACCACTAGAGCTATGGCCAAGAGGTTACTTGAAGATTTGACTGCTTCAGAGCTTAGTGGGCCCAATGGGCTTGGTGGGCCTAGGGTGCTTCTTACTTGGGCTTTAAAAGATTAATCACCACATTTTATTATATTACTTAGTATAGGATGTAATTTTCATTTTTTTGGTCTTGTATTTTGACCCTAGACTAGTATTGTTGTAATTGGGCTTATTGGTGGGCTTCTTAGGCTTTGGGCTTTTGATACCCAATATTGGGCTCATTTTCATTCTTGTAATTTTTCCTATTGATTGTATTCACTAGACCATTGTATTTTGGTCATTAGATTAGGTTTTTAGGAGGATTACATTAATAGGAAAAATAGGTTTCATTTAAGCATCATTTAGAAGTAATTTGAAATGAATTTGAGTCACATGGATGGCATGGGAAGGATCCGGCCATGTGAGCCTCAAATCCACTCCAAATCACTCCTAAATGACATTTAGATGAGGGTAGCATCCGTGTGAGTGTGTGAGTTGGCCAAAGTTTGAATTTCAAATTCAAATTTGAAATTCAAACTTGGCGCCAACTTGGTTCACCAAGGTGCCGTCCAAGTTAACCTAAATTTTCCCTCCTATAAGTGTAATTTTTCTCACCTTGTAACACACTTTTGATATATGAGAATTTTCTGAATATTGCTTCAGCCAAATTCCCTCAAGAGTCACCAAATTCATCCAAGAGAGAAAACCAAGAGAATGCCTTCAAACACCTTAGGAAACCCTAGTTTTTCCTTCACTTTGAAGTGTGCAATCCTTTGAGTTCTTGAGCTTGGATACTTCCTTCTTCATTTCCGCAACTTCAACCATTGTTTGAGCATCATTTCATTTGGTCCACAACTCCTAGAAGAAGATCCGTGGCTTGGAGGAGTTAAGGAGAAGCATAGCCATCACTTTTCCTTCTCACTTCCATCAATTTTGGTATCAAGAGCAAGGTTTCTTCAAGGAGATAAGTGTGCTCCAACTTTTGTGTGTCCGTGTTGTTTTTGTGTCATTTGTATTCTATTTGTCTCAATTTTGAGTTTCAAATTTTCGGATCTATAATTTTGAATCAAATTGTTCCATAGATCCATTGTTTGATTGTTCTTGATTTTCTTCCACAATCAACATGTTTAGGACCTATTAGCTTGTGCTTGTTTTTGATTTTCTTTGAGTCTCTCCATTCCTTGTATGTGTCCGTGATTGGACCTCATGCATTGCATCTAGATTTTGGTTTTTAATCCATGTTTTGTCTTAGGTTGTTTGTGTAGTTCTTAATTGTCTTAAAATTCCTTGAATAGCATGTTTAACCTAGTTTTGTTTTGAATTGGTGTCTACATTCTTGTTCTCGGTTTGAATACTCTTTTGCCTACCTATATGTGCTTTTTCTTTTACCTTATTGTGTTCATAATTTGCTATTAGTCCTAGCAAGTTTCTTTAGAGTTAGGTCTCCATTGTGTTCTTAAGTTTTCAAATCACTTTCTATTGAAAAATCTTATAAAAAAAAATTTACTCAAATTTCAAGTGCTTAACTCTACTCTAGTGCACTCTTTCTTGTGGATTCAATTTTAAAAAATTTTAGAGGCTGAAAACAGAGATAAAACAGAGCCTAAAAGACCTAAAGTTCAAAAGAAAAAAGAGTTCAAAAGGAATCCAAACCAAA
This sequence comes from Cajanus cajan, assembly GCF_000230855.2. Lineage (NCBI taxonomy): Eukaryota > Viridiplantae > Streptophyta > Magnoliopsida > Fabales > Fabaceae > Cajanus > Cajanus cajan. Next base: position 40,998,322 of record NC_138524.1, read on the forward strand.
ACCTAAAGACTAGTGCACTAGTTCTTCAAGTTACTTGAAAATTTGACCTAATTTTTTGGCTGTTTTGTTTTTTTCGGTTTCTATAGCTTGGAACCTTAGAAAAATTTGAAATAAAAGGCAAAAACACTCTCTGGAATCTTAATTTGATACTGGAAAAAGAAAGAATTAAAAAAAAAATATAGAAAAAAAATTATAAAGAAAAAGCCGAGAGGTATACAAGTTGAAAAATTCATTTGGTTCCTTGTTATTGTTTTGGCTACTACTTTTGCTATACTTATCCAATTGTCTTCAAATTTTTTTTGTTTTGTTCATCTAATCTAGTACCTATCTAGGAACTATTCTCTCTGAGTGCTAGCTTCTATTTGGAGTCTTAATTTTCAGTTTTACTTTTGAACCTCTTTGAGTCTTGTCTTATACACATATTACTCTGAATTTTTGGTATAAGCTTTCCAAATTGTGCTTTATTGCTTGTCTAGTTTTCTTTCTATAATTTCCTGTGCTGGAAGTGGCCTCAAATCCTTGCTCAAGGATCAAACATTGCTCAACAAAGAGTAGGAAAAGTTTGGACACTAAGACCTAAACATTTGACCTAATTTAGTGACCAAAACTTCTCCTAAACTTCCTTCACTTGAGTGATCCATTCTATCACCTTGTGAGGCAGCTACATTAACCTCTTTTGTTGTGTTTATTGTGCAGGTCCAGAGGCAAATTTTTGAAGGTTTAGTGGCGGATTAAACACTTGCTTAAGTGTGGGAAAATTTTGGCACAAATCCGTCACTAGTTGGTCACCAAAAGCCACCAATTTATTGCTTACTAGGCTAGTTTAATTTTTTGTCAATTCTCTTGTATTTTTAAACCAATTTGTAAAGCTTGGAGGGAGTATTAAGAAGCTGGTCAGGTATATCTAAATCCCTAATAGACTCTCACGTGTAGTACTAGTGGAAGTGGCTTGGAAATTTCATATGTTTCAAGCTTCCACTTAGGGTTATCCGACTAGCTACTTGTTTTTGCTTCCTTTAAGTTTCTTGTCCTTTAATTGTGTTTATTTTTGTTGCCTTGAACGACTAGACTTGTGTAACTTTACTTGTTCACGTTTAGTTTAGTCTTCAAAACAAACAAATTTGAGAAAAGCATACAAAATTTTTTGTGAAAAGTTTTGGGGTTTGGAGATACCACAAAGGAGTTTAGTGATTTCCACTTGAAAAGGCTTGGTTATTAAGTGGCTCTTTGTAGCTCACCTCCCTTGATAGTGCAACTTGTACACTTAGACTTCCAAGTGCTATTTTCATTCCTAGAAAAGACCAAAAACATTTTATAACTTTTTGCATAGCATACAAAATCTTTTGCTTAACCATGAGTCGTCATTCTCAAGGTAGTAGTGACTTTGATACTCCTAAAAGTTTTGAAAGAATTGTCAAGGAGGTTGAAGCACTAAAACTTTGGAAAAATGATGAGATGCTTCAAAAACAAAAAGAGAAACTTGAAAAAGAAGTACAAATCATGGCTTTGGAACAAGAAATCCAAAAGATTAAGCAAAGGGAAGAAAAACTTTTAAAAAGATTAAATAAAAATAAAAGTCCAAAAGGTTCTTCTAGGAGCTCAACCAAGAGCTCCAATGATTCTCAAAGTCAACATAATGATGGTAGTATCCAAATGGATGCTTACTATCAACCAACACCTAGGAGAGTCATAAAAGAACACAAAGTGAGGGAATCAAGGGTTGATCTCCCTTACTTTCATGGAAAAGATAATGTGGACACCTACTTAGATTGGGAGATGAAAGTGGAGCAAATCTTCACTTGTCATCAAGTAGGTGAGGAAAGAAAAGTTCCTTTGGCCACCCTAGCTTTTCAAGGACAAGCCATGTATTGGTGGACATCCTTGGAAAGAGAGAGAAGACTTCACAATGATCCTCCCATCACTTATTGGAATGAGTTGAGGAGTGCTATGAGAAGAAGGCACATACCTTCTTATTATAGTAGGGAGCTTATGGATAAGCTCCAAAGGCTCCAACAAAAGGGTATGAGTGTTGAGGAGTATAGGCAAAAGATGGAGTTATATCTCATGAGGGCTGGGATAAGGGAAGAAGAAAGATTGACCATTGCTAGATTTCTAAGTGGTCTTAATTTTGACATAAGAGATAGAGTTGAGTTACTCCCTTATAGGGACCTTGATGATTTGGTCCAACTTTGTATAAGGGTGGAACAACAAAATTTGAGAAAATCTTCTTTTAAAGGAAAAACTCAATCTAGTTCTTATGTTAAGAAAGACTACAAGAGGGAGGGTCAATTTGATTCCTCTAAGAAATTTGGTAAAGGTCTTGAAAAAGATAAAGAAAATGAAAAAGAGAAAAACAAAAATAGTGTCACTTCTAGTAGTAAGACTAGTGACATCAAATGCTTTAAATGTCTTGGGAGAGGCCATATAGCTTCTCAATGCCCCACTAAAAAGGTAATGATTTTGAGAGGGGAAGACATTTATAGTAGTGTTGATGAAACTAGTACTACCACTTCAAGTGATAGTGAAACTAGTGAAGAAGATCATCACATTGAAAGTGCATATCCTTATGATGGTCAACTTCTCATGGTTAGAAGGCTTCTAGGAAGCCAACCTCATGAGTCTCATCTTTCACAAAGGGAGAACATATTTCACACAAGGTGTAAAGTTTTAGACAATGCTTGTTCTCTCATTGTGGATAGTGGGTCGTGTTGCAACTGTTGTAGCACAAGGTTGGTAGAGAAGCTTGGTCTTACTATTATTCCTCATCCGAAACCATATCAACTTCATTGGATTAATGAAGATGGGGATATTAATGTTAATCAACAAGTGAAAGTCAAGTTCTCTATTGGAAACTATGAAGACCAAGTGGTTTGTGACATAGTTCCAATGGAAGCTTGTCATATTTTGTTGGGAAGGCCATGGCAATTTGACAAGAAAACCATGCACAATGGCCTTACCAATGAAATTACTTTCACTCATAAAGAAAAGAAGTTTGTACTTCATCCTTTGTCTCCTTCACAAGTGATAGAGGATCAAGTACAAATGAAAAAGAAAAGAGAAGAAGAAAAAAAAAACTTGATTAAAAAAAAAAACAAAAAGGAAAAGAAGCATAATTCTTCAAAGAAGAAGAAAGAGAAATCTTTAGAAGGAATTCAACAAGAAACTTTAAAACAAGCTCTAAATATTGAAAAGCCTTCTTACCTTCTTCTTTGTAAAAGTGTGCTTCAGTGTCATAATTTAAGCATTGAGCTTAGTTCTTTACCTCCTCTAGTTTCTCAATTATTAAAAGAATTTGATGATATATTCCCTAGTGAAGGTCCAAAAGGCCTTCCTCCTTTTAGGGGTATAGAACATCAAATTGATTTTGTGCCTGGGGCTAGTCTACCCAATAGACCAGCCTATAGGACAAATCCTCAAGAAACTAAGGAGATAGAGAATCAAGTTCATGAGTTATTGAATAAAGGGTGGGTTCAAAAGAGTTTGAGTCCCTGTGCTGTGCCTGTATTGTTAGTGCCCAAGAAAGATGGAAAATGGAGAATGTGTTGTGATTGTAGGGCTATTAACAATATCACCATCAAGTACAGGCACCCAATCCCTAGACTTGATGATATGCTTGATGAGTTACATGGTGCTTCCATATTTTCTAAAATTGATCTTAAAAGTGGTTATCATCAAATAAGAATTAAAAAGGGTGATGAATGGAAAACTGCTTTTAAAACCAAATTTGGATTGTATGAATGGTTAGTTATGCCTTTTGGTCTAACTAATGCACCAAGTACATTCATGAGGCTTATGAATCATGTCTTGAGAGAATGTATAGGAAAATTTGTTGTTGTTTATTTTGATGACATCTTAATCTATAGTAGGTCTCAAGATGATCACATAGGACATCTTAGAGAAGTTATGATGATCCTTAGGGAAAACCAATTATTTGCAAATCTAGAAAAATGTACTTTTTGTGTGGATCATGTGGTTTTCCTAGGGTTCATTGTAAGCCAAAATGGGGTCCAAGTGGATCCCGAGAAAATTAAAGCCATTCAAGAGTGGCCCAAGCCTAAAAATGTTAGTGAAGTTAGGAGTTTTCATGGGTTAGCAAGTTTTTATAGAAGATTTGTGCCTAACTTCTCTAGCATTGCTTCACCCTTGAATGAGCTTGTCAAAAAAGATATTTTATTTGAATGGACTTCAAAGCATGATCAAGCATTTCAATTACTTAAAGATCAACTTACTAATGCACCCATTTTAGCTCTTCCTAATTTTGAAAAGACTTTTGAGCTAGAGTGTGATGCATCAGGAGTTGGCATAGGAGCAGTGTTATTGCAAGGAGGACACCCCATTGCATATTTTAGTGAAAAATTGAAAGGTGCCTCCCTCAATTACCCTACCTATGATAAGGAGTTGTATGCTTTGGTTAGAGCCTTACAAACTTGGGAGCACTATCTTGTGTCTAAAGAGTTTGTCATCCATAGTGACCATGAGTCACTTAAATATTTAAGAGGTCAAGGTAAATTAAATAAGAGACATGCCAAGTGGCTAGAGTTTCTGGAACAATTTCCATATATTATTAAATTCAAGAAAGGAAAATCCAATATTGTAGCTGATGCTTTATCTAGGAGACATACCTTGCTTGTGTCCCTAGGAACTCAAATTCTTGGATTTGATAATATTAGGGAATTGTATGAAAAAGATCTTGAACTTGGTGATAATTATAAAAAATGTCAACAAAAAGCTTTTGATGGTTTTTATATGGCTGAGGGGTATTTATACAAAGAAGGAAGATTGTGTATACCCCAAGGATCCATTAGAAAACTGTTAATTAAAGAGAGTCATGAAGGTGGGCTTATGGGGCACTTTGGAGTTGATAAAACCCTTAGTTTGCTAAAAGAAAAATTCTATTGGCCCCATATGCGAAAGGATGTCCAAAGGTATTGTTTTAGATGTTTAGCTTGTTTACAAGCTAAGTCTAAAGTAATGCCTCATGGAACATACACACCTTTGCCTGTTGCTTCTTCCCCTTGGGTAGATATTAGCATGGATTTTGTGCTAGGTTTACCTAGAACCCAAAGGGGAATGGATTCTATCTTTGTGGTAGTGGACCGTTTTAGTAAAATGGCTCATTTTATTCCATGCCACAAAATAGATGATGCAAGCAACATTGCAAAACTCTTCTTTAGAGATGTGGTTAAACTTCATGGACTTCCTAGGACTATAGTTTCAGATAGAGATACAAAGTTCCTTAGCCACTTTTGGCGTGTCTTATGGTCAAGACTAGGAACTAAACTCCTCTTTTCAACTACTTGTCATCCTCAAACAGATGGCCAAACTGAGGTTGTGAATAGATCTCTGTCTACTATGCTTAGGGCAGTCCTAAAGGGTAATCACAAATCTTGGGATGAGATTTTGCCCCATATTGAATTTGCCTATAATAGGGTAGTTCATAAAACTACCAATATTTCTCCTTTTGAGGCTGTATATGGATTTAATCCTTTGACCCCTCTAGACTTGATACCTCTTCCTAATGTTGAGCATTTCATTCATAAGGAAGGGGCTTCAAGAGCTGAATTTATTAAGAAATTACATGAAAAGATTAAAATCCATATTCAAAATCAAAATGAGAAATATGCAAAACAAGGAAATAAAGGCAAGAAAACTATGATCTTCGAGGAAGGAGATTGGGTTTGGCTTCATTTAAGAAAAGAACGTTTTCCAAATCAAAGGAAGTCCAAACTCAGTCCTAGAGGAGATGGTCCCTTTCAGGTCTTACAGCGTATCAATGATAACGCTTATAGACTTGATTTACCCTCTGATTATGGAGTCAGCACCACTTTTAATGTTAGTGATCTTAAACCTTTTGTAGGTGCTAGTGATGATGAGGAGGAACCTTCAGATTCGAGGTCGAATCCTTCTCAAGAGGGAGGGAATGATGGAAGAGCATGGGCTAAAGGCCCAACCACTAGAGCTATGGCCAAGAGGTTACTTGAAGATTTGACTGCTTCAGAGCTTAGTGGGCCCAATGGGCTTGGTGGGCCTAGGGTGCTTCTTACTTGGGCTTTAAAAGATTAATCACCACATTTTATTATATTACTTAGTATAGGATGTAATTTTCATTTTTTTGGTCTTGTATTTTGACCCTAGACTAGTATTGTTGTAATTGGGCTTATTGGTGGGCTTCTTAGGCTTTGGGCTTTTGATACCCAATATTGGGCTCATTTTCATTCTTGTAATTTTTCCTATTGATTGTATTCACTAGACCATTGTATTTTGGTCATTAGATTAGGTTTTTAGGAGGATTACATTAATAGGAAAAATAGGTTTCATTTAAGCATCATTTAGAAGTAATTTGAAATGAATTTGAGTCACATGGATGGCATGGGAAGGATCCGGCCATGTGAGCCTCAAATCCACTCCAAATCACTCCTAAATGACATTTAGATGAGGGTAGCATCCGTGTGAGTGTGTGAGTTGGCCAAAGTTTGAATTTCAAATTCAAATTTGAAATTCAAACTTGGCGCCAACTTGGTTCACCAAGGTGCCGTCCAAGTTAACCTAAATTTTCCCTCCTATAAGTGTAATTTTTCTCACCTTGTAACACACTTTTGATATATGAGAATTTTCTGAATATTGCTTCAGCCAAATTCCCTCAAGAGTCACCAAATTCATCCAAGAGAGAAAACCAAGAGAATGCCTTCAAACACCTTAGGAAACCCTAGTTTTTCCTTCACTTTGAAGTGTGCAATCCTTTGAGTTCTTGAGCTTGGATACTTCCTTCTTCATTTCCGCAACTTCAACCATTGTTTGAGCATCATTTCATTTGGTCCACAACTCCTAGAAGAAGATCCGTGGCTTGGAGGAGTTAAGGAGAAGCATAGCCATCACTTTTCCTTCTCACTTCCATCACCAGGTGTAGCAAGTAAGTCAGTTGAAGAATTAGAGAGAACCAATGAATAGTAAACCAATTACCTGTTACGTTGTGCATCTGTGTTGGGTATTAGTCTCCCCAGGTGTAGCAAGTAAGTCAGTTGAAGAATTAGAGAGAACCATTGAATAGTAAACCAATTACCTGTTATGTTGTTCATCTGTGTTGGTTATTAGTCTCCCCAAGTGTAGCAAGTAAGTCAGTTGAAGAATTAGAGAGAACCAATGAAAAGTAAACCAATTACCTGTCATGTTGTGCGTCTGTGTTGGTTATTAGTCTCCCCAGGTGTACCAAGTAAGTCAGTTGAAGAATTAGAAAGAACCAATGAACAGTAAACCAATTACATGTTATGTTGTGCATCTGTGTTGGTTATTAGTCTCCCCAGGTGTAGCAAGTAAGTCAATTGAAGAATTAGAGAGAACCAATGAACAGTAAACCAATTACCTGTCATGTTGTGAATTTGTGTTGGTTATTAGTCTCCCCAGGTGTAGCAAGTAAGTCAGTTGAAGAATTAGAGAGAACCAATGAACAGTAAACCAATTGCCTGTTATGTTGTGCATCTGTGTTGGTTATTAGTCTCCCCAAGTGTAGCAAGTAAGTCAGTTGAAGAATTACAGAGAACCGATGAACAGTAAACCAATTACCTGTTATGTTGTGCATCTGTGTTGGTTATTAGTCTCCCAAAGTGTAGCAAGTAAGTCAGTTGAAGATTTAGAGAGAACCAATGAACAGTAATTAGTCTCGCCAGGTGTAGCAAGTAAGTCAATTGAAGAATTAGAGAGAACCAATGAACAGTAAACCAATTACCTGTCATGTTGTGCATCTGTGTTGGTTATTAGTCTCCCCAGGTGTAGCAAGTAAGTCAGTTGAAGAATTAGAGAGAACCAATGAACACTAAACCAATTGCCTATTATGTTGTGCATCTGTGTTGGTTATTAGTCTCCCCAGGTGTAGCAAGTAAGTCAGTTGAAGAATTACAGAGAACCGATGAACAGTAAACCAATTACCTGTTATGTTGTGCATTTGTGTTGGTTATTAGTCTCCCCATGTGTAGCAAGTAAGTCAGTTGAAGAATTACAGAGAACCAATGAACAGTAAACCAATTACCTGTTATGTTGTGCATCTGTGTTGGTTATTAGTCTCCCCAGGTGTAACAAGTAAGTCAGTTGAAGAATTGGAGAGAACCAATGAACAATAAACCAATTACCTGTTATGTTGTGCATCTGTGTTGGTTATTAGTCTCCCCAGGTGTAGCAAGTAAGTCAGTTGAAGAATTAGAGCGAACCAATGAACAGTAATTCAATTACATGTTATGTTGTGCATCTGTGTTGGTTATTAGTCTCCCCAGGTGTAGTAAGTAAGTCAGTTGAAGAATTAGGGAGAACCAATGAACAGTAATAAGTCTCGCCAGGTGTAGCAAGTAAGTCAATTGAAGAATTAGAGAGAACCAATGAACAGTAAACCAATTACCTGTCATGTTGTGCATCTGTGTTGGTTATTAGTCTCCCCAGGTGTAGCAAGTAAGTTAGTTGAAGAATTAGAGAGAACCAATGAACAGTAAACCAATTGCTTGTTATGTTGTGCATCTGTGTTGGTTATTAGTCTCCCCAAGTGTAGCAAGTAAGTCAGTTGAAGAATTACAGAGAATCGATGAACAGTAAACCAATTACCTTTTATGTTGTGCATCTGTGTTGGTTATTAGTCTCCCAAAGTGTAGCAAGTAAGTCAATTGAAGAATTAGAGAGAACCAATGAACAGTAATTAGTCTCGCCAGATGTAGCAAGTAAGTCAATTGAAGAATTAGAGAGAGCCAATGAACAGTAAACCAATTACCTGTCATGTTGTGCATCTGTGTTGGTTATTAGTCTCCCCAGGTGTAGCAAGTAAGTCAGTTGAAGAATTAGAGAGAACCAATGAACAATAAACCAATTGCCTATTATGTTGTGCATCTGTGTTGGTTATTAGTCTCCCCAGGTGTAGCAAGTAAGTCAGTTGAAGAATTACAGAGAACCGATGAACAGTAAACCAATTACCTGTTATGTTGTGCATTTGTGTTGGTTATTAGTCTCCCCATGTGTAGCAAGTAAGTCAGTTGAAGAATTACAGAGAACCAATGAACAGTAAACCAATTACCTGTTATGTTGTGCATTTGTGTTGGTTATTTGTCTCCCCATGTGTAGCAAGTAAGTCAGTTGAAGAATTACAGAGAACCGATGAACAGTAAACCAATTACCTGTTATGTTGTGCATCTGTGTTGGTTATTAGTCTCCCCAGGTGTAGCAAGTAAGTCAGTTGAAGAATTGGAGAGAACCAATGAACAATAAACCAATTACCTGTTATGTTGTGCATCTGTGTTGGTTATTAGTCTCCCCAGGTGTAGCAAGTAAGTCAGTTGAAGAATTAGAGCGAACCAATGAACAGTAATTCAATTACATGTTATGTTGTGCATCTGAGTTGGTTATTAGTCTCCCCAGGTGTACCAAGTAAGTCAGTTGAAGAATTAGAGAGAACTAATGAACAGTAAACCAATTACATGTTATGTTGTGCATCTGTGTTGGTTATTAGTCTCCCCAGGTGTAGCAAGTAAGTCAGTTGAAGAATTAGGGAGAACCAATGAACAGTAATTAGTCTCGCCAGGTGTAGCAAGTAAGTCAATTGAAGAATTAGAGAGAACCAATGAACAGTAAACCAATTACCTGTCATGTTGTGCATCTGTGTTGGTTATTAGTCTCCCCAGGTGTAGCAAGTAAGTTAGTTGAAGAATTAGAGAGAACCAATGAACAGTAAACCAATTGCTTGTTATGTTGTGCATCTGTGTTGGTTATTAGTCTCCCCAAGTGTAGCAAGTAAGTCAGTTGAAGAATTACAGAGAACCGATGAACAGTAAACCAATTACCTGTTATGTTGTGCATCTGTGTTGGTTATTAGTCTCCCAAAGTGTAGCAAGTAAGTCAGTTGAAGAATTAGAGAGAACCAATGAACAGTAATTAGTCTCGCCATATGTAGCAAGTAAGTCAATTGAAGAATCAGAGAGAACCGATGAACAGTAAACCAATTACCTGTCATGTTGTGCATCTGTGTTGGTTATTAGTCTCCCCAGGTGTAGCAAGTAAGTCAGTTGAAGAATTAGAGAGAACCAATGAACAATAAACCAATTGCCTATTATGTTGTGCATCTGTGTTGGTTATTAGTCTCCCCAGGTGTAGCAAGTAAGTCAGTTGAAGAATTACAGAGAACCGATGAACAGTAAACCAATTACCTGTTATGTTGTGCATTTGTGTTGGTTATTAGTCTCCCCATGTGTAGCAAGTAAGTCAGTTGAAGAATTACAGAGAACCAATGAACAGTAAACCAATTACCTGTTATGTTGTGCATTTGTGTTGGTTATTTGTCTCCCCATGTGTAGCAAGTAAGTCAGTTGAAGAATTACAGAGAACCGATGAACAGTAAACCAATTACCTGTTATGTTGTGCATTTGTGTTGGTTATTAGTCTCCCCATGTGTAGCAAGTAAGTCAGTTGAAGAATTACAGAGAACCAATGAACAGTAAACCAATTACCTGTTATGTTGTGCATCTGTGTTGGTTATTAGTCTCCCCAGGTGTAGCAAGTAAGTCAGTTGAAGAATTGGAGAGAACCAATGAACAATAAACCAATTACCTGTTATGTTGTGCATCTGTGTTGGTTATTAGTCTCCCCAGGTGTAGCAAGTAAGTCAGTTGAAGAATTAGAGCGAACCAATGAACAGTAATTCAATTACATGTTATGTTGTGCATCTGAGTTGGTTATTAGTCTCCCCAGGTGTAGCAAGTAAGTCAGTTGAAGAATTAGAGAGAACTAATGAACAGTAAACCAATTACATGTTATGTTGTGCATCTGTGTTGGTTATTAGTCTTCCCAGGTGTAGCAAGTAAGTCAGTTGAAGAATTAGAGAGAACCAATGAATAGTAAACCAATTACCTGTTATGTTGTGCATCTGTGTTGGGTATTAGTCTCCCCAGGTGTAGCAAGTAAGTCAGTTGAAGAATTAGAGAGAACCAATGAATAGTAAACCAATTACCTGTTATGTTGTTCATCTGTGTTGGTTATTAGTCTCCCCAAGAGTAGCAAGTAAGTCAGTTGAAGAATTAGAGAGAACCAATGAACAGTAAACCAAATACCTGTCATGTTGTGCGTCTGTGTTGGTTGTTAGTCTCCCCAGGTGTACCAAGTAAGTCAGTTGAAGAATTAGAGAGAACCAATGAACAGTAAACCAATTACATGTTATGTTGTGCATCTGTGTTGGTTATTAGTCTCCGCAGGTGTAGCAAGTAAGTCAGTTGAAGAATTAGAGAGAACCAATGAACAGTAATTAGTCTCGCCAGGTGTAGCAAGTAAGTCAATTGAAGAATTAGAGAGAACCAATGAACAGTAAACCAATTACCTGTCATGTTGTGCATTTGTGTTGGTTATTAGTCTCCCAAGGTGTAGCAAGTAAGTCAGTTGACGAATTAGAGAGAACCAATGAACAGTAAACCAATTGCCTGTTATGTTGTGCATCTGTGTTGGTTATTAGTCTCCCCAAGTGTAGCAAGTAAGTCAGTTGAAGAATTACAGAGAACCGATGAACAGTAAACCAATTACCTGTTATGTTGTGCATCTGAGTTGGTTATTAGTCTCCCAAAGTGTAGCAAGTAAGTCAGTTGAAGATTTAGAGAGAACCAATGAACAGTAATTAGTCTCGCCAGGTGTAGCAAGTAAGTCAATTGAAGAATTAGAGAGAACCAATGAACAGTAAACCAATTACCTGTCATGTTGTGCATCTGTGTTGGTTATTAGTCTCCCCAGGTGTAGCAAGTAAGTCAGTTGAAGATTTAGAGAGAACCAATGAACAGTAATTAGTCTCGCCACGTGTAGCAAGTAAGTCAGTTGAAGAATTAGAGAGAACCAATGAACAGTAAACCAATTGCCTATTATGTTGTGCATCTGTGGTTGTTATTAGTCTCCCCACGTGTAGGAAGTAAGTCAGTTGAAGAATTACAGAGAACCGATGAACAGTAAACCAATTGTTATGTTGTGCATCTATGTTGGTTATTAGTCTCCCCAGGTGTAGGAAGTAAGTCAGCTGAAGAATTAGAGAGAACCAATGAACAGTAAACCAATTACCTGTTATGTTGTGCATTTGTGTTGGTTATTAGTCTTCCCAGGTGTAGCAAGTAAGTTAGTTGAAGAATTACAGAGAACCGATGAACAGTAAACCAATTACCTGTTATGTTGTGCATTTGTGTTGGTTATTAGTCTCCCCATGTGTAGCAAATAAGTCAGTTGAAGAATTACAGAGAACCAATGAACAGTAAACCAATTACCTGTTATGTTGTGCATCTGTGTTGGTTATTAGTCTCCCCAGGTGTAGCAAGTAAGTCAGTTGAAGAATTGGAGAGAACCAATGAATAATAAACCAATTACCTGTTATGTTGTGCATCTGTGTTGGTTATTAGTCTCCCCAGGTGTAGCAAGTAAGTCAGTTGAAGAATTAGAGCAAACCAATGAACAGTAATTCAATTACATGTTATGTTGCGCATCTGTGTTGGTTATTAGTCTCCCCAGGTGTAGCAAGTAAGTCAGTTGAAGAATTAGAGAAAACTAATGAACAGTAAACCAATTACATGTTATGTTGTGCATCTGTGTTGGTTATTAGTCTTCCTAGGTGTAACAAGTAAGTCAGTTGAAGAATTAGAGAGAACCAATGAATAGTAAACCAATTACCTGTTTAGTTGTGCATCTGTGTTGGTTATTAGTCTCCCCAGGTGTAGCAAGTAAGTCAGTTGAAGAATTAGAGAGAACCAATGAATAGTAAACCAATTACCTGTTATGTTGTTCATCTGTGTTGGTTATTAGTCTCCCAAAGTGTAGCAAGTAAGTCAGTTGAAGATTTAGAGAGAACCAATGAACAGTAATTAGTCTCGCCAGGTGTAGCAAGTAAGTCAATTGAAGAATTAGAGAGAACCAATGAACAGTAAACCAATTACCTGTCATGTTGTGCATTTGTGTTGGTTATTAGTCTCCCAAGGTGTAGCAAGTAAGTCAGTTGACGAATTAGAGAGAACCAATGAACAGTAAACCAATTGCCTGTTATGTTGTGCATCTGTGTTGGTTATTAGTCTCCCCAAGTGTAGCAAGTAAGTCAGTTGAAGAATTACAGAGAACCGATGAACAGTAAACCAATTACCTGTTATGTTGTGCATCTGAGTTGGTTATTAGTCTCCCAAAGTGTAGCAAGTAAGTCAGTTGAAGATTTAGAGAGAACCAATGAACAGTAATTAGTCTCGCCAGGTGTAGCAAGTAAGTCAATTGAAGAATTAGAGAGAACCAATGAACAGTAAACCAATTACCTGTCATGTTGTGCATCTGTGTTGGTTATTAGTCTCCCCAGGTGTAGCAAGTAAGTCAGTTGAAGATTTAGAGAGAACCAATGAACAGTAATTAGTCTCGCCACGTGTAGCAAGTAAGTCAGTTGAAGAATTAGAGAGAACCAATGAACAGTAAACCAATTGCCTATTATGTTGTGCATCTGTGGTTGTTATTAGTCTCCCCACGTGTAGGAAGTAAGTCAGTTGAAGAATTACAGAGAACCGATGAACAGTAAACCAATTGTTATGTTGTGCATCTATGTTGGTTATTAGTCTCCCCAGGTGTAGGAAGTAAGTCAGCTGAAGAATTAGAGAGAACCAATGAACAGTAAACCAATTACCTGTTATGTTGTGCATTTGTGTTGGTTATTAGTCTTCCCAGGTGTAGCAAGTAAGTTAGTTGAAGAATTACAGAGAACCGATGAACAGTAAACCAATTACCTGTTATGTTGTGCATTTGTGTTGGTTATTAGTCTCCCCATGTGTAGCAAATAAGTCAGTTGAAGAATTACAGAGAACCAATGAACAGTAAACCAATTACCTGTTATGTTGTGCATCTGTGTTGGTTATTAGTCTCCCCAGGTGTAGCAAGTAAGTCAGTTGAAGAATTGGAGAGAACCAATGAATAATAAACCAATTACCTGTTATGTTGTGCATCTGTGTTGGTTATTAGTCTCCCCAGGTGTAGCAAGTAAGTCAGTTGAAGAATTAGAGCAAACCAATGAACAGTAATTCAATTACATGTTATGTTGCGCATCTGTGTTGGTTATTAGTCTCCCCAGGTGTAGCAAGTAAGTCAGTTGAAGAATTAGAGAAAACTAATGAACAGTAAACCAATTACATGTTATGTTGTGCATCTGTGTTGGTTATTAGTCTTCCTAGGTGTAACAAGTAAGTCAGTTGAAGAATTAGAGAGAACCAATGAATAGTAAACCAATTACCTGTTTAGTTGTGCATCTGTGTTGGTTATTAGTCTCCCCAGGTGTAGCAAGTAAGTCAGTTGAAGAATTAGAGAGAACCAATGAATAGTAAACCAATTACCTGTTATGTTGTTCATCTGTGTTGGTTATTAGTCTCCCCAAGTGTAGCAAGTAAGTCAGTTGAAGAATTAGAGAGAACCAATGAACAGTAAACCAATTACCTGTCATGTTGTGCATCTGTGTTGGTTATTAGTCTCCCTAGGTGTACCAAGTAAGTCAGTTGAAGAATTAGAGAGAACCAATGAACAGTAAACCAATTACATGTTATGTTGTGCATCTGTGTTGGTTATTAGTCTCCCCAGGTGTAGCAAGTAAGTCAGTTGAAGAATTAGAGAGAACCAATGAACAGTAATTAGTCTCGCCAGGTGTAGCAAGTAAGTCAATTGAAGAATTAGAGAGAACCAATGAACAGTAAACCAATTACCTGTCATGTTGTGCATCTGTGTTGGTTATTAGTCTCCCCAGGTGTAGCAAGTAAGTCAGTTGAAGAATTAGAGAGAACCAATGAACAGTAAACTAATTACCTGTTATGTTGTGCATCTATGTTGGTTATTACTCTCTCCAGGTGTAGCAAGTAAGTCAGTTGAAGAAATAGAGAGAACCAATGAACAGTAAACCAATTACATGTTATGTTGTGCATCTGTGTTGGTTATTAGTCTCCCTAGGTGTAGCAAGTAAGTCAGTTGAAGAAATAGAGAGAACCAATGAACAGTAAACCAATTACATGTTATGTTGTGCATCTGTGTTGGTTATTAGTCTCCCCAGGTGTAGTAAGTAAGTCAGTTGAAGAATTAGGGAGAACCAATGAACAGTAATAAGTCTCGCCAGGTGTAGCAAGTAAGTCAATTGAAGAATTAGAGAGAACCAATGAACAGTAAACCAATTACCTGTCATGTTGTGCATCTGTGTTGGTTATTAGTCTCCCCAGGTGTAGCAAGTAAGTTAGTTGAAGAATTAGAGAGAACCAATGAACAGTAAACCAATTACCTGTTATGTTGTGCATTTGTGTTGGTTATTAGTCTCCCCATGTGTAGCAAGTAAGTCAGTTGAAGAATTAAAGAGAACCAATGAACAGTAATTAGTCTCGCCAGATGTAGCAAGTAAGTCAATTGAAGAATTAGAGAGAACCAATGAACAGTAAACCAATTACCTATCATGTTGTGCATCTGTGTTGGTTATTAGTCTCCCCAGGTGTAGCAAGTAAGTCAGTTGAAGAATTAGAGAGAACCAATGAACAATAAACCAATTGCCTATTATGTTGTGCATCTGTGTTGGTTATTAGTCTCCCCAGGTGTAGCAAGTAAGTCAGTTGAAGAATTACAGAGAACCGATGAACAGTAAACCAATTACCTGTTATGTTGTGCATTTGTGTTGGTTATTAGTCTCCCCATGTGTAGCAAGTAAGTCAGTTGAAGAATTACAGAGAACCAATGAACAGTAAACCAATTACCTATTATGTTGTGCATTTGTGTTGGTTATTTGTCTCCCCATGTGTAGCAAGTAAGTCAGTTGAAGAATTACAGAGAACCGATGAACAGTAAACCAATTACCTGTTATGTTGTGCATTTGTGTTGGTTATTAGTCTCCCCATGTGTAGCAAGTAAGTCAGTTGAAGAATTACAGAGAACCAATGAACAGTAAACCAATTACCTGTTATGTTGTGCATCTGTGTTGGTTATTAGTCTCCCAAAGTGTAGCAAGTAAGTCAGTTGAAGATTTAGAGAGAACCAATGAACAGTAATTAGTCTCGCCAGGTGTAGCAAGTAAGTCAATTGAAGAATTAGAGAGAACCAATGAACAGTAAACCAATTACCTATCATGTTGTGCATCTGTGTTGGTTATTAGTCTCCCCAGGTGTAGCAAGTAAGTCAGTTGAAGAATTAGAGAGAACCAATGAACACTAAACCAATTGCCTATTATGTTGTGCATCTGTGTTGGTTATTAGTCTCCCCAGGTGTAGCAAGTAAGTCAGTTGAAGAATTACAGAGAACCGATGAACAGTAAACCAATTACCTGTTATGTTGTGCATTTGTGTTGGTTATTAGTCTCCCCATGTGTAGCAAGTAAGTCAGTTGAAGAATTACAGAGAACCAATGAACAGTAAACCAATTACCTGTTATGTTGTGCATCTGTGTTGGTTATTAGTCTCCCCAGGTGTAACAAGTAAGTCAGTTGAAGAATTGGAGAGAACCAATGAACAATAAACCAATTACCTGTTATGTTGTGCATCTGTGTTGGTTATTAGTCTCCCCAGGTGTAGCAAGTAAGTCAGTTGAAGAATTAGAGCGAACCAATGAACAGTAATTCAATTACATGTTATGTTGTGCATCTGTGTTGGTTATTAGTCTCCCCAGGTGTAGCAAGTAAGTCAGTTGAAGAATTAGAGAAAACTAATGAACAGTAAACCAATTACATGTTATGTTGTGCATCTGTGTTAGTTATTAGTCTTCCCAGGTGTAGCAAGTAAGTCAGTTGAAGAATTAGAGAGAACCAATGAATAGTAAACCAATTACCTGTTACGTTGTGCATCTGTGTTGGTTATTAGTCTCCCCAGGTGTAGCAAGTAAGTCAGTTGAAGAATTAGAGAGAACCAATGAATAGTAAACCAATTACCTGTTATGTTGTTCATCTGTGTTGGTTATTAGTCTCCCCAAGTGTAGCAAGTAAGTCAGTTGAAGAATTAGAGAGAACCAATGAACATTAAACCAATTACTTGTCATGTTGTGCATCTGTGTTGGTTATTAGTCTCCCTAGGTGTACCAAGTAAGTCAGTTGAAGAATTAGAGAGAACTAATGAACAGTAAACCAATTACATGTTATGTTGTGCATCTGTGTTGGTTATTAGTCTCCCCAGGTGTAGTAAGTAAGTCAGTTGAAGAATTAGGGAGAACCAATGAACAGTAATAAGTCTCGCCAGGTGTAGCAAGTAAGTCAATTGAAGAATTAGAGAGAACCAATGAACAGTAAACCAATTACCTGTCATGTTTTGCATCTGTGTTGGTTATTAGTCTCCCCAGGTGTAGCAAGTAAGTTAGTTGAAGAATTAGAGAGAACCAATGAACAGTAAACCAATTACCTGTTATGTTGTGCATTTGTGTTGGTTATTAGTCTCCCCATGTGTAGCAAGTAAGTCAGTTGAAGAATTTCAGAGAACCAATGAACAGTAAACCAATTACCTGTTATGTTGTGCATCTGTGTTGGTTATTAGTCTCCCCAGGTGTAGCAAGTAAGTCAGTTGAAGAATTGGAGAGAACCAATGAACAATAAACCAATTACCTGTTATGTTGTGCATTTGTGTTGGTTATTAGTCTCCCCATGTGTAGCAAGTAAGTCAGTTGAAGAATTACAGAGAACCAATGAACAGTAAACCAATTACCTGTTATGTTGTGCATCTGTGTTGGTTATTAGTCTCCCCAGGTGTAGCAAGTAAGTCAGTTGAAGAATTGGAGAGAACCAATGAACAATAAACCAATTACCTGTTATGTTGTGCATCTGTGTTGGTTATTAGTCTCCCCAGGTGTAGCAAGTAAGTCAGTTGAAGAATTAGAGCGAACCAATGAACAGTAATTCAATTACATGTTATGTTGTGCATCTGAGTTGGTTATTAGTCTCCCCAGGTGTACCAAGTAAGTCAGTTGAAGAATTAGAGAGAACTAATGAACAGTAAACCAATTACATGTTATGTTGTGCATCTGTGTTGGTTATTAGTCTCCCCAGGTGTAGCAAGTAAGTCAGTTGAAGAATTAGGGAGAACCAATGAACAGTAATTAGTCTCGCCAGGTGTAGCAAGTAAGTCAATTGAAGAATTAGAGAGAACCAATGAACAGTAAACCAATTACCTGTCATGTTGTGCATCTATGTTGGTTATTAGTCTCCCCAGGTGTAGCAAGTAAGTTAGTTGAAGAATTAGAGAGAACCAATGAACAGTAAACCAATTGCTTGTTATGTTGTGCATCTGTGTTGGTTATTAGTCTCCCCAAGTGTAGCAAGTAAGTCAGTTGAAGAATTACAGAGAACCGATGAACAGTAAACCAATTACCTGTTATGTTGTGCATCTGTGTTGGTTATTAGTCTCCCAAAGTGTAGCAAGTAAGTCAGTTGAAGAATTAGAGAGAACCAATGAACAGTAATTAGTCTCGCCATATGTAGCAAGTAAGTCAATTGAAGAATCAGAGAGAACCGATGAACAGTAAACCAATTACCTGTCATGTTGTGCATCTGTGTTGGTTATTAGTCTCCCCAGGTGTAGCAAGTAAGTCAGTTGAAGAATTAGAGAGAACCAATGAACAATAAACCAATTGCCTATTATGTTGTGCATCTGTGTTGGTTATTAGTCTCCCCAGGTGTAGCAAGTAAGTCAGTTGAAGAATTACAGAGAACCGATGAACAGTAAACCAATTACCTGTTATGTTGTGCATTTGTGTTGGTTATTAGTCTCCCCATGTGTAGCAAGTAAGTCAGTTGAAGAATTACAGAGAACCAATGAACAGTAAACCAATTACCTGTTATGTTGTGCATTTGTGTTGGTTATTTGTCTCCCCATGTGTAGCAAGTAAGTCAGTTGAAGAATTACAGAGAACCGATGAACAGTAAACCAATTACCTGTTATGTTGTGCATTTGTGTTGGTTATTAGTCTCCCCATGTGTAGCAAGTAAGTCAGTTGAAGAATTACAGAGAACCAATGAACAGTAAACCAATTACCTGTTATGTTGTGCATCTGTGTTGGTTATTAGTCTCCCCAGGTGTAGCAAGTAAGTCAGTTGAAGAATTGGAGAGAACCAATGAACAATAAACCAATTACCTGTTATGTTGTGCATCTGTGTTGGTTATTAGTCTCCCCAGGTGTAGCAAGTAAGTCAGTTGAAGAATTAGAGCGAACCAATGAACAGTAATTCAATTACATGTTATGTTGTGCATCTGAGTTGGTTATTAGTCTCCCCAGGTGTAGCAAGTAAGTCAGTTGAAGAATTAGAGAGAACTAATGAACAGTAAACCAATTACATGTTATGTTGTGCATCTGTGTTGGTTATTAGTCTTCCCAGGTGTAGCAAGTAAGTCAGTTGAAGAATTAGAGAGAACCAATGAATAGTAAACCAATTACCTGTTATGTTGTGCATCTGTGTTGGGTATTAGTCTCCCCAGGTGTAGCAAGTAAGTCAGTTGAAGAATTAGAGAGAACCAATGAATAGTAAACCAATTACCTGTTATGTTGTTCATCTGTGTTGGTTATTAGTCTCCCCAAGAGTAGCAAGTAAGTCAGTTGAAGAATTAGAGAGAACCAATGAACAGTAAACCAAATACCTGTCATGTTGTGCGTCTGTGTTGGTTATTAGTCTCCCTAGGTGTACCAAGTAAGTCAGTTGAAGAATTAGAGAGAACCAATGAACAGTAAACCAATTACATGTTATGTTGTGCATCTGTGTTGGTTATTAGTCTCCCCAGGTGTAGCAAGTAAGTCAGTTGAAGAATTAGAGAGAACCAATGAACAGTAATTAGTCTCGCCAGGTGTAGCAAGTAAGTCAATTGAAGAATTAGAGAGAACCAATGAACAGTAAACCAATTACCTGTCATGTTGTGCATTTGTGTTGGTTATTAGTCTCCCAAGGTGTAGCAAGTAAGTCAGTTGACGAATTAGAGAGAACCAATGAACAGTAAACCAATTGCCTGTTATCTTGTGCATCTGTGTTGGTTATTAGTCTCCCCAAGTGTAGCAAGTAAGTCAGTTGAAGAATTACAGAGAACCGATGAACAGTAAACCAATTACCTGTTATGTTGTGCATCTGTGTTGGTTATTAGTCTCCCAAAGTGTAGCAAGTAAGTCAGTTGAAGATTTAGAGAGAACCAATGAACAGTAATTAGTCTCGCCAGGTGTAGCAAGTAAGTCAATTGAAGAATTAGAGAGAACCAATGAACAGTAAACCAATTACCTGTCATGTTGTGCATCTGTGTTGGTTATTAGTCTCCCCAGGTGTAGCAAGTAAGTCAGTTGAAGATTTAGAGAGAACCAATGAACAGTAATTAGTCTCGCCAGGTGTAGCAAGTAAGTCAGTTGAAGAATGAGAGAGAACCAATGAACAGTAAACCAATTGCCTATTATGTTGTGCATCTGTGGTTGTTATTAGTCTCCCCACGTGTAGGAAGTAAGTCAGTTGAAGAATTACAGAGAACCGATGAACAGTAAACCAATTGTTATGTTGTGCATCTATGTTGGTTATTAGTCTCCCCAGGTGTAGGAAGTAAGTCAGCTGAAGAATTAGAGAGAACCAATGAACAGTAAACCCATTACCTGTTATGTTGTGCATTTGTGTTGGTTATTAGTCTCCCCACGTGTAGCAAGTAAGTCAGTTGAAGAATTACAGAGAACCGATGAACAGTAAACCAATTACCTGTTATGTTGTGCATTTGTGTTGGTTATTAGTCTCCCCATGTGTAGCAAATAAGTCAGTTGAAGAATTACAGAGAACCAATGAACAGTAAACCAATTACCTGTTATGTTGTGCATCTGTGTTGGTTATTAGTCTCCCCAGGTGTAGCAAGTAAGTCAGTTGAAGAATTGGAGAGAACCAATGAATAATAAACCAATTACCTGTTATGTTGTGCATCTGTGTTGGTTATTAGTCTCCCCAGGTGTAGCAAGTAAGTCAGTTGAAGAATTAGAGCAAACCAATGAACAGTAATTCAATTACATGTTATGTTGTGCATCTGTGTTGGTTATTAGTCTCCCCAGGTGTAGCAAGTAAGTCAGTTGAAGAATTAGAGAAAACTAATGAACAGTAAACCAATTACATGTTATGTTGTGCATCTGTGTTGGTTATTAGTCTTCCTAGGTGTAACAAGTAAGTCAGTTGAAGAATTAGAGAGAACCAATGAATAGTAAACCAATTACCTGTTACGTTGTGCATCTGTGTTGGTTATTAGTCTCCCCAGGTGTAGCAAGTAAGTCAGTTGAAGAATTAGAGAGAACCAATGAATAGTAAACCAATTACCTGTTATGTTGTTCATCTGTGTTGGTTATTAGTCTCCCCAAGTGTAGCAAGTAAGTCAGTTGAAGAATTAGAGAGAACCAATGAACAGTAAACCAATTACCTGTCATGTTGTGCATCTGTGTTGGTTATTAGTCTCCCTAGGTGTACCAAGTAAGTCAGTTGAAGAATTAGAGAGAACCAATGAACAGTAAACCAATTACATGTTATGTTGTGCATCTGTGTTGGTTATTAGTCTCCCCAGGTGTAGCAAGTAAGTCAGTTGAAGAATTAGAGAGAACCAATGAACAGTAATTAGTCTCGCCAGGTGTAGCAAGTAAGTCAATTGAAGAATTAGAGAGAACCAATGAACAGTAAACCAATTACCTGTCATGTTGTGCATCTGTGTTGGTTATTAGTCTCCCCAGGTGTAGCAAGTAAGTTAGTTGAAGAATTAGAGAGAACCAATGAACAGTAAACCAATTGCTTGTTATGTTGTGCATCTGTGTTGGTTATTAGTCTCCCCAAGTGTAGCAAGTAAGTCAGTTGAAGAATTACAGAGAACCGATGAACAGTAAACCAATTACCTGTTATGTTGTGCATCTGTGTTGGTTATTAGTCTCCCAAAGTGTAGCAAGTAAGTCAGTTGAAGAATTAAAGAGAACCAATGAACAGTAATTAGTCTCGCCAGATGTAGCAAGTAAGTCAATTGAAGAATTAGAGAGAACCAATGAACAGTAAACCAATTACCTGTCCTGTTGTGCATCTGTGTTGGTTATTAGTCTCCCCAGGTGTAGCAAGTAAGTCAGTTGAAGAATTAGAGAGAACCAATGAACAATAAACCAATTGCCTATTATGTTGTGCATCTGTGTTGGTTATTAGTCTCCCCAGGTGTAGCAAGTAAGTCAGTTGAAGAATTACAGAGAACCGATGAACAGTAAACCAATTACCTGTTATGTTGTGCATTTGTGTTGGTTATTAGTCTCCCCATGTGTAGCAAGTAAGTCAGTTGAAGAATTACAGAGAACCAATGAACAGTAAACCAATTACCTATTATGTTGTGCATTTGTGTTGGTTATTTGTCTCCCCATGTGTAGCAAGTAAGTCAGTTGAAGAATTACAGAGAACCGATGAACAGTAAACCAATTACCTGTTATGTTGTGCATTTGTGTTGGTTATTAGTCTCCCCATGTGTAGCAAGTAAGTCAGTTGAAGAATTACAGAGAACCAATGAACAGTAAACCAATTACCTGTTATGTTGTGCATCTGTGTTGGTTATTAGTCTCCCCAGGTGTAGCAAGTAAGTCAGTTGAAGAATTGGAGAGAACCAATGAACAATAAACCAATTACCTATTATGTTGTGCATCTGTGTTGGTTATTAGTCTCCCCAGGTGTAGCAAGTAAGTCAGTTGAAGAATTAGAGTGAACCAATGAACAGTAATTCAATTACATGTTATGTTGTGCATCTGAGTTGGTTATTAGTCTCCCCAAGTGTAGCAAGTAAGTCAGTTGAAGAATTAGAGAGAACTAATGAACAGTAAACCAATTACATGTTATGTTGTGCATCTGTGTTGGTTATTAGTCTTCCCAGGTGTAGCAAGTAAGTCAGTTGAAGAATTAGAGAGAACCAATGAATAGTAAACCAATTACCTGTTATGTTGTGCATCTGTGTTGGGTATTAGTCTCCCCAGGTGTAGCAAGTAAGTCAGTTGAAGAATTAGAGAGAACCAATGAATAGTAAACCAATTACCTGTTATGTTGTTCATCTGTGTTGGTTATTAGTCTCCCCAAGAGTAGCAAGTAAGTCAGTTGAAGAATTAGAGAGAACCAATGAACAGTAAACCAAATACCTGTCATGTTGTGCGTCTGTGTTGGTTATTAGTCTCCCAGGTGTACCAAGTAAGTCAGTTGAAGAATTAGAGAGAACCAATGAACAGTAAACCAATTACATGTTATGTTGTGCATCTGTGTTGGTTATTAGTCTCCCCAGGTGTAGCAAGTAAGTCAGTTGAAGAATTAGAGAGAACCAATGAACAGTAATTAGTCTCGCCAGGTGTAGCAAGTAAGTCAATTGAAGAATTAGAGAGAACCAATGAACAGTAAACCAATTACCTGTCATGTTGTGCATTTGTGTTGGTTATTAGTCTCCCCAGGTGTAGCAAGTAAGTCAGTTGACGAATTAGAGAGAACCAATGAACAGTAAACCAATTGCCTGTTATGTTGTGCATCTGTGTTGGTTATTAGTCTCCCCAAGTGTAGCAAGTAAGTCAGTCGAAGAATTACAGAGAACCGATGAACAGTAAACCAATTACCTGTTATGTTGTGCATCTGTGTTGGTTATTAGTCTCCCCAGGTGTAGCAAGTAAGTCAGTTGAAGATTTAGAGAGAACCAATGAACAGTAATTAGTCTCGCCAGGTGTAGCAAGTAAGTCAGTTGAAGAATTAGAGAGAACCAATGAACAGTAAACCAATTTCCTATTATGTTGTGCATCTGTGGTTGTTATTAGTCTCCCCACGTGTAGGAAGTAAGTCAGTTGAAGAATTACAGAGAACCGATGAACAGTAAACCAATTGTTATGTTGTGCATCTATGTTGGTTATTAGTCTCCCCAGGTGTAGGAAGTAAGTCAGCTGAAGAATTAGAGAGAACCAATGAACAGTAAACCAATTACCTGTTATGTTGTGCATTTGTGTTGGTTATTAGTCTCCCCACGTGTAGCAAGTAAGTCAGTTGAAGAATTACAGAGAACCGATGAACAGTAAACCAATTACCTGTTATGTTGTGCATTTGTGTTGGTTATTAGTCTCCCCATGTGTAGCAAATAAGTCAGTTGAAGAATTACAGAGAACCAATGAACAGTAAACCAATTACCTGTTATGTTGTGCATCTGTGTTGGTTATTAGTCTCCCCAGGTGTAGCAAGTAAGTCAGTTGAAGAATTGGAGAGAACCAATGAATAATAAACCAATTACCTGTTATGTTGTGCATCTGTGTTGGTTATTAGTCTCCCCAGGTGTAGCAAGCAAGTCAGTTGAAGAATTAGAGCAAACCAATGAACAGTAATTCAATTACATGTTATGTTGTGCATCTGTGTTGGTTATTAGTCTCCCCAGGTGTAGCAAGTAAGTCAGTTGAAGAATTAGAGAAAACTAATGAACAGTAAACCAATTACATGTTATGTTGTGCATCTGTGTTGGTTATTAGTCTTCCTAGGTGTAACAAGTAAGTCAGTTGAAGAGTTAGAGAGAACCAATGAATAGTAAACCAATTACCTGTTACGTTGTGCATCTGTGTTGGTTATTAGTCTCCCCAGGTGTAGCAAGTAAGTCAGTTGAAGAATTAGAGAGAACCAATGAATAGTAAACCGATTACCTGTTATGTTGTTCATCTGTGTTGGTTATTAGTCTCCCCAAGTGTAGCAAGTAAGTCAGTTGAAGAATTAGAGAGAACCAATGAACAGTAAACGAATTACCTGTCATGTTGTGCATCTGTGTTGGTTATTAGTCTCCCTAGGTGTACCAAGTAAGTCAGTTGAAAAATTAGAGAGAACCAATGAACAGTAAACCAATTACATGTTATGTTGTGCATCTGTGTTGGTTATTAGTCTCCCCAGGTGTAGCAAGTAAGTCAGTTGAAGAATTAGAGAGAACCAATGAACAGTAATTAGTCTCGCCAGGTGTAGCAAGTAAGTCAATTGAAGAATTAGAGAGAACCAATGAACAGTAAACCAATTACCTGTCATGTTGTGCATCTGTGTTGGTTATTAGTCTCCCCAGGTGTAGCAAGTAAGTTAGTTGAAGAATTAGAGAGAACCAATGAACAGTAAACCAATTGCTTGTTATGTTGTGCATCTGTGTTGGTTATTAGTCTCCCCAAGTGTAGCAAGTAAGTCAGTTGAAGAATTACAGAGAACCGATGAACAGTAAACCAATTACCTGTTATGTTGTGCATCTGTGTTGGTTATTAGTCTCCCAAAGTGTAGCAAGTAAGTCAGTTGAAGAATTAAAGAGAACCAATGAACAGTAATTAGTCTCGCCAGATGTAGCAAGTAAGTCAATTGAAGAATTAGAGAGAACCAATGAACAGTAAACCAATTACCTGTCATGTTGTGCATCTGTGTTGGTTATTAGTCTCCCCAGGTGTAGCAAGTAAGTCAGTTGAAGAATTAGAGAGAACCAATGAACAGTAAACCAATTGCCTATTATGTTGTGCATCTGTGTTGGTTATTAGTCTCCCCAGGTGTAGCAAGTAAGTCAGTTGAAGAATTACAGAGAACCGATGAACAGTAAACCAATTACCTGTTATGTTGTGCATTTGTGTTGGTTATTAGTCTCCCCATGTGTAGCAAGTAAGTCAGTTGAAGAATTACAGAGAACCAATGAACAGTAAACCAATTACCTGTTATGTTGTGCATCTGTGTTGGTTATTAGTCTCCCCAGGTGTAGCAAGTAAGTCAGTTGAAGAATTGGAGAGAACCAATGAACAATAAACCAATTACCTGTTATGTTGTGCATCTGTGTTGGTTATTAGTCTCCCCAGGTGTAGCAAGTAAGTCAGTTGAAGAATTAGAGCTAACCAATGAACAGTAATTCAATTACATGTTATGTTGTGCATCTGTGTTGGTTATTAGACTCCCTAGGTGTAGCAAGTAAGCCAGTTGAAGAATTAGAGAGAACTAATGAACAGTAAACCAATTACATGTTATGTTGTGCATCTGTGTTGGTTATTAGTCTTCCCAGGTGTAGCAAGTAAGTCAGTTGAAGAATTGGAGAGAACCAATGAATAGTAAACCAATTACCTGTTACGTTGTGCATCTATGTTGGTTATTAGTCTCCCCAGGTGTAGCAAGTAAGTCAGTTGAAGAATTAGAGAGAACCAATGAATAGTAAACCAATTACCTGTTATGTTGTTCATTTGTGTTGGTTATTAGTCTCCCCAAGTGTAGCAAGTAAGTCAGTTGAAGAATTAGAGAGAACCAATGAACAGTAAACCAATTACCTGTCATGTTGTGCATCTGTGTTGGTTATTAGTCTGTAGCAAGTAAGTCAGTTGAAGAATTAGAGAGAACCAATGAACAGTAAACCAATTACCTGTCATTTTGTGCATCTGTGTTATGTTCAAGGGTCTGACCTATTTTAATTCTGCTCTATGTTTTATTTAATTTTGATAATTTGCTCAAGATCCCCCCCAACTATGTGTTTGATCCTTTGACAAAAATAACTGGTCCTTGGGAGACGACCTAGGAGTCACTTCCTAGTACTACATTTTAATTGCATAAATTTGATCAAAGGAGGGCTGACAAGGTTCACGTTTTCTTAATTCGTGTAGTGAGGTCTCATTTTAATCTTTGCTTAGTTCATTAATCTGGACTGAATAGGATTAATTTCGGATAGATTATCTATTGTGAATCGAGGATATCAGAGGTGCATTTTGTTCAACGGTCTGACCTATTTTAATTACTATAATTAACTAATATCTCCGCTCTGTGTTTCATTTAATTTTGATAATCTACTCAAAACCCCCCCAACTACGTGTTTGATACTTTGACAGAAAGAACTGGTCCTTGGGAGACGACCTACGAGTCACTTCCTAGTACCGTATTTTAATTGAATAAATTTGATCGAAGGAGGTCTGACAAGGTTCACGTTTGCTTAATTCGTGTAGTGAGGTCTCAGGTTAATCTTCCCTTAGTTGGTTAATCTGGATTTAACAGAATTAAGTTCGGACATATTATCTGTTGTGAATCGAGGATATCAGAGGTGCATTATGTTCAAGGGTCTAACCTATTTTACTTACTACAATTAATTAATATCTCTACTCTGTGTTTTATATAATTTTGATAATCTTCTCGAAACCCCCCCAACTACGTGTTTGATCCTTTGACAGAAAGAACTGGTCCTTGGGAGACGACCTAGGAGTCACTTCCTAGTATTGCATTTTAATTGCATAAATTTGGTCGAAGGAGGTCTGACAAGGTTCACGTTTGCTTAATTCGTGTAGTGAGGTCTCAGGTTAATCTTTGCTTAGTTGGTTAATCTGGACTAAATAGGAGTATGTTCGGATAGATTATTTATTTTGAATCGAGGATATCAGTGGTCCATTATGTTCAAGGGTCTAACCTATCTTAATTCTGCTCTGTTTTATTTAATTTTGATAATCTGCTCAAAACCCCCCCAACTACATGTTTGATCCTTTGACAGAAAGAATTGGTCCTTGGGAGACGACCCAGGAGTCACTTCCTAGTACTGCATTTTAATTGCATGAGTAGTGAGGTCTCAGGTTAATTTTCACTTAGTTGGTTAATCTGGACTGAACAGGATTAAGTTCAGACAGATTATCTATTGTGAACCGAGGATATCAGAGGTGCATTATGTTCAAGGGTCTGACCTATTTTAATTACTGCATTTAATTAATATCTCTGCTTTGTGTTTTATTTAATTTCGATAATCTGCTCAAAACCCCCCAAGTAGGTGTTTGATCCTTTGATAGAAAGAACTGTTCATTGGGAGACGACCTAGGAGTCACTTCCTAGTACTGAATTTTAATTGCATAAATTTGATCGACGGAGGTCTGAGAAGGTGCACGTTTTCTTAATTCGTGTAGTGAGGTCTCAGGTTAATCTTCGCTTAGTTTGTTAACCTAGACTGAATAGGAGTAAGTTCGGATAGATTATCTATTGTGAATCGAGGATATCAGTGGTCCATTTTGATAATCTGCTCAAAACCCCCCAAGTATGTGTTTGATCCTTTGATAGAAAGAACTGGTCCTTGGGAAATGACCTAAGAGTCACTTCCTAATACTGCATTTTAATTGCATAAATTTGATCAAAGGAGGGCTGACAAGGTTCACGTTTTCTTAATTCGTGTAGTGAGGTCTCAAGTTAATCTTTGCTTAGTTGGTTAATCTGGACTGAACAGGATTAAGTTCAGACATATTATCTATTGTGAACTGAGGATATCATAGGTGCATTATGTTCAAGGGTTTGACCTATTTTAATTTCTACAATTAATTAATATATCTGCTCTGTGTATTATTTAATTTCGATAATCTGCTCAAAACACCCCTAACTACGTGTTTGATCCTTTGACAGAAAGAACCTCTCCTTGGGAGACTACCTAGGAGTCACTTCCTAGTACTGCATTTTAATTGAATAAATTTGATCGAAGGAGGTCTGACAAGGTTCACGTTTGCTTAATTCGTGTTGTGAGGTCTCAGGTTAATCTTTGCTAAGTTGGTTAATCTGGACTGTACAGGATTAAGTTTGGGTAGATTATCATTTCTGAACCGAGGATATCGGAGGTACATTATGTTCAAGGTTCTGACCAATTTTAATTACTGAAATTAATTAATATCTCTTCTCTGTGTTTTATTTAATTTCGATAATCTTCTCAAAACTCCCTCACCCAACTACGTGTTTGATCCTTTGACAGAAAGAACTGGTCCTTGGGAGACGACATAGCAGTCACTTCCTGGTCCTTGGCCCTTGACTTAGTTTGTTAATCTGGACTGCATAGGATTAATTTCGGACATATTATTTTTTGTGAACCGAGGATATCAGAGGTGCATTATGTTCAAGGGTCTGACCTATTTTAATATTGCTCTATGTTTTATTTAATTTTGATAATCTTCTGAAACCCCCCAACTACATGTTTGATCCTGTGACAGAAAGAACTGGTCCATGGGAGACGACCTAGGAGTCACTTCCTAGTACTGCATTTTAATTGCGTAAAGTTGATCGAAGGAAGTCTGACAAGGATCACGTTTGCTTAATTCGTGTAGTGAGGTCCTAGGTTAATCTTCGCTTAGTTGGTTAATCTGGTCTGAACAAGATTAAGTTCGGACAGATTATCTATTGTGAACCAACGATATCAGAGGTGCATTATGTTCAAGGGTCTGACCTATTTTAATTACTGTAATTAATTAATATCTCTACTCTATGTTTTACTTAATTTTGATAATTTTCTCAAACACCCACCCCAACTACGTGTTTGATCCTTTGACAGATAGAACTGGTCTTTCAGAGTCGACCTAGGAGTCACTTCCTAGTACTGCATTTTAATTGCATAAATTTGATCAAAGGAGGGCTAACAAGGTTCACGTTTTCTTAATTCGTGTAGTGAGGTCTCAGGTTAATCTTCGCTGAGTTGGTTAATCTACACTGAACAGGATTAAGTTCGGATAGATTATCTGTTGTGAAACGAGAATATCAAAGGTGCATTATGTTCAAGGGTCTGACCTATTTTAATTACTATAATTAATTAATATCTCTACTTTGTGTTTTATTTAATTTCGATAATCTGCTCAAAACCCCTCCCGACTACGTGTTTGATCCTTTGACAAAAAGAACTGGTCCTTGGGAGACGACCTCGGAATCACTTCCTAGTCCTGTATTTTAATTGCATAAATTTGTTCGAAGGAGGTCTGACAAGGTTCACGTTTGCTTAATTCGTGTAGTGAGGTCTCAGGTTAATCTTTGCTTAGTTTTTTAATCTGGACAGAATAGGATTAAGTTCGGATAGATTATTTGTTATGAACCGAGGATATCAGAGGTTCATTATGTTCAAGGGTCTGACCTATTTTATATCTGTTTTATGTTTTATTTAATTTTGATAATCTGCTCAATAACCCCCCCAACTACGTGTTTGATCGTTCGACAGAAAGAACTGGTCCTTGGGAGACGACCTAGGAGTCACTTCCTAGTACTGCATTTTAATTGCATAAATTTGATCAAAGGAGGGCTGACAAGGTTCACCTTTGCTTAATTCGTGTAGTGAGATCTCAGGTTAATCTTCGCTTAGTTGGTTAATCTAGACTGAACAGGATTAATTTCGGACAGATTATTTGTTATGAACCGAGGATATCAGAGGTTCATTATGTTCAAGGGTCTGACCTATTTTAGTTACTGCAATTAATTAATATCTTTGCTCTGTGTTTTATTTAATTTCGATAATCTGCTCAAAACCTCCCCCAACTACGTGTTTGATCCTTTGACAGAAAGAAATGGTCCTTGAGAGAAGACCTAAGAGTCACTTCCTAGTACTGTATTTTAATTGCATAAATTTGATCGAAGGAGGTCTGACAAGTTTCTGATTTGCTTAATTTGTGTAGTCAGGTCTCAGTTTAATCTTCACTTAGTTGTGTAGACACCCAATTTCGTCCGGGGGGCACACAAACAAAGAAATGGACCTCCATTACGAAGGGAAGGGGCTTCCGAAGTAGGAAAACAACAAAACAAGACATCAGAAGGCCTAAAGGCCAAATAAAGTGGTTTCAGTAGCCCGGAACAGGCCGTTCCAAAATCGGAACGAGCCGTTGCAATATAAAAACGGGCCGTTCCAACGTATCTGAAATCAGCTTAACATTTTGGGTGGAACGGGCCGTTCCAATACCAGAACGGGCCGTTCCAAACAAGGCATATCTGGAACGGGCCGTTCTGGAAAAGGAAATTTGTGTTACTTTCGACTCTGGAACGAGACGTTCCGTTTCCAGAACGGGCCGTTCTAGAGTACGAAATTTACACATAATAATTGGGCCAGAACGTGCCATTCCGAAAACGGAATAGGCCGTTTTAGCCCACTGCTGATCCCTATAAATTGAAGCCTTGGGCACAGTTCTCATGGCGGCCAGAGAAATTTCGAATAAGACTCCTTTGAGCATGAAAATTTTCTATCTCTCTCCCTTCTATTATATTTTTTGAGATTTGTGTCGCATCTCTATATTCTCTCTCCCTCCTATTGTATTTCTTGAGATTTGTGAGGCATACTGTAGTGTGAAAGGTCGCCACAAAGCACCTTTTCCATATTTGAAGATTCAATAAAGCTTGTTCAAGAGGTATTTCAGCTAATCTTCTTCTCTTCCTTTTATTTCTTATCTTTATCTCTTCTTTTGTTATAATAAACGTCATAATGTAGATATTTTAGGGTTAATTGCTTAATTTATATTTTAAGCATGTAAATAAATATTAATAAAGGGGATTCAATATTTAATTTATTAATTCTTATAATGTTAACTTCATCATAGGGTACCAATTGAGGGCGCTGTAAGGGTGCTTAATACCTTCCCTACACGTAACCGACCCCTGAATCCAATTCTGGTTATCAAGGCCATACTTTGATCTTAAAAAAACCTTTTCTTTTTCCAATGTTTTGAGTAAAATATTGGTGGCGACTCCATGAACCTATTTTCAAAAAACTATTAATTAAGGATTAGTCTGGTGTTCGGGCATTCCTTAATTAATGAGACTTTTAAAAGGATGTCTAAACCATAGGTCATAAGATCGGAAACTTTCGGGATGCGACAGATGGCGACTCCGCTGGGGAAGTTTTAAGAGGGTCAGGCCCAATAAATGATGAAGTTACTAAAATAGGAATAATAATTTAAATATTTTCCCCTTTACTTTGTTTTTATTTGTTTTGCTTGCATATCTGTTTGCTTGTTTAAATTCTGCACCAGTTTGAATTAAATTGTACATAATCCTTTGCACACAACAGTTCCCCCTACACCCGGGGGCATGAGGGTATTAAACATAGGGAGTGGTTGACGTACGATCGGCCCAAGTTTGGCCTTGGAGCCTGCGAGCCTTGTCCGAAATCACACTCAAGGTGATAACCGATTACTCTAGCCCGAAATACTGCGACAAACCTTAGAGTTTGCCAGGTGACGGTGACAGAGATACTAGGTCCCTATAATGGGGGCACCTTTGGAGCCTTGAGAACCAGTGAGATTAGAACCATCCTATACAATGCACTTTTCTTACAGGGACCACAGACCAAGGATTTGAATACGATCATTCGTGGGTGTATATTGATTGAGCATGTGTGTGTGCATTTGTTTGTATTATTCCTTCTAATAAGAGTGGATTGGAGTTTTAAAATAAGCAAACAGATAATAAAATAAAATAATAATAATAAAATTTTATACCCCTTTGTACGCTCTTAGGTCATCATTCCATTAACATC
Organism: Cajanus cajan; assembly: GCF_000230855.2. Classification (NCBI taxonomy): domain Eukaryota; kingdom Viridiplantae; phylum Streptophyta; class Magnoliopsida; order Fabales; family Fabaceae; genus Cajanus; species Cajanus cajan. The sequence continues at coordinate 41,030,526 of NC_138524.1, forward strand.
ATATCGATAGTTTTTTTTTTTTAAATGAATAAAATAAATTTCATCTTTACCATGCATCATTTCTCTTTAGATAATAAAAACATGATAAAGATTAGGCAAAAAAAAATGACATGCATTCTAGATTAGCTCATTAATTTCATTCATTTTATTTTACTAGCTAAGGAGGATTATGTTGCAATACGTATAGAAAGTTAAGAAAAGTGAATGCTCTAATATACGACAGTATCTGTGCTTTAAAGAAAAACCCAAATTAATTTAAAAATATATATACTATGGTTGGGCTATTTCTTTTATGTGTCTGTTGAAGTAAGTCTTTCGTTCAATACTGTAAAAATCTATTTGAGCATTCACAAATAAACAAATCAATGAGACTGATATTTATTATTCTTAACTTTCTCTATATGTTTGCATTACATTCATTTAGAACATATCCCTCCTTGTAAAAACATAAATGAGAATAAAAAAGAAAATTGACCTATGTGCGTTAGTCAAAAATAATGGAAAATAAGCCATGCATAAAGAGTTTAGGGTAAAGAAATCCACAATCATCAAGATGCTAACTCTTCCCCTAAAAGGATAAAGTTGTGTCATACAACCGTGAAATCCAAGCGGAATAGAGCTTGAGGAGGACAAATCCCTCAAACACTAAGGCAAAGTGAATAGAGCTTTCTCGAAAGGTGATTTCAACAAGAGAGAAACATTGCTTGTTAAGAAGTTGCTAGAATGAAAACCCGCAAAAGGCATTCTAGGCAAAAAAAAAAAAAATTAAAAAAATAAATAAATAAAAAAAATTGAGAAGCAATGTTCGTTCGAGCTGAAAATTGAGAGACAACTTGAATGTTCCTCTTGAGAAGCAAGACTCCATGGAAAGCTCTATCATCGCTTCTACACATTCCTATTTCTTAGGAAAAGCTTAGGATATGAGTCGAAAATACCTTTATGAGAGAAGAAGCCAAATGACCTCTCTCTACACGAGATCTTCTGAAGCACCCTCCCTCTACACAAGATCTTTGGAAGCGCCACATCCAAGCAAGTGGAGGACTAGCGCTACAGTTAGATGACTTAGGCTTCTCTAAGGGGCAACCTCCCTCTACTTCTTTGTGTATGAATCACGAACTCGGGGCATGCCCGGGCCCTCGAGCTACATTAAATGGGCACGTGTAGATTGAAAATTCTTTTTTAATGCCATACATTTTTCCACTTCGTTTCTCTTCTCCCTCTTATCTACTCTAAGCCTCATTAGCAAACCTTAAATGAACAAGTACATTTGAAATAAGGACGTCATTCGAAACAATGGCTTAATATGCAATAAGGAACGCATAAAGATCAATCAAATTTGGCATGACTTGTAGATAAAAGTCCAAGCGAAATTAGTGCAAGGGGCACCCCCCTTTAATGAAGGAATGAAAGATGACCACAAATGCTGCAAAGACAAAAGCCTGGCAGGAAACCCACTAAGGGGGTTGCGCAAAAATTAGGGCAAGGTCTGCTAGGAGACTCACAAACAAAAAGAGTAGCCTAGGCAAAAGGGAGGATCAAAAGAAAATGTCTGCTAGGGAACACATCTCAAGTAACCTTAGGCAAAAGTTAGGACAAAGCAGCATCACGAGCTAAAACTGAAAGGCGGCTCGGGAAGATCATTTAATCAATATGAAATCCCAAGTCATCGCTTAACTTTGAAGGAAATAATAAGCCAACGTGGAAAATGATTTCCTCACTTTGAATGTGCTTGTTCACGAGCCTAAACCACTAGCCTACCTCGACTAGCCATTCTTCTAAAATCATTTAAAAAAAAAAAATCCTTTCTAACAAAACTTCTGGAAAAAATATATGTATCCTCTTCCTCTCTTTCCTCTTGACCTATATGGCATTAAGATAAATTTGAGAGATACATGGAGTATGCACAGTGAATACTCACAAGGAAAAGATGGAGGTATCCTAGAACAGAGTCTAGGTACACCTGATCTAAGGGCTAATATATCATATTCGGTACAAGCGAGAAGGCCGAACTACACAAACCTTAGGTTCAAAAAAGCAGCGCTAAATCCGACACGACTAAAAGGCTAACAATCCATGTCATTGATCAATGCGCATAGATTAATTTCTTGAAAGTAAAATCAATCTGCATTTAAGCATTAGCATAGAGGCATCATTGCATAGCATGCATAGGGCACAAGCGTGCACAAAAGGGTATAACTTCATTTTATAAAAAAATAAAAAAATAAAAAAAATAAATAAATAATAAATATAATAAACAAATCCAATCCATTCTTGTCTTGCATTTTCATGTGCATCCATGCATCCATACTCACCATGGGGCATCCACAACCATCCATCAACAATCAACAATTAATCATCCATGAATCAAAAGGGCTCCGCAACAAGCGCCTAGAGGGGCATCACAATACTCATGTGGCAGGGGCAACACTGGAATCCTTGCTAGCCATCCACTTCTCTGCCCACCAACACAGGGGCACATCAAACATCTCCTGCCCATCCACCTAGGGGCAGTCTTTCATCTCACAACACCAACAAGCAAAGCCAAGAAAGGGAAACACAAATTCCAATTGACAGCATCTGAACAAAAGACAAAAGCAGCCCAAATTAGAGGCATCACGACACACCTCCTGCCCAACATCCTTGGGGCAATATCTACCAAAATTCAAGCAAACCAATGAGGGCATCGACATTTTCCTCAAAATACAACAAAGGTGTAGAGAGACTGTACTCGCATCCCAATCCGGTATACGACAAAGCCGTGAGGGAAAGGTCTGGAGAAACTGTACTCGCATCCAAATCTGGTATACGACAAAGCCGTGAGGGAAAGGTCTGGAGAGACTGTACTCGCATCCCAATCCGGTATAGGACAAAGCCGTGAGGGAAAGGTCTGGAGAGACTGTACTCGCATCCCAATCTGGTATACGACAAAGCCGTGAGGGAAAGGTCTGGAGAGACTGTACTCACATCCCAATCCGGTATACGACAAAGCCGTGAGGGAAAGGTCTGGAGAGACTGTACTCGCATCCCAACCCGGTATACGAAAAAGCCGTGAGGGAAAGGTCTGGAGAGACTGTACTCGCATCCCAATCCGGTATATGACAAAGCCGTGAGGGAAAGGTCTGGAGAGACTATACTCGCATCCCTATCCGGTATACGACAAAGCCGTGAGGGAAGCTGAGCTACGAAAATACTCCCTCTTCAACAAGCTATAAATAAAAGAACGCACTATCACAAGAGACACAACGGAGCATCTACTTGAAGATCGAAGATCAGGTGTATAGTTTGTTAGCCTTGTTACCCAATAGAGTATGCAACCAACACTCAACTACTCTAAAGGGCGAGGACACGAGCAAATACACCTATCCAAGAGAAGGAATGTAGAAGCGCCAACACCAATGAGTCGAGGAGGAGACCCAGACGAAATGTCTACGTCTTTACTTGCCTTTGGAAAAACAACACATAGCTACTCCAAAGGACAAGTAAAGAGGGGTAGCTGTAGACAGCCAATTTCGTCCCGGGGGCACATAAACAAAGAAATGGACCTCCATTACGAAGGGGAGGGGCTTCCGAAGTAGGAAAACAACAAAACAAGACATCAGAAGGACTAAAGGCCAAATAAGGTGGTTTCAGTAGCCCGGAACGGGCCGTCCCAAAATCAGAACTGGCCGTTCTGGACCCCGGAACGGGCCGTTCCAATATAAAAACGGGTCGTTCCAACGTAACTGAAATAAACTTAACATTATGGGTGGAACGGGCCGTTCCAATACCAGAACGGGTCGTTCCAATACCAGAACGAGCCGTTCCAAACAAGGCATATCTGGAACGGGCCGTTCCAAACAAGGCATATCTGGAACGGGCCGTTCTGGAAAAGGAAATTTGTGTTACTTTCTACTCTAGAACGGACCGTTTCGTTTCCAGAACGGGTAGTTCCAGAGTACGAAATTTACACATAATAATTGGGCCAGAACGGGCCATTCCGAAACCGGAACAGGCCGTTCTGGCCCACTGCTGATCCCTATAAATTGAAGCCTTGGGCATAGTTCTCATGGCGGCCAGAGAAATTTCGAATAAGACTCCTTTGAGCACGAAAATTCTCTATCTCTCTCCCTTCTATTATATTTTTTGAGATTTGTGTCGCATCTCTATATTCTCTATCCCTCCTATTATATTTCTTGAGATTTTTGAGGCATACTGTAGTGTGAAAGGTCGCCACAAAGCACCTTTTCCATATTTGCAGATTCAATAAAGCTTGTTCAAGAGGTATTTCAGCTAATCTTCTTCTCTTCCTTTTATTTCTTATCTTTATCTCTTCTTTTGTTATAATAAACGTCATAATGTAGATATTTTAGGGTTAATCGCTTAATTTATATTTTAAGCATGATTTATATTTTAAGCATGTAAATAAATATTAATAAAGGGGATTCAATATTTAATTTATTAATTCTTATAATCTTAACTTCATCATAGGGTACCAATTGAGGGCGCTGTAGAGGTGCTTAATACCTTCCCTACACGTAACCGACCCCCGAACCCAATTCTGGTTATCAAGGCCATAGTTGGATCTTTAAAAAAACCTTTTCTTTTTCCAATATTTTGAGTAAAATATTGGTGGCGACTCCATAAACCTATTTTCAAAAAAACATTAATTAAGGATTAGTCTGGTGTCCGGGCATTCCTTAATTAATGATGTAGACCCCTAAAATTGCCCGGGTTGGAAATAAAGCTTGAAGACTCTCGAAGACTGAAGGAAGATCAGCCAGAAGGACTCCTGGAAGGCCCTAGGAGGGTTCTCTGTAGGTTTAGAGGTCTTAGAGTAGCTTAAAATAAGGAAGTGGAGGGAATGAAGCCCAATACGGCCGTACTAAACTTAATACGGCCGTATTGAAGCTTCAACACGGCCGCAGCGAACTCAATACGGCGTATTGAAGTTTCTGAAACTTCAATACGGCCGTACTGAAGTCAATACGGCCGTATTGAAGCTTCAATACAGCCGCAGTGAACTCAATACGGGCGCATTGAAATTTCTGAATTTCAATACGGCCGTATTGAATTCAATACGGCCGTATTGAAGTTCAAAAATTTCAATACGGCCGTATTGATTCTGTAGCCCGTATTGGGCCTGTTCCCTATAAATATGGCGTCATTTTGACGTCATAAGATACTTTCACAGATAGTTTTAACCCTCTCCTTGAGTATTCTGGGGTTTTTGAGCAGTGTTCTGCCCTAGAAATCACTCGGAGAGTTGATCCGACGAAGTTCTTGAGCCCCGAGCCATTTTGCTTGAGGATCGAACCTAGTCGAAGGGAAATCCTCCGGATTTCCATAGTTAAAATTTTATAGGAGGGAGCGAGCGGGCTTGTAGAGCGAGGGAACGCCAAAAAGCTTCCCAGTTTTACTTGATATATAAAAAGCACGCTTCAAGAGGTTTCTTTTCTAAAAATCCTTCCTTTTACTGCTTTCTGTGTGCATATTTAACTGTCATCATGTAGATAGTTAATTTATAATCGCTTATAATAAATAGGGGTAATTTAGTAATTTTATATTGTTATTTTAGAAATAATTTGTCATAGGGAACCCGAAAGGGGCGCTGTGGGGTGCTAACACCTTCCTCACGCGTAACCGACTCCCTTACCCGACTCTGGTTGTAATGGCCGAAGTCGATTTTTGAATCGATTGCCTTATCCCTTTTTCTAATGTTTTGAGTAAAACATTGGTGGCGACTCCAAAGAACCCTCCTTTTACGAAAACCGCTAATCCATGGAGGGTCCCGCTTGGGATTAACATGGATTGGTGAGACATTTAATAAATAAATTGGATAAGATCGACAAGGTCTCAGTTTGAGAACAAGTCGTTCTAATAATCCAATACATTTTCAAAACCAAAATAAAAGCGAGCTCGACCGTCTTCGCGACCGCCGAGGCCCGTTTCGGGCCGGTGGCGACAGATGGCGACTCCACTGGGGAAGCTTCGAGAGTCAGTCCCATTTAGTGACAGATTGTTTTTAACAAATAATAGTTAAAATTACTTTATTACCCCTTGCTTGTATGATAACATGATTTATTATATGGCTTTAATAACTGTTGTATTTTTAAATTTACGCAATTGTTTGAAATAAAAACTGCACACAAACCTTTGCACACAACAGTTCCCTCTATACCCGGGGGCATGAGTGATTAACCATAGGGAGTGGATGTTAGTACGGCCGGTTGTCGAATGGGTCTATAGGTGCCCGTAGACCGTTGTCGGAAAACATCACTCAAGGTGATAACCATGAACTTGAGTCCGACGGTGCGTTGGAGCTTTCCATCGACCTACGATGAGAGGAATTGGGTCCCTATAATGGGGGCACCTTGGGGGCCTTGGACTGGTGAGAACAGTTAGAACCTACCTTGAATATGCACCTTTCTGCAGGATACCCCTACCTCGTGATTCGCTCGTGACTGTTCGTGGATGAGTGAATTGTTTGTGTAAATGCTTATGTGCAATTGTTTGTGCATTAATAAATAACCTCGTGATAAGGTCTAAAGAATAATCCCCATGCATGAAAAAACCATGACATGAGGGGAAAGACCATGTGTGAAAATATAATAAAAGTGAGGAGCATGTGCATCATTACCAATAAAGATATCATGCATCCTCATAAACCATGCATTCTAGGTTCACCAATACCTCTTGACATGAGTAAAAGAGACCCATAATTATCGAGATTCTCCGTTAAGGAGAGATCATAAGTCAAGGAGGGTAGTAACACTCTGTTTTAAAAAGGCAGCGCCTTAAAAATGGAGGGTTATCAAGCTCATGTCAAGAGCGTATTCATTCCATAAATTAATTAGATTAAATATTCATTTTTAGAAAGTGGCTGGTCATCTCTCTGTCCTCACACGCGCGCAGAAAATCAAGAAGATGGAAGCGCTGGAGGACCAAAATAAGAAGCTTACAGCCGAGCTCTCACAGCTCAAAGAACAAATGACGCAAATGATGAAATTCATGCGTCACCATAATGCACATGGGTCTCACCACAGTGACCATGAGTCCCATCATCATGAGGAGGAGGAACATGAGGAAGAACCTCCACGAGCTGTACCCCTCGGGGCGGGGATCATGATTAAAGAGCCCGAGGTTTCAAAGGAACAATTCCATGCTCTTGAGGATCGGCTAAGGGCTATGGAGGGGCATGATTTTGACATCAAAGATGCCGCTGACATGTGCTTGGTGAGGGACATCCAATTCCCTCCCAAATTCAAAGTGCCCGATTTCCCAAAATATGTGGGATCGACTTGCCCCAAAAGTCATCTCACCATGTATTGCCGAAAAATGGCTGCATATGCTACCAATGAAAAGCTCTTGATCCATTGCTTCCAAGAGAGCTTGGCTGACACCGCACTCAATTGGTATATGCAGCTGGATGGAAGTCAAGTGTGCACATGGAGGCAGTTGGCCGACGCCTTTCTCAAGCGCTATAAATATAACATCGACCTAACACCCGATAGGTCCGATCTTCAAGCCTTGAGTAAGACAAATGATGAATCCTTCAAGGCGTACGCCCAACGATGGAGGGAGTTGGCGGCACAAATAGAGCCCCCGCTGTCGGATAAGGAGACGGTGTCCCTATTCATAAACTCGTTGACCGGTCCCTATTATGACAAGATGATAGGGAACACGACAACACTCTTCTCGGACATCATCACCATTGGCGAAAGAGTGGAACAAGGGCTGAAAAGTGGAAAGCTAGCTGGGCTTTCCCAATCATTTGAAGCCAAGAAGACCTACGGGAAGAAGAAGGAGGGAGGAGTCAATGCCGTAAATATTTCTTCATCTTCTTCCACTTCGAAGTCAGGAAAGTCGCAATTCACCCCTGTGAAGAAGTTTGATAAACTTCCGACCACCTACAGCGATCTCCTGCCGAAGCTAGTAGAAGCCAAACTTCTAGCTTACGTTCCACTAAAGAAGATTGATCCACCTCACCCCTATTGGTACAAACCGCAAGACAAATGTCTATACCATTCGGGGGCATCGGGGCATTCAACGGAGAAATGTAGAGCTCTCAAAAATAAGGTCCAAGACCTTATCGATGCAGGGTGGATCACTTTTGATTCAACAGCGCCCGACGTGAGCAAGAATCCTCTATCGAAGCAGGAGTAGAGAGAAGAACAAGCCACGATAGGGCCCCTTCATATTTCTCTTTTAGGACTCATGATCAGTACCCGAGATCATGAGAACCTTTTCATGTAAATAAGGGTTTTACAGTTTTTTTTAATACATATCAATAAAGAGGCATTTTTCACATTACTCTCTTTTTTGTTCTTTTCTCTCTTTCCCCATTAACATTAATAAATTCTAAACCTAAACAGAACCAATAAAATAATTATGTCTGTAATTGTTCGCTCTGACCGGGATCCAAAAGTGAATGGGTTGAGTTGGAGAGCGATGAGGAGACCATCTCTCCGGATCTGCAAAGACTGCTAAAACGAGAAGCTCGCTTACTCCAACTCGTCAAGAGAAATTGGAGACTGTGAATTTGGGGCATGGCCGAGAGATAAAAGAGGTCAACATTAGGACCCATACCAGTGATGAAATAAGGACACATGTTTCCGCTATGATTATAATAAAATCATTCTTCATTGCTTCTTTTCTTGCTTACAATAAAATTCTAAACCACATCATTTTTAACCCTGTTTGAATAAACATGAATGAGGTTAAAATCATCTTAATAATAATAAACCCACATCATTTTCATGTGGAGGTGTGTGTGACGACTTGGAGCACCTTCCCTTGGCCTCGACAAGTGCCATCATGGATAAAAAGAAATCCTAAAAACAAAAAAGCTCGGCAGGAAACCCAAAAAAGGGGGCTGCACAAAAATAAGAGCAAAAGACCCGCTAGGAATCCCACGAAAGGGTGACCTAGGCAAAAGTTAGGGTTACAAAAATAAACAAAAACAAAAGTCCGCTAAAACACCACAAAAGGGTGTTTTAGGCAAAAATAAGGACAATCAAAAAACAAAAGAAATCCATGATGGTACCACGAACCGAATTCAAGAAAGGTTCAAGGGAAGCTATCCAAGTTGTCGAATCACAACACGACTTTTTAACTTCATAAGTGTTTAATCAAACAAGCCTAAACACATTGGCCATCCATTCTTACAAAAACCATTTTTGAAAAAATAAATCCCCTCTAAAACACAAACTTTAGAACAAAAATATCTTTCCTTTCTCTTCTCTCTTGTCCCAAAAGATTTTAGAATAATCTAGTGGAAGCATGGAGAAATAAATCATCACTGAAAATGGATCTAATCTGAATAATAAAATGGTGGAAGAACTGTGCCAAGAATTCAAGATCCAACACCATAATTCTTCCCCATATCGGCCAAAGATGAATGGGGCAGTCGAGGCAACCAATAAGAACATCAAGAAAATAGTGCAAAGATGGTTGTCTCATTTAAAGACTGGCACGAGATGTTACCCTTCGCTCTTCATGGTTATAGGACTTCAGTACGCACATCTACAGGAGCTACTCCATTCTCCCTCGTCTATGGGATGGAGGCAGTTCTACCCGTCGAAGTCAAGATACCTTCTCTAAGGGTAATTATGGAAGCAAAACTTTCCGAGATAGAATGGGTTGAAAGCCGGTATGACCAATTGAACCTCATTGAAGAAAATGGCTGAACACCATATGCCGTGGTCAAGCCTATCAGAGGAAGACCAAAAAGGCTTTTGACAAGAAAGTCCACCCTCGAGTCTACCATGAGGGAGAGTTGGTAATGAAGAAATTGCTACCAACTCAAAAGGACAAAATCGGAAAGTATGCCCCAAATCACGGAGGACCATACGAGGAAAAACGAGCCTTCTCAGGAGGAGCATTGATCCTCACAGACATGGATGGAAAAGAACTTCGATACCCAGTCAACGCTGACGAGGTAAAGAAGTACTATGCTTGAAGACGTTGCTTGCATAGGCCCGCTAGGATGAAAACCCAAAAAAGGGCGTCCTAGGCAAAAGTTAGGGCAAAATAAAAAGCCCGCCAGTACAAGGGTACTAGGCAAAACAAAAGCGAAATTATCCCCGCTAGGATACGTCCTAGGCAAAAGTTAGGGGCAAAAGAATAAGATAAGCAAGCAACGATCACTTGAATCGAAAACCGAAAGGCGGTTCAAGTGATTATCTTCTAGAAGCAAGCGTCTTGCAGCATCTGCGCTCCTGGCTCAGGCATCTCACCCGAAGCAACTAGGGAATGTAAAGAGCAACAATTACAGATATAATTGTTAAGCCCAATGTATATAGCCTACCCTGGCCAGCCATTCTTCAGAAATTCCTTCTGTATATCTTTCTATAAAAACACTTGTGAATATTAATAAAATATCTATTCATTTCTTTTCTCTCTTGACCATGTGATTATGCCTCTAAATTGGTATTTCTAAAAAATTGTATGAAATTCCTTAATAATCGGTCAATAAAGAAAATTGGAGGGGTTCCTATAAAATCCATAATCTCCTGCATAAAAGGCTCACAAAAATATTCCCTCACGCCGATGACAGAAATTCCTCAAAGAAAAGGAGGATAGGGAGAGCCATTCATTTTTCTAAAAAACATTAAATAATAAAACTTGCATTTGTGCATCACACACATTAGTTGCACATTCAAAGACCTTATCATGAGGCAACCACATAAAATAGAAAAAATAGAAAAATTGCTTGTGTATGACAGCAGCAAACAAAATGCAAAGATTCAGAAAATCAACAGCATCATACAGAATAACTGAGCCTGGAGAGGCTTGCCGAAAGAATACTCTCAGAATAACTGAGCCTGGAGAGGCTTGCCGAAAGAATACTCTCAGAATAACTGAGCCTGGAGAGGCTTGCCGAAACAATACTCCCACAGAATAACTGAGCCTGGAGAGGCTTGTCGAAATAATACTCTCTCAGAATAACTGAGACATTTCTGTACAGAAAAAAGCCGAAAAACAACAGAAAAGGCAAAAATACAGAAAAAGCCAAAAAATGACAAAAAAGGCAAAAAATACAGAAAAAGCCAAAAACGACAAAAAGGCAAAAGATTTAGAAAATCAATCGCCTCGTACAAAATAACTGAGCCTGGAGAGGCTTGCCGAAATAATACTCCTTCATCATAACTGAGCCTGGAGAGGCTTGCAGAAATCATACTTCCTCAGAATAACTAAAGCCTGGAGAGGCTTGCAGAAATAATACTCCCCAACTGTACAGAATAAATGAGCCTGGAGAGGCTCGCAGAAATAATACTCCCCAGAGAAATCTCAACTCAAGCTCACGGAACAAATCCCCAGCGAGAGCTATCAAAGCAAGATCGACAAAATTCCCAATGGAAGCACGATCGCCCAAGCAGTATATCTAGTCAAAGGACTTAAAACTTCCTCAGTGGAAGATAGCTCTCCAACTCAGGCGTTGAGTGAGTCTAAGCCTGCAGAGGCTTCCTAAATAATACTCTGGGATACATAAGATCCCTCATTCCCCAATCGCCTACTCAGAGGCATCCCTGCAAAAAGAGAAAAATCAAAAATATCAATAAGTATTCCCCAAGCGGAATCTGGCACTCAGCCGAACACTGAACTTCAAATCCCCAGTCGCCTACACAAGAGGCACTCCTTCAAAAAGGAAAACCCAAAAAAAAGAAAAAATCAATAACAATTCCCCAAGCGGAATTTGGCTTGTTAGCCAATCATTGAACGTCAAGCTGATACGCCTAACAGAAGAGGCTAATCAAAATCAACGACAGAATCCCCAGCGGATAACAGCCTACACAGAGGCGACAAAAATCAGAAAACCCAAAAGAGACACCCGAACAAGGATAACCGGGATACTCCACCAACGTCAAAGGGCGTCAGCCAAACATAAGGCATCGCTCAATTCAAGAAGAGCATCTGTGTCTACACCCCAAGGAAACAGAAATTCCTCAATGGGTACCAACAATGCAATGCAAGTTGGGGCACAGGAACCTATGAATGACTGCACATCCCCTAGACGGATCCCTGCGTTATCCAGCCCTCAGCGGCACAAAATCAGAAAAACCGTCGAAGCAGCATCGTGGACTGTGGAGACAACAATCATCTCAAATCCCTGGAGAGGGTAAACTCACATTGCCAATGTCGTCAAGAACACGGAGGCAGACCCTGGAGAGGGCAAACTCACCCTGGAGAGGGCAAGACTCACGCACAAGTCTGGAGAGGCGACGACTAATACTCACCCCGGAGAGGGCAAACTCACCCTGGAGAGGGCAAACTCACCCTGGAGAGGGCAAGACTCACGCACAAGTCTGGAGAGGCGACGACTAATACTCACCCCGGAGAGGGCAAACTCACCCTGGAGAGGGCAAACTCACCCTGGAGAGGGCAAGACTCACGCACAAGTCTGGAGAGGCGACGACTAATACTCACCCCGGAGAGGGCAAACTCACCCTGGAGAGGGCAAACTCACCCTGGAGAGGGCAAGACTCACGCACAAGTCTGGAGAGGCGACGACTAATACTCACCCCGGAGAGGGCAAACTCACCCTGGAGAGGGCAAACTCACCCTGGAGAGGGCAAGACTCACGCACAAGTCTGGAGAGGCGACGACTAATACTCACCCCGGAGAGGGCAAACTCACCCTGGAGAGGGCAAACTCACCCTGGAGAGGGCAAGACTCACGCACAAGTCTGGAGAGGCGACGACTAATACTCACCCCGGAGAGGGCAAACTCACCCTGGAGAGGGCAAACTCACCCTGGAGAGGGCAAGACTCACGCACGAGCCTGGAGAGGCGACGACTAATACTCACCCCGGAGAGGGCAAACTCACCCTGGAGAGGGCAAACTCACCCTGGAGAGGGCAAGACTCACGCACGAGCCTGGAGAGGCGACGACTAATACTCACCCTGGAGAGGGCAAACTCACCCTGGAGAGGGCAAGACTCACGCTACCAAAGTGACTAGAAGCGCGGAGGTATGCACTAACCTGGAGAGGCTACTCAACAATTTTCCCACCTGAAGACACTACAAGTCGGAAGGATGGCACATTACCCGGACAATTGGGTCAACTCCTTTACTTGTCAATCGGTACACCAAAAGACCGTTTGACTAAGTAAAGGGGGGGCAGCTGTAGACCCCTAAAATTGCCCGGGTCGGAAATAAAGCTTGAAGACTCTCGAAGACTGAAGGAAGATCAGCCAGAAGGACTCCTGGAAGGCCCTAGGAGGGTTCTCTGTAGGTTTAGAGGTCTTAGAGTAGCTTAAAATAAGGAAGTGGAGGGAATGAAGCCCAATACGGCCGTACTAAACTTAATACGGCCGTATTGAAGCTTCAACACGGCCGCAGCGAACTCAATACGGCGTATTGAAGTGTCTGAAACTTCAATACGGCCGTACTGAAGTCAATACGGCCGTATTGAAGCTTCAATACAGCCGCAGTGAACTCAATACGGGCGCATTGAAATTTCTGAATTTCAATACGGCCGTATTGAATTCAATACGGCCGTATTGAAGTTCAAAAATTTCAATACGGCCGTATTGATTCTGTAGCCCGTATTGGACCTGTTCCCTATAAATATGGCGTCATTTTGACGTCATAAGATACTTTCACAGATAGTTTTAACCCTCTCCTTGAGTATTCTGGGGTTTTTGAGCAGTGTTCTGCCCTAGAAATCACTCGGAGAGTTGATCCGACGAAGTTCTTGAGCCCCGAGCCATTTTGCTTGAGGATCGAACCTAGTCGAAGGGAAATCCTCCGGATTTCCATAGTTAAAATTTTATAGGAGGGAGCGAGCGGGCTTGTAGAGCGAGGGAACGCCAAAAAGCTTCCCAGTTTTACTTGATATATAAAAAGCACGCTTCAAGAGGTTTCTTTTCTAAAAATCCTTCCTTTTATTGCTTTCTGTGTGCATATTTAACTGTCATCATGTAGATAGTTAATTTATAATCGCTTATAATAAATAGGGGTAATTTAGTAATTTTATATTGTTATTTTAGAAATAATTTGTCATAGGGAACCCGAAAGGGGCGCTGTGGGGTGCTAACACCTTCCTCACGCGTAACCGACTCCCTTACCCGACTCTGGTTGTAATGGCCGAAGTCGATTTTTGAATCGATTGCCTTATCCCTTTTTCTAATGTTTTGAGTAAAACATTGGTGGCGACTCCAAAGAACCCTCCTTTTACGAAAACCGCTAATCCATGGAGGGTCCCGCTTGGGATTAACATGGATTGGTGAGACATTTAATAAATAAATTGGATAAGATCGACAAGGTCTCAGTTTGAGAACAAGTCGTTCTAATAATCCAATACATTTTCAAAACCAAAATAAAAGCGAGCTCGACCGTCTTCACGACCGCCGAGGCCCGTTTCGGGCCGGTGGCGACAAATGAGACTTTTAAAAGGATGTCTAAACCATAAGTCGTAAGATCATAAATTTTTGGGTTGCGACAAGTTTGTTAATCTGCATTATGTTCAAGGGTCTTACCTATTTTAATTACCGCAATTAGCTAATATCTCTGCTCTGTGTTTTATTTAATTTTGATAATCAGCTCAAACCCCCCCAACTACGTGTTTGATCCTTTTATAGAAAGAACTGGTCCTTGGGAGACGACCTAGGAGTTATTCCTAGTACTACATTTTAATTGCATAAATTTGGTTGAAGGAGATCTAACAAGGTTCACGTTTGCTTAATTCGTGTAGTGAGGTCACAGGTTAATCTTCGCTTAATTGGTTAATCTGGACTGGACAAGATTAAGTTCGGACAGATTATCTGTTGTGAATCGAGTTTATCAGAGGTGCATTATGTTCAAGGGTCTGACTTATTTTAATTGCTGCAATTAATTAATATCTCTGCTTTGTGTTTTATTTAATTTCGATAATCTGCTCAAAACCCCCCCAACTAGGTGTTTGATCCTTTGAGAGAAAGAACTGATCCTTGGGGACGACATAGGAGTCACTTCCTAGTACCGCATTTTAATTTCATGTGTAGTGAGGTCTCAGGTTAATCTTCACTTATTTGGTTAATCTGGACTGAACAAGATTAAGTTCGGACAGATTATCTGTTGTGAACCGAGGATATTAGAGGTGCATTATGTTCAGGGGTCTAACCTATTCTAATTATTGCAATTAATTAATATCTCTTCTCCGTGTTTTATTTAATTTCGATAATCTGCTCAAAACCCCCCCAACTACGTGTTTGATCCTTTGACAGAAAGAAATGGTCCTTGGGAGACGACCTAGGAGTCACTTCCTTGTACTGCATTTTAATTGCATAAATTTGATCGACGGAGGTCTGACAAGGTTCATGTTTGCTTAATTTATGTAGTGAGGTCTCAGGTTAATCTTCGCTTAGTTGGTTAATCTAGCTTAACAGGATTAAGTTCGGATAGATTATCTGTTGTGAACCGAGGATATCAGAGGTGCATTATGTTCAAGGGTCTGACCTATTTTAATTACTGCAATTAATTAATATCTCTACTCTGTGTTTTATTTAATTTCGATAATCTGCTCAAAACCCCCCCAACTACGTGTTTGATCCTTTGATAGAAAGAACTGGTCCTTTGGAGACGACCTAGGAGTCAGTTTCTAGTACCGCATTTTAATTGCATAAATTTGATTGAAGGAGGTCTAACAAGGTTCACGTTTGCTTAATTCGTGTAGTGAGGCCTCAGGTTAATCTTTGCTTAGTTGGTTAATCTGGACTGAACAGGATTAAGTTCGGACAGATTATCTGTTGTGAACCGAGGATATCAGAGGTGCATTATGTTCAAGGGTCTGACCTATTTTAATTATTGCAATTAATTAATATCTCTGCTATGTGTTTTATTTAATTTTGATAATCTACTCAAAACCCCCCCCAACTACGTGTTTGATCCTTTTACAGAAAGAACTAGTCCTTGGGAGATGACCTAGGAGTCACTTCCTAGTACTGCATTTTAATTGAATAAATTTGATCGAAGGAGGTCTGACAAGGTTCATGTTTTCTTAATTCATGTAGTGAGGTCTCAGGTTAATCTTCGCTTAGTTGGTTAATCTGGACTGAATAGGATTAAGTTCGAAAAGATTATCTGTTGTGAACTAAGGATATCAGAGGTGCATTATGTTCAAGGGTTCTGACTTATTTTAATTACTGTAGTTAATTAATATCTCTACTCTGTGTTTTATTTAATTTCGATAATCTGCTCAAAACCCTCCCAACTGATGGTGGAAGTCAAGAGAAGTGGAAGAATGGCTCCTCATTTCCTTCAGCACACGTAGGATCCTCTTCTTGGAAACTTGAGCCGAATAGATGAAGCTTGAATGGTTGAGGAAGATGGACTAAGGAAGCCTAGGCTAGAGATGGAAGCATCCTAACTTAAGGATCAAAAGATTGCTCACTTCAATGGTAGGAAAAACTAGGGTTTCCTAGGCTAGTAGGTGAAATCTCTCTCGATGACTCTTAAGAAGAATAGGCTGAAAATGTGATGTGCTTCCACTTGGATGCACTTAGAATTTCTTCAAGTCTCCACGGTTCCTTGGAAGGATGATCAAGGAAGGATGCTCCAAAGAGACTCAAGGTGGCCGAAGCTTGCTTCCTAGCTAAGGTCCAAAGAAGGTAGGCAACCTAACTCTACAAAGGGAAGCACTCAAGGAGGGTAGAGTAGGGTGCAAGGTGACTTTCGGAGGGAGAGGATTCAAATGAAGAATACTCATTCAATAATTCCAAAAGTATCTACAATATCCGGCCACTTAGAATATATAGGTTAGAATTAGGTTAAATGGTACCTTGGGTTAGCCTAAGGTTAAGTAAAACCATGGTATGGTTACTTAACCTTAGGCGCCTAGAATTTGAATTCAAAATTCAAATTCTAGGAGCCAAATCCGGAACCTCCATGTGCTAGCTCATTTGGCATGTAATTAGGAAGCCATTTGAGTTGCATTTCGGATCACACCATGTGCATGTGTTGCACATGGCCGAAATGCACTCCAAATGTGTTTCTAATTACATGCTAATGTAACTACACATGTAACCTTAATTCACCCTAAATTCACATGACCTCTAAATGTAATTCCTACACTACAAGGCCGGAAATACAAGGCCAAAAGAAAATACAAGGCACCAAGGCCCAATCCTACACTAACCCTAATCTAATGGGCTTGAGATAAAGCCCAACAAAATAAAGTGGCAGGCTTCTCTTGGGCTTGGGCCCACTCTTCATGCATCCTCCTAGCCATAGCCCTAGTAGTTGGGCCCTTAGCCCATGGGCCTCCTCCATCATCCCCTCCCTCTTGAAGAGGATTTGTCCTCAAATCCAAAGCAGTGTCCTCAGAATGAGCTAGTCCTGTAAAAAGAGATAAGTTAGAGACATTGAAACTAGAACTAACACCATACTCCGAAGGAAGATCTAGGACATAGGCATTATTATTGATTTTCCTAAGGATTTGGAAAGGACCGTCCCCTCTAGGACTGAGTTTTGACTTTCTTTTGGAAGGAAACCTATCCTTCCTAAGGTGAAGCCAAACCCAGTCACCTTCCTTGAAGATAACCTCTTTCCTACCCTTATTATTATATTTTTGATATTTTTCAGTTTGGGATTGAATATGATCTCTAACCCTCTCATGTAATTTTTTGACAAAATCAGCCCTGGATGTCCCTTCTTTATGAATAAAAGAAACAACATCTGGTAGGGGTAATAAATCTAAAGGAGTAAGAGGATTAAAGCCATAAACAATCTCAAAAGGAGACATGTTAGTGGTCTTGTGAACCACTCTGTTATAGGCAAACTCCACATGAGGGAGATAGTCATCCCATGACTTTTTATTGCCTTTGAGGATTGCCCTCAACATAGTCCCGAGAGATCTATTGACTACCTCAGTTTGTCCATCCGTTTGTGGATGACATGTGGTAGAAAATAAGAGTTTAGTTCCTAGCCTTGCCCAAAGAGTTTTCCAAAAATGGCTTAGGAACTTAACATCTCTATCGGAAACTATAGTTTTAGGTAACCCATGTAGTCTCACAATTTCTTGAAAGAATAATTTAGCAATGTGACTTGCATCATCCACTTTGTGGCATGGAATAAAGTGTGCCATTTTGCTAAAACGGTCCACTACCACAAAGATGGAATCCTTTCCTCTTTGGGTTCTAGGCAAGCCAAGGATAAAATCCATGGAAATGTCCACCCAAGGAGAAGAGGATATGGGTAAGGGGGGTGAAAAGTCCATGAGGTTTTGTGGTAGACTTTGCTTGTAAACAAGCAATGCAACTACTACAAAATCGTTGAACATCTCTCTTCATATGAGGCCAAAAGAATTTCTCCTTCAAAAGAGAAAGAGTCTTCTCAATTCCAAAATGCCCCATGAGCCCACCCTCATGGCTCTCCTTAACCAAAAGTTTCCTAATAGATCCTTGGGGTATGCAAAGTTTATTTTCTTTAAAAAGAAACCCCTCAGAAATATAGTAACCTTGGTAAGGTTTTTGAATACATAAAGAATAAAAGTTAGCAAAATCAAGGTCTTTCTCATACAACTCCTTGATGTCATCAAACCCTAGTATTTGAGAACCTAGGATGTTCAAAAGCACATGTCTTCGAGACAAAGCATCAGCTACCACATTTGTAGAGCCTTTTTTATATTTGATGACATAAGGAAATTGTTCTAAATACTCAACCCATTTTGCATGCCTCTTATTTAATTTATGTTGTCCCTTCAAGTATTTGAGTGACTCATGGTCACTATGGATAACAAATTCCTTGGTGACAAGATAATGCTCCCAAGTTTGAAGGGCACGAACTAAAGCATATAACTCCTTGTCATAGGTAGGGTAGTTCAAGGCAGCCCCATGAAGCTTTTCACTGAAATAAGCTATGGGATGACCACCTTGTAACAACACAGCTCCTATGCCAAGACCTGAAGCATCACATTCTAGCTCAAAAGTTTGAGAAAAATTAGGCAAAGCTAGAACAGGTGCCTGAGTAAGTTTTTGCTTAAGTTCTTGAAAAGCTAAATTATGTTTATCCGTCCATTCAAAGACCACATCCTTCTTCACCAACTCATTGAGAGGTGAAGCTAATGTAGAGAAGTTAGGAACAAATCTCCTATAAAAGCTTGCCAATCCATGGAAGCTCCTAACTTCACTAACATTAGTAGGAATAGGCCATTCTTGGATGGCTTTAATTTTCTCGGGGTCCACATGAACCCCATTTTTGCTAACCACAAAACCCTAAGAATATAACATTATCCACACAAAAAGTGCACTTGTCCACATTGGAAAACAAGTGATTGTCCCTAAGGACAAGGAAAACTTGTCTTAGATGATCAACATGATCACTTAGACTTTTGCTATAGATTAAAATATCATCAAAATAAACAACTACAAATCTACCAATGCAATCCCTAAGGGCATGATTCATGAGCCTCATGAATGTGCTAGGTGCATTAGTAAGCCCAAAAGGCATTACTAACTGTCGCCACCCGCCGAAACGGACGTTGGCATTCGCGACGATGGTCGGACTCGTTTTTATAGTTCGAAAAGTGATGGATTGTTAGAACGACTTATTCTCAAACTGAGACCTCATCGAACTAACAATTTTATTAAATGATTCACCAATCCATGTTAATCCCAAGCGGGACCCTCCATGGATTAGTGGTTTTCGCAAAAGGTAGGGTTCTTGGAGTCGCCACCAATGTTTTACTCAAAACATTGGAAAAAGGGATAAGGCAATTGATTTTCGCAAATCAACCTTGGCCATTACAACCAGAGTTGGGTAAGGGAGTCGGTTACGTGCGGGGAAGGTGTTAGCACCCCACAACGCCCCTTTCGGGTTCCCTATGACGGATTATTTCATAAATAACAGTATAAAATTACTAAATTACCCCTATTTATTATAAACGATTATATATTAAATATCTACATGATGACGAATTTAAATATGCAACAATCAGATAGCGGTAAAAGAAGGGATTTTTAGAGAAGAAACCTCTTGAAGCGTGCTTTTTATATATCAATGAAGTTTAGGAGGCTTTTTGGCGCTCCCTCCCTCTACAAGCTCGCTCGCTCCTTCCTAAAAATTAATCTTTACTATGGAAATCAAAAAGATTTCCCTTCGACTAGTCTGAATTCTCAAGCTAAATGCTCAGAACTCAAGAACTTCGTCGGATAGACTCTCGGAGAGAATTCTAGGGCAGAACACTGCTCAAAAACCCCAGAATACTCAGCAAGAGGGTCCAGAAGTCTGGAAAAAATGTGGAATGACGTCCAAATGACGTCTTATTTATAGGGGTGAGGCGCAGTACGGCCTCTGACATCAATACGGCCCGTACTGAAGATTTGAACTACAGTACGGCCGTATTGAATTCAGTACGGCCGTATTGTAGTTCAAAATGTGCAGTACGGCCGTACTGAACTCCAAGGAGGCCGTATTGAGCTCCAATCTTCCCACTTCCTTATTTTAAGCTACTCTAAGACCTCTAAACCTACAGATAATCATCCTAGGGGCTTCCAGGAGTCCTTCTGGCTGACTTTCCTTCGGTCTTCGAGAGTCTTCGAGTCTTATTTCCGACCCGGACAATTTTAGGGGTCTACAGCTGCCCCCCCTTTACTTAGTCAAACGGTTTTTTGGTGTACCGGTTGACAAGTAAAGGAGTTGACCCAACTGTCCGGGGAATAGGCCATCCTTCTGACTTGTAGTGTCTTCCGGTGGAAAATTGTTGAGTAGCCTCTCCAGGTTGAGTATTAGTCGTCGCCTCTCCAGGCTAGCGTGAGTCTTGCCCTCTCCAGGGTGAGTATTAGTCGTCGCCTCTCCAGGCTAGCGTGAGTCTTGCCCTCTCCAGGGTGAGTATTAGTCGTCGCCTCTCCAGGCTAGCGTGAGTCTTGCCTTCTCCAGGGTGAGTATTAGTCGTCGCCTCTCCAGGCTAGCGTGAGTCTTGCCCTCTCCAGGGTGAGTATTAGTCGTCGCCTCTCCAGGCTAGCGATGATTTTGTCTCCACAGTCCACGATGCTGCTTCGACGGTTGTTTTTTGATTTTGATGCCGCTGAGGGCTGGATAACGCTGCCCTCTCCAGGGTGAGTATTAGTCGTCGCCTCTCCAGGCTAGCGATGATTTTGTCTCCACGGTCCACGATGCTGCTTCGACGGTTGTTTTTTGATTTTGATGCCGCTGAGGGCTGGATAACGCAGGGATCCGTCTAGGGGATGTGCAGTTACTCATAGGTTCTTGTGTCCCAACTTTCCATTGCGTAGTTGGTGCCCATTGGGAAATTCTGTTTCCGTGGGGGTGCAGACACAAAGATGCTCTTCTTGAGGTGAGCGATGCCTTATGATTGGCTGACGTCCTTTCGACGTTGGTGGAGTATCCCGGTTATCCTTATTCGGGTGACTCTTTTGATTTTTTCAATTTTGTTGCCTCTGTGTAGGCTGTTATCCACTGGGGGATTTTGTCATTGATTTTGATTAGCCTCTTCTGTTAGGCAGATCTTCTTTGATGTTCAGTATTCGGCTGAGTGCCGGATTCCGCTTGGGGAATGATTATTGATCTTTTTTGGATTTTCTCTTTTTGAAGGAGTGCCTCTGAGTAGGCGAATTATCTTGATGTTCGGTGTTCGGCTGAGTGCCGGATTCCGCTTGGGGAATGGTTATTGATCTTTTTGATTTTTTCTCTTTTTTAAAGGAGTGCCTCTGAGTAGGCGAATGATCTTGATGTTCAATGTTCGGCTGAGTGCCGGATTCCGCTTGGGGAATGGTTATTGATGTTTTTGATTTTTTCTCTTTTTGAAAGGGTGCCTCTGAGTAGGCGAATGGGGATTGAAGATCTTATGTATCCCAGAGTATTATTTGGAAAGCCTCTTCAGGCTTAGCTTCACTCGTCGCTCGAGTTGGAAAGCTATCTTCCACTGAGGAAGTCTGAGTCCTTTGACTCGGATATTTCGTTTGGATGATCATTGCTTCCATTGGGGGATCTTACTGATCTTGCTTTGATAGCTTTCACTGGGGAATTTGGCCCGTGAGTGGAAGCTGAGATATCTCTGGGGAGTATTATTTCGGCGAGCCTCTCCAGGCTCAATTATTCTGTACAATGCTGTATTTTCTGTTCAGCCCGAGAGCGCAAGCTGAGACGTCCCTTGGGGAGTATTATTTCGGCAAGCCTCTCCAGGCTCAGTTATTCTGTACAATTGGGGAGTATTATTTCGGCAAGCCTCTCCAGGCTCAATTATTCTGAGAGAGTATTATTTCAGCAAGCCTCTCCAGGCTCCATTATTCTGAGAGAGTATTATTTCGGCAAGCCTCTCCAGGCTCAGTTATTCTGAGAGAGTATTATTTCGGCAAGCCTCTCCAGGCTCAATTATTCTGTGGGAGTATTATTTCGGCAAGCCTCTCCAGGCTCGGTTATTCTTGTACGTTTTATTGATTTTTTGTTCAGCCCAAGAGTGCAAGCGGAGATGTCTCTTGGGGAGTATTATTTCGACAAGCCTCTCCAGGCTCAATTATTCTGAGGTGAGAGAGTATTATTTCGGTAAGCCTCTCCAGGCTCAGTTATTCTGTACAATGCGGTTGATTTTCTGAATTTTTGCCTTTTTTGTCGTTTTTTGGCTTTTTCTGTTTTTTTTTTTTTGCCTTCTTTGTTGATTTTGGCTTTTTCTGTACAGATTGCCTTTTCGTCGATTTTTCGGTTTTTTCTGCTGTCATACACAAGCAATTTTTCCTATTTTTTTTTTATTTTTTTTTATTTTTCATTTCATGCGATTGCCTCATGATGAGGTCTTTGAAAATTTCTTTATGGCCAATACGGCCGTATCCATTTCAGTACGCCCGTATTGAGTTGAAAATTTGTTCGTAACCCTAATTTTAGTACAGGCGTACTGAACATGGTACGGGCGCATTGTTTTTTCTGAAGTTTGATTTTTTGTTTTTTCAATAAACAGAGAATAAGTGATCTTCCAGTACACCTATCATCTGTATGCATGTATGCGGTATGATGCACCTAATTCTATTTGATTTATTTTTTTTCAAAAGAATTAAACGATGCGTTTCTTTGCTTGGATATTGCCATTCCTCTAGACGGGCTGTGCGCTGCCGATTTCTGTAACCGAGGAATGATGCGTGTTATATCGAGATGGGCGTCATCAACCCAGTGATCCTCCCCTTCCTTTAGAAGACGTGTCAACCCTCCTATTGACCACTATATCTCCATGTTTCCACTAGATTTTGGGACAAGAGAGAAAAGAAAGGAAAGATATTTTTGTTCTGAAGTTTGTGTTTTAGAGGGGATTTATTTTTCAAAAATGGTTTTTGTAAGAATGGTTGGCCAAGGTAGGCTTATGTGTTTAGGCTTGTTTGATTAAACACTTATGAAGTTAATAAAATCTTGTTTATTGATGTTGTGATTTTGACAACTTAGATAGCTTCCTGTAGACCCCTAAAATTGTCCGGGTCGGAAATAAGACTCGAAGACTCTCGAAGACCGAAGGAAAGTCAGCCAGAAGGACTCCTGGAAGCCCCTAGGATGATTATCTGTAGGTTTAGAGGTCTTAGAGTAGCTTAAAATAAGGAAGTGGGAAGATTGGAGCTCAATACGGCCTCCTTGGAGTTCAGTACGGCCGTACTGCACATTTTGAACTACAATACGGCCGTACTGCACATTTTGAACTACAATACGGCCGTACTGAAACCAATACGGCCGTATTGAAGTTTCTGAACTTCAATACGGCCGTACTGAATTCAATACGGCCGTACTGTAGTTCAAATCTTCAGTACGGGCCGTATTGATGTCAGAGGCCGTACTGCGCCTCACCCCTATAAATAAGACGTCATTTGGACGTCATTCCACACTTTTTCCAGACTTCTGGACCCTCTTGCTGAGTATTCTGGGGTTTTTGAGCAGTGTTCTGCCCTAGAATTCTCTCCGAGAGTCGATCCGACGAAGTTCTTGAGTTCTGAGCATTTAGCTTGAGAATTCGGACTAGTCGAAGGGAAATCTTTTTGATTTCCATAGTAAAGATTAATTTTTAGGAAGGAGCGAGCGAGCTTGTAGAGGGAGGGAGCGCCAAAAAGCCTCCTAAACTTCATTGAAATATATAAAAGCACGCTTCAAAGGTTTCTTTCTTAAAATCCCTTCTTTTACTGCTTTCTGATTGTTGCATATTTAAATTCGTCATCATGTAGATATTTAATTTATAATCGCTTATAATAAATAGGGGTAATTTAGTAATTTTACACTGTTATTTATGAAATAATCCGTCATAGGGAACCCGAAAGGGGCGTTGTGGGGTGCTAACACCTTCCCCGCACGTAACCGACTCCCTTACCCAACTCTGGTTGTAATGGCCAAGGTTGATTTGCGAAAATCAATTGCCTTATCCCTTTTTCCAATGTTTTGAGTAAAACATTGGTGGCGACTCCAAGAACCCTTCTTTTTGTGAAAACCACTAATCCATGGAGGGTCCCGCTTGGGATTAATATGGATTGGTGAATCATTTAATAAAATTGTTAGTTCGATAAGGTCTCAGTTTGAGAATAAGTCGTTCTAACAATCCACCACTTTTCAAAACTATTAAAACGAGTCCGACCATCGTCGCGAATGCCAAGGTCCGTTTCGGCGGGTGGCGACAGATGGCGACTCTGCTGGGGAAGCCTCGAGAGTCAATCCCATTTAGTGATGGATTCTTTTCAAAATAATAGTTTAAAATTACTTTATTACCCCTTACTTGTATGATAATATGTTTTATCTAATTGGCTTTTAATAACTGTTGAATGTTTAAATTTTTTGCAATTGTTTGAAATAAAAACTGTACACGAACCTTTGCACACAACAGTTCCCTCTATACCCGGGGGCATGAGTGGTAATCCATAGGGAGTGGATGTTAGTACGGCCGGTTGTCGAATGGGTCTATAGGTGCCCGCAGACCGTTGTCGGAAAACATCACTCAAGGTGATAACCATGAACTCAAGTCCGACAGTGCGTTGGAACTTTCCATCGGCTTACGACGAGAGGAATTGGGTCCCTATAATGGGGGCACCTTGGGGGCCTCAGACCAGTGAGAACAGTTAGAACCTCCTTGAATATGCACTTTTCTGCAGGATACCCCTACCTCGTGATTCGCTCGTAACTGTTCGTGGATGAGTGAATTGTTTGTGCATTGATTATGTGAAATTGTTTGAGCATACATTGCATTCTTTAAACATACAACATTCCCTTTTGAAAAATAAGAATAAATGGGAATAAGAATCTTCCATTACATGGTGTTAACATCTACCATCATCACATTCATATAGGTAGATTCCCTTTTCACCCAAAAAAAAATAAAAATACTCAAAGAAAAATACCCAAAAAAAAGAAAAAAGGTTATTTATCCAAACTAAGCAATGATGGAAGAGCATGGGCTAAAGGCCCAACCACTAGAGCTATGGCCAGGAGGTTACTTGAAGATTTGACTGCTTCAGAGCTTGGTGGGCCCGATGGGCTTGGTGGGCCTAGGGTGCTTCTTACTTGGGCTTAATTGATTATACACCATGTTTAATTGTACTTTCTTAGTTTAGGAATCTATTTTCATGTTGGTCTTGTATTTTGACCATAGATTAGGGTTTAGGCTAGTTGGGCCTAGTTTTGGGCTTCATGGGCCTTTGGGCTTTTGGTACCCAATATTGGGCTCATTATTTTCCTTGTAATATTTCCTATTGATTGTATTCATTAGACCATTGTATTTTGGTCATTAGAATAGGATTATATGAAGAAAACATTAATAGGAGAATTAGGTTTCATTTAGACATCATTTAGAAGTAATTTGAGTTGAATTTGAGTCACATGGTTTGCATGGGATGGATCCGGCCATGTGAGCTCCAAATTCACCTCAAATCACTTCTAAATGACTCCTAAATGAGGGTAGCATCTGAATTAGTCACGTTGGAAGCCAAAGTTTGAATTTCAAATTCAAACTTGAAATTCAAAACTAGGCGCCAATTTGGTTGATTTGAAATTGCCGCCCAAAGTTAACCTAATTGCTTCCTATAAGTGTATCTTTTCCCACCTTTTGTAAACACTTTTGAATATATGAGATATCTGAATTGAATTCAGCCATTCAAGAGTCACCGAAATTCCAAGAGAGAGAGCTTTAGAGAGTGCCTTCAAATTCCTTAGGAAAACCTAGTTTCCTTCCCTTTGAAGTGTGCAATCCCTTGTAGCTTGAGCTTGGATACTTCCTTCTATGGATTAGGTCTTCTAATCCGCAATTCCTCATCCATTTTGAGCTTCCATTCATTCGGTCTACATCTCCTTTGAAGAAGATCCGTGCCTAGAAGAAGCTTGGAGGAGTTCACATCTTCATTTCTCCTACTACTTCTATCAAGCAATATCATGCATCATCTTAGGGACATCCTAAAAACATGATAATGCTTAGTTGAATAAACACAATGCATGCATATTCATCGCCATCATCTCATATCATGCATTCTTATCAAAGATCATGGAGGGATCTAGGTTTGCATTTCATACATCCCTCCGAGTAATTCATAAACATTAATAAAAAGAAAGGATTAATCGATGCGTATGTTCAAGATGGATCGCACGCCGTTTGTTATTAAGTGTAAGCCAACAACCGTGCCAAGCGAACGCACATCAACTCCGTTGTTGGTAATCAAGACGAATAAAGGGGAAGGTCCGACACCGTTAAGGATCACTGCTCCAAGACCTTTCCCCTACGAATCGAATAAGGCTGTGCCATGGATATACGACATCCATTCTTCTGCCGACAGCGATATCTCTAACATCGCTGGACTTGGGGGCATGAGTAGGAGTGGTAGGATCTACACTCCCGGAGATCTTCATGATAAAGCTCCCAAGAATAAAAGAAAAGAAAAAGAAAAAAAAAAACCGAGGAAAATAAAGAATCCGAGGAGGAGACTAATGAGCTGTTAAAATATATCCGACAGAGCGAGTACTCCATCATGGATCAACTTCATAAGACGCCAGCAAAGATTTCTCTGTTGTCGTTGATCCTATGCTCCGAACCGCATCGGCAAGCTCTGTTGAAAGTCTTGAACGAGGCATACGTGTCGCACACTATCTCCCAAGACAAATTTGAGGGGATTGTTAGTCACATCACGGCTAATGATCACCTCACTTTCACCGATGAAGAAATCCCCGCTGAGGGACCAAACCACAATAAGCCCTTGCACATCTCTGTAAAGTGCAAGGAATATCACATCGCTAAAGTCTTGGTGGATAATGGATCTTCCTTGAATGTGATGCCAAAAAGAACGCTCGATCAAGTGGCAATCAAGGGAATCCAAATGCGCCCGAGCAACATGATCGTCCGAGCTTTCGACGGTTCTAAAAGAGAAGTGGTGGGAGAAGTCAATCTCCCAATCCAAATTGGACCCACCATCTTCAACGTCGAATTTCAAGTGATGGACATTACTCCCGCATACAGCTGTCTCCTCGGCCGACCTTGGATTCATGATGCAAAAGCTGTTCCTTCTACGCTCCACCAGAAAGTCAAATTCATTGTGGGTGACAAACTGGTGACCGTACAAGCTGAAGACGATATACTCATCAGCAAGCCGTCCACCATACCTTACGTGGATGCAGCAGAGGAAGCTCTAGAAACCGCCTTCCAAGCATTGGAAATTGCCAATGTTGAAACGTTTCCCCGAGAAATGAAGAAGGTATCCTACATGCTCACCAAGAATGGATACTTGCCTGGACAAGGACTTGGCAAGGATTCCCAAGGGATTCCCGAGCTACCCATTATCAAGGATAATCCGGGGAAACAAGGGTTAGGATACGACCCTAATAAAGATCAAAGGACGAAGAGGAACCAAGATCCTTCTCGACGTTCTTTAAGCCAGATCTTTAGGAAGGCCGGTTCACAAGCGTCAAGGCCGGTCGTCGTCATCAAGTGCTCTTTTCCTTCCGATAGGGATGTATAGGCCTGATGACTATTAGAGATTACTCCTCGGGGACAGCCCGACCCCCGAGCCTCGATAGGGCACATGTTTCCATTATGATTATAATAAAATCATTCTTTATTCATTTCTTATTGCTTCTTTTCTCGCTTACAATAAACTTCTAGGCCGCATTATTTAACCCTGTTTGAATAAGCATAAATGAGGTTAAAATTGTCTTAATAATAATAAACCCGCATCATTTTTATGTGGAAGTGTGTGTGACAACTTGGAGCACCTTCCCTCGGCCTCGACAAGTGCCATCATGGATAAAAAGAAATCCTTTAAAATAAAAGAAGCTCGGCAGGAAACCCAAAAGTGGGCTGCGCAAAAATAAGAGCAAAAGACCCGCTAGGAATCCCACGAAAGGGTGACCTAGGCAAAAATTAGGGTTGCAAAAAATAAACAAAAATAAAGGTCCGCTAAGACGCCACAAAGGGGTGTTTTAGGCAAAAATAAGGACAATCAAAAAAGCAAAAGAAATCCATGATGGTACCATGAGCCGAATTCAAAAAAGGTTCAAGGGAAGCTATCTAAGTTGTCAAAATCATAACGTCAATAACAAGATTTTCTTAACTTCATAAGTGTTTAATCAAACAAGCCTAAACACATAAGCCTACCTTGGCCAACCATTCTTACAAAAACCATTTTTGAAAAATAAATCCCCTCTAAAACACAAACTTCAGAACAAAAATATCTTTCCTTTCTTTTCTCTCTTGTCCCAAACGATTTTAGGATAATCTAGTGGAAACATGGAGATATAGTGGTCAATAGGAGGGTTGACACGTCTTCTAAAGGAAGGGGAGGATCACTGGGTTGATGATGCCCATCTCGATATAACACGCATCATTCCTCGGTTACAGAAATCGGCATCGCACAGCCCGTCTGGAGGAATGGCAAAATTCAAACAGAGAAACGCATCGGTTAATTCTTTTGAAAAATGAATCAAATAGAATTAGGTGCATCATACCGTATACATGCATACAGATGATAGGTGTAATGGAAGATCACTTATTCTCTGTTTATACAAAAAAACAAAAAAACAAAAAAACAAAAAAAACAAAAAAGAAACAAAAAAAACAAAAAACAAAAAATATAAACTTCAGAAAAAACAATGCGCCCGTACCATGTTCAGTACGCCCGTACTAAAATTAGGGTTATGAACAAATTTTTAACTCAATACAGGCGTACTGAAATGGATACGGCCGTATTGGCCATAAAGAAATTTTCAAAGACCTCATCATGAGGCAATCGCATAAAATAGAAAAAAATAGGAAAAATTGCTTGTGTATGACAGCAGAAAAATCGACGAAAAGGCAATGTGTACAGAAAAAGCCAAAATCAACAAAGAAGGCAAAAATACAGAAAAAGCCGCAAATCGACAGAAAAGGCAAAAAATCAAAAAAATCATACAGAATAACCGAGCCTGGAGAGGCTTGCCGAAATAATACTCCCTCATCACACAGAATAATTGAGCCTGGAGAGGCTTGTCGAAATAATACTCCCCAAGAGACATCTCCGCTTGCACTCTTGGGCTGAACAAAAAATCAATAAAACGTACAAGAATAACCGAGCCTGGAGAGGCTTGCCGAAATAATACTCCCACAGAATAACTGAGCCTGGAGAGGCTTGCCGAAATAATACTCCCCAATTGTACAGAATAACTGAGCCTGGAGAGGCTCGCCGAAATAATACTCCCCAGAGATATCTCAGCTTCCACTCACGGGCCAAATTCCCCAGTGAAAGCTATCAAACCAAGATCAGCAAGATTCCCCAAGGAGGGTTTGATCGTCTAAACAGAATATCCGAGTCGAAAGGACTATGACCTCCTCAGTGGAGGATAGCTTTCCAACTCGAGCGACGAGTGAAGCTAAGCCTGAAGAGGCTTTCTAAATAATACTCTGGGATACATAAGATCCTCAATCCCCATTCGCCTACTCAGAGGCACCCCCTCAAAAAGAGAAAAATCAAAAACATCAATAACCATTCCCCAAGTGGAATCCGGCACTCAGCCGAACACCAAACATCAAGATAATTCGCCTACTCAGAGGCACTCCTTCAAAAAGAGAAAATCAAAAAAAGATCAATAATCATTCCCCAAGCGGAATTCGGCATTGAGCCAATCATTGTACGTCAAGATGATCCGCCTAACAGAAGAGGCTAATCAAAATCAACGACAGAATCCCCCAGCGGATAACAGCCTACGCAGAGGCAACAAAACCAAAAAATCAAAAGAGTCACCCGAATAAGGATAACCGGGATACTCCACCAACGTCGAAACGACGTCAGCCAATCATAAGGCATCGCTCACCTCAGGAAGAGCATCTTTGTGTCTGCATCCCCACGGAAACAGAATTTCCCAATGGGCACCAACTACACAATGGAAAGTTGGGACACAAGAACCTATGAGTAACTGCACACCCCCTAGACGGATCCCTGCGTTATCCAGCCCTCAGTGGCACAAAAATCAAAAACAATCGTCGAAGCAGCATCGTGGACTGTGGAGACAAAATCATCGCTAGCCTGGAGAGGCGACGACTAATACTCACCCTGGAGAGGGCAAGACTCACGCTAGCCTGGAGAGGCGACGACTAATACTCACCCTGGAGAGGGCAAGACTCACGCTAGCCTGGAGAGGCGACGACTAATACTCAACCTGGAGAGGCTACTCAACAATTTTCCACCGGAAGACACTACAAGTCAGAAGGATGGCCTATTCCCCGGACAGTTGGGTCAACTCCTTTACTTGTCAACCGGTACACCAAAAAACCGTTTGACTAAGGAAAGGGGGGGCAGCTGTAGACCCCTAAAATTGTCCGGGTCGGAAATAAGACTCGAAGACTCTCGAAGACCGAAGGAAAGTCAGCCAGAAGGACTCCTGGAAGCCCCTAGGATGATTATCTGTAGGTTTAGAGGTCTTAGAGTAGCTTAAAATAAGGAAGTGGGAAGATTGGAGCTCAATACGGCCTCCTTGGAGTTCAGTACGGCCGTACTGCACATTTTGAACTACAATACGGCCGTACTGAAACCAATACGGCCGTATTGAAGTTTCTGAACTTCAATACGGCCGTACTGAATTCAATACGGCCGTACTGTAGTTCAAATCTTCAGTACGGGCCGTATTGATGTCAGAGGCCGTACTGCGCCTCACCCCTATAAATAAGACGTCATTTGGACGTCATTCCACACTTTTTCCAGACTTCTGGACCCTCTTGCTGAGTATTCTGGGGTTTTTGAGCAGTGTTCTGCCCTAGAATTCTCTCCGAGAGTCGATCCGACGAAGTTCTTGAGTTCTGAGCATTTAGCTTGAGAATTCGGACTAGTCGAAGGGAAATCTTTTTGATTTCCATAGTAAAGATTAATTTTTAGGAAGGAGCGAGCGAGCTTGTAGAGGGAGGGAGCACCAAAAAGCCTCCTAAACTTCATTGAAATATATAAAAGCACGCTTCAAAGGTTTCTTTCTTAAAATCCCTTCTTTTACTGCTTTCTGATTGTTGCATATTTAAATTCGTCATCATGTAGATATTTAATTTATAATCGCTTATAATAAATAGGGGTAATTTAGTAATTTTACACTGTTATTTATGAAATAATCCGTCATAGGGAACCCGAAAGGGGCGTTGTGGGGTGCTAACACCTTCCCCGCACGTAACCGACTCCCTTACCCAACTCTGGTTGTAATGGCCAAGGTTGATTTGCGAAAATCAATTGCCTTATCCCTTTTTCCAATGTTTTGAGTAAAACATTGGTGGCGACTCCAAGAACCCTTCTTTTTTGTGAAAACCACTAATCCATGGAGGGTCCCGCTTGGGATTAATATGGATTGGTGAATCATTTAATAAAATTGTTAGTTCGATAAGGTCTCAGTTTGAGAATAAGTCGTTCTAACAATCCACCACTTTTCAAAACTATTAAAACGAGTCCGACCATCGTCGCGAATGCCAAGGTCCGTTTCGGCGGGTGGCGACACTTCCCTTGAACCTTTCTTTTTGAATTCGGTTCATGGTACCATCATGGATTTCTTTTGCTTTTTGATTGTCCTTATTTTTGCCTAAAACACCCTTTTGTGGCGTTTTAGCGGACTTTTGTTTTTATTCATTTTTGCAACCCTAACTTTTGCCTAGGTCACCCTTTCGTGGGATTCCTAGCGGGTCTTTTGCTCTTATTTTTGCGCAGCCCCCTTTTTGGGTTTCCTGCCGAGCTTCTTTTATTTTAAAGGATTTCTTTTTATCCATGATGGCACTTGTCGAGGCCAAGGGAAGGTGCTCCAAGTTGTCATACACACTTCCACATAAAAATGATGCGGGTTTATTATTATTAAGACGATTTTAACCTCATTCATGTTTATTCAAACAGGGTTAAAAATAATGTGGTTTAGAAATTTATTGTAAGCAAGAAGAGAAGCAATAAGAAATAATAAAGAATGATTTTATTATAATCATAATGGAAACATGTGCCCTATCGAGGCTCGGGGGTCGGGCTGTCCCCGAGGAGTAATCTCTAATAGTCATCAGGTCTATACATCCCTATCGGAAGGAGAAAAGCACTTGATGACGACGACCGGCCTTGACGCTTGTGAACCGGCCTTCCTAAAGATCTGGCTTAAAGAACGTCGAGAAGGATCTTGGTTCCTCTTCGTCCTTTGATCTTTATTAGGGTTGTATCCTAACCCTTGCTTCCCCGGATTATCCTTGATAGTGGGTAGCTCGGGAATTCCTTGGGAATCCTTGCCAAGTCCTTGTCTCGGCAAGTATCCGTTCTTGGTGAGCATGTAGGCTACCGTCTTCATTTCTCGGGGAAACGTTTCAACATTGGCACTTTCCAATGCTTGGAAGGCGGTCTCTAGATTTTCCTCCTCGGATTCTTTATTTTCCTTTCCTTTATTCTTGGGAGCTTTTATCATGAAGATCATTGGGAGTGTAGATCCTGCCACTCCTAGTCATGCCCCCAAGTCCAGCGATGTTAGAGAAATCGCTGTCGGCAGAAAAATGGATGTCGTATATCCATGGCACAACCTTATTTGATTCGTAGGGAAAAGGCCTTGGAGTAGTGATCCTTAACGGTGTCGGACCTTCCCCTTTGTTCGTCTTGATTACCAACAACGAAGTTGTCGTGTGCTCGCTTGGCGCAGTTGTTGGTTTTGCATTTGATAACAAATGGCGTGCGATCCACTCTTTGATTATACGCATCGATTAATTCTTTCTTTTTATTAATGTTTATTATTAAATTACTTGGAGAGATGTATGCAAATGAATGACTATGAAATGCAAAGGCAATTGAGAGATTTCATAAATCAAAAACTTGATTTCATTGATCATAGAAAGTGTACAACTTATCATACAATGTTTTGAAGCAATTTTTTACAATATGAGAAAAGCCGATAAAAACCCACAGGCGGGTTCATTTTTCTTCTCCATTCGTCTTCGGCTTCCTCCACATGACGTGCCATTGCTTCAACTTGCATATGGACGGCTTGGCTCATATCATCACTGATCTTCTGAGCGTCCTTCGCCTTTTGAGTGTGATAGTTGATCATGGCCTGCAGCTCGTTAAGCTCGTCTTCGGCTCGATCCTTCTCCTCTCGGAGTCTAGCCATCTGTGCTAGTCCTTCCCTTTCTCTCTTCCGGAAATCGGAAAGGCTTGCGGTTTGTTGTTGAGCAACTTCCCGCCATTGTTGTGCATCGGATCGAGTCAAGAGCAGATTGTCTTGCATGTCCTTGATCAACTGTGCCCGCCTTGCATGTTCGGCTTCAAGGTGTGCTATCTTTGCGTTGACTTCTTGGAGTTGACTACTCGGTTCAACCTTTGGCATTTTGGATGCCCGAGTAGCCTCCTCATTGAGGTTAGCACACTCATCCTTGAGCCGCTCTATCTCGTGGTCTTTCTTCTTGCATTGCCTTTGTAGACCATCGATGACGAAACTGGATTCTTCATTTTTCTCTTCAAGAACTCTCATTTGAGCTCCCATAATTTCCAGCTTCTTGGTCAAGGCGTCGACTTGTTCTTGCATTATCCTCCTTGTAGTTGCGGTTGCGCAAGAGGTGGATGGTTGGGACACCCCTCTCTCGCTCCTCCATATCTCGTAGTCGGTGGAGGCGGATACCCGAGGCTTTCCAAGCTCTCGATCTCCCTCATAGATTGGTTTCTCCCACGCTCTAATGACAGCGTGCATATCCCTCTGATGCTCGGAATCAAAGGAGAAACACAACCCTCCAAGCTCCTCTTGAACAGGAACAATCTGAGTCCTTATAAGTTGTCTCATAACCAATCTAGGTGAGTAGGCTATGCAACCTCTGAGGCCCATCAATGGTATGCTTGGATAACTACCGCATCTTGTCAATACATTGCTCGGACGGAACCAAGGGCAAACCCACGTGAAGTGCTCAATACTCCACTGTTCCATCTCTTCCTTCCATTCAGAAGCATATCGGCGGCGTACGGGGATCTTCGAAAAACTTCTCAAAGGATCGGGCAAGGTCCCCAGGTGACTAGAGGCATAAAAGTGTGTGATGCCCCACACATACAACAAAGAGGTGCAACATCGAATAGTCTTCCCTTGCTTCTGCTGAGATAGGTTGACAGAAAGCAAGGTGTCAGCAAGAATGGCAGGCACGGGACTCTTCATGTGTACGTCCCAAGCGAAGAAAGCGTCCATGGCAGCGTGGTCCACTGTGTTAGCGTGAAAGGGGAATAAGATCGTCCCAAACACGGCTAACGCTAGAGTCTTGTTGAAAGCTAACCAATCTCCCTCATCAGCCAAGGAAGAAAGGTGGTCTTCAATCATAGCAAGCTTCCAACCCCTGATACTGCCGTTCCCCACTAAAGCGGATAATCGTGATGGCAGTTTGACTTGAGTTGCGACCCTCTCTACGGCCACATGATTTCCATGGAAGATATAGACCCCTGCTGATTTGGGCCATCGTAGCATGAGCTCATACTCCTCGAGAGTAGGAACTAAGTCAAACTGGGGGAACTCGAAACAATGCAGATTGAGACTCCAAAAATGGACCAAGGCTCTCAGAAAAACTGGATCCACACAAATCTTCATCAAATCGAGAACTCGTCCATAAGATTTTTCAAACTCCAAACGAGCCTCTCGTGGCATCAAGGAACAGAGGTGATCCAACCTCTCGGCACGGTACAACAAGAAGTCCACTTTCTTCAACTGCCCTTGCATTCCCCTAGATCCCTCCATAATCTACAATAAAATGCATGATATGAGATGATGGTGGTGAATATGCATGCATAGTGTTTATTTAACTAAGCATTATCATGTTTTCGGAATGTTCCTAAGATGATGCATGATATTGCTTGGTTTGGATAAATAATATTTTTCTTTATTTTTCTTTTGGGTATATTTTTTTGTATTTTTTGGGTGAAAAGGGAAACTACCTATATGAATGTGATGAAGGTAGATGTTAACACCATGTAATGGAAGATTCTTATTTCTATTTATTCTTATTTTAAAAAGGGATGTTGTATGTTTAAAGAAATGCAATGTATGCTCAAACAATTTCACATAATCAATGCACAAACAATTCACTCATCCACGAAGAGTCACGAGCGAATCACGAGGTAGGGGTATCCTGCAGAAAAGTGCATATTCAAGGTGGTTCTAACTGTTCTCACCGGTCTGAGGCCCCCAAGGTGCCCCCATTATAGGGACCCAATTCCTCTCGTCGTAAGTCGATGGAAAGTTCCAACGCACTGTCGGACTTGAGTTCATGGTTATCACCTTGAGTGATGTTTTCCGACAACGGTCTACGGGCACCTATAGACCCATTCGACAACCGGCCGTACTAGCATCCACTCCCTATGGATTACCACTCATGCCCCCGGGTATAGAGGGAACTGTTGTGTGCAAAGGTTCGTGTACAGTTTGTATTTCAAACAATTGCAAAAATTTAAACATTCAACAGTTATTAAAGCCAAATAGATAAAACATGTTATCATACAAGTGAGGGGTAATAAAGTAATTTTAAACTATTATTTTGAAAAGAATCCATCACTAAATGGGACTGACTCTCGAGGCTTCCCCAGTGGAGTCACCATCTGTCGCCACCCGCCGAAACGGACCTTGGCATTCGCGACGATGGTCGAACTCGTTTTTATAGTTCGAAAAGTGATGGATTGTTAGAACGACTTATTCTCAAACTGAGACCTCATCGAACTAACAATTTTATTAAATGATTCACCAATCCATGTTAATCCCAAGCGGGACCCTCCATGGATTAGTGGTTTTCGCAAAAGGTAGGGTTCTTGGAGTCGTCACCAATGTTTTACTCAAAACATTGGAAAAAGGGATAAGGCAATTGATTTTCGCAAATCAACCTTGGCCATTACAACCAGAGTTGGGTAAGGGAGTCGGTTACGTGCGGGGAAGGTGTTAGCACCCCACAACGCCCCTTTCGGGTTCCCTATGACGGATTATTTCATAAATAACAGTGTAAAATTACTAAATTACCCCTATTTATTATAAACGATTATATATTAAATATCTACATGATGACGAATTTAAATATGCAACAATCAGAAAGCGGTAAAAGAAGGGATTTTTAGAGAAGAAACCTCTTGAAGCGTGCTTTTTATATATCAATGAAGTTTAGGAGGCTTTTTGGCGCTCCCTCCCTCTACAAGCTCGCTCGCTCCTTCCTAAAAATTAATCTTTACTATGGAAATCATAAAGATTTCCCTTCGACTAGTCCGAATTCTCAAGCTAAATGCTCAGAACTCAAGAACTTCGTCGGATCGACTCTCGGAGAGAATTCTAGGGCAGAACACTGCTCAAAAACCCCAGAATACTCAGCAAGAGGGTCCAGAAGTCTGGAAAAAATGTGGAATGACGTCCAAATGACGTCTTATTTATAGGGGTGAGGCGCAGTACGGCCTCTGACATCAATACGGCCCGTACTGAAGATTTGAACTACAGTACGGCCGTATTGAATTCAGTACGGCCGTATTGAAGTTCAGAAACTTCAATACGGCCGTATTGGTTTCAGTACGGCCGTATTGTAGTTCAAAATGTGCAGTACGGCCGTACTGAACTCCAAGGAGGCCGTATTGAGCTCCAATCTTCCCACTTCCTTAGTTTAAGCTACTCTAAGACCTCTAAACCTACAGATAATCATCCTAGGGGCTTCCAGGAGTCCTTCTGGCTGACTTTCCTTCGGTCTTCGAGAGTCTTCGAGTCTTATTTCCGACCCGGACAATTTTAGGGGTCTACACTAACCATTCATATAGTCCAAATTTAGTTTTAAAAGCGGTTTTCCACTCATCACCTTCTTTGATTCGAATTTGGTGATAACCACTCTTAAGATCTACCTTGGAAAATATGAATGACCCATGCAATTCATCTAGCATGTCATCAAGCCTAGGAATTGGGTGCCTATATTTTATGGTGATGTTGTTGATGGCTCTACAGTCACAACACATCCTCCATTTTCCATCTTTTTTTGGCACCAAGATGACTGGTACAGCACAAGGACTTAGACTCTTTTGAATCCAGCCCTTCTCCAACAACTCATGGACTTGCTTCTCTATCTCTTTGGTTTCTTGTGGATTGGTCCGATAGGCTGGTCTATTTGGAAGACTAGCCCCAGGCACAAGATCTATTTGATGTTCTATTCCCCTAAAAGGAGGAAGTCCAATTGGACCTTCTTTGGGAAAAATATCATCAAACTCTTGTAAAAGGTTTTTAACCACAAGAGGGAGAGAAGTTTCCAAAGATGTGGCAGTGCAAGTTAGTGTTCCTCTACACACGAGGATATGAGAAGATGGTTCAATGAAGAGAGAAGTTTTATGTAAAGGTTTTGCATCAAAATTCTCTTCTTGAACTATCTCTAGAGAGGGAACACTAGTCTCTCTAGGATCCTCTTTTTCATCAATATTTAGAATGTTTTTTTTTTCTTTTTTTTTTTGTTTTTCTTTTTCTTGGTCACGTTTGGTCTTCATTTGTACTTGGTCCTCCTTCACTTGTGAAGGTGATAGAGGATGAAGTACAAACTTTTTACCCTTATGAGTGAAAGTAATTTTATTAGTGAGGCCATCATGGTGTGTTTGTTTGTCAAATTGCCATGGCCTTCCTAATAGAATATGACAAGCTTCCATGGGAACTACATCGCATTGAACTTTATCTTTATAGTTCCCAATAGAAAACTCAACTTCCACTTGTTGGTTGACTACCATATCCCCATCATCATTAAGCCAATGAAGTTGATAAGTTTTGGATGTGGTGTGGTAGTCAAACCTAACTTCTCAACCATCCTAGTGCTACAACAGTTGCACCAAGATCCACTATCCACAATGAGAGAACAAGCCTTGCTTGAAATGTTACATCTTGTATGAAAGATGTTCTCTCTTTGGGATTGTGTATCACTAGGTTGGTTGTTGAGGACCCTTCTCATCATAAGAAGTTCCCCATTATAAGGGTAAGTAACCTCACATGACTCTTCTTCACTTGTTTCTTCTTCATTTTCACTTGAAGATGAAGAAGAAGTAGCTTCATCTTGGCTACTATAAATGTCTTGACCCCTTAAAATCATTACTTTTTTGTTAGGGCATTGAGAAGCAATGTGGCCTCTCCCAAGACACTTAAAGCATTTGATGTCACTAGACTTGGTGCTAGTGTTTGTTTTTGTCTCTTTTTCTTTACCTTTATCTAGATTTTTGGAGGGAAAAGTATCTTTCTTTTCAAAATTATTTTTCCTACCCTCCCTCTTGTAGCTATCCTTAGACAAAGAAGATGAGTATGAGCTTGCTTTATAACCTTTTCTCAAATTTTGTTGTTCAACCTTTATGCAAAGTTGAACCAAGTCATCCAAATCCCTATAAGGGAGAAGCTCAACCTTATCTCTTATGTCAAAAGATAAACCACTCAAAAATCTAGCTATGGTAAGATTTTCTTCCTCCCTAATACCCGCCCTCATGATATATAACTCCATTGTTTGTCTATATTCTTCAACTGTCATATTTTTTTGATGGATTCGTTGGAGCTTATTGATAAGCTCCCTAGTGTAGTAAGAGGGTATATGTCTCCTTCTCAAGGCACTCCTTAACTCATTCCAATATTGAATTGGGGGTTCATTATGGAGACGCCTATCTCTCACAAGAGAGGTCCACCAATACATGGCATGACCTTGGAAACTCAAGGTAGCTAGGGGCACTTTTCTTTCCTCACTCACTTGATGGCAAGTGAAAATTTGTTCCACTTTCATTTCCCAGTCTAGATACCCCTCCACATCATCTTTACCATGAAAATAAGGGAGATCTACCCTAGATTCCCTTGGCTTAGAGGTTCTATGAGTTCTCCTAGGAGGTGGTTGATAGTGATCTCCTAAAACTAGGCTATCATGCATTGACTCTCCTAAAGTAGAACTATGGGCGTATGAACTATGTGGACCATGATGGTGTTTTCTTTTGTCTTTCTCCTTTAATAAACGAATTTCTTCCTCCAAAAGAGAAAATTGAGCTTCTTTTTCACGTTTTTCTTGTAATTCTTGCTCTTTCCATAACTTTAGTGATCTTAATTCATGTGACAATCTAGAAACACTTTTGTTGTCACTTGAATTAGTATCACTATGAGGAGTAGAAAATTCTTCCATTATAGGTGAAAGATCTTTTTTTATGAATGAACTTTTAAAAGCAATTTTTGTTTTTGTGTAAGGTTAAGACTAAGTACTAGGAGGATTATGTATACAAATTGAACTTTGGAG
Organism: Cajanus cajan; assembly: GCF_000230855.2. NCBI lineage: Eukaryota > Viridiplantae > Streptophyta > Magnoliopsida > Fabales > Fabaceae > Cajanus > Cajanus cajan. The sequence continues at coordinate 41,070,123 of NC_138524.1, forward strand.
GGAGGTGAGCTACTAAGAGCCACTTAAAAACCAAGCCTCTTCAAGTAAAAATTACTAATCCCCTTTGTAGTTAATCTCTACCAAATTCTTTTCAATGAAAATGGTTTTTGATGTTTGATGAACTAAAACATGCTAGTCGTGAAAGCAAGTAAACAAGTATTAAGCAACAATTTAAACTATCTAAACGGTTCCTAGGGTGAGAGCTTGAAAGATACCAAAGATCAATCAAGGACCACTCCCACCAAAGTGCTAACGAAAATTCTATCCCTAAGGAGAGATGGTTGTGTACCAAAGACACCCCCCAAGGCACTCCTTTAATGGCCAAAAATACAAGTATAACAAACACTAAACAGCAACTATAAAGTGGCTTAAAATTGTAACCAAAACAGCCACCAAAATTAGTGATGAATTAGTGACCAATTTTGCAACAAAAATGTCAATTAGAAATGAAAATTTGGTCTCTAAATCCGTCACTAATCCTCTGTTTTTTTTTATTTATAAATTTTGCAATTACAAATCAAATGAAATCTTCCAAGTCTTCACGGTTTGGTGCAGTCCAGCAAACACAAAATTCCAGCAAAGTATGTATAGTATTTTGGTGTTTAGGTATCCAATTTCGAATGCCTCCTAGCTTCCTTTCTCCTCCTTTCCTTAGGCTTCCTTTGATGACCCTTGTAGAACTAGCTTCTAGGAAGATAGACTAGGTCAAACTTAGGCCACACTTTGAGTTAAATCCAATATAGTGTAAACTGTCGCCACCCGCCGAAACGGACCTTGGCATTCGCGACGATGGTCGGACTCGTTTTAAGTTTTGGAAAAATGGTGGATTGTTAGAACGACTTATTCTCAAACTGAGACCTTATCGAATTAACAATTTTATTAAATGATTCACCAATCCATGTTAATCCCAAGCGGGACCCTCCATGGATTAGTGGTTTTCGCAAAAGGTAGGGTTCTTGGAGTCGCCACCAATGTTTTACTCAAAACATTGGAAAAAGGGATAAGGCAATTGATTTTCGCAAATCAACCTTGGCCATTACAACCAGAGTTGGGTAAGGGAGTCGGTTACGTGCGGGGAAGGTGTTAGCACCCCACAACGCCCCTTTCGGGTTCCCTATGACGGATTATTTCATAAATAACAGTGTAAAATTACTAAATTACCCCTATTTATTATAAACGATTATATATTAAATATCTACATGATGACGAATTTAAATATGCAACAATCAGAAAGCGGTAAAAGAAGGGATTTTTAGAGAAGAAACCTCTTGAAGCGTGCTTTTTATATATCAATGAAGTTTAGGAGGCTTTTTGGCGCTCCCTCCCTCTACAAGCTCGCTCGCTCCTTCCTAAAAAATAATTTTTGACTATGGAAATCCAAAAGATTTCCCTTCGACTAAGTTCGAGACTCAAGCAAATGGCTCGTGACTCAAGAACTTCGTCGGATTGACTCTCAGAGCGATTTCTAGGGCAGAACACTGCTCAAAAACCCCAGAATACTCAAGGAGAGAGTCAAAACTGTGTGGAAAAGTGTGGAATGACGTCCAAATGACGTCCTATATATAGGAGTGAGGCGCAGTACGGCCTCTGACATCAATACGGCCCGTACTGAAGATTTGAACTACAGTACGGCCGTATTGAATTCAGTACGGCCGTACTGTAGTGCAAATTGGTCAGTACGGCCGTACTGAACTTCCAGGAGGCCGTATTGAGCTTCAATTCTCCCACATCCTTATTTTAAGCTACTCTAAGACCTCTAAACCTACAGATAATCATCCTAGGGTCTTCCAGGAGTCCTTCTGGCTGACTTTCCTTCGGTCTTCGAGAGTCTTCGAGTCTTATTTCCGACCCGGACAATTTTAGGGGTCTACATAAACCAAGAATAGAAAAGGAATGGAAAGACAAGAGTAGATTAGAAATGACAAATTTAGATGACAATTAAGTAGATGACTAGAACAAGAAGGAATTTCTCCTAAATTGGTTCTAGAATAGATGCTCAAAACTAAAACACTCAAGAAATGATTAGCTGAAAATTTTATGACTACAAAACTTAACACAAACCGAGAGGAAGCAAAGTAAAATGAAAATTCAAAACTCCTTAATTGGCTTTTGCTTTTCAAATTTTGATTTAACACTTTTTTTTTTTTAAATCAATTTTGTTTTGAATTTCTTTGAATCTTTCTTCTAATTTTTTTTTTTTAAACTCAAGAGGAGTTGCCTTTTTCTTTCAAAATGAATGTGTCAAAATAAGTCTCGGTCACTTGAAGGAAAGACACCAAAACCGAATCAAATTTGGAGATGCCAAATGACAATCAAATAAGGTTCAAATGCAAACCAAACTAGTCATGCTTTTTAGGCTTGTAAATTGTTAAGGCACATGCATGGTTTTTGGCTCCACTTTTCAAATTTAAATTTGAATGACAAACACAAATTTCAGCACACTCACTTCAAACAAAGATCAAACCTCACGGAATAAGAAAACAAAATTTCAAGACATTTTCAAATTTTGGAAACTTAAAAAAAATTCTAAGAAAACTACTAATGATCTAATAGTAGTTCAAGAACTCAAGTAAAACAAAATGATGAGCTTATACCAAAGGCTATGGATCTCGGCCAAATCCAGAAATATTTCAAGATGCAAACTACTAAAAATCCAAAAGGATCATACAAGCATAGCTAGGAATTATAAACATGCAAAGAACTACACAATCCTACTAGACATGGATTTCAAAATAAAATGACTCAAACATTCAATTTGACCGATTAAAATTGCAAATATGACTCAAAGAAAGTAAAAAGATCATAGGAAGAAAATTCCTAATAGGTAAAAGAAATTGGAGCATTATTCATGGAAGCATTTAACATAGGCGCATATATGAATCATTCAAACAACAAGAAACTAGATCCATCAATTTTAAGACAAAAAATAGATCTAGGAAGGAATAAACTCTAAAATGACATGAACAAAATGATGAACACAAAATGAATTAAGAAGAACAATGAACCACGGATCACTAGAAATCAAAAGATAAGAATTAAGACTTATCTCTTGAAGACCAAAAACCGGATGCTCTTGATACCACTTGATGTGCTTCCACTTGGATGCACTTAGAATTTCTTCAAGTCTCCACGGTTCCTTGGAAGGATGATCAAGGAAGGATGCTCCAAAGAGACTCAAGGTGGCCGAAGCTTGCTTCCTAGCTAAGGTCCAAAGAAGGTAGGCAACCTAACTCTACAAAGGGAAGCACTCAAGGAGGGTAGAGTAGGGTGCAAGGTGACTTTCGGAGGGAGAGGATTCAAATGAAGAATACTCATTCAATAATTCCAAAAGTATCTACAATATCCGGCCACTTAGAATATATAGGTTAGAATTAGGTTAAATGGTACCTTGGGTTAGCCTAAGGTTAAGTAAAACCATGGTATGGTTACTTAACCTTAGGCGCCTAGAATTTGAATTCAAAATTCAAATTCTAGGAGCCAAATCCGGAACCTCCATGTGCTAGCTCATTTGGCATGTAATTAGGAAGCCATTTGAGTTGCATTTCGGATCACACCATGTGCATGTGTTGCACATGGCCGAAATGCACTCCAAATGTGTTTCTAATTACATGCTAATGTAACTACACATGTAACCTTAATTCACCCTAAATTCACATGACCTCTAAATGTAATTCCTACACTACAAGGCCGGAAATACAAGGCCAAAAGAAAATACAAGGCACCAAGGCCCAATCCTACACTAACCCTAATCTAATGGGCTTGAGATAAAGCCCAACAAAATAAAGTGGCAGGCTTCTCTTGGGCTTGGGCCCACTCTTCATGCATCCTCCTAGCCATAGCCCTAGTAGTTGGGCCCTTAGCCCATGGGCCTCCTCCATCAAAATGATTCAGAAATTCTTATTCATCAAAAGCGATTACAAGTTAGGAAATGGATCACTTAAATAGGCATCCGAAAATGCACTCATTGGCGCCTAAATCAAAGCTCACACGTGGCGCCTAAAATTTGAATTCAAACTTGAAATTTGAATTCAAATTTTGACTCCCATGTGCTTGGCCGTGAGTTTAGGTACTAGGGTGCATCTAAGTTTGATTTCAATGCCATTTAGGGTTAATTTGAGTGGCACATGTTAAGCCACTAGTTGCGATAAAGATGTGACTCAAATGTAACTTAAATGACTTCCAAATTAAACCTAGTTTTAGTCTAAATTTCCTATTTAAGTAATTCTTGTACAATCCTATTCTAATGGCCTAAATACAATGGCCAAAGAAATACAATAGAAAGGAAAAATTACAAGAATGAATATGAGTCCAATATTGGATACCAAAAGCCCAAAGGCCCATGAAGCCCAAAACTAGGCCCAATAAGCCAATAGCCTAAAATGCTATCCTAAGTGGTCCAAAATACAAGACCCAAAATATATGAAACCTATACTAACATGATGTATACAAGACATAAGGAAAATAGCTAAAATAAGATATGGCCCATGAGAAGCTCAACTTGGGCCTTCCAAGCCCATCAAGCCCATTAGGCCTTGACTGGCCCAAACCTTCATGTCTAGCCCATTCCTCTTGGCTCCTTTAATGTGTCACCCCTTGCCTTCCTAGGCATGATTCCATCATCCCCTCCCTCTTGAAAAGGATTTTTCCTCAAATCACGAGGATCCATATGAGGAGAATCATCACCTACATGCATAATATACCATGTATGAGAGGTGAAATCTTCATTTGAAGAAAATGGATTGTGGGTCCTAAGAGGAATCTTTATATCTAGTCTTAGAAAGACAACTAAACTATTGAAATTAAACTCCTTAAAACTAGAAATAGGATCCTCTTCTAAGCATAACCTAGAATGAAATCCTAGAAATGTAGTAACACGAAGACTACTACAATGGAAAGAATGATTCTTAAAAGCTAAACCATCTTGCCTAAAGTACCCTAAATGGTAACCCAGGCTTTTGCTAGAATATAAAGAAAAGACTACTAGAAAACTACCTAGACAATTTTTGATTTGATTGTGTGTTAGATATTCATGATCATATAAACTATATTTGTCTTGTAGGGAAGGATTCAAATTAAGTTCAAAGAAATAAGAACTTCCCATAGGATCAAACAGAGAATATAGAACACTACAATTTGTATCCATCAAACAATATAAACCAAAAATTGGGTGCTTTATTAAGACCACAGAAATTCTTTCTTCCTTATGCACCTCCAAGGAAGTAGTATAAGAAGTAAAACTAGAAATAGTCCACTCCTTCTTCACTATATCTTGAAGTTGAAAATTCTGTTTGAAAATTTTGTTGTTCTTCATTCTTAACTTCAAGATTAGTGGCAGCATTAGGATAAGAGTTAAAACTTTTATGAATAAAGAGAATACTTTTCAATGCTTGTTTGGTGATAAAATAACTCTCCTTGGTCACAACTGCTTTAGAGGAGACCCCTTCATCCTCACTCTTCCCTAATAATTTATTTTCCTTTCTTTCTTTCTTTCTTTTTCTTTTCATTTGTTTTTGATCCTCAAACACTTGGGGTGGTGTTAAAGGATTGAAAACAATTTCTTTATCTTTATGGGTGAAATATATTTTGTTAGTAAGACCATCATGTATAGTGTGTTTGTCAAATTACCATGGCCTTCCTAGCAAAATATGACAAGCTTCCATAGGGATCACATCACATAAAACTTTATCTCTATAATCACCTATAGAAAACTTGACCTTCACTTGTTGATTTACCTCCAATTCCTCACCTTCATTGAGCCAATGAAGTTTATAAGGTTGAGGGTGAGGAATGGTGGTAAGAGCTAACTTGTTAACCAACCTTGTACTACAGCAATTAGAGCATGATCCACTATCAACAATGAGAGAACAAGGTCTTTTAGAAACTAAACATCTTGTGTGAAAGATGTTCTCTCTTTGTGATAATGAAGTGGCACAAGGTTGGCTTCCAAGAAGCCTTTTAACCATAAGAAGATCACCATCAACAGGATAAAGCTTTTCTGTTTCATGGTCACTAGTTTCTTCTTCACTCTCATTAGAAGAGGAAGATGATGAGGATTCTTCACTATAAATGTCTTTACCCCTTAAGATCATGGTCTTTTTGTTGGGGCATTGAGAGGAAATGTGACCTCTCCCTAGACATTTAAAACATTTAATCTCACTCGTCTTTGAACTAGTGTGTGAGGTGATCTTTTTCTTTTACCCATCCTTTTCAATTTCTTGAGTTTTAGAGGGATTTTCTTTAGAATAATTTTTAAATGAACTTCCCTCCCTCTTGGAATCTTTCTTGAAATAAGATTTAGAATTGATATTTTTAGAAGATTTTCTAAGAAGTTGTTGTTCTACCTTTATACAAAGTCGGACCAAGTCATCAAGGTCCCTATAAGGGAGTAACTCAACTCTATCTCTTATTTCAAAGTTTAGACCACTCAAGAAACGAGCAATGGTCAATCTTTCTTCCTCCCTTATTCCAACCCTCATTAAATACAACTCCATTCTTTGTCTATACTCCTCCACACTCATGTTCTTTTGTTGGAGTCCTTGGAGCTTATCCATAAGCTCCCTACTATAATAAGAAGGTATATGCCTTCTTCTCATAGCACTCCTCAAATCATTCCAATATGCTATAGGAGGATCATTATGAAGCCTTTCTCTTACCAAGGCTGTCCACCAATACATAGCTTGTCCTTGGAAAGCTAAGGTGGCCAAGGGAACTTTTCTTTCCTCAGCTACTTGATGACAAGTGAAGATTTGCCCCACTTTCATTTTCGAGTCCAAGTAGGCATCTACATCTTCTTTTCCATGAAAGGGAGGGAGATCAACTCGTGATTCCCTAACCTTTGGTTCCTTAATGACTCTTCTAGGCATAGGTTGGTAGTATTCATCCACATGTAAACTACCTACATCCTCTTGGCTTGTAGAGCCATTTGAACTCTTATCACTTTTTTTCTTTTTAAGTTTTTCCAAAAGTTTTGCTTCTTGTTGCTTAATTTTGTTTATCTCCTCCTCAAGAGCAACAAGTTGTACTTCTCTTTCAATCTTTTCTTTTTCTTTTTGAAGTACTTCTTGTTGTCTCCATAGTTTTAGTGCTTCAACCTCCTTAACAATTTGAGAAAAACTTTTAGGAGATTCAAATTCACTATCACTTTGAGAAGGGTTACTCATGATTAAGCAATAAGAATTTTATATGCTATGCAAAAATCAAAATATTTTTGGTCTTTTCTAGGAACAAGAGTAACACTTGAAAGTCTAAGTGTACAAATTGCACTATCAAGGGAGGTGAGCTACTAGAGCCACTTAATAACCAAGCCTTTTCAAGTGGAAATCACTAAACTTCCTTGTGGTATTCTCAATTCCATAAAAATTTTCACAAAATTTTTATGTTAAATTCTTTTCACAATTGTTTTTGGATGACAACTAACCGTGAACAAAAAATAAATTCTACACAACACTAGTCGAGATAAGGCAGCAAAATACACCAATTAAAGAACAAAAAATTCAAAAGAAGTAATTTCAAGCAACTAGTCGTTTTTCCCTAAGTGGAAGCTTGAAACATATGAAATTTCCAAGCCACTTCCACTAGTACTACATGTGAGTGATTACCAAGGGTTAGATATACCTGACCAGCTTCTTAATACTCCCTTCAAGATTTACAAATTGATTGAAACTTAAAGAAAATTGCAATAAATTAAACTAATCCTAAAACAAAATTTGTGGCGGCTTTGGTGACCAAATTAGTGACGGATTTGTTGTACAAATTTTCTAGCACTTGTTTAAGTGCTCCAATTCGCCACTAATCCATGCTCTTTGATGCTCCTGGAACCTGCAAAAATAACACAAACAAAGGATGAATGTAGATTTAGGAGTTTTTTGGTCACTAAATTAGGTCAAATTTTTCAAGTCCTTTGTGTCAAAGTCTTTTCCTACTATTGATGAGTTAATGTTTGGTTCTTAAGCAAGGATTTGAGGCCACTTCCAGCACAGAATTTTTAAACAAAGAAAACTAGAAAAGCAACAAAAGCACACTTTAGAAAGCTTATACCAAAAGTTGAAGAATAATGTGTTTAAGACAAGACTCAAAGAAAGCCAAAAATTAAAACTGAAAATTAAGACTCCAAAGAGAGCTAGCACACAATTAAGAACATTCCTAGATAGGCACAAGAGTAGATTAACAAAACCAAAAAGATTTGCAAGAAATTAGAAAAGTGAAACCAAACTAGTAGACTAATTATGTGTGAAATAAGATGGATTTTCTTCTAATTTGTTCTTCTCGGCTTTTGTTACTATATTTTGTTTTATTTTTTTTAATCCTTTTGCTTTTATGAATTCAAATTTCTTTTCCAGAGAAGATACTTGCCTTTTTGTTTCAAAAATTTCACAAATCCAATGTATAGAAACCAGATCTACTAGAATGATTAATTTCAAGTGAAAATTGAAATACTAGTGCACTATATTTTGAAACTTTTGTTGCATTCTTTTGTCCTTTTTTTATAACTATTTTGATTCAATATGCTCTATATTTTCTCTGTTTTCCAGCAAGCAATCTTTGAACAATTGAATCCAATACAAGTAGTGCACTAGAAATAGAATAGTTCACTTAAAATTTCAAGACACAAATGAATGATTCAAGATTTGATATCGAAAGTAAATTTGAAAACTCAAGTACACAATGGAAACCTAACACTAAGTGATGTGAATCAATCGATTATAAGGAAGGTGCCACAAATAAGATTATTTGATAAGCCAAGAAAGATTGCCACAAGAATTGGAGAATTCTTGATAAGATCAGTTGATGCAATGAAGAACCCTAGCAGAGCTAAAACTCACAAAAAAATATAATCTGAATAGTCTCTCCCTTTTCTTAATTCCCAAAATGTTTAATACAACTTTAGTTTGAGTTTGCCTCATTTGGAAGTAAATAAAGAAAATTAAAATACTAATATCCCAACAGAAGCTAATATGCCCAAGTTGTTTGATAAAGGCATTATAAGCTTAAGGTCTTGGGTTCAAATCCTGAAATGTAGCAGTTTATTATTTTTATTTTTAATACTGCCTTTTACAAAACAAAACTAACACAACTTTAAAACTTAAGACATAAAAAGATAATAATAATAAAATAAAAACTAAATCTTCCAGTTGGTCTCCTAGCTCTCCAAGCAAGCTATGCATGTAATAAGTCTAGCCTCTTCCATGTGTTGAGTCAATTGTTGGGTCTCTAGCAAATAGGCCACTTTGTGCTGCAATGCCTCTTGGGATTTTCTAAGCATCCCTCTAGTCATAGGCCCACCTAAGATTTAAATTGGATCTTGACCTTTATCCTCTTCGTCGTGGACTTGGGCCTTCTGAGCACGGGCCTCTTGAGTGTGGGCTTTTATGTCCACATCATTCTCTCCTTCTTGGGCAGCATTTGTCCTCAAAGCTATGAATTCATCTCCTGCATCAAAATGAGTCAAATCAGCAACATTAAAAGAAGAACTTACACCATATTCACCTGGTAGATCGATCTTGTAAGCATTATCATTGATCTTTTCTAGGACTTGTTAAGGTTCATCTCCTCTAGGTTGAAGTTTAGACTTCCTTTGTTCAGGGAACCTCTCTTTTCTCATATGTACCCAAACCGATTCACCAGGTTCAAAAATAACTTTCTTTCTGCCCTTGTTGGCTTGCTTGGCATAACTCTCAATTTTCTTTTTAGTTTGATCTTTCACTTGCTCATGCAACTTCTTCACATATTCATCCTTAGCCTGTGCATCTTTATGTTTAAATTCAGAAATGTTAGGCATAGGTAACAAGTCAAGTGGTGTTAGAGGATTAAATCCATACACAATTTCAAATGGTGAACATTTAGTTGTGCTATGGATAGCCCTATTATATGCAAACTCTACATGAGGCAAATGTTCTTCCCAAAATTTAATATTTTTCTATAAAATAGTCCTAAGCAAAGTGCCTAAAGTTCTATTCACTACCTCAGTTTGTCCATCGGTTTGTGGGTGACAAGTAGTAGAGAAAAGTAATTTGGTACCCAACTTACCCCACAACGTTCTCCAAAAATGACTTAGGAACTTGGTGTCCCTATCACTTACAATGCTCCTAGGTAGCACATGGAGTCGTAAAACTTCCCTGAAAAATAAGTCAGCTACATGGAAAGCATCATTAACCTTTTTACATGGTATAAAATGTGCCATTTTTGAAAACCTGTCAACAACAACAAAAATAGAATCTTTTCCATTCTTTGTTCTAGGCAACCCCAAAACAAAGTCCATAGATATATCAATCCAAGGAAAATCAGGAACAAGCAAAGGGGTATACAATCCATGAGGCTTAACTTTAGATTTAGCCTTTTTACAAATAATAAAATGATCACAAAATTTATGTACATCACGCTTCATATGGGGCCAATAGAAATGTTCTTGCAAAATTTCCAAAGTTTTTTGAACCCCAAAATGACCCATCAACCCCCCCTCATGTGATTCACTCACAAGCAGCTCTCTAATGGAACACTTAGGCACACACAATCTATTTGCTTTAAACAAGAATCCATTATGCCTATAGTAACCATTTTCAGACAATTTTTCTCATGCAGCAAAAATTTCAGCAAAGTCCACATCATGCATATACATGTCTTTCAAAGATTCAACACCAAAAAGTTTAGTTTCAAGCACAGAGAGCAATGCATGTCTCCTAGACAAAGCATCAACCACTACATTCCCATTTCCTTTTTTATGCTTGATGACATTTGGAAATTGCTCTAGAAACTCTACCCACTTAGCATGCCTCTTATTAAGCTTACCTTGTCCTTTTAAGTACTTTAAGGACTCATGATCACTATGAATGACAAACTCTTTGGGCAAAAGGTAATGCTGCCAAGTCTTTAAAGCTCTCACTAAGGCATACAATTCCTTATCATAAGTGGGATAGTTTAGGGCAGCCCCATTCAGCTTCTCACTAAAATAAGCAATTGGATGACCTTCTTGCATCAAAATAGCCCCAATACCCACATTAGATGCATCACATTCAATTTCAAAAGATTTTGCAAAATTTGGTAATGCAAGAATGGGGGCGTTAGTTAGTTTGTGCTTAAGTTCAGAAAATGCCTTTTCTTTTTTTTCACCCCATTTAAACCCAACATTCTTTTTAACTATTTCATTAAGAGGTGCAGCCAAAGTACTAAAATCCTTAACAAACCTCTTATAGAAACTAGCTAACCCATGAAAACTTCTCACTTCACTCACATTCTTAGGGGTAGGCCACTCTTGGATGGCTCTAATCTTTTCCTCATCAACTTGTACCCCCTTAGAACTCACAACAAATCCCAAAAACACAACATGATCAGTGCAAAAGGTACATTTTTCAATATTAGCAAACAATTTTTCCTCTCTAAGAACATTCATGACAACACTTAAATGTTCAACATGCAAATCAAAGTTAGTGCTATATATCAGAATATCATCAAAGTACACCACAACACATTTGCCTAAAAATTCCTTTAAGACATGGTTCATCAATCTCATAAAAGTGCTTGGGGCATTAGTTAACACAAAGGGCATCACTAGCCACTCATACAAACCATACTTAGTTTTAAAGGCAGTTTTCCATTCATCCCCTTCCCTAATCCTAATTTGATGGTACCCACTTTTCAAGTCAATTTTTGAAAAAATACAGGCACCATGCAATTCATCCAATAAGTAATCTAACCTAGGAATAGGATGCCTATACTTAATTGTGATGTTGTTGATGGCTCTACAATCAGTGCACATCCGCCATGTTCCATCCTTCTTAGGGACTAAAATGACTAGAACTGCACATGGGCTCATGCTCTCTTGTACCCATCCTTTGCTTATCAATTCTTCGACTTGCCTTTGGATCTCTTTGGTCTCTTGGGGATTACTTCTACATGCTGGTGTCGCCACCGGCCCGAAACGGGCTTTCGGCATTCGCGAAGGATGGTTGGACTCTTTTGTTTGTTTAAAAATATGGATTGCCAGAATGACTTATTCTCAAACTGAGACCTTGTCAAACGAGCAATTTTATTAAAAGGCTCACCAATCCATGTTAATCCCAAGCGGGACCCTCCATGGATTAGCGGTTTTCATAAAAAGGAAGGGTTCATGGAGTCGCCACCAATGTTTTACTCAAAACATTGGAAAAAGAAGTTTAAGGCAATCGATTCAAAAATCGACTTCGGCCATTACAACCAGAGTCGGGTAAGGGAGTCGGTTACGCGTGGGGAAGGTGTTAGCACCCCACAGCGCCCCTTTCGGGTTCCCTATGACAGATTATTTAAAAATAATAGTGCGAAATTACTAAATTACCCCTATTTATTCTAAGCAATTATAAATTAACTATCTACATGATGACAGTTAAATATACACACAGAAAGCAGTAAAAGGAAGGACTTAAGAAGAAACCTTTGAAGCGTGCTTTTATATTCAAGTAAAACTGGGAAGCTTTTTGGCGTTCCCTCGCTCTACAAGCCCGCTCGCTCCCTCCTAGAAAATTTTAACTATGGAAATCCGGAGGATTTCCCTTCGACTCAGTTCGAGACTCAAGCAAAAAGCTCAGAACTCGAGAACTTCGTCGGATCAACTCTCCGAGTGATTTCTAGGCAGAGCACTGCTCAAAAAAACCCAGAATACTCAAGAAGAGGGTTAAAACTCAGTGTCAAAGTGTATAATGACGTTGCATTGACGTCATATTTATAGGGATGAGGCTCAATACGGTCTCTGGGGGTCAATACGGTCCGTATTGAAGTTTTGAACTACAATACGGCCGTATTGAATTCAATACGGCCGTATTGAAGTTCAAAAACCTCAATACGGCCGTATTGAAGTTCAGTGCAGCCGTATTGAGTTCAAAAACCTCAATACGGCCGTATTGAAGTTCAGTGCAGCCGTATTGAGTTCAGTGCAGCCGTATTGAAGTTCAGAAACTTCAATACGGCCGTACTAAACCCTTGGGAGGCCGTATTGGGCTTCATTCCCTCCACTTTCTTATTTTTTGCTACTCTAAGACCTCTAAACCTACAGATTGTCATCCTAGGGTCTTCCAGGGTCTTCCAGGAGTCCTTCCGGCTGACTTTCCTTTGATCTTCGAGAGTCTTCGAGTTTTATTTCCGACCCGGACAATTTTAGGGGTCTACAGCTGGTCGGTTAGGCAATGACACTCCTGGAATGAGATCAATATGGTGTTCAATTCCCCTCAAAGGTGGCAGTCCCTTTGGTAACTTCTTCGGAAAAACATCTTTATATTCCTGCAAAATAAATTCAACACTAGGAGGAATAACAATTTTATTTGAATTGTCAGCAACAAAAATATTATTTTTGCAGTACATCAAGTAAAGTGGTTTGTGAGCAAGAAACATCTTTTTCACCTCACTCTCTTTTGCTAAACAACTCATTTTTCTCTCAAGTGTTTCACTCTTTCCCTCAAGTGTTTCACTCTTCTTCTTTCTACTTTTGATAGGTGTTTCACTCTTCTCTCTTTTCTCTTGCATTATTTTTTCTCTCATTTTTATTTGATCCTCACACACATCTATAGGAGATAATGGTTTGAGAATAATTTTCTGGTCATTGTGCATGAAAGAAATCTTGTTGGTCAATCCATCATGTAGTGCTTTTGTGTCATACTACCATGGCCTCCCTAGGAGGAGATAAGTTGCCTTCATTGGAACCACATCACACAACACCTTATCATTATACCTTCCAATTGAGAAGCACACCTCAACCTACTGAGTTACTTTCATCTCTCCATCTTCACTAAGCCATTGAAGTTTGTATGGCCTAGGATGTGGTTTGGTTCCCAAATTTAATTTAGATACTAATCTGGAACTAGCCACATTAGTACAACTTCCACCATCAACTATTAAAGAGCATAATTTACCTTTGATGGAACATCTAGTGAGGAAAATATTTTCTCTTTGGGTTTGCTCAAGTGGTTGTATCTGACTTCCCAACAACCTCCTTACCATTAGTATATCACCCTGTAATGCTTCCTCTTCTTTCTCCACTTCTTCTTCATCAGGTTCAGATTCACTAGTGATTTGCCCATCCTCCTTCATGATCATAATCCTCCTGGTTGGGCATTCAGATGCAATATGTCCTCTTCCCAAGCATTTGAAGCATTTGATGTTTCTAGTTCCAGTGGGAAAAATAGATGCATTTGGCTTTGTTGGTGATTTCCCTTGTGGAGGAGTCACTGCTGAACTAGATAAATTTCCTCCTTCCTTCTTAAATCTATCCCTCTAGTTTGGATTATAAGAACTAGAAGAATTCTTCCTTGCTGTACCTTTCCTCTTGAGCTGTTGTTCAACCTGTACAGCCTTGTGCAACAAATATTCCATCTCCACATATTCCTGCAATTCCACAACATCCCTAATATCAATGTTTAGGCCATTCAGAAAATGAACCATTGTTGCTTCATTTTCTTCCTCTATACAGGCTCTCATCAATGCTATCTCCATCTCCTTATAAAGTATTCTTCAATAGTCATGCTACCTTGAGTTAATTTTTGAAGTTTTAAACGCAAAGTTCTACTATAACTGGTTGGCACGTATCTCTTCCTCATGACTCTCCTCATTTCAGCCCATGTATCTATTTCCCATTCCTCATCTCTTTGCATTTCCTTTTGATATTTGTTCCACCAAATGAGGGCATAGTCTAAGAATTTAGCTACTGCCAATTTGACCTTTTGTGCTTCAGTATAGTCATTGCATGAAAAAACATGTTCAATCTTCATCTCCTACTCTAGATAGGCATCTGGATCACTCCTACCTTTGAATGGGGGAACATTCAACTTCACTCCTTCAAGTCTGTTTTGTCTAGGACCTCCATTACCGCCTCTACCTCCCCTATTTCTATTAGGACCTCTGACATATTGATTTAGTTGATTTTCAATTCCTTCAATCCTCTCATAGAGCTCTTGATTATTTTGTGTCATCAATCTTTGCATTTGTGCAGTCATAGCTTCAAGTAACAATCTTTGAGCTCCTTCTAAATGAGGACCACCACCACCTGCTCCTGCCATAGTTCAACTAAAAAAAAATAGAAAACAAAAGAATGTGAAGTAATAGGACCTTACCACTCTTCTCACGTGTTTTCACTCAAAGATGTACCACTCGTGTTTATTCTCAACTTGGCTTTTGTGAAAATATTCACTCTTGCCTTTTTCCGCTCATTCTCTAACTTAAGGTTCTTACAAGAATCAAATAATCTATAATTAAGAATCACCTTCAAGGATAGCAATCATAAGGAATAAAACAGAATTGTAGTACCCACAAAGGACAATTAGCAAACAACAAGGAAGACACTTGACACTTAGGAATTTTATCGAACAGGTAAGGTGCATGGAATTTAAGGAAGAACAACCGTTATATATTTATATATATATATATATATATTTATATTTTTTTTTTCTTTTGTTGCGGATTTTTTTTTCTTTTGCTACAGATTTTTTTTTTGGCAGAATTTATGTTTCAAAATGAAAGATAATCACCGAAAGAAATATATGGATACACAATAACAAGAAGGAATGAAACAAAAAAAAATTAAAATACAAATTTGAACAGTACCATAAACAGTACCGATGAACAGTACGCATGAAATAGTATTGTAAACAGTACAATGAACAGTGCGCGTGAATAGTACCCCCCCAAAACCTGGCTCTGATACAAAATGATGTGAATCAATCGATTATAAGGAAGGCGCCACAAATACGATTATTTGATTGATGGAGGAGGCCCATGGGCTAAGGGTCCAACTACTAGAGCAATGGCAAGAAGGATGCATGAAGAGTGGGCCCGAGCCCAAGGAAAGCCCACCACTTTATTTTGTTGGGCCTTGAATCAAGCCCAATTAGATTAGGGCTAGTATAGGAGTAGGCCTTAGTGCCATCTATTTCTTTTGGGGCCTTGTATTTTCGGCCTAGTAGCATAGGAGTTTCATTTGAAGGTCATTTGAATTTAGGTTAATTAGAGTTACATGTGGAATTACATTAGCATTTAATTAGTAGCACATTTGGTGTGCATTTCGGGCATGTGCAACACATGCACATGGTGTGATCCGAAATGCAACTCAAATGGCTTCCTAATTACATGCCAAATGTGTGCACATGGGAGGGTGACCGGTTGGCACCAAAATTTGAATTTTAGAATTCAAATTTTGGCGCCTAGAGTTAAGATAACCATACCATGGTTTTACTTAACTCTAGGTAAACCCAACTTAAACCCTTAACCTAATTTAGCCTATAAACTTCCTTATGACCGAGTTTTGTAGACACTTTGGACATTATTGAATGAGTATTCTTCTCAAAGAAATCTCTCCTCCGAAGTCATTTTGCTCCTAGCCTCTACCCTCCTTGAGAGCTTCTCCTTGTAGAGCTAGGACACCTTACCTTCTTAGAACTTAGCTTGTATGCAAGCCTAGGTCACCTTGCTCCTTTGAGGCGTCTCTAATCCTTGAAGAATCATCTAAGGAATCCGAGAAGGAGTGAAGAATCCATGTGCATCCAAGTGGAAGCACATCAAGTGGTATCAAGAGCTTCGGTCTTCAAGAGATAAGTTCATCTTCTTGAATTTTGATCCGTGGTTCCAAATTGTTCTTGAGTTCATCTTGAGTTTCATCTTGTTAAATTTTTGAGTTCATGTCACAATTGAGTTGATTCTTTCCTAGATCTAGTTTTTGTTTCAAAATTTGATGGATCTAGTTTGTATTGCTTGAATGATTCATATGCGCCTATGTTATATGCTTTCATGAATCATGCTAATTTCTTCTTGTGTTCAATTAGGAATTTTCTGCCTAATAGCTTTTGATTTTGTTTGAGTCTTCTTTGCATCTTATTCGGTCAATTAAATGTTTGAGTCTTTTATTTTTAAATCCATGTCTAGTAGGTTTGTGTAGTTCTTATATGTTCATCTATCTTAGCTATGCTTGTTGATCCTTTTTAATTTTTGATTTGCATCTTGAAACAATTTTCTGGATTTGGCCGAGATCCATTTCTTTTCTTTGGTATAAGCTCATGAATTTTGTTTCATTTTTGAGTTCATAAACTACTATTAGATCATTAGTAGTTTTCTTAGAATTTTAGGCTTCCCAAAATTTTATTGAAAATGTCTTACAAAAAAATTCAAATCCGTGAGGTTTGATTTTGTATGAGTTGGAGTGTGCTGAAATTGGAGTTTGGAAATTCAAATTTGAATTTGAGTTGGAGCCTAAAAACCGTGCATGTGCAATTCTAAATTACAAGCATAAAAAGCATGTCACATGTCACTTGAATTTGCACTTAATTTCACTAGTATTTGGCAACTAGTTTGAACCGGTTTTTAGTGCTAATATTAAGAGTGATCGAGAATCATTGGTGACCAATTTTTGTGAGCAACAAAAGGCAACTCCTATTTGATAAAAAAAAAAATAGGAAGAAAGATCAAAAGAAATTCAAAGCAACATTAAAAAAAAAAATGTGCTAAACCTAATTTGAAAAGGAAAAAGCCATTAAGGAGTTAGTTTCTCTATGTGTTTCTTCTCGGTTGCTAGTTGATTTTGATTCATAAAAAGAATTTTTCAACTCATCTATTTTGAGTGTTTTGGTTTTGTGCATCTACTCTAGAACTATTCCTAGGTCAATTCCTTCTAGTTTTAGTCAACTATTTCATTGGTGTCATATAAGCTTGTCACTACTTAATCTACTCTTGTCTTCTTTTCCTTCCATATTGTCTTTTGCTGTTTTAATCTTGTGCTAATCAAAGAGTGACCTAAGCTTGACCTAGCCTATCTTCTTGGAAGCTAGTTCTACAAGGGTCATCAAAAGAAGCCTAAGGAAAAGAGGAGGAAAGATAAAAGTGGCCTGCGGTTTTTGAACCCTTAAACACAAACCATAAACACTTCTTGGCTGGAAATTTGGTGGATGCTGGACTGGAAAACCGTGAAGAAGCTTGGAGTTTAATTTCAATTGTATTTGAATTTAAAAAAAAAAAAATGTATAAGCATTAGTGACGGATTTTTAGTGACCGATTTTTACCTTACTAAATTTGAATTTTGTTGCAAAATTTGGTCACTAATCCATCACTAATTCTTTGTGGCTGTTCTTAATATTTCATTTCAGCCACTTGTTCTTTGTTGTTATACTTTGTATTTGGCCTTTACAAGGAGTGTCTTGGGAGTGTCTTTGGTACACAACCATCTCTCCTTAAGTTTACAATTTTCGTTAGTACTTGGTGGGAGTGGTCCTTGATTGATCTTTGGTATCTCTCAAGCTCTCACCTTAGGATTGTAGACCCCTAAAATTGTCCGGGTCGGAAATAAGACTCGAAGACTCTCGAAGACCGAAGGAAAGTCAGCCAGAAGGACTCCTAGAAGACCCTAGGATGATTATCTGTAGGTTTAGAGGTCTTAGAGTAGCTTAAAATAAAGACGTGGGAGAATTGAAGCTCAATACGGCCTCCTGGAAGTTCAGTACGGCCGTACTGAACAATTTGCACTACAATACGGCCGTACTGAACCCAATACGGCCGTACTGAAGTTTTTGAACTTCAGTGCGGCCGTACTGAAACCAATACGGCCGTACTGAAGTTTTTGAAACTTCAGTACGGCCGTACTGAACTCAATACGGCCGTACTGTAGTTCAAATCTTCAGTACGGGCCGTATTGATGTCAGAGGCCGTACTGCGCCTCACCCCTATAAATAAGACGTCATTTGGACGTCATTCCACACTTTTCCAGCTATTCTGGACCCCCTGGCTGAGTATTCTTGGGTTTTTGAGCAGTGCTCTGCCCTAGAAATCTCTCTGAAAGCCAATCCGACGAAGTTCTTGAATCATAAGCCATTTGCTTGAGATTCGAACGAGTCGAAGGGAAATCTATTTGATTTCCATAGTAAAAATTTTATTTTAGGGAAAGGAGAAAGCGAGCGTGTAGTGGGAAGGAGCGCCAAAAAGCCTCCTAGTTCTTTTAAATATATAAAAGCACGCTTCAAAGGTTTATCTCTTTAAAGTCCTTTCTTTTACCGCTTTCTGTGTGTACATATTTCAACTGTCATCATGTAGATAGTTAATTTATAATTGCTTAGAATAAATAGGGGTAATTTAGTAATTTCGCACTATTATTTTTAAATAATCTGTCATAGGGAACCCGAAAGGGGCGCTGTGGGGTGCTAACACCTTCCCCACGCGTAACCGACTCCCTTACCCGACTCTGGTTGTAATGGCCGAAGTCGATTTTTGAATCGATTGCCTTAAACTTCTTTTTCCAATGTTTTGAGTAAAACATTGGTGGCGACTCCATGAACCCTTCCTTTTTATGAAAACCACTAATCCATGGAGGGTCCCGCTTGGGATTAACATGGATTGGTGAGCCTTTTAATAAAATTGCTCGTTTGACAAGGTCTCAGTTTGAGAATAAGTCATTCTGGCAATCCATATTTTTAAACAAACAAAAGAGTCCAACCATCCTTCGCGAATGCCGAAAGCCCGTTTCGGGCCGGTGGCGACAGATGGCGACTCTGCTGGGGAAGCCTCGAGAGTCAGTCCCATTTAGTGACAGATTATTTTTAACAAATAATAGTTAAAATTACTTCATTACCCCTTGTTTGTATGATAACATGCTTTATTTATATGGCTTTAATAACTGTTGTATTTTTAAATTCTCGCAATTGTTTGAAATACAAACTGTACACGAACCTTTGCACACAACAGTTCCCTCTATACCCGGGGGCATGAGTGGTAAGCCATAGGGAGTGGATGTTAGTACGGCCGGTTGTCGAATGGGTCTATAGGTGCCCGTAGACCGTTGTCGGAAAGCATCACTCAAGGTGATAACCATGAACTCAAGTCCGACAGTGCGTTGGAACTTTCCATCGACTTACGACGAGAGGAATTGGGTCCCTATAATGGGGGCACCTTGGGGGCCTTTGACCAAGTGAGAACAGTTAGAACCTCCTTGAATATGCACTTTTCTGCAGGAGACCCCTACCTCGTGATTCGCTCGTGACTGTTCGTGGATGAGTGAATTGTTTGTGCATTGATTATGTGAAATTGTTTGAGCATACATTGCATTTCTTTAAACATACAACATTCCTTTTTAAAATAAAAATAAATGGGAATAAGAATCTTCCATTACATGGTGTTAACATCTACCATCATCACATTCATGTAGGTAGTTTCCCTTTTCACCCAAAAAAAATAAAAAATAAAAATATATACAAAACAAAATACCCGAAAAAAGAAAAAAAGGGGTTATTTATCCAAACTAAGCAATATCATGCATCATCTTAGGGACATCCCGAAAACATGATAATGCTTAGTTGAATAAACACAATGCATGCATATTCATCGCCATCATCTCATATCATGCATCATTATCAAAGATCATGGAGGGATCTAGGTTTACATTTCATACATCCCTCCTAATAAATCATTAATAAACATTAATAAAAAGAAAGAAATAATCGATGCGTATGTTCAAGATGGATCGCACGCCATTTGTTATCAAGTGTAAGCCAACAACCGCGCCAAGCAAGCATACGGCGACTCCGTTGTTGGTAATCAAGACAGACAAAGGGGAAGGTCCGACACCGTTAAGGATCATCGCTCCAAATCCTTTCCCCTACGAATCAAATAAGGCTGTGCCATGGATATACGACGTCCATTCTTCTGCCGACAGCGATATCTCCAACATCGCTGGACTTGGGGGCATGACTAGGAGTGGAAGGATCTACACTCCCGAAGATCTTCATGATAAAGCTCCCAAGAATAAAGGGAAAGAAAAAGAAGAGAAAACCGTGGAAAAAAAGGAATCCGAGGAGGAGACTGATGAGCTGTTGAAGTACGTTCGACAAAGTGAGTACTCCATCGTGGATCAACTTCACAGGACGCCAGCGAAAATCACTCTGTTGTCGTTGATCCTAAGCTCTGAACCGCATCGACAAGCTTTGTTGAAAGTCTTGAACGAAGCATATGTGTCGCATTCCATCTCCCAAGACAAGTTTGAGGGGATTGTTAGTCACATCAAGGCTAATGATCACCTCACTTTCACCGATGAAGAAATCCCCGCCGAGGGATCAAATCACAACAAGCCCTTGCACATCTCTGTAAAGTGCAAGGAGTATCACATCGCTAAAGTCTTGGTAGATAATGGATCTTCCTTGAACGTGATGCCAAAAAGAACGCTCGATCAAGTGGCAATCAAGGGAGTCCAAATGCGCCCGAGCAACATGATCGTTCGAGCTTTCGACGGATCTAAAAGAGAAGTAGTGGGAGAAATCAATCTTCCAATCCAAATTGGACCCACTATCTTCAACGTCGAATTTCAAGTGATGGATATTACTCCGGCATACAGCTGTCTCCTTGGCCGACCTTGGATTCATGATGCGAAAGCTGTACCCTCTACCCTCCACCAGAAAGTCAAGTTCATAGTGGGTAACAAACTGGTGACTGTACAAGCTGAAGATGACATACTCATCAGCAAGCCATCCACCATACCTTATGTGGATGCAGCAGAGGAAGCTTTGGAAACCGCCTTCCAAGCATTGGAAATTGCCAATGCTGAGACGTTTCCCCGAGAAATGAAGAGGGTAGCCCATATGCTCACTAAGAACGGATACTTGCCAGGACAAGGATTAGGCAAGGACTCCCAAGGAATCCCGGAGCTACCCATTATCAAGGATAATTCGGGGAAACAAGGGTTAGGATACAACCCCGTTAAAGATCAAAGAACGAAGAGGAATCAAGATCCTTCTCGACGTTCTTTAAGCCAGATCTTTAGGAAGGCTGGTTCACAAACATCAAGGCCGGCTGTCGTTATCAAGTGTCCTTTTCCTTCTAATAGGGATGTGTAAATTCAGTGACTATTAGAGATCACTCCTCGGGGACAGCCCGACCCCCGAGCCTCGATAGGGCACATGTTTTCCACTATGATTATAATAAAATCATTCATTATTATTTCTTATTGCTTCTTTTCTTGCTTGCAATAAAACTCTAAACCACGTTATTTAACCCTGTTTGAATGAACATAAGTGAGGTTAAAATCGTCTTAATAATCAATAAACTCACGTCATTTTGTGTGGAAGTGTGCACGACAACTTGGAGCACCTTTTCTTGGCCTCAATAAGTGCCGTCATGGATAAAAAGAAATCCATTCAGGACAAAAATCCTAAAAAACAAAAAGCTCGGCAGGAAACCCAAAAAGGGGACTGCGCAAAAATAAGAGCAAAAGACCCGCTAGGAATCCCACAAAAGGGTGACCTAGGCAAAAATTAGGGTTACAAAATAATGAACAAAAACAAAAGCCCGCTAAAACTCCACAAATGGGTGTTTTAGGCAAAAGTTAGGGCAATCGAAAAACAGAATAAATCCATGATGGTACCACCAACGGAATTCAACAAAGGGGCTCAAGAAAAGCTATCCAAGTTGTCAAATCACAAATGTTAATAACCAAGACGTGCTTAACTTCATAAGTGTTTAATCAAACAAGCCTAAACACTTAAGCCTACCATTGGCCAGCCATTCTTACAAAATCATTTTTTTCAAAAATAAAATAATCCCCTCTAAAACACAAACTTTTGAAAATATATATCCTTTCCTTCTTTTCTCTCTTGTCCCAACGATTTTTTAATAATCTAGTGGAAACATGGAGATATAGTGGTCAATAGGAGGGTTGACACGTCTTCTAAAGGAAGGGGAGGATCACTGGGTTGATGACGCCCATCTCAATATAACACGCATCATTCCTCGGTTACAGAAATCGGCAACGCACAGCCTGTCTAGAGGAATGGCAAAATCCAAACAGAGAAACGCATCGGTTAATTCTTTTGAAAAGTGAATCAAATAGAATTAGGTGCATCATACTGCATACATGCATACAGATGATAGGTGTAATGGAAGATCACTTATTCTCTGTTTATTGAAAAAAAAAAAAAAAACAAAAAAAAAAACAAAAAAAAAAAAAAACAAAAAAATATAAACTTCAGAAAAACAATACGCCCGTATCATGTTCAGTACACCCGTACCAAAATTAGGGTTATGAACAAATTTTCAATTCAATACGGGCGTACTGAAATGGATATGGCCGTATTGGCTACAAAGAAATTTTCAAACACCTCGTCATGAGGCAATCACATAAAATAGAAAAAATAGAAAAATTGTTTGTGTATGACAGCAGCAAACAAAATCAATAAAACGTGCAGAATAACTGAGCCTGGAGAGGCTAGCCGAAATAATACTCTCAGAATAATTGAGCCTGGAGAGGCTTGCCGAAATAATACTCCTACAGAATAATTGAGCCTGGAGAGGCTCGCCGAAATAATACTCTCAGAATAATTGAGCCTGGAGAGGCTCGCCGAAATAATACTCTCTCAGAATAATTGAGCCTGGAGAGGCTCGCCGAAATAATACTCTCTCAGAATAATTGAGCCTGGAGAGGCTCGCCAAAATAATACTCCTCAGAGACATTTCTGTACAGAAAAAGCCAAAACCAACAAAAAAGGCAAAAATACAGAAAAAGCCAAAATCAACAAAAAAAGGCGAAATACAGAAAAAGCCAAAATCAACAAAAAGGCGAAATACAGAAAAAGCCAAAATCAATAAAAAGGAAAAATATGGAAAAAGCCCAAAAATCGATAAAAGGCAAACATAGAAAATCCACAAAATTGTACAGAATAATTGAGCCTGGAGAGGCTTGTCGAAATAATACTCCCACAGAATAATTGAGCCTGGAGAGGCTTGTCGAAATAATACTCCCCAAGAGACATCTCCGCTTGCACTCTTGGGCTGAACAAAAAATCAATAAAACGTACAAGAATAACTGAGCCTGGAGAGGCTCGCCGAAATAATATTCTCCCAAATAATTGAGCCTGGAGAGGCTCGCCGAAACAATACTCCCCCAGAATAATTGAGCCTGGAGAGGCTCGCCGAAACAATACTCCCTCAGAATAATTGAGCCTGGAGAGGCTCGCCGAAACAATACTCTCCCAGAATAATTGAGCCTGGAGAGGCTCGCCGAAAGAATACTCTCCCAGAATAATTGAGCCTGGAGAGGCTCGCCGAAAGAATACTCCCTCAGAATAATTGAGCCTGGAGAGGCTCGCCGAAATAATACTCTCTCAAAATAATAGAGCCTGGAGAGGCTTGCCGAAATAATACTCCTACAGAATAATTGAGCCTGGAGAGGCTTGCCGAAATAATACTCCTACAGAATAATTGAGCCTGGAGAGGCTTGCCGAAATAATACTCCTTCAGAATAACTGAGCCTGGAGAGGCTTGCCGAAACAATACTCCCTCTCAGAATATTTGAGCCTGGAGAGGCTCGCAGAAATAATACTCCCCAGAGAAACCTCAGCTTAAGCTCATGGAACAAATCCCCAGCGAGAGCTATCAAAGCAAGATCGTCAAAATCCCCAATGGAAGCGCGATCATCCAAGCAAAATATTCAGTCAAAGGACTTGAAACTTCCTCAGTGGAAGATAGCTCTCTGACTCAAGCGCTGAGTGAGGCTAAGCCTGCAGAGGCTTCCTAAATAATACTCTGGGATACATAAGATCCCTAAATCCCCAGTCGCCTACTCAAGAGGCACCCCTACAAAAGGAGAAAAATAAAAAAATATATCAATAAATATTCCCCAAGCGGAATTCGGCATCGAGCCAAACATCAAGCGTCAAGATGATCTGCCTAACAGAAGAGGCTAATCACAACAAAACGACAAAATCCCCCAGCGGATGATAGCCTACACAGAGGCAACAAGATCAGAAAACCAAAAAAGAGTCACCCGAATAAGGATAACCGGGATACTCCACCAACGTCGAAAGGACGTCAGCCAATCATAAGGCATCGCTCACCTCAGGAAGAGCATCTTTGTGTCTGCATCCCCACGGAATCATAATTTCCCAGTGGGCACCAACTACGCAATGGAAAGTTGGGACACAAGAACCTATGAGTAACTGCACATCCCCTAGACGGATCCCTGCGTTATCCAGCCCTCAGTGGCACAAAAATCAAAAAAACAACCGTCGAAGCAGCATCGTGGACTGTGGAGACAAAATCATCACAACAGAATCCCCCAGTGGATAACAGCCTACACAGAGGCAATAAAACCAGAAAATCAAAAAGAGTCACCCGAATAAGGACAACCGGGATACTCCACTTACGTCAAAAGGACGTCAGCCAAACATAAGGCATCGCTCAACTCAGAGAGAGAGCATCTGTGTCTACACCCCAAGGAGTCAGAAATTCCCCATGGGTACCAACTAAGCAATGCAAGTTGGGGCACAAAAACCTATGAATGACTGCACATCCCCTAGACGGATCCCTGCGTTATCCAGCCCTCAGCGGCACAAAATCAGAAAAACAAACCGTCGAAGCAGCATTGTGGACTGTGGAGACAAACTTATCTCAAAACCCTGGAGAGGGCAAACTCAGCTGCCCATGTTGAGAGGCAAATCCCTGGAGAGGGCAAACTCACACTGCCAACGTCGTCAGAAATACGGAGGCAGACCCTGGGGAGGGCAAACCGCAGACCCTGGAGAGGGCAAACTCACGCTACCAAAGTGACCAGAAGCACGGAGGTACGCAACCCTGGGGAGGGCAAACCGCAGACCCTGGAGAGGGAAAACTCATGCTACCAAAGTGACTAGAAGCACGGAGGTACGCAACCCTGGGGAGGGCAAACCGCAGACCCTGGAGAGGGCAAACTCAACTGCCTAGGTTGTCAGAAACACCAAAGCAGAGCCTGGAGAGGCGGTACTCACGCTACCGAAGTGATCAGAAACACGGAGGTATGCAGCTTCCAGCTCGGGCGGCGAGCGAAGCTAAGCCTGGAGAGGCAGTACTCACAACTTCCGGCTCGGGCGTCGAGTGAAGTTGAGCCTGGAGAGGCGGTACTCACAGCTTCCAGCTTGGGCGGCAAGCGAAGCTAACCCTGGAGAGGGCAAACTCAACTGCCTAGGATGTCAGAAGCACCGAAGCAGAGCCTGGAGAGGCGGTACTCACAGCTTCCAGCTTGGGCGGCAAGCGAAGCTAACCCTGGAGAGGGCAAACTCAACTGCCTAGGATGTCAGAAGCACCGAAGCAAAGCCTGGAGAGGCAGTACTCACAACTTCCGGCTCGGGCGTCGAGTGAAGTTGAGCCTGGAGAGGCGGTACTCACAGCTTCCAGCTTGGGCGGCAAGCGAAGCTAACCCTGGAGAGGGCAAACTCAACTGCCTAGGATGTCAGAAGCACCGAAGCAGAGCCTGGAGAGGCGGTACTCACAGCTTCCGGCTCGGGCGGCGAGCGAAGCAAAGCCTGGAGAGGCAGTACTCACAACTTCCAGCTCGGGCGTCGAGTGAAGTTGAGCCTGGAGAGGCGGTACTCACAGCTTCCAGCTTGGGCGGCAAGCGAAGCTAACCCTGGAGAGGGCAAACTCAACTGCCTAGGATGTCAGAAGCACCGAAGCAGAGCCTGGAGAGGCGGTACTCACAGCTTCCGGCTCGGGCGGCGAGCGAAGCAAAGCCTGGAGAGGCAGTACTCACAACTTCCAGCTCGGGCGTCGAGTGAAGTTGAGCCTGGAGAGGCGGTACTCACGCTACCAAAGTGTTCAGAAGCACGGAGGTATGCAGCTTCCGGCTCGGGCGGCGAGCGAAGCAAAACCTGGAGAGGCTACTCAACAATTTTCCACCGGAAGACACTACAAGTCAGAAGGATGGCCTATTCCCCGGACAGTTGGGTCAACTCCTTTACTTGTCAACCGGTACACCAAAAAGTCGTTTGACTAAGTAAAGGGGGGGCAGCTGTAGACCCCTAAAATTGTCCGGGTCGGAAATAAGACTCGAAGACTCTCGAAGACTGAAGGAAAGTCAGCCAGAAGGACTCCTGGAAGTCCCTAGGATGATTATCTGTAGGTTTAGAGGTCTTAGAGTAGCTTAAAATAAAGATGTGGGAGAATTGAAGCTCAATACGGCCTCCTGGAAGTTCAGTACGGCCGTACTGAACAATTTGCACTACAATACGGCCGTACTGAACCCAATACGGCCGTACTGAAACCAATACGGCCGTACTGAAGTTTTTGAAACTTCAGTACGGCCGTACTGAACTCAATACGGCCGTACTGTAGTTCAAATCTTCAGTACGGGCCGTATTGATGTCAGAGGCCGTACTGCGCCTCACCCCTATAAATAAGACGTCATTTGGACGTCATTCCACACTTTTCCAGCTATTCTGGACCCCCTGGCTGAGTATTCTTGGGTTTTTGAGCAGTGCTCTGCCCTAGAAATCTCTCTGAAAGCCAATCCGACGAAGTTCTTGAATCATAAGCCATTTGCTTGAGATTCGAACGAGTCGAAGGGAAATCTATTTGATTTCCATAGTAAAAATTTTATTTTAGGGAAAGGAGAAAGCGAGCGTGTAGTGGGAAGGAGCGCCAAAAAGCCTCCTAGTTCTTTTAAATATATAAAAGCACGCTTCAAAGGTTTATCTCTTTAAAGTCCTTTCTTTTACCGCTTTCTGTGTGTACATATTTCAACTGTCATCATGTAGATAGTTAATTTATAATTGCTTAGAATAAATAGGGGTAATTTAGTAATTTCGCACTATTATTTTTAAATAATCTGTCATAGGGAACCCGAAAGGGGCGCTGTGGGGTGCTAACACCTTCCCCACGCGTAACCGACTCCCTTACCCGACTCTGGTTGTAATGGCCGAAGTCGATTTTTGAATCGATTGCCTTAAACTTCTTTTTCCAATGTTTTGAGTAAAACATTGGTGGCGACTCCATGAACCCTTCCTTTTTATGAAAACCACTAATCCATGGAGGGTCCCGCTTGGGATTAACATGGATTGGTGAGCCTTTTAATAAAATTTCTCGTTTGACAAGGTCTCAGTTTGAGAATAAGTCATTCTGGCAATCCATATTTTTAAACAAACAAAAGAGTCCAACCATCCTTCGCGAATGCCGAAAGCCCGTTTCGGGCCGGTGGCGACAAGGATACGTTAGGTAGTTTAATTGTTGTTGTTTAATCCTTGTTTTAATTGCTTTTATACGTCTAGTTTATCATAGTTCACAAAAACATCAAAAAAATCATTTTCCTTGAAAAGAATTTGGTAGAGATTAACTACAAAGGGGATTAGTAATTTTTACTTGAAGAGGCTTGGTTTTTAAGTGGCTCCTAGTAGCTCACCTCCCTCCAAAGTTCAATTTGTATACATAATCCTCTAAGTACTTAGTCTTAACCTTGCATAAAAACAATTGATTTTCAAAAATCATTTCTCAAAAAGCCTCTTTCTCCTATAATGGAAGAGTTTTCTACTCCTCAAAGTGATAGTAATTCAAGTGATTACAATGACTTGTCAAAAGTAACACATGAATTAAGATCACTTAAGCTTTGGAAGAAGCAAGAAGCCAAGCAAAAACTTAAAGAAAAACTTGAAAGAGAGGCTCAACTTGCTACTTTAGAGGAAGAGATTCGAATATTAAAGGAGAAAGAAGAAAAATTACATCACAAGCACCGAAGTAGACATAGCTCCCACCATAGTTCTACTCTAGGAGAGTCAATGAATGATGATAGTCTTGCTTTAGGAGATCATTATCAACCACCTCCTAGAAGAGTGCATAGGGCCCCCAAGCCAAGGGAATCTAGGGTAGATCTCCCTTATTTTCATGGGAAAGATGATGTTGAGGGGTACTTAGATTGGGAAATGAAGGTAGATCTCCCTAAGTTTTCAAGGTCACGCCATGTATTGGTGGACTTCTTTAGTGAGGGATAGGCGTCTCCATAATGACCCTCCAATTCAATATTGGAATGAATTAAGGAGTGCCTTGAGGAGGAGACATATTCCCTCTTACTATACTAGGGAGCTTATCAATAAGCTCCAACGACTCCATCAAAAAAATATGACTGTGGAAGAGTATAGACAAACAATGGAGTTGTACTTAATGAGGGCTGGTATTAGGGAGGAAGAAAATATTACCATTGCTAGGTTTTTGAGTGGGTTGACTTTTGATATAAGAGATAAAGTAGAGCTTCTCCCTTATAGGGATTTAAATGATTTGGTTCAACTTTGCATCAAGGTTGAACAACAAAATTTGCGAAAAGGTTCTAAAAGCTCATACTCATCATCTTTTTCAAAAGTTGACTACAAGAGGAAGGGCAAGAAAAATGATTTCGAAAAAAATACTTTTCCCCCTAAAAACCTAGACAAAGGTAAAGAAAAAGAAAAAGAGAAAAAAACAAACACTTCACACATTAGCACTAAGACTAGTGACATAAAATGCTTTAAGTGTCTTGGGAGAGGCCACATTGCTTCTCAATGCCCTACTAAGAAAATTATGATTTTAAGGGGCCAAGATATTTATAGTAGCCAAGATGAAGCTACTACTTCTTCATCTTCCAGTGAGGATGAAGAAGAAGCAAGTGAAGAAGAGTCATGTGAGGTTACTTACCCTTATAATGGGGAACTTCTTATGATGAGAAGGATCCTCAATAACCAACCTAGTGATACACAATCCCAAAGAGAGAACATCTTTCATACAAGATGTAACATTTCAAACAAGGCTTGTTCTCTCATAGTGGATAGTGGATCTTGGTGCAATTGTTGTAGCACTAGGATGGTTGAAAAGTTGGGTTTGACTACCACACCCCATCCAAAACCTTATCAACTTCATTGGCTTAATGATGATGGGGATATGGTGGTCAACCAACAAGTGGAAGTAGAGTTTTCCATAGGGAACTATCAAGATAAAGTTAAATGTGATGTAGTTCCTATGGAGGCTTGTCATATTTTATTAGGTAGGCCATGGCAATTTGATAAACAAACTCATCATGATGGCCTAACTAATAAAATAACTTTCACACATAAGGGTAAAAAGTTTGTGCTTCATCCTTTATCACCTTCACAAGTGATAGAAGATCAAGTACAAATGAAGGCCAAACGTGAGCAAGAAAAAGGAAAACAAAAAAAAGTTGAAAAAAAAAAAAAAACTTCTAAAAATTGATGAAAAGGAGGATTCTAGAGAGATTAATGTTCCCTCTCTAGAGATAGTTCAAGAAGAGAATTTTCAATCAAAACCTTTGCATAAAACTTCTCTCTTTCTTGAATCATCATCTCATATCCTCATGTGTAGAGGAACATTAACTTGCACTGCCACATCTTCTTTGGAAACTACTCTACCTCTTGTGGTTAAAAACCTTTTACAAGAGTTTGATGATATATTTCCCAAGGAAGGCCCAATTGGACTTCCTCCTTTTAGGGGAATAGAACATCAAATAGATCTTGTGCCTGGGGCTAGTCTTCCAAATAGACTAGCCTATAGGACCAATCCACAAGAAACCAAGGAGATAGAGAAGCAAGTACATGAGTTGTTGGAGAAGGGCTGGATTCAAAAGAGTCTAAGTCCTTGTGCTGTACCAGTCATATTGGTGCCAAAAAAAGATGGAAAATGGAGGATGTGTTGTGACTGTAGAGCCATCAACAACATCACCATAAAATATAGGCACCCAATTCCTAGGCTTGATGACATACTTGATGAATTGCATGGGTCATCCATGTTTTCCAAAGTAGATCTTAAAAGTGGTTATCACCAAATTCGAATCAAAGAAGGTGATGAGTGGAAAACCTCTTTTAAAACTAAATTTGGACTATATGAATGGTTGGTAATGCCTTTTGGGCTTACTAATGCACCTAGTACATTCATGAGGCTCATGAATCATGCCCTTAGGGATTGCATTGGTAGATTTGTAGTTGTTTATTTTGATGATATTTTAATCTATAGCAAAAGTTTAAGTGATCATGTTGATCACCTAAGACAAGTTTTCCTTGTCCTTAGGGACAATCACTTGTTTGCCAATGTGGACAAGTGCACTTTTTTGTGTGGATAATGTTATATTCTTAGGGTTTGTGGTTAGCAAAAATGGGGTTCATGTGGATCCCGAGAAAATTAAAGCCATCCAAGAATGGCCTATTCCTACTAATGTTAGTGAAGTTAGGAGCTTCCATGGATTGGCAAGCTTTTATAGGAGATTTGTTCCTAACTTCTCTACATTAGCTTCACCTCTCAATGAGTTGGTGAAGAAGGATGTGGTCTTTGAATGGACGGATAAACATGTAGACCCCTAAAATTGTCCGGGTCGGAAATAAAGCTTGAAGACTCTCGAAGACTGAAGGAAGATCAGCCAGAAGGACTTCCAGAAGGCCCAAGGAGGGTTCTCTATAGGTCTAGAGGTCTTAGGATAGTTAAAATAAGAAAAGTGGGAGGAATGAAGCCCAATACGGCCTCCCAGAGGTTCAGTACGGCCGTATTGAGCATTTCGAACTACAATACGGCCGCAGCGAACTCAGTACGCCCGTATTGAAGTCTTTGAACTTCAATACGGCCGTACTGAATTCAATACGGCCGTATTGAAGTTCAAAACTTCAATACGGCCGTATTGAAGTTCAAAACTTCAATACGGGCCGTATTGGACCCAGGGGCCGTACTACGCCTCATCCCTATAAATAAGACGTCATTTGGACGTCATTGGACACTTGGACACTAAGTTTTAACCCACTTCTTGAGTATTCTGGGTTTTTTTGAGCAGTGCTCTGCCTAGAAATCACTCGGAGAGTTGATCCGACGAAGTTTTTGAGTTCTGAGCATTTTGCTTGAGTCTCGAACTAAGTCGAAGGGAAATCCATCGGATTTCCAAGTCAAAAATTATTTTAGGAAGGAGCGGGCTTGTAGAGTCAGGGAACGCCAAAAAGCTTCCCAATTTCTGTTTAAATACATAGAAAAGCACGCTTCAAAGGTTTCCTTCTTAAATCCTTTCTTTTACTGCTTTCTGATTGTTGCATATTTAAATTCGTCATCATGTAGATATTTAATTTATAATCGCTTATAATAAATAGGGGTAATTTAGTAATTTTACACTATTATTAATGAAATAATCTGTCATAGGGAACCCGAAAGGGGCGTTGTGGGGTGCTAACACCTTCCCCGCACGTAACCGACTCCCTTACCCAACTCTGGTTGTAATGGCCAAGGTTGATTTGCGAAAATCAATTGCCTTATCCCTTTTTCCAATGTTTTGAGTAAAACATTGGTGGCGACTCCAAGAACCCTACTTTGCGAAAACCACTAATCCATGGAGGGTCCCGCTTGGGATTAATATGGATTGGTGAACCATTTTAATAAAATTGTTAGTTCGACAAGGTCTCAGTTTGAGAATAAGTCGTTCTAACAATCCACTTTTTTCAAACTCTTAAAAAGAGTCCGACCATCGTCGCGAATGCCAAGGTCCGTTTCGGCGGGTGGCGACAGATGGCGACTTCACTGGGGAAGCCTCGAGAGTCAATCCCATTTAGTGATGGATTATTTCTAAAATGATAGTCTAAAATTACTTCATTACCCCTTACTTGTATGATAATATGTTTTATCTATGTGGCTTTTAATAACTGTTGAATGTTTAAATTTTTGCAATTGTTTGAAATAACAACTGCACACAAACCTTTGCACACAACAGTTCCCTCTATACCCGGGGGCATGAGTGGTAATCCATAGGGAGTGGATGTTAGTACGGCCGGTTGTCGAATGGGTCTATAGGTGCCCGCAGACCGTTGTCGGAAAACATCACTCAAGGTGATAACCATGAACTCAAGTCCGACAGTGCGTTGGAACTTTCCATCGGCTTACGACGAGAGGAATTGGGTCCCTATAATGGGGGCACCTTGGGGGCCTCAGACCAGTGAGAACAGTTAGAACCTCCTTGAATATGCACTTTTCTGCAGGATACCCCTACGTCGTGATTCGCTCGTGACTGTTCGTGGATGAGTGAATTGTTTGTGCATTGTTTATGTGACATTGTTTGAGCATACATTGCATTATTTAAACATAGAACATTCCCTTTTTAAATAAGAATAAATGGGAATAAGAATCTTCCATTACATGGTGTTAACATCTACCATCATCACATTCATGTAGGTAGTTTCCCTTTTCACCCAAAAAATAATAAAAAATAAAAATATATACAAAACAAAATACCCGAAAAAAAGAAAAAGGGTTATTTATCCAAACTAAGCAATATCATGCATCATCTTAGGAGCATCCCGAAAACATGATAAATGCTTAGTTGAATAAACACAATGCATGCATATTCAACGTCATCATCTCATATCATGCATTCTTATTATAGATCATGGAGGGATCTAGGAGTCATTCATTTGCATACATCCCTCCTAGTAATTCATTAAATAACATTAATAAAAAGAAAGAATTAATTGATGCGTATGTTCAAAGATGGATCACACGCCGTTCGTTATTAAGTGTAAGCCAACAACCGCGCCAAGCGAACGCACATCAAATCCGTTGTTGGTAATCAAGACGAATAAAG
The DNA here is from genome assembly GCF_000230855.2 of Cajanus cajan. NCBI lineage: Eukaryota > Viridiplantae > Streptophyta > Magnoliopsida > Fabales > Fabaceae > Cajanus > Cajanus cajan. The sequence continues at coordinate 41,103,433 of NC_138524.1, forward strand.
GGGAAGGTCCGACACCATTAAGGATCACTGCTCCAATGCCTTTCCCTTACAAATCAAATAAGGCTGTGCCATGGATATACGACATCCATTCTTCTGCCGACAGCGATATCTCCAACATCGCTGGACTTGGGGGCATGACTAGGAGTGGCAGGATCTACACTCCCGAAGATCTTCATGATAAGGCTCCCAAGAATAAAGGAAAAGAAAAGGAGAAAACTGAGGAAAATAAAGAATCCGAGGAGGAGACAGACGAGCTGTTAAAATATATCCGACAGAGCGAGTACTCCATCATGGATCAACTTCATAAGACGCCAGCAAAGATTACTCTGTTGTCGTTGATCCTATGCTCCGAACAAGCTCTGTTGAAAGTCTTGAACGAGGCATACGTGTCGCACACTATCTCCCAAGACAAGTTTGAGGGGATTGTTAGTCACATCACGGCTAATGATCACCTCTCTTTCACCGATGAAGAGATCCCCGCTGAGGGACCGAACCACAACAAGCCCTTGCACATCTCTGTAAAGTGCAAGGAATATCACATCGCTAAAGTCTTGGTGGATAATGGATCTTCCTTGAATGTGATGCCAAAAAGAACGTTCGATCAAATGGCAATCAAGGGAGTCCAAATGCGCCCGAGCAACATGATCGTTCGAGCCTTCGATGGTTCTAAAAGAGAAGTGGTGGGAGAGATCAATCTTCCAATCCAAATTGGACCCACTATCTTTAATGTCGAATTCCAAGTGATGGACATTACTCCCGCATACAGCTGTCTGCTCGGCCGACCTTGGATTCATGATGCGAAAGCTGTTCCCTCTACGCTCCACCAGAAAGTCAAATTCATAGTGGGTGACAAGCTGGTGACTGTACAAGCTGAAGATGACATACTCATCAGCAAGCCATCCACGATACCTTACGTGGATGCAGCAGAGGAAGCTCTAGAAACCGCCTTCCAAGCATTGGAGATTGCCAATGTCGAAACGTTTCCCCGAGAAATGAAGAAGGTAGCCTACATGCTCACCAAGAATGGATACTTGCCTGGACAAGGACTTGGCAAGGATTCCCAAGGGATTCCCGAGCTACCCATTATCAAGGATAATCCGGGGAAACAAGGGTTAGGATACAACCCTAATAAAGATCAAAGGACGAAGAGGAATCAAGATCCTTCTCGACGTTCTTTAAGCCAGATCTTTAGGAAGGCCGGTTCACAAGCGTCAAGGCCGGTCGTCGTCATCAAGTGCTCTTCTCCTTCCGATAGGGATGTATAGACCTGATGACTATTAGAGATTACTCCTCGGGGACAGCCCGACCCCCGAGCCTCGATAGGGCACATGTTTCCACTATGATTATAATAAAATCATTCTTTATTATTTCTCATTGCTTCTCTTCTTGCTTATAATAAAATTCTAAACCACATTATTTTAACCCTGTTTGAATAAGCATGAATGAGGTTTAAATTGTCTTAATAATAATAAACCCGCATCATTTTTATGTGGAAGAGTGTGTGACAACTTGGAGCACCTTCCCTTGGCCTCGACAAGTGCCATCATGGATAAAAAGAAATCCTTTAAAATAAAAGAAGCTCGGCAGGAAACCCAAAAAGGGGGCTGCGCAAAAATAAGAGCAAAAGACCCGCTAGGAATCCCACGAAAGGGTAACCTAGGCAAAAGTTAGGGTTGCAAAAATAAACAAAAACAAAGGTCCGCTAAGACACCACAAAAGGGTGTTTTAGGCAAAAATGAGGACAATCAAAAAGCGAAAATAAATCCATGATGGTACCATGAACCGAATTCAAAAAGAAAGGTTCAAAGGAAAGCTATCTAAGTTGTCAAATCACAACATCAAATAACAAGACTTTCTTAACTTCATAAGTGTTTAATCAAACAAGCCTAAACACATAAGCGTACCTTGGCCAACCATTCTTACAAAAACCATTTTTGAAAAATAAATCCCCTCTAAAACACAAACTTCAGAACAAAAATATCTTTCCTTTCTTCTCTCTTGTCCCAAACGATTTTAGGATAATCTAGTGGAAACATGGAGATATAGTGGTCAATAGGAGGGTTGACACGTCTTCTAAAGGAAGGGGAGGATCACTGGGTTGATGACGCCCATCTCAATATAACACGCATCATTCCTCAGTTACAGAAATCGGCAACGCACAGCCCGTCTAGAGGAATGGCAAAAATCCAAACAGAGAAGCGCATCGGTTAATTCTTTTGAAAAAATAAATCAAATAGAATTAGGTGCATCATACCGCATACATGCATACAGATGATAGGTGTACTGGAAGATCACTTATTCTCTGTTTATTGAAAAAATAAACAAAAAAACAAAAAACAAAAAAACAAAAAAACAAAAAATAAACTTCAGAAAAAAAAACAAAAAAAAACAATGCGCCCGTACCATGTTCAGTACACCCGCACTGAAATTAGGGTTACGAACAAATTTTCAACTCAATACGGGCGTACTGAAATGGATACGGCCGTATTGGCCATAAAGAAATTTTCAAAGACCTCATCATGAGGCAATCGCATAAAATAGAAAAAATAGGAAAAATTGCTTGTGTATGACAGCAGAAAAATCGACGAAAAGGCAATCTGTACAGAAAAAGCCAAAAACGACAAAAAAGGCAAAAATACAGAAAAAGCCGAAAATCGACAAAAAAAAAAAAAAAAAAAAAAAATCAGAAAATCCAGCAATCATGCAGAATAATTGAGCCTGGAGAGGCTTGCCGAAATAATACTCTCTCAGAATAATTGAGCCTGGAGAGGCTTGCCGAAATAATACTCTCTCAGAATAATTGAGCCTGGAGAGGCTTGCCGAAATAATACTCTCTCAGAATAACTGAGCCTGGAGAGGCTTGTCGAAATAATACTCCCACAGAATAATTGAGCCTGGAGAGGCTTGTCGAAATAATACTCCCCAAGAGACATCTCCGCTTGCACTCTTGGGCTGAACAAAAAATCAATAAAACGTACAAGAATAACCGAGCCTGGAGAGGCTTGCCGAAATAATACTCCCACAGAATAATTGAGCCTGGAGAGGCTTGCCGAAATAATACTTGTACCGGAAGGTCCCTATCGGTCACGTTGACCAACACGTGCCATTTCGTCAGACACCTATGCATAGCCACGTACAAGCATCATCATCAACGTCGGGAAGATTCGGCACAGGGCGGCGTCATCGGTGGTGCTTAAGGTGACCTGAGTCAGGAACACGTCAACGTGTTCATCTGGGTCGGTGATTCCATCGTACTTGTCGAGAGACAAGGACTTCCAGTTGTCAAGGAGGGCGGATTGCATGATATTGGGTGTAAAGGGGTGCCGGTGGGATGCCGTCGGCGTGGGCTGTAACGGTCGGCTAGCCGAGGCATGGGCGGCAGGGGCAACAGAGGTGTAAGGGACCGAGGTGTGCTGGCCATGCGAATGGAACGATCCTTGAGTATGGGTTGTCTCGGAGGGCTTCCACGTATGATCACGGTACTGGCTCTTGAGGGCGATGTTTTCCGCCCGTAGTGCAGCCATTTCGGCCGCGTCTCTCTCCCGTTGTTGCTTCATGGCGGCCATCTCCTCCTTCATCTGTCGCACCATACTATTCAAGTTTGTTTCTTCTGTCGTTTCGGCCCCTGACTGATGCTCGTCTTCAGACTGGTGTTCTTCCACGTTATTCTTCCTCGTTTTCACCATGCTTTCTTCTAACAATAAATCTCGAATTTGCTCTCGGTTCGGCCCCACGGTGGGCGCCAAAATGTACCTGTCTGAGGGCACACTCCTGTTCTTCCTGGTGAAAGGGGGACCGAATAAGAGCTCTAACGATGTCTTCAAAAGTGGGGGGAGGTACCTGCAAAAGGTACTCCGACGCTCAAGTTAGTATATGCACGAGTATCTAGGTTAAAAATGAACAGTGACATACCTTGTTACGTGTGACCTATTTATAGCATCTGACATGGGCCTGAGCGTGATGGGCCCTATCAGATGTTTACCAAATTAGGTAATACGGTACTAATCGGTCGTTTAGGCTTTAATCATATACTTACCTTTCTTGACTGTGATTACTTGTTATGACTCGCCTAACCCTTCGGCAAGAGGCCGAGCCGTCTAATCAATACTAGTCGGAGCGGCAAATGACCGAACCGTCAAGTCCGTATACGGTAGCCTGTATACTTCCGGTATGTTCTATGTCGGCACGGCACCTGACCGAGCCGACTCGATGAATGATGATGGTCCATATTTGCGTTAACCAGCCTGATGTCGGTTCTCGGCCTCATGCCGAGCCGACGTTGATGATGATGCTTGTACGTGGCTATGCATAGGTGTCTGACGAAATGGCACGTGTTGGTCAACGTGACCGATAGGGACCTTCCGGTACACAAGCCCCCCAGCCTTGAGGAGGGAAGCGACGCAAAGGGTTAACTGTGCTGATTGGGGTACAACGAAAGACTCAGGAATGTGTAGGGTTATGATTAAAGTGCCTCTCTAAGGCGTAGCTGGTAAGAATTGACGCATAACTGACACATTAATTACGCGTGAGGGATTACAACTGCTGATGGGATGTGAAGGGTTGCCATCATTAGGCGTTTAATGGCGCATGCTAGGAGGTGTGGAACACGAAAAGTTGTATCCGTTGGGCTTCGCTGAAAGGACGAGCGTTGAGCTGGTTCACCCGGCTCCCGGCCAACTCGATCGACTCGTTTGGCACCCTAGCTTCCCAGTTTACCATCCAGTTCGCTACAAGTCGACCACACCAGTTGACTTCTCTATCACTGGTTAGTATCCGTCAGGAGAGGAAGGAATCACTTCGGGCGTTCATGACCCGTTTCAACAATGATGGAAGAGCATGGGCTAAAGGCCCAACCACTAGAGCTATGGCCAGGAGGTTACTTGAAGATTTGACTGCTTCAGAGCTTGGTGGGCCCGATGGGCTTGGTGGGCCTAGGGTGCTTCTTACTTGGGCTTAATTGATTATACACCATGTTTAATTGTACTTTCTTAGTTTAGGAATCTAGTTTCATGTTGGTCTTGTATTTTGACCATAGAGTAGGGTTTAGGCTAGTTGGGCCTAGTTTTGGGCTTCATGGGCCTTTGGGTTTTTGGTACCCAATATTGGGCTCATTATTTTCCTTGTAATATTTCCTATTGATTGTATTCATTAGACCATTGTATTTTGGTCATTAGAATAGGATTATATGAAGAAAACATTAATAGGAGAATTAGGTTTCATTTAGACATCATTTAGAAGTAATTTGAGTTGAATTTGAGTCACATGGTTTGCATGGGATGGATCCGGCCATGTGAGCTCCAAATTCACCTCAAATCACTTCTAAATGACTCCTAAATGAGGGTAGCATCTGAATTAGTCACGTTGGAAGCCAAAGTTTGAATTTCAAATTCAAACTTGAAATTCAAACTAGGCGCCAATTTGGTTGATTTGAAATTGCCGCCCAAAGTTAACCTAATTGCTTCCTATAAGTGTATCTTTTCCCACCTTTTGTAAACACTTTTGAATATATGAGATATCTGAATTGAATTCAGCCATTCAAGAGTCACCGAAATTCCAAGAGAGAGAGCTTTAGAGAGTGCCTTCAAATTCCTTAGGAAAACCTAGTTTCCTTCCCTTTGAAGTGTGCAATCCCTTGTAGCTTGAGCTTGGATACTTCCTTCTATGGATTAGGTCTTCTAATCCGCAATTCCTCATCCATTTTGAGCTTCCATTCATTCGGTCTACATCTCCTTTGAAGAAGATCCGTGCCTAGAAGAAGCTTGGAGGAGTTCACATCTTCATTTCTCCTACTACTTCTATCATTTTTTGGTATCAAGAGCAAGGTCTTCAAGGAGATAAGTTCTTCACCTTGTTTTGGTCCGAATATTTTGTGTTCTTTGTGTTCTTATGTTTGTCTTAATTGAGTTTCAATTCGGATCTATATTTTGATGTTATTGAGTTCATAGATCCATTGTTGATTGTCTTGAATTTTTCTTCCATAATCAACTTGTAGGAACTATTTGCTTTGTGCTAATTTTGAGTTTATTTTGAGTCTCTCCATTCCTTGTATGTGTCCGTGATTGGACCTCATGCATTGCATTTAGATTTTGTTTTTAAATCTTTGTTTTGTCTTAGAAGTTTGTGTTTAGTCCTTACTTGTTGCAAATTCCTTGAATAGCATGTTTAACCTAGTTTTATTTTGAGTTTTGTGTCCATATTTTGCTTTCGGTTTACCTATTGTTCTTGCCTCCTATATGTGCTTTTTCTTTTGCCTTATTGTGTTCATAACTTGCTATTAGTTCTAGTAAGTTTCTTTAGAGTTAGGTTTCTATTATGTTCTTAAGTTTTCAAATCACATTCCATTGAAAAAAACTTATAAAAATTTTGTGATTCAAAAATTTCAAGTGTAAACCTACTTCTAGTGCACTCTTCTTGTGGATTCAAATTTTAAAAAAAATTAGAGGCTGAAAACAGAGATAAAACAGAGCCTAAAGTGTTCAAAAGATCAAAAAGAAAAGAGTTCAAAGGAATCCAAACCAAAAACCTAAAGACTAGTGCACTAGTTATTCAAGTTACTTGAAATTTGACCTAATTTTTGGCTGATTTATATTCTCGGTTTCTATAGCTTGGAATCTTTAAAAATTTTGAAACAAAAGGCAAATTTACTCTCTGGACTCTTAATTTGATATTGAAAAAAAAGAAAGAATTAAAAAAAATAGAGAAAGAAAATTAAAAGGAAAAAGCCGAGAGGTATACAAGTTGAAAAACCTACTTGATTCCTTGTTATTGTTTTGGCTACTACTTTTGCTATACTTGTCCAATTGTCTTCAAATTTTTTTTGATTTGTTCATCTATTCTAGTACCTATCTAGGAACTCTTCTCTCTGAGTGCTAGCTTTTATTTGGAGTCTTAATTTTCAGTTTTACTTGTTGAACTTCTTTGAGTCTTGTCATATACACATATTACTCTTAATTTTGGTATAAGCTTTTCAAATTGTGCTTTGTTGCTTGTCTAGTTTTCTTTCAATAATTTCCTGTGCTGGAAGTGGCCTTAAATCCTTGCTCAAGGATCAAGCATTGCTCAACAAAGAGTAGGAAAAATTTTGGACACTATAATCACCAAATTTGACCTAATTTAGTGACCAAAATCCTCCTAAATCTCCTTCACTTGAGTGACCAATTCCTTCACCTTGTGAGGCAGCCACCTTAACCTCTTTGTTGTGTTTCTTTTGCAGGTTCAGGAGCAGCATATTTAAGGATTAGTGGCGGATTAAACACTTGGTTAAGTGTTGGAAAAGTTGAACACAAAACCGCCACTAATTGGTCACCAAAGCCGCCACTTTATTGTTTTTTTTAGGCTAGTTTAATTTTTGTCAATTCTCTTGTATTTTAAACCAATTTGTAAAGCTTGGAGGGAGTATTAAGAAGCTGGTCAGGTATATCTACATCCTTGATAGACTCTCACGTGTAGTACTAGTGGAAGTGGCTTGGAAATTTCATATGTTTCAAGCTTCCACTTAGGATATCCGACTAGTTGCTTAACTTGCTTCTTTTAAGTTTTCTTGTACTTAATTGCTTTACTTTGTTGCATATAAACGTCTAGACTTGTGTAGTTTTATTTGCTCACGTTTAGTTAAGTGTCAAAAACAAACAAATTGTGAAAAAAAGCATACAAAAAAAATTTTTGTGAAAAGTTTTGAGGAATTGGAAATACCACAAAGGAGTTTAGTGATTTCCACTTGAAAAGGCTTGGTTATTAAGTGGCTCTTTGTAGCTCACCTCCCTTGATAGTGCAACTTGTACACTTAGACTTCCAAGTGCTATTTTCATTCCTAGAAAAGACCAAAAACATTTTATAACTTTTTGCATAGCATACAAATTCTTTTGCTTAACCATGAGTCATCATTCTCAAGGTAGTAGTGACTTTGATACTCCTAAAAGTTTTGAAAGAATTGTCAAGGAGGTTGAAGCACTAAAACTTTGGAAAAATGATGAGATGCTTCAAAAACAAAAAGAGAAACTTGAAAAAGAAGTACAAATCATGGCTTTGGAACAAGAAATCCAAAAGATTAAGCAAAGGGAAGAAAAACTTTTAAAAAGATTAAATAAAAATAAAAGTCCAAAAGGTTCTTCTAGGAGCTCAACCAAGAGCTCCAATGATTCTCAAAATCAAAATAATGATGGTAGTATCCAAATGGATGCTTACTATCAACCAACACCTAGGAGAGTCATTAAAGAACACAAAGTGAGGGAATCAAGGGTTGATCTCCCTTACTTTCATGGAAAAGATAATGTGGACACCTACTTAGATTGGGAGATGAAAGTGGAGCAAATCTTCACTTGTCATCAAGTAGGTGAGGAAAGAAAAGTTCCTTTGGCCACCCTAGCTTTTCAAGGACAAGCCATGTATTGGTGGACATCCTTGGAAAGAGAGAGAAGACTTCACAATGATCCTCCCATCACTTATTGGAATGAGTTGAGGAGTGCTATGAGAAGAAGGCACATACCTTCTTATTATAGTAGGGAGCTTATGGATAAGCTCCAAAGGCTCCAACAAAAGGGTATGAGTGTTGAGGAGTATAGGCAAAAGATGGAGTTATATCTCATGAGGGCTGGGATAAGGGAAGAAGAAAGATTGACCATTGCTAGATTTCTAAGTGGTCTTAATTTTGACATAAGAGATAGAGTTGAGTTACTCCCTTATAGGGACCTTGATGATTTGGTCCAACTTTGTATAAGGGTGGAACAACAAAATTTGAGAAAATCTTCTTTTAAAGGAAAAACTCAATCTAGTTCTTATGTTAAGAAAGACTACAAGAGGGAGGGTCAATTTGATTCCTCTAAGAAATTTGGTAAAGGTCTTGAAAAAGATAAAGAAAATGAAAAAGAGAAAAACAAAAATAATGTCACTTCTAGTAGTAAGACTAGTGACATCAAATGCTTTAAATGTCTTGGGAGAGGCCATATAGCTTCTCAATGCCCCACTAAAAAGGTGATGATTTTGAAAGGGGAAGACGTTTATAGTAGTGTTGATGAAACTAGTACTACCACTTCAAGTGATAGTGAAACTAGTGAAGAAGATCATCACATTGAAAGTGCATATCCTTATGATGGTCAACTTCTCATGGTTAGAAGGCTTCTAGGAAGCCAACCTCATGAGCCTCATCTTTCACAAAGGGAGAACATATTTCACACAAGGTGTAAAGTTTTAGATAATGCTTGTTCTCTCATTGTGGATAGTGGGTCTTGTTGCAACTGTTGTAGCACAAGGTTGGTAGAGAAGCTTGGTCTTACTATTATTCCTCATCCGAAACCATATCAACTTCATTGGATTAATGAAGATGGGGATATTAATGTTAATCAACAAGTGAAAGTCAAGTTCTCTATTGGAAACTATGAAGACCAAGTGGTTTGTGACATAGTTCCAATGGAAGCTTGTCATATTTTGTTGGGAAGGCCATGGCAATTTGACAAGAAAACCATGCACAATGGCCTTACCAATGAAATTACTTTCACTCATAAAGAAAAGAAGTTTGTACTTCATCCTTTGTCTCCTTCACAAGTGATAGAGGATCAAGTACAAATGAAAAAGAAAAGAGAAGAAGAAAAAAAAAACTTGAATAAAAAAAAAGAAAAGAAGGAAAAGAAGCATAAGTTTTCAAAGAAGGATGAAGAGAAATCTTTTCCAAAAGAAGGAATTCAACAAAAACCTTTAAAAGAAACTTTGATTGTTAAAAAACCTTCTTACATTCTTCTTTGTAAAGGTATGCTTCAGTGTCATAATTTAAGTATTGAACTTAGTTCTTTATCTCCTCAAGTTTCTCATTTATTAAAAGAATTTGATGATATATTCCCTAGTGAAGGTCCACAAGGCCTTCCTCCTTTTAGGGGTATAGAACATCAAATTGATTTTGTACCTGGGGTTAGTCTACCCAATAGACCAGCCTATAGGACAAATCCTCAAGAAACTAAGGAGATCGAGAATCAAGTCCATGAATTATTGAATAAGGGTTGGGTACAAAAGAGTTTGAGTCCCTGTGCTGTGCCTGTATTGTTAGTGCCCAAAAAAGATGGAAAATGGAGAATGTGTTGTGATTGTAGGGCCATTAACAATATCACAATCAAGTACAGGCACCCAATCCCTAGACTTGATGATATGCTTGATGAGTTACATGGTGCTTCCATATTTTCTAAAATTGATCTTAAAAGTGGTTATCACCAAATAAGAATTAAAAAGGGTGATGAGTGGAAAACTGCTTTTAAAACCAAATTTGGATTATATGAGTGGTTAGTTATGCCTTTTGGTTTAACTAATGCACCAAGTACATTCATGAGGCTTATGAATCATGTCTTGAGAGAATGTATAGGAAAATTTGTGGTTGTTTATTTTGATGATATATTAATCTATAGTAGGTCTCAAGATGATCATTTAGGACATCTTAGAGAAGTTATGATGATCCTTAGGGAAAACCAATTATTTGCAAATCTTGAAAAATGTACTTTTTGTGTGGATCATGTGGTTTTCCTAGGGTTCATTGTAAGCACAAATGGGGTTCAAGTGGATCCCGAGAAAATTAAAGCCATTCAAGAGTGGCCAAAGCCTAAAAATGTTAGTGAAGTTAGGAGTTTTCATGGTTTAGCAAGTTTTTATAGAAGATTTGTACCTAACTTCTCTAGCATTGCTTCACCCTTGAATGAGCTTGTCAAAAAAGATATTTTATTTGAATGGACTTCCAAGCATGACCAAGCATTTCAATTACTTAAAGATCACCTTACTAATGCACCCATTCTAGCTCTACCTAATTTTGAAAAGACTTTTGAGCTAGAATGTGATGCATCAGGAGTTGGTATAGGAGCTGTGTTATTGCAAGGAGGACACCCCATTGCATATTTTAGTGAAAAACTAAAAGGTGCCTCCCTCAATTACCCTACCTATGATAAGGAGTTGTATGCCTTGGTTAGAGCTTTACAAACTTGGGAACACTATCTTGTGTCCAAAGAGTTTGTCATCCATAGTGACCATGAGTCACTTAAATATTTAAGAGGTCAAGGTAAATTAAATAAGAGACATGCCAAATGGTTAGAGTTTCTTGAACAATTTCCATATATTATTAAATTCAAGAAAGGAAAATCCAATGTTGTAGCTGATGCTTTATCTAGGAGACATACTTTGCTTGTGTCCCTAGGAACTCAAATTCTTGGATTTGATAATATTAGGGAATTGTATGAAGAAGATCTTGAATTTGGTGTTAATTATAAAAAATGTCAACAAAAAGCTTTTGATGGTTTCTATATGGCTGAGGGGTATTTATACAAAGAAGGAAGATTGTGTATACCCCAAGGATCTATTAGGAAACTATTAATTAAAGAGAGTCATGAAGGTGGGCTTATGGGGCACTTTGGTGTTGATAAAACCCTTAGTTTGCTAAAAGAAAAATTTTATTGGCCCCATATGCGAAAAGATGTCCAAAGGCATTGTTTTAGATGTTTAGCTTGTTTACAAGCTAAGTCTAAAGTAATGCCTCATGGAACATACACACCTTTGCCTGTTGCTTCTTCTCCTTGGGTGGATATTAGCATGGATTTTGTGCTAGGTTTACCTAGAACCCAAAGGGGAATGGATTCTATTTTTGTGGTAGTGGACCGTTTTAGTAAAATGGCTCATTTTATTCCATGCCACAAAGTAGATGATGCAAGCAACATTGCAAAACTCTTCTTTAGAGATGTGGTTAAACTTCATGGACTTCCTAAAACTATAGTTTCAGATAGAGATACAAAGTTTCTAAGCCATTTTTGGCGTGTCTTATGGTCAAGACTAGGAACTAAACTCCTCTTTTCAACTACTTGTCATCCTCAAACAGATGGCCAAACTGAGGTAGTGAATAGATCTCTGTCTACTATGCTTAGGGCAGTCCTAAAGGGTAATCACAAATCTTGGGATGAGTTTTTACCTCATATTGAATTTGCCTACAATAGGGTAGTTCATAAAACTACCAATATTTCTCCTTTTGAGGCTGTTTATGGGTTTAATCCTTTAACTCCTTTGGACTTGATACCTCTCCCTAATGTTGAACATTTCATTCATAAGGAAGGGGCTTCAAGGGCTGATTTTGTTAAGAAACTTCATGAAAGGATTAAAATTCATATTCAAAATCAAAATGAGAAATATGCAAAACAAGGAAGTAAAGGCAAGAAGTCTATGATCTTCGAGGAAGGTGATTGGGTTTGGCTTCATTTAAGAAAAGAACGTTTTCCAAATCAAAGGAAGTCTAAACTCAGTCCTAGAGGAGATGGTCCCTTTCAGGTCTTACAGCGTATCAATGATAACGCCTATAGACTTGATTTACCCTCTGACTATGGAGTCAGCACCACTTTTAATGTCAGTGATCTAAAACCTTTTGTAGGTGCTAGTGATGATGAGGAAGAGTCTTCAGATTCGAGGACGAATCCTTCTCAAGAGGGAGGGAATGATGGAAGAGCATGGGCTAAAGGCCCAACCACTAGAGCTATGGCCAGGAGGTTACTTGAAGATTTGACTGCTTCAGAGCTTGGTGGGCCCGATGGGCTTGGTGGGCCTAGGGTGCTTCTTACTTGGGCTTAATTGATTATACACCATGTTTAATTGTACTTTCTTAGTTTAGGAATCTAGTTTCATGTTGGTCTTGTATTTTGACCATAGAGTAGGGTTTAGGCTAGTTGGGCCTAGTTTTGGGCTTCATGGGCCTTTGGGTTTTTGGTACCCAATATTGGGCTCATTATTTTCCTTGTAATATTTCCTATTGATTGTATTCATTAGACCATTGTATTTTGGTCATTAGAATAGGATTATATGAAGAAAACATTAATAGGAGAATTAGGTTTCATTTAGACATCATTTAGAAGTAATTTGAGTTGAATTTGAGTCACATGGTTTGCATGGGATGGATCCGGCCATGTGAGCTCCAAATTCACCTCAAATCACTTCTAAATGACTCCTAAATGAGGGTAGCATCTGAATTAGTCACGTTGGAAGCCAAAGTTTGAATTTCAAATTCAAACTTGAAATTCAAACTAGGCGCCAATTTGGTTGATTTGAAATTGCCGCCCAAAGTTAACCTAATTGCTTCCTATAAGTGTATCTTTTCCCACCTTTTGTAAACACTTTTGAATATATGAGATATCTGAATTGAATTCAGCCATTCAAGAGTCACCGAAATTCCAAGAGAGAGAGCTTTAGAGAGTGCCTTCAAATTCCTTAGGAAAACCTAGTTTCCTTCCCTTTGAAGTGTGCAATCCCTTGTAGCTTGAGCTTGGATACTTCCTTCTATGGATTAGGTCTTCTAATCCGCAATTCCTCATCCATTTTGAGCTTCCATTCATTCGGTCTACATCTCCTTTGAAGAAGATCCGTGCCTAGAAGAAGCTTGGAGGAGTTCACATCTTCATTTCTCCTACTACTTCTATCAACAAAGCAGCACTGGAAATTCGCGATTTGAACCCTGCGGTTGCTCTTCATCATCTAACTACTGCCCTAAAACCAGGCCCCTTTGCCAATAGCATCTGTAAAAAACCGCCGACAGACATGGATGACTTGCGCCGACGCGCTGACAAATATATGCAAATGGAAGAATTGGCGGAATTCCGAAGCCAAGCCCGAGCGGAAACATCAGCAAAACCTGAGAAAACGACCGAGACGAACTTTCGCAGCCGTCCTAAAGAACCCCTTCCTCGTGAGAAACATCCCCGAGGGCCGAGATACTCCCAGTATACACCGCTCAATACGAGCAGGACAGCTGTGTTGGAACAAGCACTCGCTTCGGAAATACTCACAGTTCCGAAACGGGCGTCCACCCCCCCGAGGGCCGATACGACCAAATCCTGTAGATACCATCGCAACAGAGGACATTCGACAGAGGAGTGTGCAGCCTTGAGAGATAAGATCGAGGATTTAATTAAACAAGGGCAACTCCAAGGGTTCGTAGGCCAACCCAACTCGACCAGGCATGTTGATCGTCCTAGGCAGTATGAACAATCCAGCCAAAGGAGGGCCGAAACACGTTCGTACCGTGAACGTAGCCGGTCTAGGGAACGGAGAGAGCGAAGAGAGGAAGAACCCTCGACACTGCCTAGACGGGTAATCAACACCATAGCTGGTGGTTTCGCAGGCGGAGGCTCCACCTCATCGGCGCGACGCAGACATCTACGAGCCGTTCGGCATGTACACTCGGTTGAGACATCCCGACCCCACCTACCAACTATCACTTTCACAAAAGATGATTTTAAAGGTATTGATCCAGACCAGGATGATCCAATGGTCATTAGCGTTGAAATTCACAACTGTATTGTACGTAAAACGCTAGTGGACCAAGGCAGCTCAGCCGACATTCTTTATTGGAATACATTCAAGCAGTTGGGGATTCCGGAATCCGAGCTGTTCCCCTATGACGAACCTCTGGTTGGGTTCTCTGGCGAACGAGTACACACGAAGGGATACATCAAGCTGACAACACGGTTCGGGTTCGATGGGGATGAGTACAGTGATATCCCGGTTAAATATGTGGTGGTGCATGCCAATACATCATATAACATCCTGCTGGGTAGGCCGTCACTAAACCGACTCGGCGCAATTGTATCCACACCACATCTGGCAATGAAATTCCCAGGCCGGTCCGGACAAATAGTCACCATCCACGCCGATCAAAAAACCGCCCGAGAATGTTACTTTACCAGCTTACGTTTGCCAAAAATACAGGAAGAAGAGTCAAAGAAGCCGAGAAGAGTACATTCGGTCTCGCAGCAATCGGTTATGGACCTCGACCCCCGAATCAACCAGGATGAAAGGGTAGAGCCCACGGAAGAAAAGCAACCATTTCGAGTCGGCACATCTGATCTCCAAGTCACTTACCTAGGCGCCAACATGTCTCACAAGGCGCAGCTTGCCATTAAGCAAGTGGTCTTGGAAAACAATGACTTATTCGCATGGCAACCATCCGACATGTCTGGCATCGACCCCAATTTCCTGTGCCACAAACTATCCGTCAGTAAGGAAGCTAGACCGATTGCTCAGCGGCGTCGAAAAACTGGTGAAGACCGTAAAGCAGCCATCGAAGAGGAGGTGTCAAAATTACTTGATGCTCGGTTCATCCGAGAAGTGCACTATACAACATGGTTAGCCAATGTTGTTATGGTCCGCAAGCCGAACGGGAAGTGGCGCATGTGTACCGACTACACTAACCTGAATAAAGCCTGCCCAAAAGATGCCTACCCACTGCCAAACATTGACCGACTTGTTGATGGAGCGTCCGGACACCAGTTCTTGTCTTTCTTAGACGCATACTCCGGATATAATCAAATCCGGATGCACCCCCAAGATGAAGACAAGACGGCCTTCATCACTGAATCGGCCAATTATTGCTACCAGGTCATGCCGTTCGGGTTGAAAAATGCCGGAGCCACTTATCAACGTTTGATGAATAAAGTTTTTCATGACCAGATTGGTCGAAGCATGGAGGTGTATGTCGATGACATGGTGGTAAAATCAAGTACCATGGCGGCACATACCCAAGATCTGACCGACGTTTTTAGGGCCCTTCGGCATCATCAAATGCGATTGAACCCCGAAAAATGTGTATTTGGGGTTTCAGGCGGCAAATTTTTAGGGTTCATGCTGTCCAGTCGAGGCATTGAAGCAAACCCCGACAAGTGCCAAGCCATTTTGAATATGAAGAGCCCAAGCACTTTAAAGGATGTACAAAAATTAGCCGGCCGCCTCACCTCCCTGTCCCGATTCCTTCCATGTATGGCCGAAATAGCCAAGCCTATTCTCGTTTTGCTCAAAAAGACTGAAAAATTTAAATGGACTCAGGAGTGTGAGGAGTCATTCCAGCAGTTCAAGACGCGCCTTGGGGCTCCTCCAATCTTGTCTAAACCAATCGGTCACCTAGATATGATTGTGTATTTGGCTATCTCGGGCAGTTCCATCAGTGCCGTTCTGGTACAAGAAAATCAGGGGCAGCAACAACTGGTATATTTTATCAGTCGGACTCTTCAGGATGCCGAACGACGCTACCAGCTGATAGAAAAGGTAGCCCTAGGCCTCATCTACACGGCTCGTCGACTTCGGCAATATTTTCAGAGCCACAAGATCATTATCCGAACCGACTGCCCAGTAGCCAGAATCTTACGCAAACCAGAGATCGCCGGCCGAATGGTAGCATGGTCGGTCGAACTCTCAGAGTTTGATTTGTCCTTCGAACCGAGAGGTCCCGTCAAATCACAGCATCTGGCAGATTTTGTTAACGAGCTTACCCCCCCAGGACACTTTGAAGATGAGCCGTGGACTATGCACGTCGACGGCTCCTCTAATGCTCAAGGTAGTGGCGCAGGAATAATTCTGGCTAGTCTGTCGGGCGTCACAATCGAACAGTCTCTTCGGTTCGGTTTTCGGGCCTCTAATAACCAAGCAGAGTACGAAGCGTTGCTGGCCGGAATGCGGTTGGCAACCGAAATGGGCATAAAAAGAATTATATGCTGCACTGACTCAAAGATTGTGGCCGAGCAAGTTAATGACAATTTTCAAGTCAAGGACTCAAACCTACTGCAATATTACTATTTATTTCAAAAGCTAAAACACAACTTCCGTGAAGTACAGGTTCGGCATATCTTGCGCAATAATAATGAACGAGCCGATCAGTTGGCTCGACTCGCCAGTAGCCGAAAACCGGGACAATTGCGAACCACCATCCACCTTGAGGTTCCTTCCCCAAGTGTAACCACCGAATGCATGACCGTAGATGAAGCACCCTCATGGATCACACCCATTCGGAAATACATCACTCACGGTGAATTACCAACCGACCTGGTGGAAGCAAAGAAGTTGCGCATTCGCGCGGCTAGATACTCTATGATTGCCGAGGATCTCTACAGGCGAGGTTTCTCATCCCCGATGCTGAAATGTATAGATAGCCACCAAGATGACTATGTAATGCGAGAAATCCACGAGGGCATTTGTGGATCTCATTCCGGAGGACGAACGTTAGCAGTCAAGGTTCTGCGTGCAGGTTACTTCTGGCCGACCCTGAAGGGGGATTGTGCCGATTTTGTAAAAAAATGCATTCAATGTCAGAAGTATGGGAACCTCATTCATGCATCGGCCACCGAGCTGCACACCATCAGCTCTCCTTGGCCGTTTGCCATATGGGGAATTGACGTATTGGGACCATTTCCGGTTGCAAAGGGGCAAGTTAAGTTCCTCCTCGTAGCAGTAGATTATTTCACAAAGTGGATAGAGGCTGAGCCGCTTGCTTGCATCTCTGCTGCCAACGTCCAGAAGTTCGTCTGGAAAAACATGGTTACTCGGTTCGGCATTCCATATGCCATAATCTCCGACAACGGTTTACAGTTCACGGATAAAAAATTCAACTCTTTCCTGCAAAACCTCGGCATTCGGCACAGATTCACATCAGTTGAACATCCTCAGTCGAATGGACAGGCCGAAGCTGCTAACAAAGTCATACTCACAGAATTGAAGAAACGACTCGGATCAGCAAAGGGAGCGTGGGCTGAAGAGTTGCCGGAAGTTTTGTGGGCATATCGGTGCACACCTCAGTCTACTACTAAAGAAACCCCTTTTCGCCTAACATACGGTGCCGACGCAATGATACCGGTTGAAATAGGGGAACCATCATTCAGACGGCAACATTTTCAGGAGGACTCCAATGACACATCTCTTCGGGCTGAACTAGATGTTCTTGATGAGGTGCGGGACAAGTCGCAGGTAGTAGCCGAAGCATGCAAGCAACGCATGAGTCGGCGCTTCAATTCTAACCTCAAACCAAGAATATTTCATGAAGGAGACCTTGTATGGAGAGCAACCGGATCGGCAAGGCGCAACCCGTCTGAAGGCAAACTGGCAGCTAATTGGGACGGCCCGTTTCGAGTACGACACGCTCTAGACAACGGAGCATATAAGTTGGAAGAGCTATCCGGCAAAGTTCTCCCGCGAACATGGAACTCTACACACTTGAAGACTTACTATAGCTAGTTGTCTATTTCACAAATTTGTAAACGTTTTAAGGGTGCACTCTTTTCCTTGAACTGGTCTTTTTCCCTCTTAAAAAATAGTGAAAAGAGGTTTTGGCCGGCGAGGTTTTTAACGAGGCATCCATTTATCAATGACAACACGATTCAATCATTCATAATTTATTTTTACAATCATGCATTAAATTATTCAAGTCTTCCCTCCCGAGATGTCTCTCGGCTAAGGATGTGACTTCCAATTATTTAACAAGTCTTCCCTCCCGAGATGTCTCTCGGCTAAGGATGTGACTTCCAATTATTTAACAAGTCTTCCCTCCCGAGATGTCTCTCGGCTAAGGATGTGACTTCCAATAATTTAACTAGTCTTCCCTCCCGAGATGTCTCTCGGCTAAGGATGTGACTTCCAATTATTTAACAAGTCTTCCCTCCCGAGATGTCTCTCGGCTAAGGATGTGACTTCCAATTATTTAACAAGTCTTCCCTCCCGAGATGTCTCTCGGCTAAGGATGTGACTTCCAATAATTTAACTAGTCTCCCTTCCCGAGACACCTCTCGGTCTGGGACAACAAATTTTATCAATTCAATAGTACACAAGATAAATTGGAAAATTAAAAGATGATTTCATTCAGGCGCTATCGGCCTCAGAAAGTACATTCATTGGAGGGCACTACTGGCCCATTCATACACAACAAAAACATTAAAAGAAAATCCTACTAGCCCATCATTCAAGATTGCACCTCAACCTCCCCCTGCACTGGACCATCTTCCGGGGCACCTTCCTCGCACACCGTCTCCTCGTTCGGTCCGGCAACCCGTGCTGGGGCCTCCTCATCCGGTTGCTGGTCCGGGGGGATGGCAGTCATGTCCACTAACTTCCCTTCAAAGAAATCCTTGGACATATCTAGGTGGAAGTCAGGAGGAAAATCGCCGAAGTAGCAGGCTTGACGAGCACATTGGGCGAAACCGGCTTGATGCTGACTGAGAACCTTGGCGCGCGCCTTTTCCTGATAAGCTCCAAAGGCAATCTTTTCAGCTTCCAGCTCCTTGCACAGAACTGTCACCTTCTCAGTCTCGCCCTTTAGAGCAAGTTCAAGACGCTGTACCTTTAAAGCCAAGTCATCGGCGGTCCTTCCGCGGCGGTCCACCTCGGCCTGGTACTTACTGTTAGCCGTTTGGGCGTCAGTCAAAGCAGCCAATGTCTCTTGAAGAGACTTTTCCTGATCAGCTAGCTGTTTGCGCAGCTCATCAGCCTCACCGTTTGGCTGCATGACAATGCTTTGTGCCATGGCCACAGCACGCACTTGGAACTCACAAAAGAAGCTCCATTTTTGCGCCGAACTCATCCGGCTCAGCATCCCCTGGCCTGCCTCAGAGGTCAGGTCTTGACTCAGGAAATCCTGAGCGTTCACATTGCCAGCCAAGAAACTTGGTGCCGACAAGCTTTCGGGAACAGGGAGGCTGGCCACTCGGCGCTGTTTCGCCCGGCGACTCTCTTCCTCGGCCCTAGCATCAGGCCTTCTTTTTTCTGGTTGGGGCCGGGTGGTCTTCTTTGGCCGAGGCGCAGGGCCGACCCCGCTACCTTGACCAGCTGGATTCACGGGCGCGGCGGGCGTAGGCCTATTCGCGGTATTCGACGCCAAGTGGTTTCGAAGCAAGTTGCGAATATCCAAATCATCATGACCCGCCATTATACCTGCACATCATTAGTCAAAATCAATGATAACACTTGAATTCAAACAAGTAGGAAAAATACCATACCGATTAATTCTTCGACTACGTCAGCCGAATCAAACAATCGGACAAGAGGACGGCATGGGAGAGGCCGAGGCAACTTGTCTAAAAATGCAAGACTTTGTCTCTCCTCCGGAGACAGGCGTGATTTGGAAACCGTGTCATATTTGCGCGGCTTCCGGGTCCAGTAGAAGGGAAACAGTGGATTCCCCTCAGTGTCAAAAAAATATTTCTTTCCTGGTTCCGGCCGAATCATCACCTTCATAAATCCCACTTTAAATTTTTTGTAGGAAGTGGTAAAAGGTTGTAGCAGACAGTCACTGTGGCGAATCAAAGACAGCCACTTGGCCTTCCTTGTCGGCCGAGAAGTGTAGAAACGCAAAAATAGATGTGGAGTGGGAGAAAGGCCGAGACCCAGACACAAATGCCTGAACCCTTGCATAGCGGCCCAGGTATTCGGATGAAGTTGACTTGGCGCCACATTCAGCAGCCGAAGTATACCCATGAAGTAATCGTCAAACGGGAGAGATATCTTCAAATCCCGAAACATATAATCATAAACATAGAAAAAGGGATACTTAGAAGTCCCCTGACCCAAATAAACAAAGTCTGGATTTGACACCCCGTCGCCTCGGCACGGTTGAAAGAAGATGGCAGAAGGTTCCTCATCTTCAGGAAAATCTAAAAACTTCACAGCTGATACAAAATCCACAAGAGACTTCTTACTCGTATACCGAGAGTATACACTGCCAACCTCACCATGCACCCATGAGTACCCCGGAGTTGATATGGACGGGAACGTTCTTGACGATTCTCCACCCCGGCTCGGCTGCTCATCAGAACCTACAGCCGATGCAGAACCACTCCCACTTTGAGAACGACCGGACCCAGAAGCCGACCCCACGGAATTGTCCCCATTAGATGCCGAAGTCGAAGGCATATCCTGGTTCGGCGTCACCCTTAACCTAGATTCCCCTTCGTCCCCAGAAGAGTCAATGTTAACAACGTCTAAATTAGCCATTACGTACCTGATGTTTGAGCTTGACCTATCGTTGAGAACACTCGCAAACAGCTTCGGCTCAGAGCAACTAATAAACTTGCACGAAAAAACCCTCCCCTTTGTACCTATTTATAGGCGCCTTTAATAAGCACCTGAAACGACACCCCCTTGTGCATACCGTTGGATCATTTAAATCCAACGGTCCAAAGATATGAAACTCTTCGCATGCGTCAACAAAGCCCAACGGATACAACTTTTCGTGTTCCACACCTCCTAGCATGCGCCATTAAACGCCTAATGATGGCAACCCTTCACATCCCATCAGCAGTTGTAATCCCTCACGCGTAATTAATGTGTCAGTTATGCGTCAATTCTTACCAGCTACGCCTTAGAGAGGCACTTTAATCATAACCCTACACATTCCTGAGTCTTTCGTTGTACCCCAATCAGCACAGTTAACCCTTTGCGTCGCTTCCCTCCTCAAGGCTGGGGGGCTTGTGTACCGGAAGGTCCCTATCGGTCACATTGACCAACACGTGCCATTTCGTCAGACACCTATGCATAGCCACGTACAAGCATCATCATCAACGTCGGCTCGGCATGAGGCCGAGAACCGACATCAGGCTGGTTAACGCAAATATGGACCATCATCATTCATCGAGTCGGCTCGGTCAGGTGCCGTGCCGACATAGAACATACCGGAAGTATACAGGCTACCGTATACGGACTTGACGGTTCGGTCATTTGCCGCTCCGACTAGTATTGATTAGACGGCTCGGCCTCTTGCCGAAGGGTTAGGCGAGTCATAACAAGTAATCACAGTCAAGAAAGGTAAGTATATGATTAAAGCCTAAACGACCGATTAGTACCGTATTACCTAATTTGGTAAACATCTGATAGGGCCCATCACGCTCAGGCCCATGTCAGATGCTATAAATAGGTCACACGTAACAAGGTATGTCACTGTTCATTTTTAACCTAGATACTCGTGCATATACTAACTTGAGCGTCGGAGTACCTTTTGCAGGTACCTCCCCCCACTTTTGAAGACATCGTTAGAGCTCTTATTCGGTCCCCCTTTCACCAGGAAGAACAGGAGTGTGCCCTCAGACAGGTACAATACTCATACAAAATAACTGAGCCTGGAGAGGCTTGCCGAAATAATACTCCCCAAGAGACATCTCGGCTTGCACTCTTGGGCTGAACAGAAAATCAATAAATCGTACAGAATAATTGAGCCTGGAGAGGCTTGCCGAAATAATACTCTCTCATCATAACAGAATAATTGAGCCTGGAGAGGCTTGCCGAAATAATACTCCCCAATTGTACAGAATAACTGAGCCTGGAGAGGCTTGCCGAAATAATACTCTTCAGAATAATTGAGCCTGGAGAGGCTCGCCGAAATAATACTCCCCAGAGATATCTCAGCTTCCACTCACGGGCCAAATTCCCCAGTGAAAGCTATCAAAGCAAGATCAGCAAGATTCCCCAAGGGAGGCTTGATCATCCAAACAGAATATCTAAGTCAAAGGACTTTTGACTTCCTCAGTGGAAGGTAGCTTTCTAAATAATACTCTGGGATACATAAAGTCCTCAAATCCCCATTCGCCTACTTAGAGGCACCCTTTCAAAAAGAAAAAAAATCATCAAAAAGATCAATAACCATTCCCCAAGCGGAATCCGGCACTCAGCCGTGTCGCCACCGGCCCGAAACGGGATTTCGGCATTCGCGAAGGATGGTTGGACTCTTTTATTTGTTTAAAATATGGATTGCTAGAATGACTTATTCTCAAACTGAGACCTCGTCAAACGAGCAATTTTATTAAAATGGTTCACCAATCCATGTTAATCCCAAGCGGGACCCTCCATGGATTAGCGGTTTTCATAAAAGGAAGGGTTCGTGGAGTCGCCACCAATGTTTTACTCAAAACATTGGAAAAAGGGATAAGACAATTGATTTTATAAATCAACTTCGGCCATTACAACCAGAGTTGGGTAAGGGAGTCGGTTACGCGTGGGGAAGGTGTTAGCACCCCACAGCGCCCCTTTCGGGTTCCCTATGACAGATTATTTCTAAAATTAATAGTGCGAAATTACTAAATTACCCCTATTTATTCTAAGCAATTATAAATTAACTATCTACATGATGACAGTTTAAATATGCACACAGAAAGCAGTAAAAGGAAGGATTTAAGAAGAAACCTTTGAAGCGTGCTTTTATATATTAAAGTAAAACTGGGAAGCTTTTTGGCGTTCCCTCGCTCTACAAGCCCGCTCGCTCCCTCCTATAAAATTTTGACTATGGAAATCCGGAGGATTTCCCTTCGACTAGGTTCGATCCTCAAGCAAAATGGCTCGGGGCTCAAGAACTTCGTCGGATCAACTCTCCGAGTGATTTCTAGGGCAGAACACTACTCAAAAACCCCAGAATACTCAAGGAGAGGGTTAAAACTATGTTTCAAAGTGTGTAATGACGTCCAATTGACGTCATATTTATAGGGAACAGGCGCAATACGGGCTCTGGAGCCAATACGGCCGTATTGAAATTTTTGAACTTCAATACGGCCGTATTGAGTTCAATACGGCCGTATTGAAATTCAGAAATTTCAATACGGCCGTATTGAGTTCACTGCGGCTGTATTGAAGCTTCAATACGGCCGTATTGATTTCAGTACGGCCGTATTGAAGTTTCAGAAACTTCAATACGCCGTATTGAGTTCACTGCGGCCGTATTGAAGCTTCAATACGGCCGTATTGATTTCAGTACGGCCGTATTGAAGTTTCAGAAACTTCAATACGCCGTATTGAGTTCACTGCGGCCGTATTGAAGCTTCAATACGGCCATATTAAGTTCAGTACAGCCGTATTGGGCTTCATTCCCTCCACTTTCTTATTTTGAGCTATTCTAAGACCTCTAGACCTACAGAGAACCCTCCTAGGGCCTTCCAGGAGTCCTTCTGGCTGATATTCCTTCAGTCTTCGAGAGTCTTCAAGCTTTATTTCCGCCCCGGACAATTTTAGGGGTCTACAGCTGCCCCCCCTTTACTTAGTCGGACGGCCTTTTGGTGTACCGGCTGACAAGTAAAGGAATTGACCCAATTGTCCGGGTGATGTGCCGACCTTCTGACTTGTAATGTCTTCCGGTGGAAAATTGTTGAGTAGCCTCTCCAGGTTGAGTATTAGTCGTCGCCTCTCCAGGCTCATGCATACCTCGGTGCTCTCGACAACTGGGTAGCTGAGTACTGCCTCTCCAGGCCTGTGCATACCTCGGTGCTCTCGACAACTGGGCAGCTGAGTATTGCCTCTCCAGGCTTGTGCATACCTCCGTGCTCTCGACAACTGGGTAGCAGAGTATTGCCTCTCCAGGCTGGTGCCTACCTCGGTGCTCTCGACAACTGGGCAGCTGAGTATTGCCTCTCCAGGCTGGTGCATACCTCGGTGCTCTCGACAACTGGGCAGCTGAGTATTGCCTCTCCAGGCTGGTGCATACCTCGGTGCTCTCGACAACTGGGCAGCTGAGTATTGCCTCTCCAGGCTGGTGCATACCTCGGTGCTCTCGACAACTGGGCAGCTGAGTATTGCCTCTCCAGGCTGGTGCATACCTCGGTGCTCTCGACAACTGGGTAGCTGAGTATTGCCTCTCCAGGCTGGTGCATACCTCGGTGCTCTCGACAACTGGGCAGCTGAGTATTGCCTCTCCAGGCTGGTGCATACCTCGGTGCTCTCGACAACTGGGTAGCTGGGTATTGCCTCTTAAGCTTTGATATGATTTTGTCTCCACAGTCCACGATGCTGCTTCGACGGTTTTTCTGATTTTGTGCCGCTGAGGGCTGGATAACGCAGGGATCCGTCTAGGGGATGTGCAGTCATTCATAGGTTCCTGTGCCCCAACTTGCATTGCATTGTTGGTACCCATGGGGAATTTCTGTTTCCTTGGGGTGTAGACACAGATGCTCTTCTTGAATTGAGCGATGCCTTATGTTTGGCTGACGTCCTTTGACGTTAGTGGAGTATCCCGGTTATCCTTATTCGGGTATCTCTTTTGGTTTTCTGATTGTGTTGCCTCTGTGTAGGCTGTTATCCGCTGGGGGATTCTGTCATGATGATTTTGTCTCCACAATCCACGATGCTGCTTCAACGGTTTGTTTTTTGATTTTTGTGCCGCTGAGGGCTGGATAACGCAGGGATCCGTCTAGGGGATGTGCAGTCATTCATAGGTTTTTGTGCCCCAACTTGCATTGCTTAGTTGGTACCCATGGGGAATTTCTAACTCCTTGGGGTGTAGACACAAATGCTCTCTCTCTGAGTTGAGCGATGCCTTATGTTTGGCTGACGTCCTTTTGACGTAAGTGGAGTATCCCGGTTGTCCTTATTCGGGTGTCTCTTTTTTTTCAATTTTGTTGCCTCTGGGTAGGCTGTTATCCACTGGGGGATTTTGTCATTGGTTGTGATTAACCTCTTCTGTTAGGCAGATCATCTTGACGCTTGATGTTTGGCTCGATGCCGAATTCCGCTTGGGGAATGATTTATTGATCTTTTTATGATTTTTGCTTTTTGAAGGAAGTGCCTCTGAGTAGGCGAATTATCTTGATGTTTGATGATTGGCTGAAAAAGCCAAATTCCGCTTGGGGAATTGTTATTGATTTCTTTTTTGGGTTTTCCTTTTTGAAGGAGTGCCTCTTGAGTAGGCGACTGGGGATTTGAAGTTCAGTGTTCGGCTGAGTGCCGGATTCCGCTTGGGGAATATTTATTGATATTTTTTGATTTTTTTTCTTTTTGTAGGAACGCCTCTTGAGTAGGCGATTGGGGATTTGGGGACCTTGTGTATCCCAGAGTATTATTTGGGAAGCCTCTACAGGCTTAGCCTCGCTCAGCGCTTTGAGTCGGAGAGCTATCTTCCACTGAGGAAGTGTTAAGTCCTTTGACTTGTATATACTGTTTGGATGATCGCACTTCCATTGGGGATTGCGTCGATTTTGCTTTGATAGCTCTCGCTGGGGATTTTTCCGTGAGCTTGAGCTGAGGTTCCTCTGGGGAGTATTATTTCTGCGAGCCTCTCCAGGCTCAGTTATTCTGCGTACTGTGGAGGATGTGGAGTATTATTTTGGTAAGCCTCTCCAGGCTTTAGTTATTATGTGCAATCTGTTTGTTGGATTTTCTATATCCTTGCCTTTTTTCATTTTCGGCTTTTTCTGTATTTTGCCTTTTCTTCTGATTTGGCTTTTTCTGTATTTTGCCTTTTCTTCTGATTTGGCTTTTTTTCTGTATTTTGCCTTTTTATGTTTTTGGCTTTTGCTGTACAGAAATTAAAAATGTTAAAGAAATTAAATTCAGTTGTTATGAGAGAGTATTATTTCGGCAAGCCTCTCCAGGCTCAGTTATTTTGTAGGAGTATTATTTCGGCAAGCCTCTCCAGGCTCAATTATTCTGAAGGAGTATTATTTCGACAAGCCTCTCCAGGCTCAATTATTCTGTGGGAGTATTGTTTCGGCAAGCCTCTCCAGGCTCAGTTATTCTGAAGGAGTATTATTTCGGCGAGCCTCCCCAGGCTCAATTATTCTGAAAGAGTATTATTTCAGCAAGCCTCTCCAGGCTCAGTTATTCTGAGAGTATTCTTTCGGCAAGCCTCTCCAGGCTCAGTTATTCTGTATGACGCTGTTGATTTTCTGAATCTTTGCATTTTGTTTGCTGCTGTCATACACAAGCAATTTTTCTATTTTTTCTATTTTATGCAATTGCCTCATGATAAGGTCTTTAAATGTGCAATTAATATGTGTGATGCATGCAATACAATTTTTTATTTTTGTTCATTTATTTAGAAAAGTGAGTGGCTCTCCCTATCCTCTTCTTCTTGGAGGACTTTCTGTCATTGACGCGAGGGAGTATTTTTATGAGCCTTTATGCAGGAGATTTATGGATTTTATAGGAACCCCTCCAATTTTCTTTATTTGACCGATTATTAAGAGAGTTTCGTACAATTTTTGAAACATCAATTTAGAGGCATAATCACATGGTCAAGAGAGAAAAGAAATGAATAGATATTTTATTGATATTCGCAAGTGTTTTTACAGAAAGATATACAGAAGGAAATTTCTGAAGAATGGCTGGCCAGGGTAGGCTATATACATTGGGCTTAACAATTATATCTGTAATTGTTGCTCTTTACGTTCCCCTAATTGCTTCGGCCTGAGCCAGGAGTGTAGATGCTGCAAGATTCTTGCTTCTAGAAGATAATCACTTGAATCGCCTTTTGGTTTTCGATTCAAGCGATCGTTGCTTGCTTTGCTTTTACATCTTATTCTTTTGCCCCTAACTTTTGCCTAGGACGTATCCTAGCGGGGATGATTTTGCCGTTGTTTTGCCTAGTACCTTTGTACTGGCGGGCTTTTTATTTTGCCCTAACTTTTGCCTAGGACGCCCTTTTTGGGTTTTCATCCTAGCGGGCCTATGCAAGCAACGTCTTCAAGCATAGTACTTCTTTACCACGTCAGTGTTGACTAAGTATCGAAGTTCTTCTCCATCCATGTTTGTGAGGATCAATGCTCCTCCTGAGAAAGCTCGTTTTACCATGTACGGTCCTTCGTGATTTAGGGCCCACTTTCCGATTTTGTCCTTTTGAGTTGGTAGTAATTTCTTCATTGCCAACTCTCCCTCATGGTAGATTCGAGGGTGGACTTTCTTGTCAAAAGCCTTCTTGATCTTCCTCTGATAGGCTTGACCATGGCATATGGCGTTCAGCCGTTTCTCTGGGATAAGGTTCAACCGGTCGTGTCGGCTTTGAAACCTTTCTGCCTCGGAAAGTTTTGCTTCCATGATTACCCTTATATAAGGTTTTTCGACTTCGACGTGTAGAATTGCCTCCTGAAGTCCTATAATCATGAAGAGCAAAGGGTAACATCTCGTGTCAGTCTTTAAATGAGACAACCATCTTTTACACTATTTTCTCGATGTTCTTATTGGTTGCCTCGACTGCCCCATTCATCTTTGGCCGATATGGGGAAGAATTATGGTGTTGGATCTTGAATTCTTGGCACAGTTCTTCCACCATTTTGTTGTTCAGATTAGATCCATTATCAGTGATGATTTATTTCTCTATGCTTCCACTAGATTATTCTAAAATCGTTTGGGACAAGAGAGAAAAGAAGGGAAAGATATTTTTATTCTGAAGTTTGTGTTTCAGAGGGGATTTATTTTTCAAAAATGGTTTTTGTAAGAATGGATGGCCAAGGTAGGCTTATGTGTTTAAGCTTGTTTGATTAAACACTTATGAAGTTAAAAAGTCGTGTTGTGATTCGACAACTTGGATAGATTCCCTTGAACCTTTCTTTTTGAATTCGGTTCATGGTACCATCATGGATTTATTTTTGTTTTTTTTGTTTTTTTTGTTTTTTTTGTTTTTTTTGTTTTTTTTTTATTGTCCTTATTTTTGCCTAAAACACCCTTTTGTGGTGTTTTAGCGGACTTTTGTTTTTTGTTTATTTTGCAACCCTAATTTTTGCCTAGGTCACCCTTTCGTGGGATTCCTAGCGGGTTCTTTGCTCTTATTTTTGCGCAGTCCCCTTTTTGGGTTTCCTGCCGAGCTTTTTTATTTTAAAGGATTTATTTTTATCCAAGATGGCACTTGTCAAGGCCAAGGGAAGGTGCTCCAAGTTGTCACACACACTTCCACATAAAAATGATGCGGGTTTATTTTTATTAAGATGATTTTAACCTCATTCATGTTTATTCAAACAGGGTTAAAAATGATGTGGTTTAGAATTTTATTATAAGCAAGAAAAGAAGCAATGAAGAATGATTTTATTATAATCATAGTGGAAACATGTGTCCTTATTTCGTCACTGATATGGGTCCAAATATTGACCTCTTTTATCTCTCGGCCCTGCCCCAAATTCACAGTCTCCAATTTCTTTTGACGAGCTTCTTAATCTAGCAATCTTTGCAGATCCGGAGAAATGGTCTCCTCATCACTGTCCAACTCAACCCATTTATCCTCAACTTTGGATCCCGGTTAGAGCGAACAATTACAGACACAATTATTTTATTGGTTCTGTTTAGGTTTAGAATTATTAATGTTAATGGGGAAAGAGAGAAAAGAACAAAAAAGAGAGTAATGTGAAAAATGCCTCTTTATTGATATGTATTAAAACTGTATAAAAACCCTTATTTACATGAAAAGGTTCTCATGATCTCGGGTACTGATCATGAGTCCCTAAAAGAAAAGAAAAATATGAAGGGGCCCTATCGTGGCTTGTTCTTCTTTCTAATCCTGCTTTGGCCGAGGATTCTTGCTCACGTCGGGCGCTGTCGAATCGAAGGTGACCCACCCGGCATCAATAAGGTTTTGGACCTTGTATTTGAGAGCTAGGCATTTCTCTGTTGAATGCCCTGGTGCCCCCGAATGGTATGAACATTTGTCCTGTGGCTTGTACCAAGCGGGGTAAGGTGGGTCGATCTTTCTTGGTGGAACATAAGCTAGAAATTTGGCTTCTACTAGCTTTGGCAGGAGATCGCTGTAGGTGGTCGGGAGTTTATCAAACTTCTTCACAGGGGTGAATTGCGATCTTCCCGACTTCGAAGTGGAAGTAGCCGAGGGTATAGTTATAGCATTGACTCCTCCCTCTTTCTTCTTCCCGAAGGCCTTCTTAGCTTCATATGATTGGGAAGGCTTAGCCAGCTTCCCACTTTTAAGTCCTTGTTCCATTCTTCCTTCAACATGATGGGACTCATGGTCATTGTGCTCAGCCCCTTGTATGTTGTGGTGACGCATGAGTTCCATCATTTGCGCCATTTGCTCCTTGAGCTGTGAGAGCTCGGCTGTAAGCTTCTTATATTGTTCCTCCAACGCGTCCATCTTCTTGATTTTTCTGCGCGCGCGTGAGGACAGAGAGATGACCAGCCACTTTCTAAAATGTTTTAATCTAATTAGTTTATTTATGGGATGAATACGCTCTTGACATGAGCTTGATAACCCTCCATTTTTAAGGCGCTGCCTTTTTTAAAATGGAGTGTTACCACCCTCCTTGACTTATGATCCCTCCCCAACGAAGAATCTCGATAATTATGGGTCTCTTTTACTCATGTCAAGAGGTATTGGTGAACCTAGAATGCATGGTTTATGAGGATGCATGATATCTTATTGGTAATGATGCACATGCTCCTCACTTTTATTATATTTTCACACATGGTCTTTCCTCTCATGTCATGGTTTTTTCATGCATGGGGATTATTCTTTAGACCTTATCACGAGGTTATTTATTAATGCACAAACAATTGCACATAAGCATTTACACAAACAATTCACTCATCCACGAACAGTCACGAGCGAATCACGAGGTAGGGGTATCCTGCAGAAATGGTGCATATTCAAGGTAGGTTCTAACTGTTCTCACCAGTCCAAGGCCCCCAAGGTGCCCCCATTATAGGGACCCAATTCCTCTCATCGTAGGTCGATGGAAAGCTCCAACGCACCGTCGGACTCAAGTTCATGGTTATCACCTTGAGTGATGTTTTCCGACAACGGTCTACGGGCACCTATAGACCCATTCGACAACCGGCCGTACTAACATCCACTCCCTATGGTTAATCACTCATGCCCCCGGGTATAGAGGGAACTGTTGTGTGCAAAGGTTTGTGTGCAGTTTTTATTTCAAACAATTGCGAAAATTTAAACAAACAACAGTTATTAAAAGCCATATAGATAAAACATGTTATTATACAAGCAAGGGGTAATGAAGTAATTTTAACTATTATTTGTTAAAATAATCTGTCACTAAATGGGATTGACTCTCGAAGCTTCCCCAGTGGAGTCGCCATCTGTCGCCACCGGCCCGAAACGGGCTTTCGGCATTCGCGAAGGATGGTTGGACTCTTTTATTTGTTTAAAATATGGATTGCTAGAATGACTTATTCTCAAACTGAGACCTCGTCAAACGAGCAATTTTATTAAAATGGTTCACCAATCCATGTTAATCCCAAGCGGGACCCTCCATGGATTAGCGGTTTTCATAAAAGGAAGGGTTCGTGGAGTCGCCACCAATGTTTTACTCAAAACATTGGAAAAAGGGATAAGACAATTGATTTTATAAATCAACTTCGGCCATTACAACCAGAGTTGGGTAAGGGAGTCGGTTACGCGTGGGGAAGGTGTTAGCACCCCACAGCGCCCCTTTCGGGTTCCCTATGACAGATTATTTCTAAAATTAATAGTGCGAAATTACTAAATTACCCCTATTTATTCTAAGCAATTATAAATTAACTATCTACATGATGACAGTTTAAATATGCACACAGAAAGTAGTAAAAGGAAGGATTTAAGAAGAAACCTTTGAAGCGTGCTTTTATATATTAAAGTAAAACTGGGAAGCTTTTTGGCGTTCCCTCGCTCTACAAGCCCGCTCGCTCCCTCCTATAAAATTTTGACTATGGAAATCCGGAGGATTTCCCTTCGACTAGGTTCGATCCTCAAGAAAAATGGCTCGGGGCTCAAGAACTTCGTCGGATCAACTCTCCGAGTGATTTCTAGGGCAGAACACTGCTCAAAAACCCCAGAATACTCAAGGAGAGGGTTAAAACTATGTTTCAAAGTGTGTAATGACGTCCAATTGACGTCATATTTATAGGGAACAGGCGCAATACGGGCTCTGGAGCCAATACGGCCGTATTGAAATTTTTGAACTTCAATACGGCCGTATTGAGTTCAATACGGCCGTATTGAAATTCAGAAATTTCAATACGGCCGTATTGAGTTCACTGCGGCTGTATTGAAGCTTCAATACGGCCGTATTGATTTCAGTACGGCCGTATTGAAGTTTCAGAAACTTCAATACGCCGTATTGAGTTCACTGCGGCCGTATTGAAGCTTCAATACGGCCGTATTGATTTCAGTACGGCCGTATTGAAGTTTCAGAAACTTCAATACGCCGTATTGAGTTCACTGCGGCCGTATTGAAGCTTCAATACGACCATATTAAGTTCAGTACAGCCGTATTGGGCTTCATTCCCTCCACTTTCTTATTTTGAGCTATTCTAAGACCTCTAGACCTACAGAGAACCCTCCTAGGGCCTTCCAGGAGTCCTTCTGGCTGATCTTCCTTCAGTCTTCGAGAGTCTTCAAGCTTTATTTCCGCCCCGGACAATTTTAGGGGTCTACAAGCCGAACACCAAATATCAAGATAATTCGCCTACTTAGAGGCACTCCTTCAAAAAGAGAAAATCAAAAAAGATCAATAATCATTCCCCAAGCGGAATTCGGCATCGAGCCAAACATCAAGCGTCAAGATGATCCGCCTAACAGAAGAGGCTAATCACAACAAAACGACAAAATCCCCCGGCGGATGATAGCCTACATAGAGGCAACAAAACCAGAAAAACAAAAAGAGTCGCCCGAATAAGGATAACCGGGATACTCCACCACCGTCAAAAGGACGTCAGCCAATCATAAGGCATCGCTCACATCAGAAAGAGCATCTTCGTGTCTACACCCCAAGGAAACAGAAATTCCTCAATGGGTACCAACTACGCAATGGAAAGTTGGGACACAAGAACCTATGAGTAACTGCACATCCCCTAGACGGATCCCTGCGTTATCCAGCCCTCAGTGGCACAAAAATCAAAAATAATCGTCGAAGCAGCATCGTGGACTGTGGAGACAAAACTATCACAAATCCCTGGAGAGGCAATACTCAGCTACCCAGATGTCCAGAGCATCGAGGTATGCACAAGCCTGGAGAGGCAATACTCAGCTACCCAGATGTCCAGAGCACCGAGGTATGCCCAAGCCTGGAGAGGCAATACTCAGCTACCCAGATGTCTAGAGCACCGAGGTATGCACAAGCCTGGAGAGGCAATACTCAGCTACCCAGATGTCCAGAGCATCGAGGTATGCACAAGCCTGGAGAGGCAATACTCAGCTACCCAGATGTCCAGAGCACCGAGGTATGCACAAGCCTGGAGAGGCAATACTCAGCTACCCAGATGTCCAGAGCATCGAGGTATGCACAAGCCTGGAGAGGCAATACTCAGCTACCCAGATGTCCAGAGCACCGAGGTATGCAATGAGCCTGGAGAGGCGACGACTAATACTCACCCTGGAGAGGGCAAACTCAACCTGGAGAGGCTACTCAACAATTTTCCACCGGAAGACGCTACAAGTCAGAAGGTTGGCACATCACCCAGACAATTGGGTCAACTCCTTTACTTGTCAGCCGGTACACCAAAAGGCCGTCCGACTAAGTAAAGGGGGGGCAGCAGTAGACCCCTAAAATTGTCCGGGTCGGAAATAAAGCTTGAAGACTCTCGAAGACTGAAGGAAGATCAGCCAGAAGGACTTCCAGAAGGCCCAAGGAGGGTTCTCTATAGGTCTAGAGGTCTTAGGATAGTTAAAATAAGAAAAGTGGGAGGAATGAAGCCCAATACGGCCTCCCAGAGGTTCAGTACGGCCGTATTGAGCATTTCGAACTACAATACGGCCGCAGCGAACTCAATACGCCCGTATTGAAGTCTTTGAACTTCAATACGGCCGTACTGAATTCAATACGGGCCGTATTGGACCCAGGGGCCGTACTGCGCCTCATCCCTATAAATAAGACGTCATTTGGACGTCATTGGACACTTGGACACTAAGTTTTAACCCTCTTCTTGAGTATTCTGGGTTTTTTTGAGCAGTGCTCTGCCTAGAAATCACTCGGAGAGTTGATCCGACGAAGTTTTTGAGTTCTGAGCATTTTGCTTGAGTCTCGAACGAAGTCGAAGGGAAATCCATCGGATTTCCAAGTCAAAAATTATTTTAGGAAGGAGCGGGCTTGTAGAGTGAGGGAACGCCAAAAAGCTTCCCAATTTCTGTTTAAATACATAGAAAAGCACGCTTCAAAGGTTTCCTTCTTAAATCCTTTCTTTTACTGCTTTCTGATTGTTGCATATTTAAATTCGTCATCATGTAGATATTTAATTTATAATCGCTTATAATAAATAGGGGTAATTTAGTAATTTTACACTATTATTAATGAAATAATCTGTCATAGGGAACCCGAAAGGGGCGTTGTGGGGTGCTAACACCTTCCCCGCACGTAACCGACTCCCTTACCCAACTCTGGTTGTAATGGCCAAGGTTGATTTGCGAAAATCAATTGCCTTATCCCTTTTTCCAATGTTTTGAGTAAAACATTGGTGGCGACTCCAAGAACCCTACTTTGCGAAAACCACTAATCCATGGAGGGTCCCGCTTAGGATTAATATGGATTGGTGAACCATTTTAATAAAATTGTTAGTTCGACAAGGTCTCAGTTTGAGAATAAGTCGTTCTAACAATCCACTTTTTTCAAACTCTTAAAAAGAGTCCGACCATCGTCGCGAATGCCAAGGTCCGTTTCGGCGGGTGGCGACAAAACATAATTTAGCTTTTCAAGAACTTAAGCAAAAACTTACTCAAGCACCTGTTCTAGCTTTGCCTAATTTTTCTCAAACTTTTGAGCTAGAATGTGATGCTTCAGGTCTTGGCATAGGAGCTGTGTTGTTACAAGGTGGTCATCCCATAGCTTATTTCAGTGAAAAGCTTCATGGGGCTGCCTTGAACTACCCTACCTATGACAAAGAGTTATATGCTTTAGTTCGTGCCCTTCAAACTTGGGAGCATTACCTTGTCACCAAGGAATTTGTTATCCATAGTGACCATGAGTCACTCAAATACTTGAAGGGTCAACATAAATTAAATAAGAGGCATGCAAAGTGGGTTGAGTATTTAGAACAATTTCCTTATGTCATCAAATATAAAAAAGGCTCTACAAATGTAGTAGCTGATGCTTTGTCTCGAAGACATGTGCTTTTGAACATCCTAGGTTCTCAAATACTAGGGTTTGATGACATCAAGGAGTTGTATGAGAAAGACCTTGATTTTGCTAACTTTTATTCTTTATGTATTCAAAAACCTTACCAAGGTTACTATATTTCTGAGGGGTTTCTTTTTAAAGAAAATAAACTTTGCATACCCCAAGGATCTATTAGGAAACTCTTGGTTAAGGAGAGCCATGAGGGTGGGCTCATGGGGCATTTTGGAATTGAGAAGACCCTTTCTCTTTTGAGAGAGAAATTCTTTTGGCCTCATATGAAAAGAGATGTCCAACGGTTTTGTAGTAGTTGCATTGCTTGTTTACAAGCAAAGTCTACCACTAAACCTCATGGGCTATACACACCCTTACCTATATCCTCTTCTCCTTGGGTCGACATTTCCATGGATTTTATCCTTGGTTTGCCACGAACCCAAAGAGGAAAGGATTCCATATTTGTGGTTGTGGACCGTTTTAGCAAAATGGCACACTTTATTCCATGCCACAAAGTGGATGATGCAAGTAACATTGCTAAGTTATTCTTTCAAGAGATTGTGCGACTCCATGGGTTACCCAAAACTATAGTCTCTGATAGAGATGTTAAGTTTTTAAGCCATTTTTGGAAAACTCTTTGGGCAAGGCTTGGAACTAAACTACTATTTTCTACCACATGTCATCCCCAAACTGATGGGCAAACTGAGGTAGTAAATAGGTCTCTGGGGACTATGTTGAGGGCAATCCTCAAAGGCAATAAGAAGTCATGGGATGACTATCTTCCTCATGTGGAGTTTGCCTACAATAGGGTGGTTCACAAGACCACTAACATGTATCCATTTGAGATTGTTTATGGCTTTAATCCTCTTACTCCATTGGATTTATTACCTCTTCCGGATGTTGCTTCCTTTATTCATAAAGAAGGCACATCTAGGGCTGAGTTTGTAAAGAAATTACATGAGAGGGTTCGAGATCATATTCAATCCCAAACAGAAAAATACCAAAAATACAATAATAAGGGTCGGAAGGAAGTTATCTTCAAGGAAGGTGACTGGGTTTGGCTACACCTTCGGAAGGATAGGTTTCCTTCCAAAAGAAAGTCCAAGCTTAGTCCTAGAGGAGATGGACCCTTCCAAATTCTTAGGAAAATCAATAACAATGCCTATGTTCTAGATCTCCCTTCTGAGTATGGTGTTAGTTCTAGTTTCAATGTTTCTGATCTCTCTTTGTTTACAGGACTAGCTACCCTAGAGGAGGATGCTCTGGATTTGAGGTCAAATCCTCTTCAAGAGGGAGGGGATGATGGAGGAGGCCCATGGGCTAAGGGTCCAACTACTAGAGCAATGGCAAGAAGGATGCATGAAGAGTGGGCCCTGTAGACCCCTAAAATTGTCCGGGGCGGAAATAAAGCTTGAAGACTCTCGAAGACTGAAGGAAGATCAGCCAGAAGGACTCTTGGAAGGCCCTAGGAGGGTTCTCTGTAGGTCTAGAGGTCTTAGAATAGCTCAAAATAAGAAAGTGGAGGGAATGAAGCCCAATACGGCCGTACTGAACTTAATACGGCCGTATTGAAGCTTCAATACGGCCGCAGTGAACTCAATACGGCGTATTGAAGTTTCTGAAACTTCAATACGGCCGTACTGAAATCAATACGGCCGTATTGAAGCTTCAATACAGCCGCAGTGAACTCAATACGGCCGTATTGAAATTTCTGAATTTCAATACGGCCGTATTGAACTCAATACGGCCGTATTGAAGTTCAAAAATTTCAATACGGCCGTATTGGCTCCAGGGCCCGTATTGGGCCTGTTCCCTATAAATATGACGTCAATTGGACGTCATTTGACACTTTGACACTTAGTTTCAACCCTCTCCTTGAGTATTCTGGGGTTTTTGAGCAGTGTTCTGCCCTAGAAATCACTCGGAGAGTTGATCCGACGAAGTTCTTGAGCCCCGAGCCATTTTGCTTGAGGATCGAACCTAGTCGAAGGGAAATCCTCCGGATTTCCATAGTCAAAATTTTATAGGAGGGAGCGAGCGGGCTTGTAGAGCGAGGGAACGCCAAAAAGCTTCCCAGTTTTACTTTATAAAAGCACGCTTCAAAGGTTTCTTCTTAAATCCTTCCTTTTACTGCTTTCTGTGTGCATATTTAAACTGTCATCATGTAGATATTTAATTTATAATTGCTTAGAATAAATAGGGGTAATTTAGTAATTTTACGCTATTATTTTAGAAATAATCTGTCATAGGGAACCCGAAAGGGGCGCTGTGGGGTGCTAACACCTTCCCCACGCGTAACCGACTCCCTTACCCGACTCTGGTTGTAATGGCCGAAGTCGATTTTTGAATCGATTGCCTTATCCCTTTTTCCAATGTTTTGAGTAAAACATTGGTGGCGACTCCATGAACCCTTCTTTTACGAAAACCGCTAATCCATAGAGGGTCCCGCTTGGGATTAACATGGATTGGTGAGACTTTTAATAAATAAATTGGATAAGATCGACAAGGTCTCAGTTTGAGAACAAGTCGTTCTAATAATCCAATACATTTTCAAAACTAAAATAAAAGCGAGCTCGACCGTCTTCGCGAATGCCGAAAGCCCGTTTCGGGCCGGTGGCGACAGATGGCGACTCTGCTGGGGAAGCTTCGAGAGTCAATCCCATTTAGTGACAGATTATTTTTAACAAATAATAGTTAAAATTACTTTATTACCCCTCACTTGTATGATAACATGTTTATCTATTTGGCTTTAATAACTGTTGTATTTTTAAAATTTACGCAATTGTTTGAAATAAAAACTGCACACAAACCTTTGCACACAACAGTTCCCTCTATACCCGGGGGCATGAGTGATTAACCATAGGGAGTGGATGTTAGTACGGCCGGTTGTCGAATGGGTCTATAGGTGCCCGTAGACCGTTGTCGGAAAACATCACTCAAGGTGATAACCATGAACTTGAGTCCGACGGTGCGTTGGAGCTTTCCATCGACCTACGATGAGAGGAATTGGGTCCCTATAATGGGGGCACCTTGGGGGCCTTGGACTGGTGAGAACAGTTAGAACCTACCTTGAATATGCACCATTTCTGCAGGATACCCCTACCTCGTGATTCGCTCGTGACTGTTCGTGGATGAGTGAATTGTTTGTGTAAATGCTTATGTGCAATTGTTTGTGCATTAATAAATAACCTCGTGATAAGGTCTAAAGAATAATCCCCATGCATGAAAAAAACATGACATGAGAGGAAAAACCATGTGTGAAAATATAATAAAAGTAAGGAGCATAGGCATCATTATCAATAATACCTCATGCATCCTCATCATCATTTATAGGTTCACTAATACCCTCTCGATGTGAGTGAAAGAGACCCGTGACTATTGAGATTCTCCGTTGTGGAGAGATCATAGGCTAGGGAAGGTGATAAACTTTCATCTTAAAAAGGCAGCACCTTAAAGATGAAAGATTATCAAGCTCACATCGAGAGTATATTCATATCATAAATAAGCTAATTAGAATAAACATTCATTTTAGAAAGTGGCTGGTCATCTCTCTGTCCTCACACGCGCACAGAAAACCAAGAAGATGGAAGCGCTGGAGGACCAAAACAAGAAGCTTACAGCCGAGCTCTCACAGCTCAAAGAACAAATGGCGCAAATGATGGAGCTCATGCGTCATCACAATATACATGGATCACACCACAGTGACCATGAGTCCCATCATGGAGAGGAGGAAGAGCACGAGGAAGAGCCTCCACACGCTATACCTATAGGGGCTGAAATTGTAATCAAAGAGCCCGAGGTTTCAAAGGAACAATTCCATGCTCTTGAGGATCGGCTAAGGGCTATGGAGGGGCATGATTTTGACATCAAAGATGCCGTCGACATGTGTTTGGTGAGGGACATCCAATTCCCTCCTAAATTTAAAGTGCCGGATTTCCCAAAGTACGTGGGATCGACTTGCCCCAAGAGTCATCTCACCATGTACTGCCGAAAGATGGCTGCATATACTACCAATGAAAAGCTCTTAATTCATTGTTTTCAAGAGAGCTTGGCTGAAACTGCACTCAATTGGTATATGCAGCTGGATGGAAATCAAGTGTGCACATGGAGGCAGTTAGCCGACGCCTTTCTCAAGCGCTATAAGTATAACATCGACCTAACACCCGATAGGTCCGATCTTCAAGCCTTGAGTAAAACAAATGATGAATCTTTCAAGGCGTACGCCCAACGTTGGAGGGAGTTGGCGGCACAGATAGAGCCCCCGCTGTCGGATAAGGAG
Source organism: Cajanus cajan (assembly GCF_000230855.2). Lineage (NCBI taxonomy): Eukaryota > Viridiplantae > Streptophyta > Magnoliopsida > Fabales > Fabaceae > Cajanus > Cajanus cajan. The sequence goes on from NC_138524.1 coordinate 41,142,253, forward strand.
ACGGTGTCCATATTCATCAATTCGTTGACTAGTCCCTATTATGACAAAATGATAGGGAACACAACGACACTCTTCTCGGACATCATCACCATCGGAGAAAGGGTGGAACAAGGGCTGAAAAGTGGGAAGCTAGCTAAGCCCTCCCAATCATTCGAAGCTAAGAAGGCCTTTGGGAAGAAGAAAGAAGGAGGAGTCAACGCTGTAACCATTTCTCCATCTTCTTCCACTTCGAAGTCGGGAAAGTCGCAATACAAGCCTGTGAGGAAGTTTGATAAACTTCCGACCACATATAGCGATCTCCTGCCGAAGCTAGTGGATGCGCGTCTTCTAGCTTATGTTCCACCGAGGAAATTTGATCCACCATACCCCGATTGGTACAAACCACAAGACAATTGTCTATACCATTCGGGGGCATCGGGGCATTCAACGGAGGACTGTAAAGTTCTCAAATATACGGTCCAAGACCTTATCGATGCTGGGTGGGTCACTTTCGATTCGACAGCACCCGACGTGAGCAAGAATCCTCTACCAAAGCAGGAGTAGAGAATGGCAAGCCACAATAGGGCCCCTCCATATTTTTCTTTTATTTTAGGGACTCGTGATCAGTACCCGAGATCATGAGAACCTTTTCATGTAAATAAGGGTCTTTGTACAAAATTCAATACATATCAATAAAGAGGCATATTTCACACATTATTCTCTTATTTTGTTCTTTTCTGATAGAAGTAGTAGGAGAAATGAAGATGTGAACTCCTCCAAGCTTCTTCTAGGCACGGATCTTCTTCAAAGGAGATGTAGACCGAATGAATGGAAGCTCAAAATGGATGAGGAATTGCGGATTAGAAGACCTAATCCATAGAAGGAAGTATCCAAGCTCAAGCTACAAGGGATTGCACACTTCAAAGGGAAGGAAACTAGGTTTTCCTAAGGAATTTGAAGGCACTCTCTAAAGCTCTCTCTCTTGGAATTTCGGTGACTCTTGAATGGCTGAATTCAATTCAGATATCTCATATATTCAAAAGTGTTTACAAAAGGTGGGAAAAGATACACTTATAGGAAGCAATTAGGTTAACTTTGGGCGGCAATTTCAAATCAACCAAATTGGCGCCTAGTTTGAATTTCAAGTTTGAATTTGAAATTCAAACTTTGGCTTCCAACGTGACTAATTCAGATGCTACCCTCATTTAGGAGTCATTTAGAAGTGATTTGAGGTGAATTTGGAGCTCACATGGCCGGATCCATCCCATGCAAACCATGTGACTCAAATTCAACTCAAATTACTTCTAAATGATGTCTAAATGAAACCTAATTCTCCTATTAATGTTTTCTTCATATAATCCTATTCTAATGACCAAAATACAATGGTCTAATGAATACAATCAATAGGAAATATTACAAGGAAAATAATGAGCCCAATATTGGGTACCAAAAACCCAAAGGCCCATGAAGCCCAAAACTAGGCCCAACTAGCCTAAACCCTACTCTATGGTCAAAATACAAGACCAACATGAAACTAGATTCCTAAACTAAGAAAGTACAATTAAACATGGTGTATAATCAATTAAGCCCAAGTAAGAAGCACCCTAGGCCCACCAAGCCCATCGGGCCCACCAAGCTCTGAAGCAGTCAAATCTTCAAGTAACCTCCTGGCCATAGCTCTAGTGGTTGGGCCTTTAGCCCATGCTCTTCCATCATTCCCTCCCTCTTGAGAAGGATTCGTCCTCGAATCTGAAGACTCTTCCTCATCATCACTAGCACCTACAAAAGGTTTTAGATCACTGACATTAAAAGTGGTGCTGACTCCATAGTCAGAGGGTAAATCAAGTCTATAGGCGTTATCATTGATACGCTGTAAGACCTGAAAGGGACCATCTCCTCTAGGACTGAGTTTAGACTTCCTTTGATTTGGAAAACGTTCTTTTCTTAAATGAAGCCAAACCCAATCACCTTCCTCGAAGATCATAGACTTCTTGCCTTTACTTCCTTGTTTTGCATATTTCTCATTTTGATTTTGAATATGAATTTTAATCCTTTCATGAAGTTTCTTAACAAAATCAGCCCTTGAAGCCCCTTCCTTATGAATGAAATGTTCAACATTAGGGAGAGGTATCAAGTCCAAAGGAGTTAAAGGATTAAACCCATAAACAGCCTCAAAAGGAGAAATATTGGTAGTTTTATGAACTACCCTATTGTAGGCAAATTCAATATGAGGTAAAAACTCATCCCAAGATTTGTGATTACCCTTTAGGACTGCCCTAAGCATAGTAGACAGAGATCTATTCACTACCTCAGTTTGGCCATCTGTTTGAGGATGACAAGTAGTTGAAAAGAGGAGTTTAGTTCCTAGTCTTGACCATAAGACACGCCAAAAATGGCTTAGAAACTTTGTATCTCTATCTGAAACTATAGTTTTAGGAAGTCCATGAAGTTTAACCACATCTCTAAAGAAGAGTTTTGCAATGTTGCTTGCATCATCTACTTTGTGGCATGGAATAAAATGAGCCATTTTACTAAAACGGTCCACTACCACAAAAATAGAATCCATTCCCCTTTGGGTTCTAGGTAAACCTAGCACAAAATCCATGCTAATATCCACCCAAGGAGAAGAAGCAACAGGCAAAGGTGTGTATGTTCCATGAGGCATTACTTTAGACTTAGCTTGTAAACAAGCTAAACATCTAAAACAATGCCTTTGGACATCTTTTCGCATATGGGGCCAATAAAATTTTTCTTTTAGCAAACTAAGGGTTTTATCAACACCAAAGTGCCCCATAAGCCCACCTTCATGACTCTCTTTAATTAATAGTTTCCTAATAGATCCTTGGGGTATACACAATCTTCCTTCTTTGTATAAATACCCCTCAGCCATATAGAAACCATCAAAAGCTTTTTGTTGACATTTTTTATAATTAACACCAAATTCAAGATCTTCTTCATACAATTCCCTAATATTATCAAATCCAAGAATTTGAGTTCCTAGGGACACAAGCAAAGTATGTCTCCTAGATAAAGCATCAGCTACAACATTGGATTTTCCTTTCTTGAATTTAATAATATATGGAAATTGTTCAAGAAACTCTAACCATTTGGCATGTCTCTTATTTAATTTACCTTGACCTCTTAAATATTTAAGTGACTCATGGTCACTATGGATGACAAACTCTTTGGACACAAGATAGTGTTCCCAAGTTTGTAAAGCTCTAACCAAGGCATACAACTCCTTATCATAGGTAGGGTAATTGAGGGAGGCACCTTTTAGTTTTTCACTAAAATATGCAATGGGGTGTCCTCCTTGCAATAACACAGCTCCTATACCAACTCCTGATGCATCACATTCTAGCTCAAAAGTCTTTTCAAAATTAGGTAGAGCTAGAATGGGTGCATTAGTAAGGTGATCTTTAAGTAATTGAAATGCTTGGTCATGCTTGGAAGTCCATTCAAATAAAATATCTTTTTTGACAAGCTCATTCAAGGGTGAAGCAATGCTAGAGAAGTTAGGTACAAATCTTCTATAAAAACTTGCTAAACCATGAAAACTCCTAACTTCACTAACATTTTTAGGCTTTGGCCACTCTTGAATGGCTTTAATTTTCTCGGGATCCACTTGAACCCCATTTGTGCTTACAATGAACCCTAGGAAAACCACATGATCCACACAAAAAGTACATTTTTCAAGATTTGCAAATAATTGGTTTTCCCTAAGGATCATCATAACTTCTCTAAGATGTCCTAAATGATCATCTTGAGACCTACTATAGATTAATATATCATCAAAATAAACAACCACAAATTTTCCTATACATTCTCTCAAGACATGATTCATAAGCCTCATGAATGTACTTGGTGCATTAGTTAAACCAAAAGGCATAACTAACCACTCATATAATCCAAATTTGGTTTTAAAAGCAGTTTTCCACTCATCACCCTTTTTAATTCTTATTTGGTGATAACCACTTTTAAGATCAATTTTAGAAAATATGGAAGCACCATGTAACTCATCAAGCATATCATCAAGTCTAGGGATTGGGTGCCTGTACTTGATTGTGATATTGTTAATGGCCCTACAATCACAACACATTCTCCATTTTCCATCTTTTTTGGGCACTAACAATACAGGCACAGCACAGGGACTCAAACTCTTTTGTACCCAACCCTTATTCAATAATTCATGGACTTGATTCTCGATCTCCTTAGTTTCTTGAGGATTTGTCCTATAGGCTGGTCTATTGGGTAGACTAACCCCAGGTACAAAATCAATTTGATGTTCTATACCCCTAAAAGGAGGAAGGCCTTGTGGACCTTCACTAGGGAATATATCATCAAATTCTTTTAATAAATGAGAAACTTGAGGAGATAAAGAACTAAGTTCAATACTTAAATTATGACACTGAAGCATACCTTTACAAAGAAGAATGTAAGAAGGTTTTTTAACAATCAAAGTTTCTTTTAAAGGTTTTTGTTGAATTCCTTCTTTTGGAAAAGATTTCTCTTCATCCTTCTTTGAAAACTTATGCTTCTTTTCCTTCTTTTCTTTTTTTTTATTCAAGTTTTTTTTTTCTTCTTCTCTTTTCTTTTTCATTTGTACTTGATCCTCTATCACTTGTGAAGGAGACAAAGGATGAAGTACAAACTTCTTTTCTTTATGAGTGAAAGTAATTTCATTGGTAAGGCCATTGTGCATGGTTTTCTTGTCAAATTGCCATGGCCTTCCCAACAAAATATGACAAGCTTCCATTGGAACTATGTCACAAACCACTTGGTCTTCATAGTTTCCAATAGAGAACTTGACTTTCACTTGTTGATTAACATTAATATCCCCATCTTCATTAATCCAATGAAGTTGATATGGTTTCGGATGAGGAATAATAGTAAGACCAAGCTTCTCTACCAACCTTGTGCTACAACAGTTGCAACAAGACCCACTATCCACAATGAGAGAACAAGCATTATCTAAAACTTTACACCTTGTGTGAAATATGTTCTCCCTTTGTGAAAGATGAGGCTCATGAGGTTGGCTTCCTAGAAGCCTTCTAACCATGAGAAGTTGACCATCATAAGGATATGCACTTTCAATGTGATGATCTTCTTCACTAGTTTCACTATCACTTGAAGTGGTAGTACTAGTTTCATCAACACTACTATAAACGTCTTCCCCTTTCAAAATCATCACCTTTTTAGTGGGGCATTGAGAAGCTATATGGCCTCTCCCAAGACATTTAAAGCATTTGATGTCACTAGTCTTACTACTAGAAGTGACATTATTTTTGTTTTTCTCTTTTTCATTTTCTTTATCTTTTTCAAGACCTTTACCAAATTTCTTAGAGGAATCAAATTGACCCTCCCTCTTGTAGTCTTTCTTAACATAAGAACTAGATTGAGTTTTTCCTTTAAAAGAAGATTTTCTCAAATTTTGTTGTTCCACCCTTATACAAAGTTGGACCAAATCATCAAGGTCCCTATAAGGGAGTAACTCAACTCTATCTCTTATGTCAAAATTAAGACCACTTAGAAATCTAGCAATGGTCAATCTTTCTTCTTCCCTTATCCCAGCCCTCATGAGATATAACTCCATCTTTTGCCTATACTCCTCAACACTCATACCCTTTTGTTGGAGCCTTTGGAGCTTATCCATAAGCTCCCTACTATAATAAGAAGGTATGTGCCTTCTTCTCATAGCACTCCTCAACTCATTCCAATAAGTGATGGGAGGATCATTGTGAAGTCTTCTCTCTCTTTCCAAGGATGTCCACCAATACATGGCTTGTCCTTGAAAAGCTAGGGTGGCCAAAGGAACTTTTCTTTCCTCACCTACTTGATGACAAGTGAAGATTTGCTCCACTTTCATCTCCCAATCTAAGTAGGTGTCCACATTATCTTTTCCATGAAAGTAAGGGAGATCAACCCTTGATTCCCTCACTTTGTGTTCTTTAATGACTCTCATAGGTGTTGGTTGATAGTAAGCATCCATTTGGATACTACCATCATTATTTTGATTTTGAGAATCATTGGAGCTCTTGGTTGAGCTCCTAGAAGAACCTTTTGGACTTTTATTTTTATTTAATCTTTTTAAAAGTTTTTCTTCCCTTTGCTTAATCTTTTGGATTTCTTGTTCCAAAGCCATGATTTGTACTTCTTTTTCAAGTTTCTCTTTTTGTTTTTGAAGCATCTCATCATTTTTCCAAAGTTTTAGTGCTTCAACCTCCTTGACAATTCTTTCAAAACTTTTAGGAGTATCAAAGTCACTACTACCTTGAGAATGATGACTCATGGTTAAGCAAAAGAATTTGTATGCTATGCAAAAAGTTATAAAATGTTTTTGGTCTTTTCTAGGAATGAAAATAGCACTTGGAAGTCTAAGTGTACAAGTTGCACTATCAAGGGAGGTGAGCTACAAAGAGCCACTTAATAACCAAGCCTTTTCAAGTGGAAATCACTAAACTCCTTTGTGGTATTTCCAATTCCTCAAAACTTTTCACAAAAATTTTTTTTGTATGCTTTTTTTCACAATTTGTTTGTTTTTGACACTTAACTAAACGTGAGCAAATAAAACTACACAAGTCTAGACGTTTATATGCAACAAAGTAAAGCAATTAAGTACAAGAAAACTTAAAAGAAGCAAGTTAAGCAACTAGTCGGATATCCTAAGTGGAAGCTTGAAACATATGAAATTTCCAAGCCACTTCCACTAGTACTACACGTGAGAGTCTATCAAGGATGTAGATATACCTGACCAGCTTCTTAATACTCCCTCCAAGCTTTACAAATTGGTTTAAAATACAAGAGAATTGACAAAAATTAAACTAGCCTAAAAAAAACAATAAAGTGGCGGCTTTGGTGACCAATTAGTGGCGGTTTTGTGTTCAACTTTTCCAACACTTAACCAAGTGTTTAATCCGCCACTAATCCTTAAATATGCTGCTCCTGAACCTGCAAAAGAAACACAACAAAGAGGTTAAGGTGGCTGCCTCACAAGGTGAAGGAATTGGTCACTCAAGTGAAGGAGATTTAGGAGGATTTTGGTCACTAAATTAGGTCAAATTTGGTGATTATAGTGTCCAAAATTTTTCCTACTCTTTGTTGAGCAATGCTTGATCCTTGAGCAAGGATTTAAGGCCACTTCCAGCACAGGAAATTATTGAAAGAAAACTAGACAAGCAACAAAGCACAATTTGAAAAGCTTATACCAAAATTAAGAGTAATATGTGTATATGACAAGACTCAAAGAAGTTCAACAAGTAAAACTGAAAATTAAGACTCCAAATAAAAGCTAGCACTCAGAGAGAAGAGTTCCTAGATAGGTACTAGAATAGATGAACAAATCAAAAAAAATTTGAAGACAATTGGACAAGTATAGCAAAAGTAGTAGCCAAAACAATAACAAGGAATCAAGTAGGTTTTTCAACTTGTATACCTCTCGGCTTTTTCCTTTTAATTTTCTTTCTCTATTTTTTTTAATTCTTTCTTTTTTTTCAATATCAAATTAAGAGTCCAGAGAGTAAATTTGCCTTTTGTTTCAAAATTTTTAAAGATTCCAAGCTATAGAAACCGAGAATATAAATCAGCCAAAAATTAGGTCAAATTTCAAGTAACTTGAATAACTAGTGCACTAGTCTTTAGGTTTTTGGTTTGGATTCCTTTGAACTCTTTTCTTTTTGATCTTTTGAACACTTTAGGCTCTGTTTTATCTCTGTTTTCAGCCTCTAATTTTTTTTAAAATTTGAATCCACAAGAAGAGTGCACTAGAAGTAGGTTTACACTTGAAATTTTTGAATCACAAAATTTTTATAAGTTTTTTTCAATGGAATGTGATTTGAAAACTTAAGAACATAATAGAAACCTAACTCTAAAGAAACTTACTAGAACTAATAGCAAGTTATGAACACAATAAGGCAAAAGAAAAAGCACATATAGGAGGCAAGAACAATAGGTAAACCGAAAGCAAAATATGGACACAAAACTCAAAATAAAACTAGGTTAAACATGCTATTCAAGGAATTTGCAACAAGTAAGGACTAAACACAAACTTCTAAGACAAAACAAAGATTTAAAAACAAAATCTAAATGCAATGCATGAGGTCCAATCACGGACACATACAAGGAATGGAGAGACTCAAAATAAACTCAAAATTAGCACAAAGCAAATAGTTCCTACAAGTTGATTATGGAAGAAAAATTCAAGACAATCAACAATGGATCTATGAACTCAATAACATCAAAATATAGATCCGAATTGAAACTCAATTAAGACAAACATAAGAACACAAAGAACACAAAATATTCGGACCAAAACAAGGTGAAGAACTTATCTCCTTGAAGACCTTGCTCTTGATACCAAAAAATGATAGAAGTAGTAGGAGAAATGAAGATGTGAACTCCTCCAAGCTTCTTCTAGGCACGGATCTTCTTCAAAGGAGATGTAGACCGAATGAATGGAAGCTCAAAATGGATGAGGAATTGCGGATTAGAAGACCTAATCCATAGAAGGAAGTATCCAAGCTCAAGCTACAAGGGATTGCACACTTCAAAGGGAAGGAAACTAGGTTTTCCTAAGGAATTTGAAGGCACTCTCTAAAGCTCTCTCTCTTGGAATTTCGGTGACTCTTGAATGGCTGAATTCAATTCAGATATCTCATATATTCAAAAGTGTTTACAAAAGGTGGGAAAAGATACACTTATAGGAAGCAATTAGGTTAACTTTGGGCGGCAATTTCAAATCAACCAAATTGGCGCCTAGTTTGAATTTCAAGTTTGAATTTGAAATTCAAACTTTGGCTTCCAACGTGACTAATTCAGATGCTACCCTCATTTAGGAGTCATTTAGAAGTGATTTGAGGTGAATTTGGAGCTCACATGGCCGGATCCATCCCATGCAAACCATGTGACTCAAATTCAACTCAAATTACTTCTAAATGATGTCTAAATGAAACCTAATTCTCCTATTAATGTTTTCTTCATATAATCCTATTCTAATGACCAAAATACAATGGTCTAATGAATACAATCAATAGGAAATATTACAAGGAAAATAATGAGCCCAATATTGGGTACCAAAAACCCAAAGGCCCATGAAGCCCAAAACTAGGCCCAACTAGCCTAAACCCTACTCTATGGTCAAAATACAAGACCAACATGAAACTAGATTCCTAAACTAAGAAAGTACAATTAAACATGGTGTATAATCAATTAAGCCCAAGTAAGAAGCACCCTAGGCCCACCAAGCCCATCGGGCCCACCAAGCTCTGAAGCAGTCAAATCTTCAAGTAACCTCCTGGCCATAGCTCTAGTGGTTGGGCCTTTAGCCCATGCTCTTCCATCATTTTCTCTCTCTCTCATTAACATTAATAAATTCTAAACCTAAACAGAACCAATAAAATAATTATGTCTGTAATTGTTCGCTCGGACCGGGATCCAAAATTTGAGGATGAATGGGTTGAGCTGGACAGTGATGACGAGGCCATCTTTACGGATCTGAAAAGACTGCTAGATTAAGAAGCTCGTCTACTCCAATCATGTTAAGAGAAATTGGAGACTGTGAATTTGGGGGCAGGGCCGAAAGATAAAAGAGGTCAATATTGGTACCCATATCAGTGATGAAATAAGGACACATGTTTCCACTATGATTATAATAAAATCATTCTTTCTCATTGCTTCTTTTCTTGCTTATAATAAAATTCTAAACCACATTTTTTAACCCTGTTTGAATAAACATGAATGAGGTTAAAATCATCTTAATAATAATAAACCCACATCATTTTTATGTGGAAGTGTGTGTGACAACTTGGAGCACCTTCCCTTGGCCTCGACAAGTGCCATCATGGATAAAAATAAATCCTTTAAAATAAAAGAAGCTCGGCAGGAAACCCAAAAAGGGGACTGCGCAAAAATAAGAGCAAAGAACCCGCTAGGAATCCCACGAAAGGGTGACCTAGGCAAAAATTAGGGTTGCAAAATAAACAAAAACAAAAGTCCGCTAAGACACCACAAAAAGGTGTTTTAGGCAAAAATAAGGGCAATCAAAAAACAAAAGAAATCCATGATGGTACCACGAACCGAATTCAAGAAAGGTTCAAGGGAAGCTATCCAAGTTGTCGAATCACAACACGACTTTTTAACTTCATAAGTGTTTAATCAAACAAGCCTAAACACATAAGCCTACCTTGGCCATCCATTCTTACAAAAACCATTTTTGAAAAATAAATCCCCTCTAAAACACAAACTTCAGAATAAAAATATCTTTCTTTTCTTTTCTCTCTTGTCCCAAAAGATTTTAGGATAATCTAGTGGAAGCATGGAGAAATAAATCATCACTGATAATGGATCTAATCTGAATAATAAAATGGTGGAAGAACTGTGCCAAGAATTCAAGATCCAACATCATAACTCTTCCCTATATCGGCCAAAGATGAATGGGGCAGTCGAGGCAACCAATAAGAACATCAAGAAAATAGTGATGGTTGTCTCATTTAAAGACTGGCACGAGATGTTACCCTTCGCTCTTCATGGTTATAGGACTTCAGTACGCACATCTACAGGAGCTACTTCATTCTCCCTCGTCTATGGAATGGAGGCAGTTCTACCCGTCGAAGTCAAGATACCTTCTCTAAGGGTAATCATGGAAACAAAACTTTCCGAGGCAGAATGGGTTCAAAGCCGATACGACCAGTTGAACCCTATCAAAAAGAAACGGCTGAACGCCATATGCCATGGTCAAGCCTATCAGAGGAAGATCAAAAAGGCTTTTGACAAGAAAGTCCACCCTCGAGTCTACCATGAGGGAAAGTTGGTAATTAAGAAATTGTTACCAACTCAAAAGGACAAAATCGGAAAGTGTGCCCCAAATCACGGAGGACCATACGTGGTAAAACGAACCTTCTCAGGAGGAGCATTGATCCTCACAGACATGGATGGAGAAGAACTTCTATACCCAGTCAACGCTGACGTGGTAAAGAAGTACTACGCTTGAAGACGTTGCTTGCATAAGCCCGCTAGGATGAAAACCCAAAAAGGGCGTCCTAGGCAAAAATTAGGGCAAAATAAAAAGCCCGCCAGTACAAGGGTACTAGGCAAAACAAAGGCAAAATCATCCCCGCTAGGATACGTCCTAGGCAAAAGTTAGGGGCAAAAGAATAAGATGTAAAAGCAAAGCAAGCAACGATCGCTTGAATCGAAAACCAAAAGGCGATTCAAGTGATTATCTTCTAGAAGCAAGCATCTTGCAGCATCTACACTCCTGGCTCAGGCCGAAGCAATTAGGGGAACGTAAAGAGCAACAATTACAGATATAATTGTTAAGCCCAATGTATATAGCCTACCCTGGCCACCCATTCTTCAGAAATTCCTTCTGTATATCTTTCTGTAAAAACACTTGTGAATATCAATAAAATATCTATTCATTTTCTCTTCTCTCTTGACCATGTGATTATGCCTCTAAATTGGTATTTCATAAAATTGTACGAAATTCCTTTAATAATCGGTCAATAAAGAAAATTGGAGGGGTTCCTGTAAAATCTGTAAATCTCCTGCATAAAAGGCTCACAAAAATATTCCCTCACGTCGATGACAGAAATTCCTCCAAGAAGAGGAGGATAGAGAGAGCCATTCATTTTCCTAAAAAGCGTTAATAAAATAATCAAACTTACATTTGTGCATCACACACGTTAGTTGCACATTCAAAGACCTTATCATGAGGCAATCGCATAAAATAAAAAAAAAATAGAAAAATTGCTTGTGTATGGCAGCAGTCAACAAAAGCCGAAAATGAAAAAAGGCAAACATGGAAAATCCACAAAATTGTACAGAATAACTGAGCCTGGAGAGGCTTACCAAAATACTCCTCATCCTCCACATCAAAGAATAATTGAGCCTGGAGAGGCTCGCCGAAACAATACTCCCTCAGAATAATTGAGCCTGGAGAGGCTCGCCGAAATAATACTCTCTCAAAATAATTGAGCCTGGAGAGGCTTGCCGAAATAATACTCTCTCAGAATAATTGAGCCTGGAGAGGCTTGCTGAAATAATACTCTTTCAGAATAATTGAGCCTGGAGAGGCTCGCCGAAAGAATACTCCCTCAGAATAATTGAGCCTGGAGAGGCTCGCCGAAATAATACTTCTACAGAATAATTGAGCCTGGAGAGGCTCGCAGAAATAATACTCCCCCAGAGAAACTTCAGCTCGCGCTCAAAACAAATCCCCAGCGAGAACTATCGAAGCAAAATCGACAAAATTCCCAATGGAAGTACGATCTCCCAAGCAGAATATCCAAGTCAAAGGACTAAAACTTCCTCAGTGAATATAGCTCTCCAACTCAAGTGTTGAGTGAGGCTAAGCCTGCAGAGGCTTCCTAAATAATACTCTGGGATACATAAGATCCCTCATTCCCCAATCGCCTACTCAGAGGCATCCCTGCAAAAAGAGAAAAATCAAAAATATCAATAAGTATTCCCCAAGCGGAATCTGGCACTCAGCCGAACACTGAACTTCAAATCCCCAGTCGCCTACACAAGAGGCACTCCTTCAAAAAGGAAAACCCAAAAAAAAAAAAAAAAAAAAAAAAAAAAAAAAAAAATCAATAACAATTCCCCAAGCGGAATTTGGCTTTTTAGCCAATCATTAAACGTCAAGCTGATACGCCTAACAGAAGAGGCTAATCAAAATCAACGACAGAATCCCCAGCGGATAATAGCCTACACAGAGGCGACAAAAATCAGAAAACCCAAAAGAGATACCCGAATAAGGATAACCGGGATACTCCACCAACGTCAAAGGACGTCCGCCAAACATTAGGCATCGCTCAACTCAGAGAGAGAGCATTTGTGTCTACACCCCAAGGAGTTAGAAATTCCCCATGGGTACCAACTAAGCAATGCAAGTTGGGGCACAAAAACCTATGAATGACTGCACATCCCCTAGACGGATCCCTGCGTTATCCAGCCCTCAGCGGCACAAAAATCAAAAAACAAACCGTCGAAGCAGCATCGTGGACTGTGGAGACAAAATCATCATGACAGAATCCCCCAGCGGATAACAGCCTACACAGAGGCAATAAAACCAGAAAATCAAAAAGAGTCACCCGAATAAGGACAACCGGGATACTCCACTAACGTCAAAGGACGTCAGCCAAACATAAGGCATCGCTCAATTCAAGAAGAGCATCTGTGTCTACACCCCAAGGAAACAGAAATTCCCCATGGGTACCAACAATGCAATGCAAGTTGGGGCACAGGAACCTATGAATGACTCCACATCCCCTAGACGGATCCCTGCGTTATCCAGCCCTCAGCGGCACAAAATCAGAAAAACCGTCGAAGCAGCATCGTGGACTGTGAAGACAAAATCATCTCAAAGCCTAAGAGGCAATACTTAGCTACCCAGTTGTCGAGAGCACCGAGGTATGCACAAGCCTGGAGAGGCAATACTCAGCTACCCAGTTGTCAAGAGCACCGAGGTATGCACCAGCCTGGAGAGGCAATACTCAGCTGCCCAGTTGTCGAGAGCACCGAGGTATGCACTAGCCTGGAGAGGCAATACTCAGCTGCCCAGTTGTCGAGAGCACCGAGGTATGCACCAGCCTGGAGAGGCAATACTCAGCTGCCCAGTTGTCGAGAGCACCGAGGTATGCACCAGCCTGGAGAGGCAATACTCAGCTGCCCAGTTGTCGAGAGCACCGAGGTATGCACCAGCCTGGAGAGGCAATACTCAGCTGCCCAGTTGTCGAGAGCACCGAGGTATGCACAGGCCTGGAGAGGCAGTACTCAGCTACCCAGTTGTCGAGAGCACCGAGGTATGCATGAGCCTGGAGAGGCGACGACTAATACTCAACCTGGAGAGGCTACTCAACAATTTTCCACCGGAAGACATTACAAGTCAGAAGGTCGGCACATCACCCGGACAATTGGGTCAATTCCTTTACTTGTCAGCTGGTACACCAAAAGGCCGTCCGACTAAGTAAAGGGGGGGCAGCTGTAGACCCCTAAAATTGTCCGGGGCGGAAATAAAGCTTGAAGACTCTCGAAGACTGAAGGAAGATCAGCCAGAAGGACTCCTGGAAGGCCCTAGGAGGGTTCTCTGTAGGTCTAGAGGTCTTAGAATAGCTCAAAATAAGAAAGTGGAGGGAATGAAGCCCAATACGGCCGTACTGAACTTAATACGGCCGTATTGAAGCTTCAATACGGCCGCAGTGAACTCAATACGGCGTATTGAAGTTTCTGAAACTTCAATACGGCCGTACTGAAATCAATACGGCCGTATTGAAGCTTCAATACAGCCGCAGTGAACTCAATACGGCCGTATTGAAATTTCTGAATTTCAATACGGCCGTATTGAACTCAATACGGCCGTATTGAAGTTCAAAAATTTCAATACGGCCGTATTGGCTCCAGGGCCCGTATTGGGCCTGTTCCCTATAAATATGACGTCAATTGGACGTCATTTGACACTTTGACACTTAGTTTCAACCCTCTCCTTGAGTATTCTGGGGTTTTTGAGCAGTGTTCTGCCCTAGAAATCACTCGGAGAGTTGATCCGACGAAGTTCTTGAGCCCCGAGCCATTTTGCTTGAGGATCGAACCTAGTCGAAGGGAAATCCTCCGGATTTCCATAGTCAAAATTTTATAGGAGGGAGCGAGCGGGCTTGTAGAGCGAGGGAACGCCAAAAAGCTTCCCAGTTTTACTTTATAAAAGCACGCTTCAAAGGTTTCTTCTTAAATCCTTCCTTTTACTGCTTTCTGTGTGCATATTTAAACTGTCATCATGTAGATATTTAATTTATAATTGCTTAGAATAAATAGGGGTAATTTAGTAATTTTACGCTATTATTTTAGAAATAATCTGTCATAGGGAACCCGAAAGGGGCGCTGTGGGGTGCTAACACCTTCCCCACGCGTAACCGACTCCCTTACCCGACTCTGGTTGTAATGGCCGAAGTCGATTTTTGAATCGATTGCCTTATCCCTTTTTCCAATGTTTTGAGTAAAACATTGGTGGCGACTCCATGAACCCTTCTTTTACGAAAACCGCTAATCCATAGAGGGTCCCGCTTGGGATTAACATGGATTGGTGAGACTTTTAATAAATAAATTGGATAAGATCGACAAGGTCTCAGTTTGAGAACAAGTCGTTCTAATAATCCAATACATTTTCAAAACTAAAATAAAAGCGAGCTCGACCGTCTTCGCGAATGCCGAAAGCCCGTTTCGGGCCGGTGGCGACAGGCCCAAGCCCAAGGAAAGCCCACCACTTTATTTTGTTGGGCCTTGAATCAAGCCCAATTAGATTAGGGCTAGTATAGGAGTAGGCCTTAGTGCCATGTATTTCTTTTGGGGCCTTGTATTTTCGGCCTAGTAGCATAGGAGTTTCATTTGAAGGTCATTTGAATTTAGGTTAATTAGAGTTACATGTGGAATTACATTAGCATTTAATTAGTAGCACATTTGGTGTGCATTTCGGCCATGTGCAACACATGCACATGGTGTGATCCGAAATGCAACTCAAATGGCTTCCTAATTACATGCCAAATGTGTGCACATGGGAGGGTGACCGGTTGGCACCAAAATTTGAATTTTAGAATTCAAATTTTGGCGCCTAGAGTTAAGATAACCATACCATGGTTTTACTTAACTCTAGGTAAACCCAACTTAAACCCTTAACCTAATTTAGCCTATAAACTTCCTTATGACCGAGTTTTGTAGACACTTTGGACATTATTGAATGAGTATTCTTCTCAAAGAAATCTCTCCTCCGAAGTCATTTTGCTCCTAGCCTCTACCCTCCTTGAGAGCTTCTCCTTGTAGAGCTAGGACACCTTACCTTCTTAGAACTTAGCTTGTATGCAAGCCCAGGTCACCTTGCTCCTTTGAGGCGTCTCTAATCCTTGAAGAATCATCTAAGGAATCCGAGAAGGAGTGAAGAATCCATGTGCATCCAAGTGGAAGCACATCATTGATAAGCCAAGAAAGGTTGCCACAAGAATTGGAGAATTCTTGATAAGATCAGTTGATGCAAGGAAGAACCCTAGCAGAGCTAAAACTCACAAAAAAATATAATCTGAATAGTCTCTCCCTTTTCTTAATTCCCAAAATGTTTAATACAACTTTAGTTTGAGTTTGCCTCATTTGGAAGTAAATAAAGAAAATTAAAATACTAATATCCCAACAGAAGCTAATATGCCCAAGTGGTTTGATAAAGGCATTATAAGCTTAAGGTCTTGGGTTCAAATCCTAAAATGTAGCAGTTTATTATTTTTATTTTTAATACTGGCTTTTACAAAACAAAACTAACACAACTTTAAAACTTAAGACATAAAAAGATAATAATAATAAAATAAAAACTAAATCTTCCAATTGGCCTCCTAGCTCTCCAAGCAAGCTATGCATGTAATAAGTCTAGCTTCTTCCATGTGTTGAGTCAATTGTTGGGTCTCTAGCAAATGGGCCACTTTGTGCTGCAATGCCTCTTGGGTTTTTCTAAGCATCCCTCTAGTCAAAGGCTAATGGCAAAAACTAGGAGAAGTGGTAGGTGTTCTTCTCCTCGGATTCACCAAAGCTTGGACCTCTTCAATGGAGCTTGGAACCGAATGAAATGACACTTGAATGGATGATGTTCACGGATGGAAATAGCCTAAACTATGGATGGAAGCATCCAAGCTTAATCAATAAGAGATTGCTCACTTCAAAAGGTAGGAAACTAGGTGAGTTTCTAGGGTTTTGAAGGCACTCTCTCTCAAGGTAACTCTTGAAGAATTTAGCTGAATAATGGTTCAAAAAATTCAATATATCAAAAGTGAGTACATTAAGGAGAAGCATCACCTAAATAGGCTTCCAGAAATACACACTTTGGGCACCTAATTCAAAGCCTACATGTGGCGCCCAAAATTTGAATTCAAATTTTGGCTCCCATGTGCTTGGCCGAAAATTTAGGTTCCAAGGAGATGGAATCATGCTTGGGAGAGCAAGAGGAGACACATTAAAAGATCCAAGAGGAGCTGGCTAGATATGAAGGTTTGGGCCAGTCAGGGCCCAATGGGCCCGATGGGCCTGGGAAGGCCCAAGTTGAACTTTTCATGGGCCATATTTTGTTATAGCTATTTTCATATGTTTCTTATACATCATGTTAGTATAGGTATCATATATTTTGGTCTTGTATTTTGGACCACATAGAGTAGCATTTTAGGTTTTAGGCTTGTTGGGCCTAGTTTTGGGCTTCACGGGCCTTTGGGCTTTTGGTACCCAATATTGGGCTCATTTTCATTCTTGTAATTTTTCCTTTCTATTGTATTTGTTGGACCAATGTATTTAGGTCATTAGAATAGGAAAATACAAGGAAAACTAAAGTAGGCTAATTAGGTTAAATTAGGTTTAATTTGGAAGCCATTTAAGTTACATTTGAGTCACATGTTTTGCACCTTTGGTGGCTGAACATGTGACCTCAAATTAACCCTAAATGACACTCCAAATTACACTTAGATGCACCTTAGGGACCTGAATTTTCGGAGTAACACATGGGAGCCAAAATTTGAATTCAAATTTCAAATTTGAATTCAAATTTTGGGCGCCACATGTCACCTTTTGATTTAGGCGCCCAAAGTGTGCAAAACCTTGCTTACTTAAGTGTTTCCTTCACCATTTGTATGCACTTTGAATATTCAGAAATTTGAGAGCCATTGAGCCAAGTTTCTCCCTCAAAGTCACCGAAATTCCAAGAGAGAAAGTCTTAGAGAGTGCCTTCAAAATACCTTAGGAAAACCTAGTTTCCTTCCCTTTGAAGTGTGCAATCTCTTGAGGCTTGAGCTTGGATGCTTCCTTCTATGGATTAGACAACCTAATCCGCAGGTCCTACATCTCCTAGAGGTGTTCATCATTCGGTCACATCTCCTTGAAGTGGATCCGAGTTTAGGAGGAGTTTAGGAGGAGTACATTTATCACTTCTTCTACTCACTTCCATCATTTTTGGTATCAAGAGCAAGGTCTTCAAGGAGATAAGTTGTCTCACTTTTGAGTCCGTTTCTTCTTGTGTTTTTGTGTGTTCTTTGTGTTCTAATTGTCTTGTTTGAGTTTTTCAATTCGGATCTATATGCTTTGAATCATATATTGTTCCATAGATCCATTGTTTGATTGTTTTGAATTTCTTCCACAATCAAATGTTTAGGAATTTTTTTGCTTGTGCTATTTTGATTTTATTTTTGAGTCTCTCCATTCCTTGTATGTGTCCGTGATTGGACCTCATGCATATGCATTAGATTTTGTTTTTGAATCTTTGTTTTGTCTTAGAAGTTCATGTTTAGTCCTTATATGTCTTAAAATTCCTTGAATAGCATGTTGACCTAATTTTTGTTTTGCATTGTTCTTCATTGTTGTTGCTCTCGGTTTTTGCTCACTTGTGCCTACCTATATGTGCTTTTTCTTTTACCTTATTGTGTTCATGATTTGCTATTAGTCCTAGCAAGTTTCCTTAGAGTTAGGTTTCCTTTATGTTCTTAAAGTTTTCAAATCACCTTCCAATGAAAAATCTTATAAAAAAAATTTGTGATTCAAAATTTCAAGTGTTACTAGTGCATTATCTTTGGATTCAAATTTAAAAAAAAAAATATATATACATTAAGGCTGGAAAAACAGAGTTAAAACAGAGCCTAAAGTGTTCAAAAGTTCAAAAGAAAAGAGTTCATAAGGAATCCAAATCAAAACCTAAAGAATAGTGCACTAGTTTCTCATGTTCACTTGAATTTTGACCTAATTTTTGGCTAACTTGTAGTCTCGGTTTCTATAGCTTGGAATCATATAAAAATTTGAAACAAAATGCAATTACCTTCTCTGGAATCTTAAATTGAACATAGAAAAAGAAAGAATAAAAAAAAAATAGAGAAAACAATTTTAAAAGGAAAAAGCCGAGAGGTGTACAAGCTGAAAAACCTACTTGATTCCTTGAATTTGTTTTGACTACAACTTGTTCTATACTTGTCCAATTGTCTTCAAATTTTTTTTGTTTTGTTCATCTATTCTAGTACCTATCTAGGAACCTTCCTATCTGAGTGCTAGCTTTATTTTGGAGTCTTAATTTTCAGTTTTACTTGTTGAACCTCTTTGAGTCTTGTCATATACACCTATTACTCTTAATTTTGGTATAAGCTTTTCAAATTGTGCTTCTATTGCTTGTCTAGTTTTCTTTCAATAATTTCCCTGTGCTGGAAGTGGCCTCAAATCCTTGCTCAAGGATCAAGCATTGCTCAACAAAGAGTAGGAAAAGTTTGGACACTAAGACCTAAAAATTTGACCTAATTAGTGACCAAAACTTCTCCTAAACTTCCTTCACTTGAGTGACATTTTCTTTCACCTTGTGAGGCAGCCACCATTAACCTCTTTGTTGTGTTTCTTTTGCAGGTCCAGTAGCATCATATTGAAGGATTAGTGGCGGATTAAACACTTGTTTAAGTATTGGAAAAGTTGCACAACAATCCGTCACTAATTGGTCACCAAAAGCCGCCATTATTTGCTTTCCTAGGCTAGTTTACATTTTTGCAAAATTTTTGTATTTTAAACCAATTTGTAAAGCTTGGAGGGAGTATTAAGAAGCTGGTCAGGTATATCTAACTCCTTGATAGCCTTCTCACGTGTAGTGCTAGTGGAAGTGGCTTGGAAATTTCATATGTTTCAAGCTTCCACTTAGGGTTATCCGACTAGTTGCTTATCTTGCTTCTTTTCAAGTTTCTTGTTCTTAATTGTGTTTATTTTGTTGTCTATCTTTGTCTAGAATTGTGTAGCTTTAATTGTTCACGCCTAGCTTAGTTTCAAAAATCAAACAAATTGTGAAAAGCATACAAAATTTTTGTGAAAAGTTTTGGGGATTTGGAAATACCACAAAGGAGTTTAGTGATTTCCACTTGAAAAGGCTTGGTTATTAAGTGGCTCTTTGTAGCTCACCTCCCTTGATAGTGCAACTTGTACACTTAGACTTCCAAGTGCTATTTTCATTCCTAGAAAATACCAAAAATATTTTATATCTTTTTGCATAGCATAAAAATTCTCATTGCTTAATCATGAGTCACCATTCTCCAAATAGTAGTGATTTTGATACTCCTAAAAGTTTTAAAAGAATTGCCAAGGAGGTTGAAGCACTTAAACTTTGGAAAAATGATGAGATACTTCAAAAACAAAAAGAAAAACTTGAAAAAGAAGTACAAATCATGGCTTTGGAACAAGAGATTCTAAAGATTAAGCAACGAGAAGAAAAACTTTTAAAAAAATTAAATAAAAGCCAAAAAGGTTCTTCAAGGAGCTCAACCAAGAGCTCCAATGATTCTCAAAATCAAAATAATGATGGTAGTATACAAATGGATGCTTACTATCAACCCCCACCTAGGAGAGTCATTAAAGAACACAAAGTGAGGGAATCAAAGGTTGATCTCCCTTACTTTCATGGTAAAGAAGATGTGGACGCCTACTTAGATTGGGAGATGAAAGTGGAGCAAATCTTCACTTGTCATCAAGTAGGTGAGGAAAGAAAAGTTCCTTTGGCCACCCTAGCTTTTCAAGGACAAGCCATGTATTGGTGGACATCCTTGGAAAGAGAGAGAAGACTTCACAATGATCCTCCCATCACTTATTGGAATGAATTGAGGAGTGCTATGAGAAGAAGGCATATTCCTTCTTATTATAGTAGGGAGCTTATGGATAAGCTCCAAAGACTCCAACAAAAGAACATGAGTGTGGAGGAGTATAGACAGAAAATGGAGTTGTATCTCATGAGGGCTGGGATAAGGGAAGAGGAAAGGTTGACCATTGCTAGATTTTTAAGTGGTCTCAATTTTGATATTAGAGATAGAGTTGAGTTACTCCCTTATAGGGACCTTGATGATTTGGTCCAACTTTGTATAAGGGTGGAACAACAAAATTTGAGAAAAGGCAAAACTCAATTTAGCTCTTATATCAAGAAAGAGGACAAGAGGGAGGGTCAATATGACTCTTCTAAAAACTCTAGTAAGGGTCAAGAAAAAGAAAAAGAAAATGATAAAAATAAAAATGTGGTCACTTCTAGTAGTAAAACTAGTGACATCAAATGCTTTAAATGTCTTGGGAGAGGCCATATAGCTTCTCAATGTCCAACTAAAAAGGTCATGATTTTGAGAGGACAAGACATTTATAGTAGCCTTGATGAATCTAGTTCTACCACTTCAAGTGATAGTGAGACTAGCAAGGAAGACCCTCAAATTGAAAAGCTATATCCTGTTGATGGTGATCTTCTTATGGTCAAAAGGCTTCTTGGAAGTCAACCTTGTCCCACTTCACTATCACAAAGAGAGAACATCTTTCACACAAGATGTTTAGTTTCTAAAAGAACTTGTTCTCTCATTGTTGATAGTGGATCATGTTCAAATTGTTGTAGTACAAGGTTGGTTAACAAGTTAGCACTAACCACCATTTCTCATCCTCACCCTTATATACTTCATTGGCTCAATGAAGGTGAGGAATTGGAGGTGAATCAACAAGTGAAGGTCAAGTTTTCTGTAGGGGATTATAAAGACAAAGTTTTATGATGGAGGAGGCCCATGGGCTAAGGGTCCAACTACTAGAGCAATGGCAAGAAGGATGCATGAAGAGTGGGCCCAAGCCCAAGGAAAGCCCACCACTTTATTTTGTTGGGCCTTGAATCAAGCCCAATTAGATTAGGGCTAGTATAGGAGTAGGCCTTAGTGCCATGTATTTCTTTTGGGGCCTTGTATTTTCGGCCTAGTAGCATAGGAGTTTCATTTGAAGGTCATTTGAATTTAGGTTAATTAGAGTTACATGTGGAATTACATTAGCATTTAATTAGTAGCACATTTGGTGTGCATTTCGGCCATGTGCAACACATGCACATGGTGTGATCCGAAATGCAACTCTAATGGCTTCCTAATTACATGCCAAATGTGTGCACATGGGAGGGTGACCGGTTGGCACCAAAATTTGAATTTTAGAATTCAAATTTTGGCGCCTAGAGTTAAGATAACCATACCATGGTTTTACTTAACTCTAGGTAAACCCAACTTAAACCCTTAACCTAATTTAGCCTATAAACTTCCTTATGACCGAGTTTTGTAGACACTTTGGACATTATTGAATGAGTATTCTTCTCAAAGAAATCTCTCCTCCGAAGTCATTTTGCTCCTAGCCTCTACCCTCCTTGAGAGCTTCTCCTTGTAGAGCTAGGACACCTTACCTTCTTAGAACTTAGCTTGTATGCAAGCCTAGGTCACCTTGCTCCTTTGAGGCGTCTCTAATCCTTGAAGAATCATCTAAGGAATCCGAGAAGGAGTGAAGAATCCATGTGCATCCAAGTGGAAGCACATCAAGTGGTATCAAGAGCTTCGGTCTTCAAGAGATAAGTTCATCTTCTTGAATTTTGATCCGTGGTTCCAAATTGTTCTTGAGTTCATCTTGAGTTTCATCTTGTTAAATTTTTGAGTTCATGATGTGCTTCCACTTGGATGCACATAGAACTATCTTCAAGTCTCCACGGATCCTTGGGAGATTGGTCAAGGATGGAAGTTCCAAGAGACTCAAGGTGGCCGAAGCTTGCTTCTAGCTAAGGTCCAAGGAAGTAAGGCAACCTAGCTCTACAAAGAGAAGCACTCAAGGAGGGTAGAGAAGGTAGCCAAGTGACTTTCGGATGGAGAGGTTTTCAAGCAATGAAAACTCATTCAATTAATTCCAAAAAGTGTCTACAAAACTCGGTCATAAGAAGTTTATAGGCTAAATTAGGTTAAGGGTTTAAGTTGGGTTTACCTAGAGTTAAGTATAACCATGGTATGGTTATCTTAACTCTAGGCGCCAAAATTTGAATTCTAAAATTCAAATTTTGGTGCCAACCGGTCACCCTCCCATGTGCACACATTTGGCATGTAATTAGGAAGCCATTTGAGTTGCATTTCGGATCACACCATGTGCATCTGTTGCACATGGCCGAAATGCACACCAAATGTGCTACTAATTAAATGCTAATGTAATTCCACATGTAACTCTAATTAACCTAAATTCAAATGACCTTCAAATGAAACTCCTATGCTACTAGGCCGAAAATACAAGGCCCAAAAGAAATACATGGCACTAAGGCCCACTCCTATACTAACCCTAATCTAATGGGCTTGATACAAAGCCCAACAAAATAAAGTGGTGGGCTTTCCTTGGGCTTGGGCCCACTCTTCATGCATCCTTCTTGCCATTGCTCTAGTAGTTGGGCCCTTAGCCCATGGGCCTCCTCCATCATCCCCTCCCTCTTGAAGAGGATTTGACCTCAAATCCAGAGCATCCTCCTCTAGGGTAGCTAGTCCTGTAAACAAAGAGAGATCAGCAACATTGAAACTAGAACTAACACCATACTCAGAAGGGAGATCTAGAACATAGGCATTGTTATTGATTTTCCTAAGGATTTGGAAGGGTCCATCTTCTCGAGGACTAAGCTTGGACTTTCTTTTGGAAGGAAATCTATCCTTCCTAAGGTGTAGCCAAACCCAGTCACCTTCCTTGAAGATAACTTCCTTCCTACCCTTATTATTATATTTTTGGTATTTTTCAGTTTGGGATTGAATATGATCTCTAACCCTCTCATGTAACTTCTTAACAAATTCAGCCCTGGTTGTACCTTCTTTATGGATAAAAGAAGCCACATCAGGGAGAGGTAATAAATCCAAAGGAGTAAGAGGATTAAAGCCATAGACAATCTCAAAAGGAGACATGTTGGTGGTTTTATGAACCACTCTATTATAGGCAAACTCCACATGAGGGAGGTAGTCATCCCATGACTTTTTGTTGCCCTTGAGGATTGCCCTCAACATAGTCCCTAGAGACCTATTGACTACCTCAGTCTGTCCATCAGTTTGAGGATGACATGTGGTAGAAAATAGAAGTTTAGTTCCAAGCCTTGCCCAAAGAGTTTTCCAAAAGTGGCTTAAGAACTTAACATCTCTATCAGAGACTATAGTTTTGGGTAACCCATGTAGTCTCACAATCTCTTGAAAGAATAACTTAGCAATGTTACTTGCATCATCCACTTTGTGGCATGGAATAAAGTGTGCCATTTTGCTAAAACGGTCCACAACCACAAATATGGAATCCTTTCCTCTTTGGGTTCGAGGCAAACCAAGGATAAAATCCATGGAAATGTCTACCCAAGGAGAAGAGGATATAGGCAAGGGGGTGTAAAGTCCATGAGGTTTTGTAGTAGACTTTGCTTGTAAACAAGCAATGCAACTACTACAAAATCTTTGAACATCTCTCTTCATATGAGGCCAAAAGAATTTCTCCTTCAAAAGAGAAAGAGTCTTCTCAATTCCAAAATGCCCCATGAGCCCACCCTCATGGCTCTCCTTAACCAAGAGTTTCCTAATAGATCCTTGGGGGATGCAAAGTTTATTTTCTTTAAAAAGAAACCCCTCAGAAATATAGTAACCTTGGTAAGGTTTTTGAATACATAAAGAATAAAAGTTAGCAAAATCAAGGTCTTTCTCATACAACTCCTTGATGTCATCAAACCCTAGTATTTGAGAACCTAGGATGTTCAAAAGCACATGTCTTCGAGACAAAGCATCAGCTACTACATTTGTAGAGCCTTTTTTATATTTGATGACATAAGGAAATTGTTCTAAATACTCAACCCATTTTGCATGCCTCTTATTTAATTTATGTTGACCCTTCAAGTATTTGAGTGACTCATGGTCACTGTGGATAACAAATTCCTTGGTGACAAGGTAATGCTCCCAAGTTTGAAGGGCACGAACTAAAGCATATAACTCCTTGTCATAGGTAGGGTAGTTCAAGGCAGCCCCATGAAGTTTTTCACTGAAATAAGCTATGGGATGACCACCTTGTAACAACACAGCTCCTATGCCAAGACCTGAAGCATCACATTCTAGCTCAAAAGTTTGAGAAAAATTAGGCAAAGCTAGAACAGGTGCTTGAGTAAGTTTTTGCTTAAGTTCTTGAAAAGCTAAATTATGTTTATCCGTCCATTCAAAGACAACATCCTTCTTCACCAACTCATTGAGAGGTGAAGCTAATGTAGAGAAGTTAGGAACAAATCTCCTATAAAAGCTTGCCAATCCATGGAAGCTCCTAACTTCACTAACATTAGTAGGAATAGGCCATTCTTGGATGGCTTTAATTTTCTCGGGATCCACATGAACCCCATTTTTGCTAACCACAAACCCTAAGAATATAACATTATCCACACAAAAAGTGCACTTGTCCACATTGGCAAACAAGTGATTGTCCCTAAGGACAAGGAAAACTTGTCTTAGGTGATCAACATGATCACTTAGACTTTTGCTATAGATTAAAATATCATCAAAATAAACAACTACAAATCTACCAATGCAATCCCTAAGGGCATGATTCATGAGCCTCATGAATGTGCTAGGTGCATTAGTAAGCCCAAAAGGCATTACTAACCATTCATATAGTCCAAATTTAGTTTTAAAAGCAGTTTTCCACTCATCACCTTCTTTGATTCGAATTTGGTGATAACCACTCTTAAGGTCGACTTTGGAAAATATGGATGACCCATGCAATTCATCAAGCATGTCATCAAGCCTAGGAATTGGGTGCCTATATTTTATGGTGATGTTGTTGATGGCTCTACAGTCACAACACATCCTCCATTTTCCATCTTTTTTTGGCACCAATATGACTGGTACAACACAAGGACTTAGACTCTTTTGAATCCAGCCCTTCTCCAACAACTCATGGACTTGCTTCTCTATCTCTTTGGTTTCTTGTGGATTGGTCCTATAGGCTGGTCTATTTGGAAGACTAGCCCCAGGCACAAGATCTATTTGATGTTCTATTCCCCTAAAAGGAGGAAGTCCAATTGGGCCTTCCTTGGGAAATATATCATCAAACTCTTGTAAAAGGTTTTTAACCACAAGAGGGAGAGAAGTTTCCAAAGAAGTGGCAGTGCAAGTTAGTGTTCCTCTACACATGAGGATATGAGAAGAGGGTTCAATGAAGAGAGAAGTTTTATGTAAAGGTTTTGCATCAAAATCCTCTTCTTGAACTATCTCTAGAGAGGGAACACTAGTCTCTCTAGGATCCTCTTTTTCATCAATTTTTAGAATGTTTTTTTTTTTTTTCCTTTTTTTTTTGTTTTTCTTTTTCTTGGTCACGTTTGGTCTTCATTTGTACTTGGTCCTCCTTCACTTGTGAAGGTGATAGAGGATGAAGTACAAACTTTTTACCCTTATGAGTGAAAGTAATTTTATTAGTGAGGCCATCATGGTGTGTTTGTTTGTCAAATTGCCATGGCCTTCCTAATAGAATATGACAAGCTTCCATGGGAACTACATCACATTGAACTTTATCTTTATAGTTCCCAATAGAAAACTCAACTTCCACTTGTTGATTGACTACCATATCCCCATCATCATTAAGCCAATGAAGTTGATAAGGTTTTGGATGTGGTGTGGTAGTCAAACCTAACTTCTCAACCATCCTAGTGCTACAACAGTTGCACCAAGATCCACTATCCACAATGAGAGAACAAGCCTTGCTTGAAATGTTACATCTTGTATGAAAAATGTTCTCTCTTTGGGATTGTGTATCACTAGGTTGGTTGTTGAGGACCCTTCTCATCATAAGAAGTTCCCCATTATAAGGGTAAGTAACCTCACATGACTCTTCTTCACTTGCTTCTTCTTCATTTTCACTTGAAGATGAAGAAGAAGTAGCTTCATCTTGGCTACTATAAATGTCTTGACCCCTTAAAATCATTACTTTTTTGTTAGGGCATTGAGAAGCAATGTGGCCTCTCCCAAGACACTTAAAGCATTTGATGTCACTAGACTTGGTGCTAGTGTTTGTTTTTGTCTCTTTTTCTTTACCTTTATCTAGATTTTTGGAGGGAAAAGTATCTTTCTTTTCAAAATTATTTTTCCTACCCTCCCTCGTGTAGTTATCTTTAGACAAAGAAGATGAGTATGAGCTTGCTTTATAACCTTTTCTCAAATTTTGTTGTTCAACCTTTATGCAAAGTTGAACCAAGTCATCCAAATCCCTATAAGGGAGTAGCTCAACCTTATCTCTTATGTCAAAAGATAAACCACTCAAAAATCTAGCAATGGTAAGATTTTCTTCTTCCCTAATACCCGCCCTCATGATATACAACTCCATTGTTTGTCTATATTCTTCAACAGTCAAATTTTTTTGTTGGAGTCGTTGGAGCTTATTGATAAGCTCCCTAGTATAATAAGAGGGTATGTGTCTCCTTCTTAAGGCACTCCTTAATTCATTCCAATATTGAATTGGAGGTTCATTATGGAGACGCCTATCTCTCACAAGAGAGGTCCACCAATACATGGCATGACCTTGGAAACTCAAGGTAGCTAAGGGTACTTTTCTCTCCTCACTCACTTGATGGCAAGTGAAAATTTGTTCCACTTTCATTTCCCAGTCTAGATACCCCTCCACATCATCTTTACCATGAAAGTAAGGGAGATCTACCCTAGATTCCCTTGGCTTAGAGGTTCTATGAGTTCTCCTAGGAGGTGGTTGATAGTGATCTCCTAAAGCTAGGCTATCATGCATTGACTCGCCTAAAGTAGAACTATGGGCGTATGAACTATGTGGACCATGACGGTGTTTTCTTTTGTCTTTCTCCTTTAATAAACGAATTTCTTCCTCCAAAAGAGCAAATTGAGCTTCTTTTTCAAGTTTTGCTTGTAATTCTTGCTCTTGCCATAACTTTAATGATCTTAATTCACGTGACAATCTAGAAACACTTTTGTTGTCACTTGAATTAGTATCACTATGAGGAGTAGAAAATTCTTCCATTATAGGTGAAAGATCTTTTTTTATGAATGAACTTTTAAAAGCAATTTTGTTTTTGTGCAAGGTTAAGACTAAGTACTAGGAGGATTATGTATACAAATTGAACTTTGGAGGGAGGTGAGCTACTAAGAGCCACTTAAAAACCAAGCCTCTTCAAGTAAAAATTACTAATCCCCTTTGTAGTTAATCTCTACCAAATTCTTTTCAATGAAATTGTTTTGTTGATGTTTGATGAACTAAAACATACTAGTCGTGAAAGCAATTAAACAAGTATTAAGCAACAATTTAACTATCTAATCGGTTCCTAGGGTGAGAGCTTGAAAGATACCAAAGATCAATCAAGGACCACTCCCACCAAAGTACTAACGAAAATTCTATCCCTAAGGAGAGATGGTTGTGTACCAAAGACACTCCCAAGACACTCCTTTAATGGCCAAAATACAAGTGTAACAAAGACTAAACAACAACTACAAAGTGGCTTAAAATTGTAACCAAAACAGCCACCACAATTAGTGATGAATTAGTGACCAATTTTGCAACAAAAAAATGTCAATTAGTAATGAAAATTTGGTCTCAAAATCCGTCACTAATCCTCTGTTTTTTTTTTTTTTTTAAATTCAAATACAATTCAAATGAATCTCCAAGGTGCTTCACGGTTTGTCAAGTCCAGCTACCACCAAATTTCCAGCACTTCACCAAAAAAATTCCAGCCAAGTGTTTAGTGTGTTTGTTTTTGAAGTAGTCAAATCCGAGAGCTCTTTAGCTTCCTTTCTCCTCCTTTCCTTAGGCTTCTTTTGATGACCCTTGTAGAACTAGCTTCTAGGAAGATAGGCTAGGTCAAACTTAGGCCACACTTTGATTAAAACAAATATATGGATGTAGACCCCTAAAATTGTCCGGGTCGGAAATAAAGCTTGAAGACTCTTGAAGACTGAAGGAAGATCAGCCAGAAGGACTTCCAGAAGGCCCAAGGAGGGTTCTCTATAGGTCTAGAGGTCTTAGGATAGCTAAAATAAGAAAAGTGGGAGGAATGAAGCTCAATACGGCCTCCCAGAGGTTCAGTACGGCCGTATTGAGCATTTCGAACTACAATACGGCCGCAGCGAACTCAGTACGCCCGTATTGAAGTCTTTGAACTTCAATACGGCCGTACTGAATTCAATACGGCCGTATTGAAGTTCAAAACTTCAATACGGGCCGTATTGGACCCAGGGGCCGTATTGCGCCTCATCCCTATAAATAAGACGTCATTTGGACGTCATTTGACACTTTTACACTGAGTTTTAACCCTCTTCTTGAGTATTCTGGGTTTTTTTGAGCAGTGCTCTACCTAGAAATCACTCGGAGAGTTGATCCGACAAAGTTCTCGAGTTCTGAGCTTTTTGCTTGAGTCTCGAACTGAGTCGAAGGGAAATCCTCCGGATTTCCATAGTTAAAATTTTCTAGGAGGGAGCGAGCGGGCTTGTAGAGCGAGGGAACGCCAAAAAGCTTCCCAGTTTTACTTGAATATAAAAGCACGCTTCAAAGGTTTCTTCTTAAGTCCTTCCTTTTACTGCTTTCTGTGTGTATATTTAACTGTCATCATGTAGATATTTTAGTGATAATTGTTTTAAATAAATAGGGGTAATTTAGTAATTTTATACTATTATTTACGAAATAATCTGTCATAGGGAACCCGAAAGGGGCGTTGTGGGGTGCTAACACCTTCCCCGCACGTAACCGACTCCCTTACCCAACTCTGGTTGTAATGACCAAGGTTTATTTATGAAAATCAATTGCCTTATCCCTTTTTCCAATGTTTTGAGTAAAACATTGGTGGCGACTCCAAAGAACCCTTCCTTTTTGCGAAAACCACTAATCCATGGAGGGTCCCGCTTGGGGTTAACATGGATTGGTGAACCATTTTAATAAAATTGTTAGTTCGACAAGGTCTCAGTTTGAGAATAAGTCGTTCTAACAATCCATCATTTTTTAAACAAATAAAAGAGTCCAACCATCCTTCGCGAATGCCGAAAGCCCGTTTCGGGCCGGTGGCGACAGATGGCGACTCCGCTGGGGAATGCCTCGAGAGTCAATCCCATTTAGTGATGGATTATTTCTAAAATAATAGTTTAAAATTACTTTATTACCCCCCACTTGTATGATAACATGTTTATCTATTTGGCTTTAATAACTGTTGTATTTTTAAATTTACGCAATTGTTTGAAATACAAACTGTACACGAACCTTTGCACACAACAGTTCCCTCTATACCCGGGGGCATGAGTGGTAATCCATAGGGAGTGGATGTTAGTACGGCCGGTTGTCGAATGGGTCTATAGGTGCCCGTAGACCGTTGTCGGAAAACATCACTCAAGGTGATAACCATGAACTCAAGTCCGACAGTGCGTTGGAACTTTCCATCGACTTACGACGAGAGGAATTGGGTCCCTATAATGGGGGCACCTTGGGGGCCTCAGACCGGTGAGAACAGTTAGAACCACCTTGAATATGCACTTTTCTGCAGGATACCCCTACCTCGTGATTCGCTCGTGACTGTTCGTGGATGAGTGAATTGTTTGTGTAAATGCTTATGTGCAATTGTTTGTGCATTAATAAATAACCTCGTGATAAGGTCTAAGAATAAATCCCCATGCATGAAAATGCCATGACATGAGGGGAAAAACCATGTGGGAAAATATAATAAAAGTGAGGAGCATGTGCATCATCACCAATAAGACATCATGCATCTTCATAACTATTCATTTTAGGTTCACCAATACCTCTTGACATAAGTAAAAGAGACCCACACTTATTGAGATTCTCCGTTAAGGAGAGATCATAAGTGAAGGAGGGTGATAAGCTTCCATTTTAAAAAGGCAGCGCCTTAAAAATGGAAGATTATCAAGCTTATGTCAAGCATGTATTCATTTCTTAAATAAACTAATTAGTTTAAACATACATTTTAGAAAGTGGCTGGTCATCTCTCTGTCCTCACACGCGCACAGAAAATCAAAAAAATGGACGCGTTGGAGGAACAAAACAAGAAGCTCACTGCCGAGCTCTCACAACTCAAAGAGCAGATGGCGCAAATGATGGAGCTTATGCGTCACCACAATGTAAATGGGTCTCACCATAGTGACCATGAGTCCCATCATGAAGAAGAAGAAGAGCATGAGCAGGATCCTCCACATGCTATACCCCTTGGGGCGGGGATTGTGATTAGAAAGCCTGAAATTTCAAAAGAACAATTCAATGCTCTCGAGGATCGATTGAGGGCTATGGAGGGGCATGATTTTGAGATCAAAGATGCCGCTGATATGTGCTTGGTGAGGGACATCCAATTCCCTCCCAAATTTAAAGTACCTGATTTTCCTAAGTATGTGGGATCGACTTGCCCTAAAAGTCATCTCACCATGTACTGTCGAAAAATGGCTGCATATGCTACCAATGAAAAGCTCTTAATTCATTGCTTTCAAGAGAGCTTAGCTGAAACCGCACTCAATTGGTATATGCAGCTAGATGGAAATCTAGTACATACATGGTGGCAGTTGGCCGACGCCTTTCTCAAGCGCTATAAATACAACATCGACCTAACACCCGATAGGTCAGATCTTCAAGCCTTGAGTAAGAAAAATGATGAATCTTTCAAGGCGTACGCCCAACGATGGAGGGAGTTGGCGGCACAGATAGAGCCCCCGCTGTCGGATAAGGAGATGGTGTCCTTATTCATAAACTCGTTGACCGGTCCCTATTATGACAAAATGATAGGGAACACGACAACACTCTTCTCGGACATCATCACCATTGGAGAAAGGGTGGAACAAGGGCTGAAAAGTGGGAAGCTGGCTAAGCCTTCCCAATCATATGAAGCTAAGAAGGCCTTCGGGAAGAAGAAAGAGGGAGGAGTCAATGCTATAACCATACCCTCGGCTACTTCCATGTCGAAGTTGGGAAGATCGCAATTCACCCCTGTGAAGAAGTTTGATAAACTTCCGACCACTTATAGCGATCTCCTGCCGAAGCTAATAGAAGCCAAACTTCTAGCTTATGTTCCACCAAGGAAGATCGACCCACCTTACCCCGATCGGTACAAGCCACAAGAAAAATGTTTATACCATTCGGGGGCACCAGGGCATTCAACAGAGAACTGCCTAGCTCTCAAACACAAGGTCCAAAGCCTTATTGATGCTGGGTGGGTCACTTTCGATTCGACAGCGCCCGATGTGAGCAAGAACCCTCTGCCAAAACAGGAATAGAGAGAAGAACAAGCCACGATAGGGCCCCTTCATATTTCTCTTTTAGGGACTCATGATCAGTACTCGAGATCATGAAAACCTTTTCATGTAAATAAGGGTTTTTGTACAGTTTTAATACATATCAATAAAGAGGCATTTTTCACACATTACTCTCTCTTTTGTTCTTTTCTCTCTTTCCTCATTAACATTAATAATTCTAAACCTAAACAGAACCAATAAAATAATTATGTCTGTAATTGTTCGCTCTGACCGGGATCCGAAAGTTGAGGATAAATGGGTTGAGTTGGACAGTGATGAGGAGACCATTTCTACGGATCTGCAAAGATTGCTAGATCAAGAAGCTCGTCAAGAGAAATTGGAGACTGTGAATTTGGGGCATGGCCGAGAGATAAAAGAGGTCAACATTGGGACCCATACCAGTGATGAAATAAGGACAAATGTTTCCGCTATGATTATAATAAAATCATTCTTCATTGCTTCTTTTCTTGCTTATAATAAAATTCTAAACCACATTATTTTTAACCCTGTTTGAAAAAACATGAATGAGGTTAAAATCATCTTGATAATAATAATCCCGCATCATTTTTATGTGGAAGTGTGTGTGACAACTTGGAGCACCTTCCTTTGGCTTCGACAAGTGCCATCATGGATAAAAAGAAATCCTCTATAAAAGAAGCTCGGCAAGAAACCCAAAAAGGGGACTGCGCAAAAATAAGAGCAAAGAACCCGCTAGGAATCCCACGAAAGGGTGACCTAGGCAAAAGTTAGGGTTGCAAAAATAAACAAAAACAAAAGTCCGCTAAAACACCACAAAAGGGTGTTTTAGGCAAAAATAAGGACAATCAAAAAAATAAAAGAAATCCATGATGGTACCATGAGCCGAATTCGAATTCAAGAAAGGTTCAAGGGAAGCTATCCAAGTTGTCGAATCACAACACGACTTTTTAACTTCATAAGTGTTTAATCAAACAAGCCTAAACACATAAGCCTACCTTGGCCATCCATTCTTACAAAAACCATTTTTGAAAAATAAATCCCCTCTAAAACACAAACTTCAGAACAAAAATATCTTTCTTTTCTTTTCTCTCTTGTCCCAAAAGATTTTAGGATAATCTAGTGGAAGCATGGAGAAATAAATCATCACTGAAAATGGATCTAATCTGAATAATAAAATGGTGGAAGAACTGTGCCAAGAATTCAAGATC
The DNA here is from genome assembly GCF_000230855.2 of Cajanus cajan. NCBI lineage: Eukaryota > Viridiplantae > Streptophyta > Magnoliopsida > Fabales > Fabaceae > Cajanus > Cajanus cajan. Next base: position 41,175,482 of record NC_138524.1, read on the forward strand.
CAACACCATAACTCTTCCCCATATCGGCCGAAGATGAATGGGGCAGTCAAGGCAACCAATAAGAACATCAAGAAAATAGTGCAAAAGATGGTTGTCTTATTTAGAGACTGGCACGAGATGTTACCCTTCGCTCCTCATAGCTATAGGACTTCAGTACGTACATTTACAGGAGCTACTCCATTCTCCATCGTTCATGGGATGGAGGCAGTTCTACCCGTCGAAGTCGAGATACCTTCTTTAAGGGTAATCATGGAAACAAAACTTTCCGAGGCAGAATGGGTTCAATGCCGATACGACCAGTTGAACCCTATCAAAAGGAAACGGCTGAACGCCATATGCCATGGTCAAACCTATCAGAGGAAGATCAAAAAGGCTTTTGACAAGAAAGTCCACCCTCGAGTCTACCATGAGGGAAAGTTGGTAATGAAGAAATTGCTACCAACTCAAAAGGACAAAATCGGAAAGTGTGCCCCAAATCACGGAGGACCATACGTGGTAAAACGAGCCTTCTCAGGAGGAGCATTAATCCTCACAGACATGGATAGAGAAGAACTTCGATACCCAGTCAACGCTGACGTGGTAAAGAAGTACTATGCTTGAAGACGTTGCTTGCATAGGCCCGCTAGGATGAAAACCCAAAAAGGGCGTCCTAGGCAAAAGTTAGGGCAAAATAAAAAGCCTGCCAGTACAAGGGTACTAGGCAAAACAAAGGCAAATTTACCCCGTTAGGATACGTCCTAAGAAAAAGTTAGGGGCAAAAGAATAAGATATAAAAACAAAGCAAGCAGCGATCACTTGAACCGAAAACCGAAAGGCAGTTCAAGTGATAATCTTCTGGAAGCAAGCGTCTTGCAGCATCTACACTCCTGGCTCAGGCATCTCACCCGAAGCAATTAGGGGAACGTAAAGAGCAACAATTACAGATATAATTGTTAAGCCCAATATATATAGCTTACCCTGGCCAGCCATTCTTCAGAAATTTCCTTCTGTATATCTTTCTGTAAAAACACTTGTGAATATCAATAAAACATCTATTCATTTCCTCTTCTCTCTTGACCATGTGATTATGTCTCTAAATTGGTATTTCATAAAATTGTACGAACTTCCTTTAATAATCGGTCAATAAAGAAATTGGAGGGGTTCCTATAAAATCCGTAATCTCCTGCATAAAAGGCTCACAAAAATATTCCCTCACGTCGATGACAGAAATTCCTCCAAGAAAAGGAGGATAGGGAGAGCCATTCATTTTTCTAAAAAACATTAAATAATAAAACTTGCATCTGTGCATCACACACCCATTAGTTGCATATTCAAAGACCTTATCATGAGGCAATTGCATAAAATAGAAAAATAGAAAAATTGTTTGTGTATGACAACAGTCAACAGAAAAAGCCAAAAAAACGACAAAAAGGCAAAAATACAGAAAAAGCCAAAAAACGACAAAAAAGACAAAGATTTCGCATCGTACAGAATAATTGAGCCTGGAGAGGCTTGCCGAAATAATACTCCCACAGAATAATTGAGCCTGGAGAGGCTCGCAGAAATAATACTCCCCAGAGAAACCTCAGCCCGCGCTCAGAACAAATCCCCAGCGAGAACTATCAAAGCAAGATCGTCAAAATCCCCAATGGAAGTACGATCTCCCAAGCAGAATATCCAAGTCAAAGGACTTAAACTTCCTCAGTGAAGATAGCTCTCCAGCTCAAGCGTTGAGTGAGGCTAAGCCTGCAGAGGCTTCCTAAATAATACTCTGGGATACATAAGATCCCCCATTCCCCAGTCGCCTACTCAGAGGCATCCCTGTAAAAGGAGAAAAAAAAAAAAAAATCAAAAATATCAATAAGTATTCCCCAAGCGGAATTTGGCGTACAGTCAGCCAAACATCAAACATCAAGATAATTTGCCAAATCAAAGTCAAAACATCCAGAATCCCCAGCGGATAACAGCCTACATAGAGGCAGCAAAAATCAGAAAATCCAAAAGAGATACCCGAATAAGGATAACCGGGATACTCCACCAACGTCAAAGGACGTCAGCCAAACATAAGGCATCGCTCAATTCAAGAAGAGCATCTGTGTCTACACCCCAAGGAGTCAGAAATTCCCCATGGGTACCAACTATGTAAATGCAAGTTGGGGCACAAGAACCTATGAATGACTGCACATCCCCTAGACGGATCCCTGCGTTATCCAGCCCTCAGTGGCACAAAATCAGAAAAATCATCAAAGCAGCATAGTGGACTGTGGAGACAAAAAATCATCTCAGATCCCTGGAGAGGGTAAACTCGCATTGCCGAAGTAATCAGAAGACACGGACGCAGACCCTGAAGAGGGCAAACTCAGTTGCCTAGGTCGTCAGAGACAACCGAAGCAAAGTCTGGAGAGACGGTACTCAAAGTCTGGAGAGAAGGTACTCAAAGTCTGGAGAGACGGTACTCAAAGTCTGGAGAGACGGTACTCAAAGTCTGGAGAGACGGTACTCAAAGTCTGGAGAGACGGTACTCAAAGTCTGGAGAGACGGTACTCAGAGTCTGGAGAGACGGTACTCAGAGTCTGGAGAGACGGTACTCAGAGTCTGGAGAGACGGTACTCAGAGTCTAGAGAGACGGTACTCAGAGTCTGGAGAGACGGTACTCAGAGTCTGGAGAGACGGTACTCAGAGTCTGGAGAGACGGTACTCAGAGTCTGGAGAGACGGTACTCAGAGTCTGGAGAGACGGTACTCAGAGTCTGGAGAGACGGTACTCAGAGTCTGGAGAGACGGTACTCAGAGTCTGGAGAGACGGTACTCAAAGTCTGGAGAGACGGTACTCAGAGTCTGGAGAGACGGTACTCAGAGTCTGGAGAGACGGTACTCAAAGTCTGGAGAGACGGTACTCAGAGTCTGGAGAGACGACACTCAGAGTCTGGAGAGACGGTACTCAGAGTCTGGAGAGACGGTACTCAGAGTCTGGAGAGACGGTACTCAAAGTCTGGAGAGACGGTACTCAAGGTCTGGAGAGACGGTACTCAAGGTCTGGAGAGACGGTACTCAAGGTCTGGAGAGACGGTACTCAAGGTCTGGAGAGACGGTACTCAAGGTCTGGAGAGACAGTACTCAACCATCAGCGTCGTCAGAGGCACGTTGGTGTTCAACTTCCGGCTCGGGCGTCGAGTGAAGTTGACCCTGGAGAGGGTAAACTTAGCTACCGAGGTTGTCAGAAGCGTTGAGGTATGCAACAACCTGGAGAGGCTACTCAACAATTTTCCACCGGAAGACGCTACAAGTCAGAAGGTTGGCACATCACCCGGACAATTGGGTCAACTCCTTTACTTGTCAGCCGGTACACCAAAAGGCCGTCCGACTAAGTAAAGGGGGGGCAGCTGTAGACCCCTAAAATTGTCCGGGTCGGAAATAAAGCTTGAAGACTCTTGAAGACTGAAGGAAGATCAGCCAGAAGGACTTCCAGAAGGCCCAAGGAGGGTTCTCTATAGGTCTAGAGGTCTTAGGATAGCTAAAATAAGAAAAGTGGGAGGAATGAAGCTCAATACGGCCTCCCAGAGGTTCAGTACGGCCGTATTGAGCATTTCGAACTACAATACGGCCGCAGCGAACTCAGTACGCCCGTATTGAAGTCTTTGAACTTCAATACGGCCGTACTGAATTCAATACGGCCGTATTGAAGTTCAAAACTTCAATACGGGCCGTATTGGACCCAGGGGCCGTATTGCACCTCATCCCTATAAATAAGACATCATTTGGACGTCATTTGACACTTTTACACTGAGTTTTAACCCTCTTCTTGAGTATTCTGGGTTTTTTTGAGCAGTGCTCTGCCTAGAAATCACTCGGAGAGTTGATCCGACAAAGTTCTCGAGTTCTGAGCTTTTTGCTTGAGTCTCGAACTGAGTCGAAGGGAAATCCTCCGGATTTCCATAGTTAAAATTTTCTAGGAGGGAGCGAGCGGGCTTGTAGAGCGAGGGAACGCCAAAAAGCTTCCCAGTTTTACTTGAATATAAAAGCACGCTTCAAAGGTTTCTTCTTAAGTCCTTCCTTTTACTGCTTTCTGTGTGTATATTTAACTGTCATCATGTAGATATTTTAGTGATAATTGTTTTAAATAAATAGGGGTAATTTAGTAATTTTATACTATTATTTACGAAATAATCTGTCATAGGGAACCCGAAAGGGGCGTTGTGGGGTGCTAACACCTTCCCCGCACGTAACCGACTCCCTTACCCAACTCTGGTTGTAATGACCAAGGTTGATTTATGAAAATCAATTGCCTTATCCCTTTTTCCAATGTTTTGAGTAAAACATTGGTGGCGACTCCAAAGAACCCTTCCTTTTTGCGAAAACCACTAATCCATGGAGGGTCCCGCTTGGGGTTAACATGGATTGGTGAACCATTTTAATAAAATTGTTAGTTCGACAAGGTCTCAGTTTGAGAATAAGTCGTTCTAACAATCCATCATTTTTTAAACAAATAAAAGAGTCCAACCATCCTTCGCGAATGCCGAAAGCCCGTTTCGGGCCGGTGGCGACAATGGACAGCAAAGAATAGTGAGGAAAAAGAAGGACAAGAGTTGATTAGAAGATGACAAGTTTAGATGACTCAAACAAACAAGAAACTAGCACAAGAAGGAATTGTCTTATGATGAGTTCTAGATTGGATACTCAAAACCAAAACACTCAAAAATTGATTAGCTGAACAAATTATGAATCAAAAAAACTACTGCAAACCGAGAAGAACAAATGGAAAATTCAAACTCCTTAATTGGCTTTTGCTTTTCAATTTTTTTTTTTAAATCAAATAGGAGTTGCCTTTTTCTTTCAATGTTGATCTATCAAAAGGTCTCGGTCACTTTTCTAGGAACACCAAAACCGAATTCAAATTGAAATTCAAATGCCACACAAATTAGGTCAAATTGTAATGAACATGTGACATGCTTTTTATGCTTGGTTGGTTTATGTAGCACATGCACGGTTTTGGCTCCAATTTTCAAATTCAAATTACAATCCAAACACAATTTTCCAGCACACACTAAAGAAACAAAATCAAACCTCACGGAATTTAAATTTTTGTGTTAGACATTTTCAAAAAAAAAATTTTGGAAGCCTAAAATTCTAAGAAAACTACTAATGATCTAGTAGTAGTTTATGAACTCAAAAATGAAACAAAATTCATGAGCTTATACCAAAGAAAAGCAATGGATCTCGGCCAAATCCAGAAAATTGTTTCAAGATGCAAATCAAAAATTAACAAGGATCACAAGCATAGCTAAGATAGATGAACATATAAGAACTACACAATCCTACTAGACATGGATTTCAAAATACAATGACTCAAACATTCAATTTGACCGATTAAAATTTCAATTATGACTCAAAGAAAATTCAAAACGTTCTTAAGCAGAATTTTCCTAATAGGTAAAAGAAATTGGAGCATGATTCATGGAAGCATATAACATAGGCGCATAATGAATCATTCAAGCATAAGAAACTAGATCCATCAAATTTTAAGACAAAAAATAGATCTAGGAAGGAATAAACTCTAAAGTGACATGAATTAAAATGATGAACACAAGATGAAATAGAAAGAACAAAGAACCACGGATCACAAGAATTCAAAAGATAAGAGCTAAGACTTATCTCTTGAAGATCAAAAACCGGATGCTCTTGATACCACTTGATGTGCTTCCACTTGGATGCACATAGAACTATCTTCAAGTCTCCACGGATCCTTGGGAGATTGGTCAAGGATGGAAGTTCCAAGAGACTCAAGGTGGCCGAAGCTTGCTTCTAGCTAAGGTCCAAGGAAGTAAGGCAACCTAGCTCTACAAAGAGAAGCACTCAAGGAGGGTAGAGAAGGTAGCCAAGTGACTTTCGGATGGAGAGGTTTTCAAGCAATGAAAACTCATTCAATTAATTCCAAAAAGTGTCTACAAAACTCGGTCATAAGAAGTTTATAGGCTAAATTAGGTTAAGGGTTTAAGTTGGGTTTACCTAGAGTTAAGTATAACCATGGTATGGTTATCTTAACTCTAGGCGCCAAAATTTGAATTCTAAAATTCAAATTTTGGTGCCAACCGGTCACCCTCCCATGTGCACACATTTGGCATGTAATTAGGAAGCCATTTGAGTTGCATTTCGGATCACACCATGTGCATGTGTTGCACATGGCCGAAATGCACACCAAATGTGCTACTAATTAAATGCTAATGTAATTCCACATGTAACTCTAATTAACCTAAATTCAAATGACCTTCAAATGAAACTCCTATGCTACTAGGCCGAAAATACAAGGCCCAAAAGAAATACATGGCACTAAGGCCCACTCCTATACTAACCCTAATCTAATGGGCTTGATACAAAGCCCAACAAAATAAAGTGGTGGGCTTTCCTTGGGCTTGGGCCCACTCTTCATGCATCCTTCTTGCCATTGCTCTAGTAGTTGGGCCCTTAGCCCATGGGCCTCCTCCATCAGTTCATGTCACAATTGAGTTGATTTTTTCCTAGATCTAGTTTTTGTTTCAAAATTTGATGGATCTAGTTTGTATTGCTTGAATGATTCATATGCGCCTATGTTATATGCTTTCATGAATCATGCTAATTTCTTCTTGTGTTCAATTAGGAATTTTCTGCCTAATAGCTTTTGATTTTGTTTGAGTCTTCTTTGCATCTTATTCGGTCAATTAAATGTTTGAGTCTTTTATTTTTAAATCCATGTCTAGTAGGTTTGTGTAGTTCTTATATGTTCATCTATCTTAGCTATGCTTGTTGATCCTTTTTAATTTTTGATTTGCATCTTGAAACAATTTTCTGGATTTGGCCGAGATCCATTTCTTTTCTTTGGTATAAGCTCATGAATTTTGTTTCATTTTTGAGTTCATAAACTACTATTAGATCATTAGTAGTTTTCTTAGAATTTTAGGCTTCCCAAAATTTTATTGAAAATGTCTTACAAAAAAATTCAAATCCGTGAGGTTTGATTTTGTATGAGTTGGAGTGTGCTGAAATTGGAGTTTGGAAATTCAAATTTGAATTTGAGTTGGAGCCTAAAAACCGTGCATGTGCAATTCTAAATTACAAGCATAAAAAGCATGTCACATGTCACTTGAATTTGCACTTAATTTCACTAGTATTTGGCAACTAGTTTGAACCGGTTTTTAGTGCTAATATTAAGAGTGATCGAGAATCATTGGTGACCAATTTTTGTGAGCAACAAAAGGCAACTCCTATTTGATAAAAAAAAAAATAGGAAGAAAGATCAAAAGAAATTCAAAGCAACATTAAAAAAAAAAAAATGTGCTAAACCTAATTTGAAAAGGAAAAAGCCATTAAGGAGTTAGTTTCTCTATGTGTTTCTTCTCGGTTGCTAGTTGATTTTGATTCATAAAAAGAATTTTTCAACTCATCTATTTTGAGTGTTTTGGTTTTGTGCATCTACTCTAGAACTATTCCTAGGTCAATTCCTTCTAGTTTTAGTCAAGTATTTCATTGGTGTCATATAAGCTTGTCACTACTTAATCTACTCTTGTCTTCTTTTCCTTCCATATTGTCTTTTGCTGTTTTAATCTTGTGCTAATCAAAGAGTGACCTAAGCTTGACCTAGCCTATCTTCTTGGAAGCTAGTTCTACAAGGGTCATCAAAAGAAGCCTAAGGAAAGGAGGAGGAAGGATAAAAGTGGCTTGCGGTTTTTGAACCCTTAAACACAAACCATAAACACTTCTTGGCTGGAAATTTGGTGGATGCTGGACTGGAAAACCGTGAAGAAGCTTGGAGTTTAATTTCAATTGTATTTGAATTTTAAAAAAAAAAAATGTATAAGCATTAGTGACCGATTTTTAGTGACCGATTTTTACCTTACTAAATTTGAATTTTGTTGCAAAATTTGGTCACTAATCCATCACTAATTCTTTGTGGCTGTTCTTAATATTTCATTTCAGCCACTTGTTCTTTGTTGTTATACTTTGTATTTGGCCTTTACAAGGAGTGTCTTGGGAGTGTCTTTGGTACACAACCATCTCTCCTTAAGTTTACAATTTTCGTTAGTACTTGGTGGGAGTGGTCCTTGATTGATCTTTGGTATCTCTCAAGCTCTCACCTTAGGATACGTTAGGTAGTTTAATTGTTGTTGTTTAATCCTTGTTTTAATTGCTTTTATACGTCTAGTTTATCATAGTTCACAAAAACATCAAAAAAATTATTTTCCTTGAAAAGAATTTGGTAGAGATTAACTACAAAGGGGATTAGTAATTTTTACTTGAAGAGGCTTGGTTTTTAAGTGGCTCCTAGTAGCTCACCTCCCTCCAAAGTTCAATTTGTATACATAATCCTCTAAGTACTTAGTCTTAACCTTGCATAAAAACAATTGATTTTCAAAAATCATTTCTCAAAAAGCCCCTTTCTCCTATAATGGAAGAGTTTTCTACTCCTCAAAGTGATAGTAATTCAAGTGATTACAATGACTTGTCAAAAGTAACACATGAATTAAGATCACTTAAGCTTTGGAAGAAGCAAGAAGCCAAGCAAAAACTTAAAGAAAAACATGAAAGAGAGGCTCAACTTGCTACTTTAGAGGAAGAAATTCGAATATTAAAGGAGAAAGAAGAAAAATTACATCACAAGCACCGAAGTAGACATAGCTCCCACCATAGTTCTACTCTAGGAGAGTCAATGAATGATGATAGTCTTGCTTTAGGAGATCATTATCAACCACCTCCTAGAAGAGTGCATAGGGCCCCCAAGCCAAGGGAATCTAGGGTAGATCTCCCTTATTTTCATGGGAAAGATGATGTTGAGGGGTACTTAGATTGGGAAATGAAGGTGGAACAAATTTTCACTTGTCATCAAGTGAATGAAGAAAGAAAAGTCTCCTTAGCAACCCTAAGTTTTCAAGGTCACGCCATGTATTGGTGGACTTCTTTAGTGAGGGATAGGCGTCTCCATAATGACCCTCCAATTCAATATTGGAATGAATTAAGGAGTGCCTTGAGGAGGAGACATATTCCCTCTTACTATACTAGGGAGCTTATCAATAAGCTCCAACGACTCCATCAAAAAAATATGACTGTGGAAGAGTATAGACAAACAATGGAGTTGTACTTAATGAGGGTTGGTATTAGGGAGGAAGAAAATATTACCATTGCTAGGTTTTTGAGTGGGTTGACTTTTGATATAAGAGATAAAGTAGAGCTTCTCCCTTATAGGGATTTAAATGATTTGGTTCAACTTTGCATCAAGGTTGAACAACAAAATTTGCGAAAAGGTTCTAAAAGCTCATACTCATCATCTTTTTCAAAAGTTGACTACAAGAGGAAGGGCAAGAAAAATGATTTCGAAAAAAATACTTTTCCCCCTAAAAAGCTAGACAAAGGTAAAGAAAAAGAAAAAGAGAAAAAAACAAACACTTCACACATTAGCACTAAGACTAGTGACATAAAATGCTTTAAGTGTCTTGGGAGAGGCCACATTGCTTCTCAATGCCCTACTAAGAAAATTATGATTTTAAGGGGCCAAGATATTTATAGTAGCCAAGATGAAGCTACTACTTCTTCATCTTCCAATGAGGATGAAGAAGAAGCAAGTGAAGAAGAGTCATGTGAGGTTACTTACCCTTATAATGGGGAACTTCTTATGATGAGAAGGATCCTCAATAACCAACCTAGTGATACACAATCCCAAAGAGGAATTCATGGAACCTATCTTGCACTTGAAAACCTTTTTGAAAACCTTTTATCACTCACTCTTTGTGAAAACCTTTTTTTTACCAACCTTTTGAAAACAAATTTGTGAAAACCTTTTCTTGATCAAAGATGAGTGATCATTCTAGTGTCCATGGTCATAAGTCTCGTAGTACTAGGTCTAGTGTTAGGGATGAACTTAGGGAATTGAAAGAGTGCCTAAGAAAAAATATAAAAAAAGAGGAAGAATTAAGACAAAAAGAAAAAAAGTTTGAAAAGAATAATGAGGAAATAAAAAATTTACTTGCAAACTTAGTTGAAAGGAGAGAAACTAGTGGGTCCAAAACTAGGGTTGTCTCAACTAGGTATCAAAATCAAGAAAAGAAAATAGAAAAGAAAGAAAAAATAAAGACAAGTATAGAAAAAGTTCAAGAGTGGTTAGAAAATGAAAAACAACAACAACCACTCTTAGAGAAGAGTAAGGAGGATAATTTTTCTTCCAAAGGGCTTATGCTTGAAGAGAGTCACTTTCCCATTGAAAATGATTTAACAAAGACTTTCTTCATTCATCAAGACCTTAACTCTTTCTCTCACGTTGACACTAGTCATGAAGTAGAGATTCAAAACCAACTCCTTTTTAAAGAAAAAGAATCTCAACTTCAAGATTTAGTGAAGAAGAAATGGACTTCACTTAGTTCCACTTCTTGTGCTACTTCCTTGGTGGTGCCCAAGGTAGATAGCCTTCCTTTGTGTAGGACTTTTCCTACCTTAGTTGTGTCAATAATGCACCCAATTTATGGAATATATTATTTGTTGGATATAACATATGAACCTTCAAGGTTCCTTGTGACAAATTCTTTTCATAACTATCCAACAAATAATATAATCCAAAATTGCTTAGGAAATTTTCTAGTTGTATTTCCTTTGTTTTCTAGGAAATGCCTAGGTTACCACATAGGGTACTTTAGGCAAGATGTTCTAGTTTTTAGGACTAATGCATTAGTGTGCTATAGTTTTAGTCTTTTTACCTTTTTAGGTTTTAGTTATACACCTAGACTTCATCATGGGGAGGATCCTATCCTTAGCATTAGGGAGTCTAGTCTTTTTAGTTTAGAAAATCTTTTTAGCATTTTTAGTGGCACTCCTCTTAGGATGCACTTTCCATCTATATCATATACTATTACCTCTCATGCTTACTTTTATGTTTTTGTTGGTCATGACGTCCACCATAAAGAACCTCTTGATTTGAGGTCAAATCCTTTTCAAGAGGGAGGGAATGATGGAATAACACTAAGGTCGAGAAGACCAAGAGGTGATATACTAAAGGAGGCAAGAGGAATGAGATAGTAAGGCCATTTTTGGACCTTAGCTCCTAGGTTTTAGCATTTATTTCTTTATTCCTATTTTGCCCTTGTCTTTAATTTCCTATTTTACCCTTGTATTTTGGGGTATTTTAGTCATACAATTTATTTTACTTGTATTTCCAATTTTACCCTTGTATTTTGGGGTGTTTAGGACTTAGAATTTATTTTCTTTTGTATTTCCCATTTTACCCTTGTATTATGGGGTGCTCTAGATTATTAGGGTTTTTAATTTTGGGCTAGGGTGTTAATTAGAGGGTGACACATTTTTGGTGCTTATTGGGTCTATTTTTGGTGTTAGAAAGGCTTAGGCCCAAGTGGAGGGCAAAGGTTGCATGGTCTTATCATGCACCTAGATATAGCCAATCTAAACCCAAAGATTCCATCCTTGGCCACCAAGTTGCATCTAGGGTTCATTTGCATTTCATTTGGAATGCATTTGCCTACTCCAAATGCAACCCTAGATGCCTCCCCTCCTATAAATACCCAACACCCCACCACTTGTAAATACTTTGGATTATATAGATTTTGAGTGAGCATTCTTATGCCTCAACGTCTCATCCTTAGTCCCTAGGGTAAGTTTCGGCTATCCCCCTCCTATCTCCACCCTTGGAGAGTAGGAAACCTAGAGTGGCCTCCACCTACCTTGGAGTGAGCCAACTTTGAGCACCCAAACACCACCACCCTAAGTGCTTCCGCCCAAACACCATCATTTTCACGCCAACTTCCTTTTCTTCACCATACACCTTCCTTTTGTCTACCTTGTTGAACCTAGATCAAGGGCCAAGGCTTTCTCCCTTCAATCCCTACGTCATTCATGGAAGGAGGAATCCATCAAGAACATCTTTCATACAAGATGTAACATTTCAAACAAGGCTTGTTCTCTCATAGTGGATAGTGGATCTTGGTGCAATTGTTGTAGCACTAGGATGGTTGAAAAGTTGGGTTTGACTACCACACCCCATCCAAAACCTTATCAACTTCATTGGCTTAATGATGATGGGGATATGGTGGTCAACCAACAAGTGGAAGTAGAGTTTTCCATAGGGAACTATCAAGATAAAGTTAAATGTGATGTAGTTCCTATGGAGGCTTGTCATATTTTATTAGGTAGGCCATGGCAATTTGATAAACAAACTCATCATGATGGCCTAACTAATAAAATAACTTTCACACATAAGGGTAAAAAGTTTGTGCTTCATCCTTTATCACCTTCACAAGTGATAGAAGATCAAGTACAAATGAAGGCCAAACGTGAGCAAGAAAAAGGAAAACAAAAAATAGTTGAAAAAAAAAAAAAAACTTCTAAAAATTGATGAAAAGGAGGATTCTAGAGAGATTAATGTTCCCTCTCTAGAGATAGTTCAAGAAGAGAATTTTCAATCAAAACTTTTGCACAAAACTTCTCTCTTTCTTGAATCATCATCTCATATCCTCATGTGTAGAGGAACATTAACTTGCACTGCCACATCTTCTTTGGAAACTACTCTACCTCTTGTGGTTAAAAACCTTTTACAAGAGTTTGATGATATATTTCCCAAGGAAGGCCCAATTGGACTTCCTCCTTTTAGGGGAATAGAACATCAAATAGATCTTGTGCCTGGGGCTAGTCTTCCAAATAGACCAGCCTATAGGACCAATCCACAAGAAACCAAGGAGATAGAGAAGCAAGTACATGAGTTGTTGGAGAAGGGCTGGATTCAAAAGAGTCTAAGTCCTTGTGCTGTACCAGTCATATTGGTGCCAAAAAAAGATGGAAAATGGAGGATGTGTTGTGACTGTAGAGCCATCAACAACATCACCATAAAATATAGGCACCCAATTCCTAGGCTTGATGACATGCTTGATGAATTGCATGGGTCATCCATGTTTTCCAAAGTAGATCTTAAAAGTGGTTATCACCAAATTCGAATCAAAGAAGGTGATGAGTGGAAAACCGCTTTTAAAACTAAATTTGGACTATATGAATGGTTGGTAATGCCTTTTGGGCTTACTAATGCACCTAGCACATTCATGAGGCTCATGAATCATGCCCTTAGGGATTGCATTGGTAGATTTGTAGTTGTTTATTTTGATGATATTTTAATCTATAGCAAAAGTTTAAGTGATCATGTTGATCACCTAAGACAAGTTTTCCTTGTCCTTAGGGACAATCACTTGTTTGCCAATGTGGACAAGTGCACTTTTTGTGTGGATAATATTATATTCTTAGGGTTTGTGGTTAGCAAAAATGGGGTTCATGTGGATCCCGAGAAAATTAAAGCCATCCAAGAATGGCCTATTCCTACTAATGTTAGTGAAGTTAGGAGCTTCCATGGATTGGCAAGCTTTTATAGGAGATTTGTTCCTAACTTCTCTACATTAGCTTCACCTCTCAATGAGTTGGTGAAGAAGGATGTGGTCTTTGAATGGACGGATAAACATAATTTAGCTTTTCAAGAACTTAAGCAAAAACTTACTCAAGCACCTGTTCTAGCTTTGCCTAATTTTTCTCAAACTTTTGAGCTAGAATGTGATGCTTCAGGTCTTGGCATAGGAGCTGTGTTGTTACAAGGTGGTCATCCCATAGCTTATTTCAGTGAAAAGCTTCATGGGTCTGCCTTGAACTACCCTACCTATGACAAGGAGTTATATGCTTTAGTTCGTGCCCTTCAAACTTGGGAGCATTACCTTGTCACCAAGGAATTTGTTATCCATAGTGACCATGAGTCACTCAAATACTTGAAGGGTCAACATAAATTAAATAAGAGGCATGCAAAATGGGTTGAGTATTTAGAACAATTTCCTTATGTCATCAAATATAAAAAAGGCTCTACAAATGTAGTAGCTGATGCTTTGTCTCGAAGACATGTGCTTTTGAACATCCTAGGTTCTCAAATACTAGGGTTTGATGACATCAAGGAGTTGTATGAGAAAGACCTTGATTTTGCTAACTTTTATTCTTTATGTATTCAAAAACCTTACCAAGGTTACTATATTTCTGAGGGGTTTCTTTTTAAAGAAAATAAACTTTGCATACCCCAAGGATCTATTAGGAAACTCTTGGTTAAGGAGAGCCATGAGGGTGGGCTCATGGGGCATTTTGGAATTGAGAAGACCCTTTCTCTTTTGAGAGAGAAATTCTTTTGGCCTCATATGAAAAGAGATGTCCAACGGTTTTGTAGTAGTTGCATTGCTTGTTTACAAGAAAAGTCTACCACTAAACCTCATGGGCTATACACACCCTTACCTATATCCTCTTCTCCTTGGGTCGACATTTCCATGGATTTTATCCTTGGTTTGCCACGAACCCAAAGAGGAAAGGATTCCATATTTGTGGTTGTGGACCGTTTTAGCAAAATGGCACACTTTATTCCATGCCACAAAGTGGATGATGCAAGTAACATTGCTAAGTTATTCTTTCAAGAGATTGTGCGACTCCATGGGTTACCCAAAACTATAGTCTCTGATAGAGATGTTAAGTTTTTAAGCCATTTTTGGAAAACTCTTTGGGCAAGGCTTGGAACTAAACTACTATTTTCTACCACATGTCATCCCCAAACTGATGGGCAAACTGAGGTAGTAAATAGGTCTCTGGGGACTATGTTGAGGGCAATCCTCAAAGGCAATAAGAAGTCATGGGATGACTATCTTCCTCATGTGGAGTTTGCCTACAATAGGGTGGTTCACAAGACCACTAACATGTCTCCATTTGAGATTGTTTATGGCTTTAATCCTCTTACTCCATTGGATTTATTACCTCTTCCGGATGTTGCTTCCTTTATTCATAAAGAAGGCACATCTAGGGCTGAGTTTGTAAAGAAATTACATGAGAGGGTTCGAGATCATATTCAATCCCAAACAGAAAAATACCAAAAATACAATAATAAGGGTCGGAAGGAAGTTATCTTCAAGGAAGGTGACTGGGTTTGGCTACACCTTCGGAAGGATAGGTTTCCTTCCAAAAGAAAGTCCAAGCTTAGTCCTAGAGGAGATGGACCCTTCCAAATTCTTAGGAAAATCAATAACAATGCCTATGTTCTAGATCTCCCTTCTGAGTATGGTGTTAGTTCTAGTTTCAATGTTTCTGATCTCTCTTTGTTTACAGGACTAGCTACCCTGGAGGAGGATGCTCTGGATTTGAGGTCAAATCCTCTTCAAGAGGGAGGGGATGATGGAGGAGGCCCATGGGCTAAGGGTCCAACTACTAGAGCAATGGCAAGAAGGATGCATGAAGAGTAGGCCCAAGCCCAAGGAAAGCCCACCACTTTATTTTGTTGGGCCTTGAATCAAGCCCAATTAGACTAGGGCTAGTATAGGAGTAGGCCTTAGTGCCATGTATTTCTTTTGGGGCCTTGTATTTTCGGCCTAGTAGCATAGGAGTTTCATTTGAAGGTCATTTGAATTTAGGTTAATTAGAGTTACATGTGGAATTACTTTAGCATTTAATTAGTAGCACATTTGGTGTGCATTTCGGCCATGTGCAACACATGCACATGGTGTGATCCGAAATGCAACTCAAATGGCTTCCTAATTACATGCCAAATGTGTGCACATGGGAGGGTGACCGGTTGGCACCAAAATTTGAATTTTAGAATTCAAATTTTGGCGCCTAGAGTTAAGATAACCATACCATGGTTTTACTTAACTCTAGGTAAACCCAACTTAAACCCTTAACCTAATTTAGCCTATAAACTTCCTTATGACCGAGTTTTGTAGACACTTTGGACATTATTGAATGAGTATTCTTCTCAAAGAAATCTCTCCTCCGAAGTCATTTTGCTCCTAGCCTCTACCCTCCTTGAGAGCTTCTCCTTGTAGAGCTAGGACACCTTACCTTCTTAGAACTTAGCTTGTATGCAAGCCTAGGTCACCTTGTGATAGAAGTGAGTGGGAGAAGTGATGATTGAACTCCTCCAAGCTCCTTCTAGGCACGGATCCACTTCAAAGGAGATACTACCGAATGAATGAACACCTTATGATGGTGAGAAACTTGCGGAATGAAGGCCTAAGCCTTGAAGGAAGCATCCAAGCTCAAGCACTCAAGGGATTGCTCACTTCAAAGATAAGGAAACTAGGTTTTCCTAAGGATTTGAAGGCACTCTCTCTATGGCTTTCTCTTGGATTCGGTGACTCTTGAAAGGATGGCTGAAATAATTTTCAGAAATCTCATATATCAAAAGTGTTTACAAAAGGTGGGAAAAGATACACTTATAGGAATCAATTAGGTTAACTTTGGGCGGCAATTTCAAATCAACCAAATTGGCGCCTAGTTTGAATTTCAAGTTTGAATTTGAAATTCAAACTTTGGCTTCCAACGTGACTAATTCAGATGCTACCCTCATTTAGGAGTCATTTAGAAGTGATTTGAGGTGAATTTGGAGCTCACATGGCCGGATCCATCCCATGCAAACCATGTGACTCAAATTCAACTCAAATTACTCCTAAATGATGTCTAAATGAAACCTAATTCTCCTATTAATGTTTTCTTCATATAATCCTATTCTAATGACCAAAATACAATGGTCTAATGAATACAATCAATAGGAAATATTACAAGGAAAATAATGAGCCCAATATTGGGTACCAAAAGCCCAAAGGCCCATGAAGCCCAAAACTAGGCCCAACTAGCCTAAACCCTAATCTATGGTCAAAATACAAGACCAACATGAAAATAGATTCCTAAACTAAGAAAGTACAATTAAACATGGTGTATAATCAATTAAGCCCAAGTAAGAAGTACCCTAGGCCCACCAAGCCCATCGGGCCCACCAAGCTCTGAAGCAGTCAAATCTTCAAGTAACCTCCTGGCCATAGCTCTAGTGGTTGGGCCTTTAGCCCATGCTCTTCCATCATTCCCTCCCTCTTGAGAAGGATTCGTCCTCGAATCTGAAGACTCTTCCTCATCATCACTAGCACCTACAAAAGGTTTAAGATCACTGACATTAAAAGTGGTGCTGACTCCATAGTCAGAGGGTAAATCAAGTCTATAGGCGTTATCATTGATACGCTGTAAGACCTGAAAGGGACCATCTCCTCTAGGACTGAGTTTAGACTTCCTTTGATTTGGAAAACGTTCTTTTCTTAAATGAAGCCAAACCCAATCACCTTCCTCGAAGATCATAGACTTCTTGCCTTTACTTCCTTGTTTTGCATATTTCTCATTTTGATTTTGAATATGAATTTTAATCCTTTCATGAAGTTTCTGAACAAAATCAGCCCTTGAAGCCCCTTCCTTATGAATGAAATGTTCAACATTAGGGAGAGGTATCAAGTCCAAAGGAGTTAAAGGATTAAACCCATAAACAGCCTCAAAAGGAGAAATATTGGTAGTTTTATGAACTACCCTATTGTAGGCAAATTCAATATGAGGTAAAAACTCATCCCAAGATTTGTGATTACCCTTTAGGACTGCCCTAAGCATAGTAGACAGAGATCTATTCACTACCTCAGTTTGGCCATCTGTTTGAGGATGACAAGTAGTTGAAAAGAGGAGTTTAGTTCCTAGTCTTGACCATAAGACACGCCAAAAATGGCTTAGAAACTTTGTATCTCTATCTGAAACTATAGTTTTAGGAAGTCCATGAAGTTTAACCACATCTCTAAAGAAGAGTTTTGCAATGTTGCTTGCATCATCTACTTTGTGGCATGGAATAAAATGAGCCATTTTACTAAAACGGTCCACTACCACAAAAATAGAATCCATTCCCCTTTGGGTTCTAGGTAAACCTAGCACAAAATCCATGCTAATATCCACCCAAGGAGAAGAAGCAACAGGCAAAGGTGTGTATGTTCCATGAGGCATTACTTTAGACTTAGCTTGTAAACAAGCTAAACATCTAAAACAATGCCTTTGGACATCTTTTCGCATATGGGGCCAATAAAATTTTTCTTTTAGCAAACTAAGGGTTTTATCAACACCAAAGTGCCCCATAAGCCCACCTTCATGACTCTCTTTAATTAATAGTTTCCTAATAGATCCTTGGGGTATACACAATCTTCCTTCTTTGTATAAATACCCCTCAGCCATATAGAAACCATCAAAAGCTTTTTGTTGACATTTTTTATAATTAACACCAAATTCAAGATCTTCTTCATACAATTCCCTAATATTATCAAATCCAAGAATTTGAGTTCCTAGGGACACAAGCAAAGTATGTCTCCTAGATAAAGCATCAGCTACAACATTGGATTTTCCTTTCTTGAATTTAATAATATATGGAAATTGTTCAAGAAACTCTAACCATTTGGCATGTCTCTTATTTAATTTACCTTGACCTCTTAAATATTTAAGTGACTCATGGTCACTATGGATGACAAACTCTTTGGACACAAGATAGTGTTCCCAAGTTTGTAAAGCTCGAACCAAGGCATACAACTCCTTATCATAGGTAGGGTAATTGAGGGAGGCACCTTTTAGTTTTTCACTAAAATATGCAATGGGGTGTCCTCCTTGCAATAACACAGCTCCTATACCAACTCCTGATGCATCACAGTCTAGCTCAAAAGTCTTTTCAAAATTAGGTAGAGCTAAAATGGGTGCATTAGTAAGTTGATCTTTAAGTAATTGAAATGCTTGGTCATGCTTGGAAGTCCATTCAAATAAAATATCTTTTTTGACAAGCTCATTCAAGGGTGAAGCAATGCTAGAGAAGTTAGGTACAAATCTTCTATAAAAACTTGCTAAACCATGAAAACTCCTAACTTCACTAACATTTTTAGGCTTTGGCCACTCTTGAATGGCTTTAATTTTCTCGGGATCCACTTGAACCCCATTTTTGCTTACAATGAACCCTAGGAAAACCACATGATCCACACAAAAAGTACATTTTTCAAGATTTGCAAATAATTGGTTTTCCCTAAGGATCATCATAACTTCTCTAAGATGTCCTAAATGATCATCTTGAGACCTACTATAGATTAATATATCATCAAAATAAACAACCACAAATTTTCCTATACATTCTCTCAAGACATGATTCATAAGCCTCATGAATGTACTTGGTGCATTAGTTAAACCAAAAGGCATAACTAACCACTCATATAATCCAAATTTGGTTTTAAAAGCAGTTTTCCACTCATCACCCTTTTTAATTCTTATTTGGTGATAACCACTTTTAAGATCAATTTTAGAAAATATGGAAGCACCATGTAACTCATCAAGCATATCATCAAGTCTAGGGATTGGGTGCCTGTACTTGATTGTGATATTGTTAATGGCCCTACAATCACAACACATTCTCCATTTTCCATCTTTTTTGGGCACTAACAATACAGGCACAGCACAGGGACTCAAACTCTTTTGTACCCAACCCTTATTCAATAATTCATGGACTTGATTCTCGATCTCCTTAGTTTCTTGAGGATTTGTCCTATAGGCTGGTCTATTGGGTAGACTAACCCCAGGCACAAAATCAATTTGATGTTCTATACCCCTAAAAGGGGGAAGGCCTTGTGGACCGTCACTAGGGAATATATCATCAAATTCTTTTAATAAATGAGAAACTTGAGGAGATAAAGAACTAAGTTCAATACTTAAATTATGACACTGAAGCATACCTTTACAAAGAAGAATGTAAGAAGGTTTTTTAACAATCAAAGTTTCTTTTAAAGGTTTTTGTTGAATTCCTTCTTTTGGAAAAGATTTCTCTTCATCCTTCTTTGAAAACTTATGCTTCTTTTCCTTCTTTTCTTTTTTTTTATTCAAGTTTTTTTTTTCTTCTTCTCTTTTCTTTTTCATTTGTACTTGATCCTCTATCACTTGTGAAGGAGACAAAGGATGAAGTACAAACTTCTTTTCTTTATGAGTGAAAGTAATTTCATTGGTAAGGCCATTGTGCATGGTTTTCTTGTCAAATTGCCATGGCCTTCCCAACAAAATATGACAAGCTTCCATTGGAACTATGTCACAAACCACTTGGTCTTCATAGTTTCCAATAGAGAACTTGACTTTCACTTGTTGATTAACATTAATATCCCCATCTTCATTAATCCAATGAAGTTGATATGGTTTCGGATGAGGAATAATAGTAAGACCAAGCTTCTCTACCAACCTTGTGCTACAACAGTTGCAACAAGACCCACTATCCACAATGAGAGAACAAGCATTGTCTAAAACTTTACACCTTGTGTGAAATATGTTCTCCCTTTGTGAAAGATGAGACTCATGAGGTTGGCTTCCTAGAAGCCTTCTAACCATGAGAAGTTGACCATCATAAGGATATGCACTTTCAATGTGATGATCTTCTTCACTAGTTTCACTATCACTTGAAGTGGTAGTACTAGTTTCATCAACACTACTATAAACGTCTTCCCCTTTCAAAATCATCACCTTTTTAGTGGGGCATTGAGAAGCTATATGGCCTCTCCCAAGACATTTAAAGCATTTGATGTCACTAGTCTTACTACTAGAAGTGACACTATTTTTGTTTTTCTCTTTTTCATTTTCTTTATCTTTTTCAAGACCCTTACCAAATTTCTTAGAGGAATCAAATTGACCCTCCCTCTTGTAGTCTTTCTTAACATAAGAACTAGATTGAGTTTTTCCTTTAAAAGAAGATTTTCTTAAATTTTGTTGTTCCACCCTTATACAAAGTTGGACCAAATCATCAAGGTCCCTATAAGGGAGTAACTCAACTCTATCTCTTATGTCAAAATTAAGACCACTTAGAAATCTAGCAATGGTCAATCTTTCTTCTTCCCTTATCCCAGCCCTCATGAGATATAACTCCATCTTTTGCCTATACTCCTCAACACTCATACCCTTTTGTTGGAGCCTTTGGAGCTTATCCATAAGCTCCCTACTATAATAAGAAGGTATGTGCCTTCTTCTCATAGCACTCCTCAACTCATTCCAATAAGTGATGGGAGGATCATTGTGAAGTCTTCTCTCTCTTTCCAAGGATGTCCACCAATACATGGCTTGTCCTTGAAAAGCTAGGGTGGCCAAAGGAACTTTTCTTTCCTCACCTACTTGATGACAAGTGAAGATTTGCTCCACTTTCATCTCCCAATCTAAGTAGGTGTCCACATTATCTTTTCCATGAAAGTAAGGGAGATCAACCCTTGATTCCCTCACTTTGTGTTCTTTAATGACTCTCCTAGGTGTTGGTTGATAGTAAGCATCCATTTGGATACTACCATCATTATTTTGACTTTGAGAATCATTGGAGCTCTTGGTTGAGCTCCTAGAAGAACCTTTTGGACTTTTATTTTTATTTAATCTTTTTAAAAGTTTTTCTTCTCGTTGCTTAATCTTTTGAATCTCTTGTTCTAAAGCCATGATTTGTACTTCCTTTTCAAGTTTTTCTTTTTGTTTTTGAAGTATTTCATCATGCTTCCAAAGTTTTAGTGCCTCAACCTCCTTGACAATTCTTTTAAAACTTTTAGGAGATTCAAAGCCACTACTACTTTGAGAATGTTGACTCATGATTAAACAATAAAATTTTATATGCTATGCAAGAAGTTATAAAATGTTTTTTTTTTTTGTATTTTCTAGGAATGAAAATAGCACTTGGAAGTCTAAGTGTACAAGTTGCACTATCAAGGGAGGTGAGCTACAAAGAGCCACTTAATAACCAAGCCTTTTCAAGTGGAAATCACTAAACTCCTTTGTGGTATTTCCAAATCCCCAAAACTTTTCACAAAAATTTTGTATGCTTTTTACAACTTTGTTTGTTTTTGACACTTAACTAAGCGTGAACAATTAAAACTACACAATTCTAGACGTTTATAGGCAGCAAAGTAAAGCAATTAAGTACAAGAAAACTTAAAAGAAGCAAGTTAAGCAACTAGTCGGATATCCTAAGTGGAAGCTTGAAACATATGAAATTTCCAAGCCACTTCCACTAGTACTACACGTGAGAGTCTATCAAGGATGTAGATATACCTGACCAGCTTCTTAATACTCCCTCCAAGCTTTACAAATTGGTTTAAAATACAAGAGAATTGACAAAATTAAACTAGCCTAAAAAAAAAAAAATAAAAAATAAAAAATAAAGTGGCGGCTTTGGTGACCAATTAGTGGCGGTTTTGTGTTCAACTTTTCCAACACTTAACCAAGTGTTTAATCCGCCACTAATCCTTCAATATGCTGCTCCTGAACCTGCAAAAGAAACACAACAAAGAGGTTAAGGTGGCTGCCTCACAAGGTGAAGGAATTGGTCACTCAAGTGAAGGAGATTTAGGAGAATTTTGGTCACTAAATTAGGTCAAATTTGGTGATTATAGTGTCCAAAATTTTTCCTACTCTTTGTTGAGCAATGCTTGATCCTTGAGCAAGGATTTAAGGCCACTTCCAGCACAGGAAATTATTGAAAGAAAACTAGACAAGCAACAAAGCACAATTTGGAAAGCTTATACCAAAATTAAGAGTAATATGTGTATATGACAAGACTCAAAGAAGTTCAACAAGTAAAAATGAAAATTAAGACTCCAAATAAAAGCTAGCACTCAGAGAGAAGAGTTCCTAGATAGGTACTAGAATAGATGAACAAATCAAAAAAAAAATTTGAAGACAATTGGACAAGTTTAGCAAAAGTAGTAGCCAAAACAATAACAAGGAATCAAGTAGGTTTTTCAACTTGTATACCTCTCGGCTTTTTCCTTTTAATTTTCTTTCTCTATTTTTTTTTAATTCTTTCTTTTTCCAGTATCAAATTAAGAGTCCAGAGAGTATATTTGCCTTTTGTTTCAAATTTTTCAATGATTCCAAGTTATAGAAACCGAGAATACAAATCAGCCAAAAATTAGGTCAAATTTCAAGTAACTTGAATAACTAGTGCACTAATCTTTAGGTTTTTGGTTTGGATTCCTTTTGAACTCTTTTCTTTTTGATATTTTGAACACTTTAGGCTCTGTTTTATCTCTGTTTTCAGCCTCTAATTTTTTTTAAAATTTGAATCCACAAAAAGAGTGCACTAGAAGTAGGTTTACACTTGAAATTTTTTTGAATCACAAAATCTTTATAAGTTTTTCAATGGAATGTGATTTGAAAACTTAAGAACATAATAGAAACCTAACTCTAAAGAAACTTACTAGAACTAATAGCAAGTTATGAACACAATAAGGCAAAAGAAAAAGCACATATAGGAGGCAAGAACAATAGGTAAACCGAAAGCAAAATATGGACACAAAACTCAAAATAAAACTAGGTTAAACATGCTATTCAAGGAATTTGCAACAAGTAAGGACTAAATACAAACTTCTAAGACACAACAAAGATTTAAAAACAAAATCTAAATGCAATGCATGAGGTCCAATCACGGACACATACAAGGAATGGAGAGACTCAAAATAAACTCAAAATTAGCACAAAGCAAATAGTTCCTGCAAGTTGATTATGGAAGAAAAATTCAAGACAATCAACAATGGATCTATGAACTCAATAACATCAAAATATAGATCCGAATTGAAACTCAATTAAGACAAACATAAGAACACAAAGAACACATAATATTCGGACCAAAACAAGATGAAGAACTTATCTCCTTGAAGACCTTGCTCTTGATACCAAAAATGATAGAAGTGAGTGGGAGAAGTGATGATTGAACTCCTCCAAGCTCCTTCTAGGCACGGATCCACTTCAAAGGAGATACTACCGAATGAATGAACACCTTATGATGGTGAGAAACTTGCGGAATGAAGGCCTAAGCCTTGAAGGAAGCATCCAAGCTCAAGCACTCAAGGGATTGCTCACTTCAAAGATAAGGAAACTAGGTTTTCCTAAGGATTTGAAGGCACTCTCTCTATGGCTTTCTCTTGGATTCGGTGACTCTTGAAAGGATGGCTGAAATAATTTTCAGAAATCTCATATATCAAAAGTGTTTACAAAAGGTGGGAAAAGATACACTTATAGGAATCAATTAGGTTAACTTTGGGCGGCAATTTCAAATCAACCAAATTGGCGCCTAGTTTGAATTTCAAGTTTGAATTTAAAATTCAAACTTTGGCTTCCAACGTGACTAATTCAGATGCTACCCTCATTTAGGAGTCATTTAGAAGTGATTTGAGGTGAATTTGGAGCTCACATGGCCGGATCCATCCCATGCAAACCATGTGACTCAAATTCAACTCAAATTACTCCTAAATGATGTCTAAATGAAACCTAATTCTCCTATTAATGTTTTCTTCATATAATCCTATTCTAATGACAAAAATACAATGGTCTAATGAATACAATCAATAGGAAATATTACAAGGAAAATAATGAGCCCAATATTGGGTACCAAAAGCCCAAAGGCCCATGAAGCCCAAAACTAGGCCCAACTAGCCTAAACCCTAATCTATGGTCAAAATACAAGACCAACATGAAAATAGATTCCTAAACTAAGAAAGTACAATTAAACATGGTGTATAATCAATTAAGCCCAAGTAAGAAGTACCCTAGGCCCACCAAGCCCATCGGGCCCACCAAGCTCTGAAGCAGTCAAATCTTCAAGTAACCTCCTGGCCATAGCTCTAGTGGTTGGGCCTTTAGCCCATGCTCTTCCATCACCTTGCTCCTTTGAGGCGTCTCTAATCCTTGAAGAATCATCTAAGGAATCCGAGAAGGAGTGAAGAATCCATGTGCATCCAAGTGGAAGCACATCATTTTATGTGATGTGATCCCTATGGAAGCTTGTCATATTTTGCTTGGTAGGCCATGGCAATTTGATAAGCAAACTATACATGATGGCCTTACTAACAAAATAACCTTCACTCATAAAAATAAAGAAATTGTTTTTAATCCTTTAACACCACCCCAAGTGTTTGAGGATCAAAAACAAATGAAAAAGAAAATAAACAAAGAAAAAAAAGAAGGAATGAGTATGGATCAATGGGACTCCACTAAGACTTTTGTGACAAAAGATAGTTATTTCATGACCACACAAGCTTTACCAAGAACTCTCTTTATTCATAAAAATCTTGACTCTTATCCTAATGCTGCCACTTATCTTAAAGTTGAGAATGAGGAACAAAATGAATTTCAAGCAAAGAATTCTTCTCAACTTCGAGATATAGTGAAGAGGGAGTGGACTATACCTAGTGTTACTCCTTATACTACTTCCTTGAAGGTGCACAAGGAAGGAAGTATTTCTTTTGATGTCATAAAGCACCCAATTTTGGGTTTACATTGTTTAGTAGATCTAACTTGTAATAATCTAT
This sequence comes from Cajanus cajan, assembly GCF_000230855.2. Lineage (NCBI taxonomy): Eukaryota > Viridiplantae > Streptophyta > Magnoliopsida > Fabales > Fabaceae > Cajanus > Cajanus cajan. The sequence goes on from NC_138524.1 coordinate 41,200,632, forward strand.
ATTCTATGTTTGATCTTATGGGAAGTTCTTCCTCTTTTGAACTTAATATGATTTCTTCCCTACAAGATAAATATAGTTTATATGATTATAAGCATCTAGCAAACAATCAAATCCAAAATTGTCTAGGGCGTTTTCTAGTAATTTTTTCTTTATATCTTAGGAAAAGCCTAGGTTACCATTTAGGGTACTTTAGGCAAGATATAGTAGTGTTTAGAAATCATACTTTTCATTGTTTTAGTCATAGTGTCTTTACATTTCTAGGTTTTATTTCTAGGTTATGCTTAGCAGAGGAGCCTAGTTCTAGAGAGTCTAATATTTTATCTTTCTTTGTTAGGTTAGATATTAGGACTCCTCTTAGGATTTTTACTCTTCTTTCTTACCCTCTCACTTTTTATTCTTCGAATGCTTTCTTTGTAGGTATTGATTTTTCTTCTTCCATTCATCCTCGAGATTTGAGGAAAAATCCTTTTCAAGAGGGAGGGGATGATGGAATCATGCTTGGGAGAGCAAGAGGAGACACATTAAAAGATCCAAAAGGAGTTGGCTAGATATGAAGGTTTGGGCCAGTCAGGGCCCAATGGGCCCGATGGGCCTGGGGAGGCCCAAGTTGAACTTTTCATGGGCCATATTTTGTTATAGCTATTTTCATATGTTTCTTATACATCATGTTAGTATAGGTATCATATATTTTGGTCTTGTATTTTGGACCACATAGAGTAGCATTTTAGGTTTTAGGCTTGTTGGGCCTAGTTTTGGGCTTCATGGGCCTTTGGGCTTTTGGTACCCAATATTGGGCTCATTTTCATTCTTGTAATTTTTCCTTTCTATTGTATTTGTTGGACCAATGTATTTAGGTCATTAGAATAGGAAAATACAAGGAAAACTAAAGTAGGCTAATTAGGTTAAATTAGGTTTAATTTGGAAGCCATTTAAGTTACATTTGAGTCACATGTTTTGCACCTTTGGTGGCTGAACATGTGACCTCAAATTAACCCTAAATGACACTCCAAATTACACTTAGATGCACCTTAGGGACCTGAATTTTCGGAGTAACACATGGGAGCCAAAATTTGAATTCAAATTTCAAATTTGAATTCAAATTTTGGGCGCCACATGTCACCTTTTGATTTAGGCGCCCAAAGTGTGCAAAACCTTGCTTACTTAAGTGTTTCCTTCACCATTTGTATGCACTTTGAATATTCAGAAATTTGAGAGCCATTGAGCCAAGTTTCTCCCACAAAGTCACCGAAATTCCAAGAGAGAAAGTCTTAGAGAGTGCCTTCAAAATACCTTAGGAAAACCTAGTTTCCTTCCCTTTGAAGTGTGCAATCTCTTGAGGCTTGAGCTTGGATGCTTCCTTCTATGGATTAGACAACCTAATCCGCAGGTCCTACATCTCCTAGAGGTGTTCATCATTCGGTCACATCTCCTTGAAGTGGATCCGAGTTTAGGAGGAGTTTAGGAGGAGTACATTCATCACTTCTTCTACTCACTTCCATCACAAGGTACATCTAGGTTTGATTTGAGAGTCATTTAGGGTTAATTTGAGTGGCACATGTTCAGCCACCCTTGGTGTTAAACATGTGACTCAAATGTAGCTTAAATGACTTCCAAATTAAACCTAATTTTAGTCTAAATGGCCTATTTAAGTAATCCTTTTACAATCCTTTTCTAATGGCCTAAATACAATGGCCAATCAAATACAATGGAAATGATGGAGGACCATCCTTGAAGACACATGTGGGCCCCATCACTAGGTCCATGGCTAGGAGAGTTGAAGAGGAGGAGGGTGTTCACACACCAAGGGATACTCTCCTCATGATCTTAGAGTATTAGTACTCTCCTAAGCCTCATTAGTATAGGGTTTATTTTATATGCCAATTTTACCCTTGTATTTTGGGGTATTTTAGTCATAGGATTTATTTTCTTTGTATTTCCTATTTTACCCTTGTATTATGGGGTGCTTTAGATGATTAGGGTTTTTAATTTGGGCTAGGGTATTACATTAGGAGGTGACGCCTATTTTTGGTGAGTTTGGACCTATTTTTGGTGATAGAAAGGCTTAGGCCCAAGTGGAGGGCAAAGGTTGCATGATCATATCATACACCTTGATATAGCCAATCTAAACCCATAGATTCCAAACTTGGCCACCAAGTTGCATCTAGGGTTAATTTGGCATTACATTTGGAGTGCATTTGCCTTGGCATTTTCGGCCATGCACACCCTAAATGCAACCCTAAATGCAACTCCTCCTATAAATACCCCACACCCCACCACTTGTAAATACTTTGGATATATATGATATTGAGTGAGCCTTTGAGCCTCAAAATCCCATCCTTAGTCCCTAGGGTAGTTTCGGCTAGCCTCCTCCTATCTCCACCCTTGGAGAGTAGGAAACCTAGAGTGGCCTGCACCTACCTTGGAGTGAGCCAACTTTGAGCACCCAAACACCACCACCCTAAGTGCTTCCGCCCAAACACCATCTTCACGCCTATCTCCCATCCTTGTCACCATAAACCTCCTTTTGTCTACCTTGTTGAACCTAGATCAAGGGCCAAGGCTTCCTCTCCACATTCCCTACATCATTCATGGAGGAGGAACCCATCAAGTGGTATCAAGAGCCAAGGTTCTACAAGGGTAACATCTAATCTTTTTGTGTCTCCTTTGAGTCTTTTGCTTTCGGTCACTTTCCGTCTTCTTGTTTTCTTTGTGTGGCCGAATAGCTTTGTGGTTCACACCTTGTTCCTTGTGAGCCTTCCTTGCAATTTTAGGTTCCATTGTTAGGTTTGCCATGCTTTTCTATGTTTAGGTTGAGTCTTACATAAAAATGCCATGAACATGCTTTTTGATTTTTGAATCCACCTAAAGTTTTGTCATTTTTTGTTTCCTATATTTTGTCTACATAATTTCCATGTATGTGCTAAACACCTTGCATGAAACACATACCATGATGCATCATTCTAAGTGGGCGTGACATATAGGAGCCATCTAGGAGTCATTCATGCATGCTATTTAGTTCTAGCATGTTCCTTGAATTTCTTTGAATTTCCATGTGTAAAAATGCTTCCTTGCACATGCATGAAAATTGCTGCCCACTTTCCTTGCATTTTCACTTGATTTAGTCAACATTGTATGCCTAAAAGGAACCCTAAAAGAATCTAAGAGGTGGCTGAAAATTTGTGCAAACAACTTGTACTAACTAGTACAAAACCTTTTCCACTAAAAAGATTCCTTAAGGAACCTTTAAGAAACCGCCACTTGTCATCATTTCTTCTCCTAAATTTTAACCTAATTTTTGACCATCCACAAGTGCAAAACCTAAGCAACATTTGGGCTTAATTTAACAAAAAAATTCGGACCCAAGACATATTAAAAAAGGAATTGCCGTGAAAGAATAAAACAAAAAAAAAAAACATTTCTTGGACCAAAAAGGACTTGTTGCTAGACTTGTGGACTTGGACAAATACCTATGCATTTGGGAGTTGGACTTATGACAATTTGACCTCAATTTGGGACTTTTCCTTTGGCTGGACCGAAACCATAAAGGACTTAATCAAGTGGACTAAACACTAAAACTCATTCTAGTGCTTTCTAGGATTACTCTTTGTGTGCTTTCCTTTCTTTGATTGAGTCTTAATTTTTTTGCTTGTCTTTCTTGGCCTCTTTTGTTTTGTCATCATAAATTCTCTTTGAGTTTAGCTTTTCCTAATTGTGCTTTTTCAGTTTTTTTTTCTTGGACTCTTGCTTTGGGTTGGTTTCATTTTAATTGTAGGTAAAAACCCACTCTAGTCAATTTTCTCACCTTTGGTGGATTTGAGTGGAGGGGTGAACTGAATCCAAGCCTAGCCTTTGGAGGGACTTACACCACACTAAAAGGAGTGAACAAACACTTGGAGAGGTCTAACACGTTTGTTCATTGTGAAGGAACCCATTTGGAGGAGTTTGAAGACTTAAATTCTTGTTTTGCTTAATCTTTGCTTAATTTTTCTCTCTCGGCCTCTTTGTTGTTTTTGGCCTTAGTTTTATTATTTTGGTTTGTAATTTGGCCATTTCTAAACCTCTTCAACTTGGTTTTAGTTCGTGTAGTTGAAGGTGATTTGAAAACCTTCACCTAGGACCTCGACTAGAACATGTTTTAAGTGCTTTCCTTTTGCATGTTTTAAAGCTTTTAGTAGTATAATTGCTTAGGTCTTTATCTTTGTGCAATTACGTTTAGAAGGCTTGTTTTGCCTACTAGGGGTAACGTGCACACACTCACTTCTTGATTGTGCCAATTCGTTTTGTAAGAAAAAGTAGAAAAGGCTTAGTGATTTTTACTTGATAGGGCTTGGTTATTAAGTGATTCTTTGTAGTCCACCTCCCCTTGAAAGTTCACTTTGTACACTTAGGTCTTTTCTACCTATCTTACACCTTGAAAACCTTTTGTGAAAACCATTTTATCACTCACTCTTTGTGAAAACTTTTTCAATCCCTTTTTGAAAACAATTTGTGAAAACCTTTTCTTGATCAAAGATGAGTGATCATTCTAGTGTCCATGGTCATAATTCTCGTAGTACTAGTTCTAGTTTTAGGGATGAACTTAGGAAACTTAAGGAGTACCTAAGAAAAAAAGAGGAGGAAAATATAAAAAGAGAGGAAGAATTAAGGAGAAAAGAAAAAGAGCTTGAAAGAAATAATGAAGAAATAAAGAAATTGCTTGAAAGACTAGTTGTGGGAGGAGAGGCTAGTGGTTCAAAACCAAGAGTCACTTCTCCTGAACCATCAAGAGGCAAGGGGCATATGTATTCAAGTGTTCATGAGGAGGAAGGGCATCATACCCAACCTCTAAGTGATATCTTCCATAGTAGTCATCACAATAATGATTACTATCAAAGACCCCCAAGGCATCATAGAAATAGGGAGTCTTCCAATAGGGAACCCAACATCAATCTTCCCTCATTTCATGGCAAAGATAATGTTGAAACTTATTTAGATTGGGAAATGAAAGTAGAGCAACTTTTCTCTTGCCATGGAATAAGTGAGCATAGAAAGGTTTCTTTAGCAACCCTTAGCTTCCAAGGGCATGCTATGTATTGGTGGACCTCCTTAGAAAAAGAAAAAAGAATAAACCATGAGCCTCCAATTCAATATTGGAATGAGCTCCGTAGTGCCTTAAGAAGGAGGCATATTCCTCCATACTATGACCGAGAGCTTATGGATAAGCTTCAAAGATTAAAACAAGGGTCCTCTAGTGTGGAAGAATATAGGCAATCTATGGAGTTACTCAAGATGAGGGCTGGGATAAGGGAAGAAGAGAGGACCACCATCTCAAGATTCCAAAGTGGTCTTAACCTTGAAATAAGGGACAAAGTTGAGCTCTTACCATATAGAGATTTGAATGAGCTTGTTCAACTTTGTTCTAGAGTGGAGCACCAACTCAAAAGAAAAACTTTTAGAAAAGACTCCACTCCATCTTATTCCAAGAGTTTCAAGAAGGAGGGCCCCTCTTCCAATTCTTTCCCTAAAGAAAAAGAAAAAGAAACCTCTCAAAGGACAACTTCCAAAGACACTAAGACAAGTGACATCAAGTGCTTTAAGTGCCTTGGTCGAGGGCACATTGCCTCTCAATGCCCAACAAAGAAAACCATGATTTTAAAGGGCCAAGACCACTATAGTAGCCTTGATGAAGCTACTTCTTCATCTTCAAGTGATGAAGAAAACTTAGAGTCCGAGGAAGAAACACACCCTTGTGAAGGAGACTTGTTAATGGTTAGAAGGCTTCTTGGAAACCAATCTAGTACCCTAGACCAATCCCAAAGAGAGAACTTGTTTCACACAAGATGCAAGGTTTTAGAAAACACTTGTTCTCTTATTGTGGATAGTGGATCTAGTTGCAATTGTTGTAGTACTAGATTGGTGGATAAGCTATCCTTAACTACGATGCCTCACCCAAAACCTTACAAATTACAATGGATCAATGAGGAGGGAGGTATTGAAGTTAATCAACAAGTGAATATACCTATCTCCATTGGCAAATACCAAGATGAAATTTTATGTGATATAGTGCCATTGGATGCTAGTCATATTGATGGAAGAGCATGGGCTAAAGGTCCAACCACTAGAGCTATGGCCAGGAGGTTACTTGATGATTTGACTGCTTCAGAGCTTAGTGGGCCCATTGGGCTTGGTGGGCCTAGGGTGCTTCTCACTTGGGCTTTAATTGATTAAACACCATGATTAGTTGTATTTTTCTTAGTATAGGAATTTACTTTGTTGTTGGTCTTGTATTTTGACCATAGATTAGGGTTTAGGTGTCTTGGGCTTATTTGTGGGCTTCTTGAGCTTTTGGCTTTTGATACCCAATATTAGGCTCATTCTTCTTCTTATATTTTTTCCTATTCATTGTATTCATTGGACCAATGTATTTCGGTCATTAGCATAGGATTATATGAAGAATACATTAATAGGAGAGTTAGGTTTCATTTATGCATCATTTAGAGGTAATTTGAGATGAATTTGAGTCACATGGATGGCATGTAGTAGTTCCGGCCATGTGAGCTCAAATCCACTTCAAATCACTCCTAAATGACATCTAAATGAAGGTAGCAATCCGGTTTAAGCATGTGAGTGGCCAAAGTTTGAATTTCAAATTTTGAATTTGAAATTCAAACTTGGCGCCAACTTGGCCTACTTGGTTGCCGCCAAGTTTAAACCTAATCTTCCCTCCTATAAGTGTAATTCTTCCTACCTTGTAAATCACTTTTGATATATGAGAATTTCTGAACTTGTCTTCAGCCAAATTCCCTCAAGAGTCACCGAAACCATCTAAGAGAGAAAACCTTAAGAGAGTGCCTTCAATTCCCTTAGGAAACCTAGCTTCCTACACTTTGAAGTGTGCAATCCCTTGAGAATTGTGCTTGGATGCTTCCGTCCATGGATTAGAGCTTCTAATCCTCTTGTGTTCATCTCCTTAAAGTGCTCAAGTTCTCGGTTCTAGCTCCTTGATTGAAGATCCGTGCCTAAGGAGGAGATAAGGAGGAGTACATCTATCACTTTTCCTTCTCACTTCTATCAATTTTGGTATCAAGAGCAAGGTCTTCAAGGAGCTAAGTTCTTCATCTTATTTTGTGTCCGAGCTTGTGTTTTTGTGTATCTCCTTGTCTTGTTTGAGTTTTCTCTTCGGATCTATATGTTTTATTTCATATCATGTGTTCATAGATCCTTTGTTGATTGATTTTGATTTTCTTCCTCAATCAACTTGTTTAGGAACTATTTGCTTGTGCTATTTTTATTTTATTTTATTTTGAGTCTCTCCATTCTTGTATGTGTCCGTGATTGGACTTCATGCATTGCATCTAGATTTTGGTTTTTAATCCATGTTTTGTCTTAGGTTGTTTGTGTAGTTTTTAATTGTCTTGAAATTCCTTGAATAGCATGTTGACCTAATTTTTGTTTAGCATTGTTTTTCACTTTGTGTTGTTCTCGGTCATACTCCATTTATGCCTACCTATATGTGCTTTTCCTTTTACCTTATTGTGTTCATAACTTGCTATTAGTTCTAGTAAGTTTCTTTAGAGTTAGGTTTCCATTGTGTTATTAAAGTTTTCAAATCACTTTCCATTGAAAATCTTATAAAAAAATTTTTACTCAAATTTCAAGTGCTTATCTCTACTCTAGTGCACTCTCTCTTGTGGATTCAATTTTAAAAAAAATTAGAGGCTGAAAACAGAGTACAAAACAGAACCTAAAGACCTATAAAGTACAAAAGAAAAAGAGATCAAAAGGAATCCAAACCAAAACCTAAAGACTAGTGCACTAGTTCTTCAAGTTACTTGAAAATTTGACCTAATTTGACCTAATTTTGTAGTTTCGGTTTCTATAGCTTGGAATCATAGAAAAATTTGAAACAAAAGGCAAATATACTCTCTGGACTCTTAATTTGAAGATATAAAAATAAAGAATTAAAAAAAAAATAGAGAAAGAAAATTAAAAGGAAAAAGCCGAGAGGTATACAAGTTGAAAAACCTACTTGATTCCTTGTTATTGTTTTGGCTACTACTTTTGCTATACTTGTCCAATTGTCTTCAAATTTTTTTTGTTTTGTTCATCTATTCTAGTACCTATCTAGGAACTCTTCTCTCTGAGTGCTAGCTTTTATTTGGAGTCTTAATTTTCAGTTTTACTTATTGAACCTCTTTGAGTCTTGTCATATACACATATTACTCTTAATTTTTGGTATAAGCTTTCCAAATTGTGCTTTGTTGCTTGTCTAGTTTTCTTTCTATAAATTCCTGTGCTGTAAGTGGCCTCAAATCCTTGCTCAAGGATCAAGCATTGCTCAACAAAGAGTATGAAAAGTTTGGACACTAAGACCTAAAAATTTGACCTAATTTAGTGACCAAAACTTCTCTTAAACTTCTTTCACTTGAGTGATCCATCCTATCACCTTGTGAGGCAGCCACATTAACCTCTTTTGTTGTGTTTATTTTGCAGGTCCAGCAGCATCTTTTGAAGGATTAGTGGCGGATTAAACACTTGTTTAAGTGTTGGAAAAGTTTGGCACAAAATCCGTCACTAATTGGTCACCAAAGCCACCACTTTATTTGCTTTCTAGGCTAGTTTACATTTTTGCTAAATCTCTTGTATTTTAAACCAATTTGTAAAGCTTGGAGGGAGTATTAAGAAGCTGGTCAGGTATATCTAACTCCTTGGTAGTTTCTCACGTGTAGTACTAGTGGAAGTGGCTTGGAAATTTCATATGTTTCAAGCTTCCACTTAGGGTTATCCGACTAGCTACTTGTTCTTGCTTCTTTTAAGTTTTATTGTACTTAATTGCTTTACTTTGCTGCCTATAAACGTCTAGAATTGTGTAGTTTTATTTGCTCACGCTTAGTTAAGTGTCAAAAACAAACAAAGTTGTAAAAAGCATACAAAATTTTTGTGAAAAGTTTTGGGGAATTGGAAATACCACAAAGGAGTTTAGTGATTTCCACTTGAAAAGGCTTGGTTATTAAGTGGCTCTTTGTAGCTCACCTCCCTTGATAGTGCAACTTGTACACTTAGACTTCCAAGTGCTATTTTCATTCCTAGAAAATACCAAAAACATTTTATAACTTTTTGCATAGCATACAAATTCTTTTTGCTTAACCATGAGTCATCATTCTCAAGGTAGTAGTGACTTTGATACTCCTAAAAGTTTTGAAAGAATTGTCAAGGAGGTTGAAGCACTAAAACTTTGGAAAAATGATGAGATGCTTCAAAAACAAAAAGAGAAACTTGAAAAAGAAGTACAAATCATGGCTTTGGAACAAGAAATCCAAAAGATTAAGCAAAGGGAAGAAAAACTTTTAAAAAGATTAAATAAAAATAAAAGTCCAAAAGGTTCTTCTAGGAGCTCAACCAAGAGCTCCAATGATTCTCAAAGTCAAAATAATGATGGTAGTATCCAAATGGATGCTTACTATCAACCAACACCTAGGAGAGTCATTAAAGAACACAAAGTGAGGGAATCAAGGGTTGATCTCCCTTACTTTCATGGAAAAGATAATGTGGACACCTACTTGGATTGGGAGATGAAAGTGGAGCAAATCTTCACTTGTCATCAAGTAGGTGAGGAAAGAAAAGTTCCTTTGGCCACCCTAGCTTTTCAAGGACAAGCCATGTATTGGTGGACATCCTTGGAAAGAGAGAGAAGACTTCACAATGATCCTCCCATCACTTATTGGAATGAGTTGAGGAGTGCTATGAGAAGAAGGCACATACCTTCTTATTATAGTAGGGAGCTTATGGATAAGCTCCAAAGACTCCAACAAAAGGGTATGAGTGTTGAGGAGTATAGGCAAAGGATGGAGTTATATCTCATGAGGGCTGGGATAAGGGAAGAAGAAAGATTGACCATTGCTAGATTTCTAAGTGGTCTTAATTTTGACATAAGAGATAGAGTTGAGTTACTCCCTTATAGGGACCTTGATGATTTGGTCCAACTTTGTATAAGGGTGGAACAACAAAATTTGAGAAAATCTTCTTTTAAAGGAAAAACTCAATCTAGTTCTTATGTTAAGAAAGACTACAAGAGGGAGGGTCAATTTGATTCCTCTAAGAAATTTGGTAAAGGTCTTGAAAAAGATAAAGAAAATGAAAAATAGAAAAACAAAAATAGTGTCACTTCTAGTAGTAAGACTAGTGACATCAAATGCTTCAAATGTCTTGGGAGAGGCCATATAGCTTCTCAATGCCCCACTAAAAAGGTGATGATTTTGAAAGGGGAAGACATTTATAGTAGTGTTGATGAATCTAGTACTACCACTTCTAGTGATAGTGAAACTAGTGAAGAAGACCATCACATTGAAAGTGCATATCCTTATGATGGTCAACTTCTCATGGTTAGAAGGCTTCTAGGAAGCCAACCTCATGAGTCCCATCTTTCACAAAGGGAGAACATTTTTCACACAAGGTGTAAAGTTTTAGACAATGCTTGTTCTCTCATTGTGGATAGTGGGTCTTGTTGCAACTGTTGTAGCACAAGGTTGGTAGAGAAGCTTGGTCTTACTATTGTTCCTCATCCGAAACCATATCAACTTCATTGGATTAATGAAGATGGGGATATTAATGTTAATCAACAAGTGAAAGTCAAGTTCTCTATTGGAAACTATGAAGACCAAGTGGTTTGTGACATAGTTCCAATGGAAGCTTGTCATATTTTGTTGGGAAGGCCATGGCAATTTGACAAGAAAACCATGCACAATGGCCTTACCAATGAAATTACTTTCACTCATAAAGAAAAGAAGTTTGTACTTCATCCTTTGTCTCCTTCACAAGTGATAGAGGATCAAGTACAAATGAAAAAGAAAAGAGAAGAAGAAAAAAAAAACTTGATTAAAAAAAAAAACAAAAAGGAAAAGAAGCATAATTCTTCAAAGAAGAAGGAAGAGAAATCTTTAGAAGGAATTCAACAAGAAACTTTAAAACAAACTCTAAATGTTGAAAAGCCTTCTTACCTTCTTCTTTGTAAAAGTGTGCTTCAGTGTCATAATTTAAGCATTGAGCTTAGTTCATTACCTCCTCTAGTTTCTCAATTATTAAAAGAATTTGATGATATATTCCCTAGTGAAGGTCCAAAAGGCCTTCCTCCTTTTAGGGGTATAGAACATCAAATTGATTTTGTGCCTGGGGCTAGTCTACCCAATAGACCAGCCTATAGGACAAATCCTCAAGAAACTAAGGAGATAGAGAATCAAGTTCATGAGTTATTGAATAAGGGGTGGGTTCAAAAGAGTTTGAGTCCCTGTGCTGTGCCTGTATTGTTAGTGCCCAAGAAAGATGGAAAATGGAGAATGTGTTGTGATTGTAGGGCTATTAACAATATCACCATCAAGTACAGGCACCCAATCCCTAGACTTGATGATATGCTTGATGAGTTACATGGTGCTTCCATATTTTCTAAAATTGATCTTAAAAGTGGTTATCATCAAATAAGAATTAAAAAGGGTGATGAATGGAAAACTGCTTTTAAGACCAAATTTGGATTGTATGAATGGTTAGTTATGCCTTTTGGTCTAACTAATGCACCAAGTACATTCATGAGGCATATGAATCATGTCTTGAGAGAATGTATAGGAAAATTTGTTGTTGTTTATTTTGATGACATCTTAATCTATAGTAGGTCTCAAGATGATCACATAGGACATCTTAGAGAAGTTATGATGATCCTTAGGGAAAACCAATTATTTGCAAATCTTGAAAAATGTACTTTTTGTGTGGATAATGTGGTTTTCCTAGGGTTCATTGTAAGCAAAAATGGGGTCCAAGTGGATCCCGAGAAAATTAAAGCCATTCAAGAGTGGCCCAAGCCTAAAAATGTTAGTGAAGTTAGGAGTTTTCATGGTTTAGCAAGTTTTTATAGAAGATTTGTGCCTAACTTCTCTAGCATTGCTTCACCCTTGAATGAGCTTGTCAAAAAAGATATTTTATTTGAATGGACTTCAAAGCATGACCAAGCATTTCAATTACTTAAAGATCAACTTACTAATGCACCCATTTTAGCTCTTCCTAATTTTGAAAAGACTTTTGAGCTAGAGTGTGATGCATCAGGAGTTGGCATAGGAGCAGTGTTATTGCAAGGAGGACACCCCATTGCATATTTTAGTGAAAAACTAAAAGGTGCCTCCCTCAATTACCCTACCTATGATAAGGAGTTGTATGCTTTGGTTAGAGCTTTACAAACTTGGGAGCACTATCTTGTGTCCAAAGAGTTTGTCATCCATAGTGACCATGAGTCACTTAAATATTTAAGAGGTCAAGGTAAATTAAATAAGAGACATGCCAAGTGGTTAGAGTTTCTTGAACAATTTCCATATATTATTAAATTCAAGAAAGGAAAATCCAATGTTGTAGCTGATGCTTTATCTAGGAGACATACCTTGCTTGTGTCCCTAGGAACTCAAATTCTTGGATTTGATAATATTAGGGAATTGTATGAAGAAGATCTTGAACTTGGTGATAATTATAAAAAATGTCAACAAAAAGCTTTTGATGGTTTTTATATGGTTGAGGGGTATTTATACAAAGAAGGAAGATTGTGTATACCCCAAGGATCCATTAGAAAACTGTTAATTAAAGAGAGTCATGAAGGTGGGCTTATGGGGCACTTTGGAGTTGATAAAACCCTTAGTTTGCTAAAAGAAAAATTCTATTGGCCCCATATGCGAAAGGATGTCCAAAGGCATTGTTTTAGATGTCTAGCTTGTTTACAAGCTAAATCTAAAGTAATGCCTCATGGAACATACACACCTTTGCCTGTTGCTTCTTCCCCTTGGGTAGATATTAGCATGGATTTTGTGCTAGGTTTACCTAGAACCCAAAGGGGAATGGATTCTATCTTTGTGGTAGTGGATCGTTTTAGTAAAATGGCTCATTTTATTCCATGCCACAAAGTAGATGATGCAAGCAACATAGCAAAACTTTTCTTTAGAGATGTGGTTAAACTTCATGGGCTACCTAGGACTATAGTTTCAGATAGAGATACAAAGTTCCTTAGCCACTTTTGGCGTGTCTTATGGTCAAGACTAGGAACTAAACTACTCTTTTCAACTACTTGTCATCCTCAAACAGATGGCCAAACTGAGGTAGTGAATAGATCTCTGTCTACTATGCTTAGGGCAGTCCTAAAGGGTAATCACAAATCTTGGGATGAGTTTTTGCCCCATATTGAATTTGCCTACAATAGGGTAGTCCATAAAACTACCAATATTTCTCCTTTTGAGGCTGTGTATGGTTTTAATCCTTTGACCCCTCTAGACTTGATACCTCTTCCTAATGTTGAGCATTTCATTCATAAGGAAGGGGCTTCAAGGGCTGACTTTATCAAGAAATTACATGAAAGGATTAAAATTCATATTCAAAATCAAAATGAGAAGTATGCAAAACAAGGAAATAAAGGCAAGAAAGCTATGATCTTCGAGGAAGGAGATTGGGTTTGGCTTCATCTAAGAAAAGAACGTTTTCCACAACAAAGGAAGTCCAAACTCAGTCCTAGAGGAGATGGTCCCTTTCAGGTCTTACAGCGTATCAATGATAACGCTTATAGACTTGATTTACCCTCTGATTATGGAGTCAGCACTACTTTTAATGTGAGTGATCTTAAACCTTTTGTAGGTGCTAGTGATGATGAGGAGGAGCCTTCAGATTCGAGGTCGAATCCTTCTCAAGAGGGAGGGAATGATGGAAGAGCATGGGCTAAAGGTCCAACCACTAGAGCTATGGCCAGGAGGTTACTTGATGATTTGACTGCTTCAGAGCTTAGTGGGCCCAATGGGCTTGGTGGGCCTAGGGTGCTTCTCACTTGGGCTTTAATTGATTAAACACCATGATTAGTTGTATTTTTCTTAGTATAGGAATTTACTTTGTTGTTGGTCTTGTATTTTGACCATAGATTAGGGTTTAGGTGTCTTGGGCTTATTTGTGGGCTTCTTGAGCTTTTGGCTTTTGATACCCAATATTAGGCTCATTCTTCTTCTTATATTTTTTCCTATTCATTGTATTCATTGGACCAATGTATTTCGGTCATTAGCATAGGATTATATGAAGAATACATTAATAGGAGAGTTAGGTTTCATTTATGCATCATTTAGAGGTAATTTGAGATGAATTTGAGTCACATGGATGGCATGTAGTAGTTCCGGCCATGTGAGCTCAAATCCACTTCAAATCACTCCTAAATGACATCTAAATGAAGGTAGCAATCCGGTTTAAGCATGTGAGTGGCCAAAGTTTGAATTTCAAATTTTGAATTTGAAATTCAAACTTGGCGCCAACTTGGCCTACTTGGTTGCCGCCAAGTTTAAACCTAATCTTCCCTCCTATAAGTGTAATTCTTCCTACCTTGTAAATCACTTTTGATATATGAGAATTTCTGAACTTGTCTTCAGCCAAATTCCCTCAAGAGTCACCGAAACCATCTAAGAGAGAAAACCTTAAGAGAGTGCCTTCAATTCCCTTAGGAAACCTAGCTTCCTACACTTTGAAGTGTGCAATCCCTTGAGAATTGTGCTTGGATGCTTCCGTCCATGGATTAGAGCTTCTAATCCTCTTATGTTCATCTCCTTAAAGTGCTCAAGTTCTCGGTTCTAGCTCCTTGATTGAAGATCCGTGCCTAAGGAGGAGATAAGGAGGAGTACATCTATCACTTTTCCTTCTCACTTCTATCACATATTCTACTTGGGAGGCCTTGGCAATTTGATAAAAAAACTATTCATGATGACCTAACCAACAAAATAAGTTTCCATCACTTAGGTAAAAATATTGTGTTGTGTCCTCTATCACCTTTTCAAGTGTGTGAGGACCAACTCAAGATGAAAATCAAAAGAGAGGAAGAAGAAAAAAAAAGTAGAAAGCCAAAGAAAGAAAGAAAAAGATCTGTCCCTTAAGAATAAAGAAGGGAAAGAGGAGGTGCCAAGTTTAGAGGCAAGTGTCCCCTCTAAAGAAGTTGTTCACAAAAGTGTTTTATCCCTTAAAAATGATATCAAAAACACACTTTTGATTGAACAACCTTTGTACCTTCTCTATTTCAAAGAGACACTTGCTGCCACTAGTCATGAGCTTGAATCTCTACCTCAAGAGGTTCAAAAACTTTTAAAGGAGTTTGATGATCTATTTCCTCAAGAAGTCCCAAGTGGACTTCCACCTTTAAGAGGAATAGAACATCAAATAGACCTCATACCGGGTTCTAGTCTTCCTAATAGGCCCGCCTATAGGACTAACCCACAAGAAACCAAAGAGATAGAAGCTCAAGTTGATGACTTGTTGAAGAAGGGTTGGGTTCAAAAGAGCCTTAGCCCTTATGCTGTCCCCGTTCTCTTGGTGCCTAAGAAAGATGGCAAATGGAGGATGTGCACTGATTGTAGAGCCATCAATAACATAACAATAAAATATAGGCACCCAATCCCTAGGTTAGATGATATGTTAGATGAATTACATGGGGCCATCATATTTTCCAAGATTGACCTTAAAAGTGGTTATCACCAAATTCGAATCAAAGAAGGTGTGTCGCCACCCGCCGAAACGGACGTTGGCATTCGCGACGATGGTTGGACTCTTTTTGGTTTTGAAAAATGATGGATTGTTAGAACGACTTATTCTCAAACTGAGACCTCATCGAACTAACAATTTTATTAAATGATTCTCACCAATCCATGTTAATCCCAAACGGGACCCTCCATGGATTAGTGGTTTTCGAAAGAAAAAAAAAGGGTTCTTGGAGTCGCCACCAATGTTTTACTCAAAACATTGGAAAAAGAAATAAGGCAATTGATTTTCGTAAATCAACTTAGGCCATTACAACCAGAGTTGGGTAAGGGAGTCGATTACGTGTGGGGAAGGTGTTAGCACCCCACAACGCCCCTTTCGGGTTCCCTATGACGGATTATTTCATGAATAATAGCGTAAAATTACTAAACTACCCCTATTATTAGAACGATTATAAGTAAACTATCTACATGATGAAAACTTTAAACGTGCAATGCAACAATCAAAAAGCGATAGATGAAAGCGGTAAAAGAAAAGATTTGGAAAGAAACCTTTGAAGCGTGCTTTTATATATTAAAAAGGAGTTAGGAGGCTTTTTGGCGCTCCTTCCCACTACACGTTCGCTCGCTCCTTTCCCTAAAATAAATTTTTACTATGGAAATCAAAGAGATTTCCCTTCGACTTGTTCGAGTTCTCAAGCTAAAGGCTCATGAACTCAAGAACTTAGTCGGATTAGCTCTCAGAGAGGTTCCTAGGGCAGAGAATAGCTCAAAAACCCAAGAATCCTCAGCAAGAGGGTCCAAATGTGTGGCAAATGTGTAGAAGGACGAGCCAATGACGTCCTATTTATAGGATTGAGGCGCAGTACGACCTAAGAGGTCAATACGGCCCGTACTGAGTTTTTGAACTACAGTACGGCCCTATTGAATTTAGTACGGCCGTACTGAAGTTCAAAAACTTCAGTACGGCCGTATTGATTTCACTACGGCCCGTACTGAGTTTATGAACTACAGTACGGCCGTACTGAATTTAGTACGGCCGTACTGAAGTTCAAAAACTTCAGTACGGCCGTATTGATTTCATTATGGCCGTATTGTAGTTCAAATGGCTTAGTACGGCCGTACTAAACCTCTAGGAGGGTGTATTGAGCTCCAATCCTCACACACCCTTATTCTAAGCTACTCTAAGACTTTTAGACCTACAAAGAGTCATCCTAGGGTCTTCCAGGGGTCCTTCCGGCTGACTTTCCTTCGGTTTTCGAGAGTCTTTGAGTCTTATTTCCGACCTGGACAATTTTAGGGGTCTACAGCTGCCCCCCCTTTACTTAGTCGAACGACTTTTTTGGTGTACCGGTTGACAAGTAAAGGAGTTGACCCAATTGTCCGGGGAGTAAGCCATCCTTCCGACTTGTAGTGTCTTCAGGTGGGAAAATCATTGAGTAGCCTCTCCAGGGTTGCATACCTCCGTGCTTCTGGTCACTTTGGTAGCGTGAGTTTGCCCTCTCCAGGGTGAGTATTAGTCGTCGCCTCTCCAGGCTCGTGCATACCTCGGTGTTTCTGCCGACCTCGGTAGCGTGAGTTTGCCCTCTCCAGGGTCTGCATGCCTCCGTGTTTCTGACGACGTTGGCAGCTGCATACCTCCGTGTTTCTGACGACGTCGGTAGCTGAGTATTAGTCGTCGCCTCTCCAGGCTCGTGCATACCTCGGTGTTTCTGACGACCTCGGTAGCGTGAGTTTGCCCTCTCCAGGGTCTGCATGCCTCCGTGTTTCTGACGACGTTGGCAGCTGCATACCTCCGTGTTTCTGACGACGTCGGTAGCTGAGTATTAGTCGTCGCCTCTCCAGGCTCGTGCATACCTCGGTGTTTCTGACAACCTCGGTAGCTGAGTATTAGTCGTCGCCTCTCCAGGCTCGTGCATACCTCGGTGTTTCTGATCACCTTGGCAGCTTGAGTTTGCCCTCTCCAGGGTCTGCGGTTTGCCCTCCCCAGGGTTGCATACCTCCGTGCTTCTGGTCACTTTGGTAGCGTGAGTTTGCCCTCTCCAGGGATTTGTGATGATTTTGTCTCCACAGTCCACGATGCTGCTTCGACGATTGTTTTTGATTTTGGTGCCGCTGAGGGCTGGATAACGCAGGGATCCGTCTAGGGGATGTGCAGTTACTCATAGGTTCTTGTGTCCCAACTTTTCATTGCGTAGTTGGTACCCACTGGGGAAATTCTGATTCCTTGGGGATGCAGACACAAAGATGCTCTTTCTGAAGTGAGCGATGCCTTATGATTGGCTGACGTCCTTTCGACGTTGGTGGAGTATCCCGGTTATCCTTATTCGGGTGACTCTTTTGATTTTTTGGTTTTTGTTGCCTCTGCGTAGGCTGTTATCCGCTGGGGGATTCTGTCGTATTGATCTTGATTGGCCTCTTCTGTTAGGCAGATTATCTTGACGTTCGGTGTTTGGCTGAATGCCGAATTCCGCTTGGGGTATGGTTATTGATCTTTTCGGATTTTCTCTTTTTGAAGGAGTGCTTCTGAGTAGGCGAATGGGGATTGAGGATCTTATGTATCCCAGAGTATTATTTAGAAAGCCTCTTTAGGCTT
This sequence comes from Cajanus cajan, assembly GCF_000230855.2. NCBI lineage: Eukaryota > Viridiplantae > Streptophyta > Magnoliopsida > Fabales > Fabaceae > Cajanus > Cajanus cajan. The sequence continues at coordinate 41,218,728 of NC_138524.1, forward strand.
AGCTTCACTCGTCGCTCGAGTTAGAAAGCTATCTTCCACTGAGGAAGTCTAAGTCCTTTGACTCGGATATTCTGTTTGGATGATCATGCTTCCATTGGGGAATCTTGCTGATCTTGCTCTGATAGCTTTCACTGGGAGTTCGGCCCAAGAGTGCAAGCTGAGATGTCTCTGGGGAGTATTATTTCGGCAAGCCTCTCTAGGCTCAGTTATTATGTACGATTGTTGGATTTTCTGAATTTTTGCCTTTTTTGTCGATTTTTGGCTTTTTCTGTTGACTGCTCTCATACACAAGAAATTTTTCCTATTTTTCTATTTTATGCGACTGCCTCATGATAAGGTCTTTGAATGTGCAACTAATGTGTGTGTGATGCACAAATGCAAGTTTAATCATTTTGTTAATGTTTTTAGAAAAAGGAATGGCTCTCCCTATCCTCCTCTTCTTGGAGGAATTTCTGTCGTCGACGCGAGGGAGGGTTTCTGTGAGCCTTTTACGCAGGAGATTACGGATTTTATAGGAACCCCTCCAACTTTCTTTATTGACCGATTATTAAAGGAATTTCGTACAATTTTTAAGAAACACCAATTTAGAGGCATAATCACATGGTCAAGAGAAGAGAAATGAATAGATATTTTATTGATATTCACAAATGTTTTTACAGAAAGATATACAAAAGGAATTTATGAAGAATGGCTGGCCAGGGTAGGCTATATACATCAGGCTTAACAATTAAATCTGTAATTGTTGCTCTTACGTTCCCCTAATTGCTTCGGGTGAGATGCCTGAGCCAGGAGTGTAGACACTGCAAGACGCTTGCTTCTAGAAGATAATCACTTGAACCGCCTTTCGGTTTTCGATTCAAGTGATCGTTGCTTGCTTTGTTTTTGTGTCTTATTCTTTTGTCCCTAATTTTTGCCTAGGACGTATCCTAGCGGGGATAAATTCGCCTTTATTTTGCCTAGTACCCTTGTACTGGCGGGCTTTTTATTTTGCCCTAACTTTTGCCTAGGACGCCCTTTTCGGGTTTCCATCCTAGCGGGCCTATGCAAGCAACGTCTTCAAGCATAGTACTTCTTTACCACGTCAGCGTTGACTGGGTATCGAAGTTCTTCTCCATCCATGTCTGTGAGGATCAATGCTCCTCCTGAGAAGGCTTGCTTCACCACGTATGGTCCTTCGTAATTCGGGGCCCACTTTCCGATTTTGTCCTTTTGAGCTGGTAGCAACTTCTTCATTACCAGTTCTCCCTCATGGTAGACTCGAGGGTGGACTTTCTTGTCAAAAGCCTTTTTGATCTTCCTCTGATAGGCTTGACCATGGCATATGGCGTTCAGCCGTTTCTCTTTGATAAGATTCAACTGGTCGTATCGGCTTTGAACCCATTCTGCCTCGGAAAGTTTTGCTTCCATGATTACCCTTAGAGAAGGTATCTCGACTTCGACAGGTAGAACTGCCTCCATCCCATAGACAAGGGAGAATGGAGTAGCTCCTGTAGATGTGCGTACTGAAGTCCTATAACCATGAAGAGCGAAGGGTAACATCTCATGCCAGTCTTTAAATGAGACAACCATCTTTTGCACTATTTTCTTGATGTTTTTATTGGCTGCCTCGACTGCCCCATTCATCTTTGGCCGATATGGGGAAGAGTTGTGGTGTTGGATCTTGAACTCTTGGCACAGTTCTTCCACCATTTTGTTATTCAAATTAGATCCATTATCAGTGATGATTTTATCGGGAATACCGTATCTGCATATAATGTTCTTCTTGATGAAAGATGTTACCACCTTTCGGGTCACGTGAGCATACGATGCCGCTTCTACCCATTTGGTGAAGTAGTCAATGGCCACAAGGATGAACCTATGTCCATTGGATGCTTTCGGCTCGATGGGTCCAATAACATCCATACCCCACATTGAGAATGGCCAAGGTGAAGCCAATACGTTGAGTGGAGTCGGTGGGACATGAATGTTGTCGGCGTATGCTTGACACTTATGGCATTTTCGCACGTACTGGTAACAATCCCCCTCATGTACTTCTTTGATCATATTTTGAGCTTCGACTTGGTCTATACATCTCAACAAGACCGAGTCATAATTTTTCTTGTAGAGGGTTTCACCGACCAGCAGAAATCCCATGGCCCTTCTTCGGATATGCTTCTTGTCATTATCGCTAGCCGCATCAGGATATTCCCCTTTTGTTAAGTATTGCTTGATGTCATGGAACCATGGACGATCATCGACAGCTTTATCTATCAGAAGGCAGAATGCTTGCTTATCGTGCCGCCGGATATTGATGATGGGCATTTCATGCTCACTATCCAAGGCGAACATTGACGAGAGCGTAGCAAGAGCGTCGGCAAAATGATTCTCCTCCCTTGGAATGTATTCAAAGACGACGCTTTGGAAGAGATGTGTCAAATCTTTGATGTGCTAAACATATGGTATCAGTTTAGGATTTCGGACTTCCCAATCACCTCGTAGTTGGTAGATGACTAGGGCCGAATCACCAAACACTTTGAGCTTTAGGATACCATTGTTGATGGCTGCTTGGATTCCCAACGCGCAAGCCTCGTATTCAGCCATGTTGTTTGTACAATCGAAGTTGAGTCTTGCCGTTATGGGAATGTATTTTCCTTGTGGAGAGATTAGCATTGTGCCAATCCCTCGTCCAAGCATGTTGGAGGCTCCATCAAAATACATGGTCCACGCATCATCTTTAGGCTCCTCATGTTGTAGATTCATTATATCCTCATCGGGGAAATCATCCTGAAGGGATTGGTAGTCGTTGGTCGGCCCGTGTGCTAGGTAATCAGCTAGGGTACTGCCCCTGATGGCCTTTTGTGTGACATGTATGATGTCGAATTCTGATAACTGTACTTGCCATCGGGCAATCTTCCCAGTGATTATTGGTTTGTCGAACACGTACTTAATTGGATCCATTTTGGAAACCAACCAAGTAGTATGCCTAATCATATACTGCCTGAGCCGTTGTGTTGCCCACGCTAACGCACAGCACGTCTTTTCTAACGGCGTGTAGCGGGTTTCATAGTCGAGAAATTTCTTGCTCAGGTAGTAGATGGCTCGTTCTTTCTTTCCCGTTTCATCTTGTTGTCCTAGCACACATCCCATGGACTCATCAAGCACGGTTAAATAGAGGATTAACGGTCTTCCCTCGACAGGTGGTACCAATACTGGTGGATTGGCCAAGCACTGTTTGATCTTATCAAAAGCTTGTTGACAGTCCTCATCCCAAGATTCGGAATGATTCTTGCGCAACAGCCTGAATATTGGTTTGCACGTGTCAGTCAACTGTGCGATGAACCTTGCGACATAGCTCACCCTGCCGAGGAATCCTCTTATCTCTTTCTCGGTCTTAGGAGGAGGCATTTCCATTATTGCCTTCACTTTATCGGGGTCCACCTCTATGCCTTTTTCACTGACGATGAACCCGAGAAGCTTACCCGACCGAACTCCGAAAGTACACTTAGCCGGATTTAGCTTAAGCTGATACTTGCGAAGCCGGTTGAATAATTTTCGCAAATATTGGATATGGTCTATTTCGTCCTTCGACTTTGCGATCATGTCGTCCACGTATACTTCGATTTCTTTGTGGATCATGTCGTGGAATAATGTCACCATCGCTCGTTGGTAGGTGGCACCCGCATTTTTGAGTCCAAAAGGCATCACCCTGTAGCAGAAAGTGCCCCAGGGTGTAATGAAGGAAGTTTTCTCGCGGTCTTCCACATTCATCTTGATTTGGTTGTACCCAGAGTACCCATCCATAAAGGAATAGAGTGTGTTCGTGGCTGTATGATCCACTAGTGTATCGATGTGCGGTAAGGGAAAATCGTCCTTTGGACTGGCACGATTCAGATCCCTGTAGTCAACACAAACTCTAACCTTTCCATTCTTCTTAATGACTGGCACGATGTTAGCCAGCCATTCGGGATACTGAGATACAACCAAGAATCCCGCGTCTAATTGCTTTTCGACCTCCTCCTTGATCTTTAAAGACCACTCGGGCTTGATTCGTCGGAGCTTTGGTTTGACGGGTCGAAACCCTTCTTTCAACGATAACTTGTGCTCGACGATGTTAGAGTCCAAACCGGGCATATCACGGTACGACCATGCAAATACGTCCTTATATTCCCTTAACAATAGGATCAATTGCGCCCTTATTTCATCACTGATATGGGTCCCAATGTTGACCTCTTTTATCTCTTGGCCCTGCCCCAAATTCACGGTCTCCAATTTCTCTTGATACGGTTGGAGTAGACGAGCTTCTTGATCTAGCAGTCTTTGCAGATCCGGAGAGATGGTCTCCTCATCACTGTCCAACTCAACCCATTCATCCTCAACTTTCGGATCCAGGTCGGAGCGAACAATCACAGACATAATTGTTTTATCGGTTCTGTTATTGGTTTAGAATTATTAATGTTAATGAGAGAAAGAGAGAAAAGAATAAATGAGAGAATGATGTGTGAAAAATGCCTCTTTATTGATATGTATGAAAAACTGTACAAAAAAACCCTTATTTACATGAAAAGGATCTCATGATCTCGGGTACTGATCATGAGTCCCAAAAAGAAAAGAAAAATGTGGAGGGGCCCTATCATGGCTTGCTCTTCTCTCTACTCCTGCTTCGGCAGAGGATTATTGCTCACGTCGGGCGCTGTCGAATCAAAAGTGATTGTAGACCCCTAAAATTGTCCGGGTCGGAAATAAAACTCGAAGACTCTCGAAGATCAAAGGAAAGTCAGCCGGAAGGACTCCTGGAAGACCCTGGAAGACCCTAGGATGACAATCTGTAGGTTTAGAGGTCTTAGAGTAGCAAAAAATAAGAAAGTGGAGGGAATGAAGCCCAATACGGCCTCCCAAGGGTTCAGTACGGCCGTATTGAAGTTTCTGAACTTCAATACGGCTGCACTGAACTCAATACGGCTGCACTGAACTTCAATACGGCCGTATTGAGGTTTTTGAACTCAATACGGCTGCACTGAACTTCAATACGGCCGTATTGAGGTTTTTGAACTTCAATACGGCCGTATTGAATTCAATACGGCCGTATTGTAGTTCAAAACTTCAATACGGACCGTATTGACCCCCAGAGACCGTATTGCGCCTCATCCCTATAAATATGGCGTCATTTCAACGTCATTGGACACTTTTCCAGCTATTCTGGACCCCCTGGCTGAGTATTCTTGGGTTTTTGAGCAGTGCTCTGCCCTAGAAATCTCTCTGAAAGCCAATCCGACGAAGTTCTTGAATCATAAGCCATTTGCTTGAGATTCGAACGAGTCGAAGGGAAATCTATTTGATTTCCATAGTAAAAATTTTATTTTAGGGAAAGGAGAAAGCGAGCGTGTAGTGGGAAGGAGCGCCAAAAAGCCTCCTAGTTCTTTTAAATATATAAAAGCACGCTTCAAGAGGTTTTCTTCCAAAACTCGTCTTTTATTGCTTTCTTTATCGCTTTCTGATTGTTGCATTGCATGTTTAAAGCTTTCATCATGTAGATAATTCGCTTAATATCGTTCTAATAAATAGGGGTAATTTAATAATTTTAAGCTATTATTCATGAAATAATCTGTCATAGGGAACCCGAAAGGGGCGTTGTGGGGTGCTAACACCTTCCCCGCACGTAACCGACTCCCTTACCCAACTCTGGTTGTAATGGCCTAAGTTGATTTGCGAAATCAATTGCCTTAACTCTTTTTCCAATGTTTTGAGTAAAACATTGGTGGCGACTCCAAGAACCCTTCCTTTTTACGAAAACTACTAATCCATGGAGGGTCCCGCTTGGGATTAACATGGATTGGTGAATCATTTAATAAAATTGTTAGTTCGATAAGGTCTCAGTTTGAGAATAAGTCGTTCTAACAATCCACCACTTTTCAAAACTAATGAGAGTCCAACCATCCTTCGCGAACGCCGAAAGCCCGTTTCGGGCCTGTGGCGACAGATGGCGACTCCACTGGGGAAGTCTCGAGAGTCAGTCCCATTTAGTGACAGATTATTTTTAACAAATAATAGTTAAAATTACTTCATTACCCCTTACTTGTATGATAACATGATTTATTTTTGTGGCTTTAAATAACTGTTGTATGTTTAATTTCCGCAATTGTTTGAAATATAAATTGCACACAAACCTTTGCACACAACAGTTCCCTCTATACCCGGGGGCATGAGTGGTAATCCATAGGGAGTGGATGTTAGTACGGCCGGTTGTCGAATGGGTCTATAGGTGCCCGTAGACCGTTGTCGGAAAGCATCACTCAAGGTGATAACCATGAACTCAAGTCCGACAGTGCGTTGGAACTTTCCATCGACTTACGACGAGAGGAATTGGGTCCCTATAATGGGGGCACCTTGGGGGCCTCAGACCGGTGAGAACGGTTAGATCCACCTTGAATATGCACTTTTCTGCAGGATACCCCTACCTCGTGATTCGCTCGTGACTGTTCGTGGATGAGTGAATTGTTTGTGTAAATACTTATGTGCAATTGTTTGTGCATTAAATAAAACCTCGTGATAAGGTTTAAAGAATAATCCCCATGCATGAAAATACCATGACATGAGAGGAAAGACCATATGCGAAAATATAATAAAAGTAAGGAGCATGTGCATCATTACCAATAAGACAGCATGCATCCTCATAAAACCATGCATTTTAGGTTCACCAAATACCTCTTGTCATGAGTGAAAGAGACCCATGACTATTGAGATTCTCCGTTGAGGAGAGATCATAGGCAAAGAAGGGTGGTAAAATTCCGTTTTAAAAAGGCATCGCCTTAAAAATGGAGGATTATCAAGCTCATGTCAAAGAGCGTATTCATTCCATAAAATAAACTAATTAAACATTCATTTTAGAAAGTGGCTGGTCATCTCTCTGTCCTCACACGCGCACAGAAAATCAAGAAGATGGACGTGCTGGAGGAGCAGAATAAGAAGCTTACAGCCGAGCTCTCACAGCTCAAAGAAGAAATGGCGCAAATGATGGAACTCATGCGTCATCATAATGTACATGAGTCTCACCACAGTGACCATGGGTCCCATCATGAGGAAGAGGAGGTGCATGAAGAAGAGCCTCCACACGCCATACCTATTGGGGCTGGAATTATGATTAAAGAGCCCGAAGTTTCAAAGGAACAATTCCACGCCCTAGAGGATCGGCTAAGGGCTATGGAGGGGCATGATTTCGACATCAAAGATGCCGCCGACATGTGCTTGGTGAGGGACATCCAATTCCCTCCCAAATTTAAAGTGCCAGATTTCCCAAAATACGTGGGATCGACTTGCCCTAAGAGTCATCTCACCATGTACTGTCGCAAAATGGCTGCATATGCCACAAACGAAAAGCTCTTGATCCACTGCTTCCAAGAGAGCTTGGCTGATACCGCGCTCAACTGGTATATGCTGCTAGATGGAAATCTAGTACACACATGGAGGCAGTTGGCCGACGCCTTTCTCAAGCGCTACAAATACAACATCGACCTAACACCCGATAGGTCAGATCTTCAAGCCTTGAGTAAGAAAAATGACGAATCTTTCAAGGCGTACGCCCAACGATGGAGGGAGTTGGCGGCACAGATAGAGCCCCCGCTGTCGGATAAGGAGACAGTGTCCTTATTCATCAACTCGTTGACTGGTCCCTATTACGATAAAATGATAGGGAACACAACGACACTCTTCTCGGACATCATCACCATTGGGGAGAGAGTGGAACAAGGACTTAAAAGTGGGAAGCTGGCTAAGCCTTCCCAATCATATGAAGCTAAGAAGTTCTTCGGGAAGAAGAAAGAGGGAGGCGTCAATCCTATAACCATACCCTCGGCTACTTCCACTTCGAAGTCGGGAAGATCGCAATTCACCCCTGTGAAGAAGTTTGATAAACTTCCGACCACTTATAGCGATCTCCTGCCGAAGCTAGTAGAAGCCAAACTTCTAGCTCATGTTCCACCAAGGAAGATCGACCCACCTTACCCCGATTGGTACAAGCCACAAGACAAATGTTTATACCATTCGGGGGAACCAGGGCATTCAACAGAGAAATGCCTAGCTCTCAAATACAAGGTCCAAGACCTTATTGATGTCGGGTGGGTCACCTTCGATTCGACAGCGCCCGACGTGAGCAAGAATCCTCTGCCAAAGCAGGAGTAGAGAGAAGAACAAGCCACGATAGGGCCCCTTCATATTTCTCTTTTAGGGACTCATGATCAGTACCCGAGATCATGAGAACCTTTTCATGTAAATAAGGGTTTTTGTACAGTTTTAATACATATCAACAAAGAGGCATTTTCACATTACTCTCTTTTTTGTTCTTTTCTCTCCTTCCTCATTAACATTAATAATTCTAAACCTAAACAGAACCAATAAAATAATTGTGTCTGTAATTGTTCGCTCTGACCGGGATCCGAAAGTTGAGGATAAATGGGTTGAGTTGGACAGTGATGAGGAGACCATTTCTCCGGATCTGCAAAGATTGCTAGATTAAGAAGCTCGTCAAGAGAAATTGGAGATTGTAAATTTGGGGCATGGCCGAAAGATATAAGAGGTCAACATTGGGACCCATATCAGTGATGAAATAAGGACACATGTTTCCACTATGATTATAATAAAATCATTCTTCATTGCTTCTTTTCTTGCTTATAATAAAATTCTAAACCACATCATTTTTAACCCTGTTTGAATAAACATGAATGAGGTTAAAATCATCTTAATAATAATAAACCCACATCATTTTCATGTGGAGGTGTGTGTGACGACTTGGAGCACCTTCCCTTGGCCTTGACAAGTGCCATCATGGGTAAAAAGAAATCTTTCAAAATAAAAGAAGCTCGACAGGAAACTCAAAAAGGGGACTGCGCAAAAATAAGAGCAAAGAACCCGCTAGGGATCCCACGAAGGGGTGACCTAGGCAAAAATTAGGGTTGCAAAATAAACAAAAAACAAAGGTCCGCTAAAACGCCACAAAAGGGTGTTTTAGGCAAAAATAAGGACAATAAAAAAACAAAAAAATAAATCCATGATGGTACCACGAACCGAATTCAAAAAGAAAGGTTCAAGGGAAGCTATCCAAGTTGTCGAATCACAACACGACTTTTTAACTTCATAAGTGTTTAATCAAACAAGCCTAAACACATAAGCCTACCTTGGCCATCCATTCTTACAAAAATCATTTTTGAAAAATAAATCCCCTCTAAAACACAAACTTCAGAACAAAAATATCTTTCCTTTCTCTTCTCTCTTGTCCCAAAAGATTTTAGAATAATCTAGTGGAAGCATGGAGAAATAAATCATCACTGATAATGGATCTAATCTGAATAATAAAATGGGGGAAGAACTGTGCCAAGAATTCAAAGATCCAACACCATAACTCTTCCCCATATCGGCCGAAGATGAATGGGGCAGTCGAGGCAACCAATAAGAACATCAAGAAAATAGTGTAAAAGATGGTTGTCTCATTTAAAGACTGGCACGAGATGTTACCCTTCGCTCCTCACGGCTATAGGACTTCAGTACATACATCTGCAGGAGCTACTCCATCCTCCCTCGTTTATGGGATGGAGGCAGTTCTACCCATCGAAGTCGAGATACCTTCTCTAAGGGTAATTATGGAAGCAAAACTTTCCGAAGAAGAATAGGTTCAAAGCCGGTATGACCAGTTGAACCTCATTGAAGGAAAATGGCTGAACGCCATATGCCATGGTCAAGCCTATCAGAGGAAGACCAAAAAGGCTTTTGACAAGAAAAGTCCACCCTCGAGTCTACCATGAGGGAGAGTCGGTAATGAAGAAATTGCTACCAACTCGAAAGGACAAAATCGGAAAGTGGGCCCCAAATCACGGAGGACCATACGTGGTAAAACGAGCCTTCTCAGGAGGAGCATTGATCCTCACAGACATGGATAGAGAAGAACTTCGATACCCAGTCAACACTGACGTGGTAAAGAAGTACTATGCTTGAAGACGTTGCTTGCATAAGCCCGCTAGGATGAAAACCCGAAAAAGGGCATCCTAGGCAAAAGTTAGGGCAAAACAAAAAGCCCGCCAGTACAAGGGTACTAGGCAAAACAAAGGCAAAATTATCCCCGCTAGGATACGTCCTAGGCAAAAGTTAGGGGCAAAAGAATAAGATGTAAAAGCAAAGCAAGCAACGGTCACTTGAATCGAAAACCAAAAGGCGGTTCAAGTGATTATCTTCTAGAAGCGAGCGTCTTGCAGCATCTACACTCCTGGCTCAGGCATCTCACCCGAAGCGATTAAGGGAACGGGAAGAGCGACAATTACAGATATAATTGTTTAAGCCAAAAATGTATATAGCCTACCCTGGCCAGCCATTCTTCAGAAAATTCCTTCTGTATATCTTTCTGTAAAAACACTTGTGAATATTAATAAAATATCTATTCATTTCTTTTCTCTCTTGACCATGTGATTATGCCTCTAAATTGGTCTTTCTAAAAAAATTGTATGAAATTCCTTAATAATCGGTCAATAAAGAAAAATTGGAGGGGTTCCTATAAAATCCATAATCTCCTAAAAGGCTCACAAAAATATTCCCTCACGTCGATGACAGAAATTCCTCCAAGAAAAGGAGGATAGGGAGAGCCATTCATTTTTCTAAAAACATTAAATAATAAAACTTGCATTTGTGCATCACACACATTAGTTGCACATTCAAAGACCTTATCGTGAGGCAATTGCATAAAATAGAAAAATAGAAAAATTGCTTGTGTATGACAGCGGCTGACAGAAAAAGCCAAAACCGACAAAAAAGGCAAAAATACAGAAAATTGTACAGAATAACTGAGCCTGGAGAGGCTTACCAAAATAATACTCTCTCAGAATAATTGAGCCTGGAGAGGCTTGCCGAAATAATACTCTCTCAGAATAATTGAGCCTGGAGAGGCTTGCTGAAATAATACTCTCTCAGAATAATTGAGCCTGGAGAGGCTCGCCGAAATAATACTCCACAGCACACAGAATAACTGAGCCTGGAGAGGCTTGCCGAAATAATACTCTTACAGAATAATTGAGCCTGGAGAGGCTCGCCGAAATAATACTCTCACAGAATAATTGAGCCTGGAGAGGCTCGCAGAAATAATACTCCCCAGAGAAACCCCAACTCAAGCTCACGGAACAAATCCCCAGCTAGAGCTATCAAAGCAAGATCGACAGAATTCCCAATGGAAGCACGATCACCCAAGCAGTATATCTAGTCAAAGGACTTAAAACTTCCTCAGTGGAAAATAGCTCTCCAACTCAGGCGTTGAGTGAGTCTAAGCCTGTAGAGGCTTCCTAAATAATACTCTGGGATACATAAGATCCCCAAATCCCCAGTCGCCTACTCAAGAGGCACCCCTACAAAAGAAGAAAAATAAAAAATATCAATAAACCATTCCCCAAGTGGAAATCGGCTTTCAGCCAAAAATCAAGCGTCAAGATGATCCGCCTAACAATAGAGGCTAATCAAAAATCAACATCCAAAATCCCCCAGCGGATAATAGCCTACACAGAGGCAACAAAATCAGAAAATCAAAAGAGTCACCCGAATAAGGATAACCGGGATACTCCACCAACGTCAAAGGACGTCAGCCAAACATAAGGCATCGCTCAATTCAAGAAGAGCATCTGTGTCTACACCTCAAGGAAACAGAAATTCCCCATGGGTACCAACTAAGCAATGCAAGTTGGGGCACAAAAACCTATGAATGACTGCACATCCCCTAGACGGATCCCTGCGTAATCCAGCCCTCAGTGGCACCAAAATCAAAATCAAACCGTCGAAGCAGCATCGTGGACTGTGGAGACAAAATCATCTCAAAGCCTAAAAAGCAATACTTAGCTACCCAGTTGTCGAGAACACCGAGGTATGCACAGGTCTGGAGAGACGGTACTCAAACAAGGTCTGGAGAGACGATACTCAAACAAAGTCTGGAGAGACGGTACTCAAACAAGGTCTGGAGAGACAGTACTCAAACAAAGTCTGGAGACACGATACTCAAACAAGGTCTGGAGAGACGGTACTCAAACAAGGTCTGGAGAGACGGTACTCAAACAAGGTCTGGAGAGACAGTACTCAAACAAGGTCTGGAGAGACGGTACTCAAACAAGGTCTGAAGAGACGGTACTCAAACAAGGTCTGGAGAGACGGTACTCAAACAAAGTCTGGAGAGACGGTACTCAAACAAAGTCTGGAGAGACGGTACTCAAACAAGGTCTGGAGAGACAGTACTCAAACAAGGTCTGGAGAGACAGTACTCAAACAAAGTCTGGAGAGACGGTACTCAAACAAAGTCTGGAGAGACGGTACTCAAACAAAGTCTGGAGAGACGGTACTCAAACAAGGTCTGGAGAGACAGTACTCAAACAAGGTCTGGAGAGACGGTACTCAAACAAAGTCTGGAGAGACGGTACTCAAACAAAGTCTGGAGAGACGGTACTCAAACAAGGTCTGGAGAGACAGTACTCAAACAAGGTCTGGAGAGACAGTACTCAAACAAAGTCTGGAGAGACGATACTCAAACAAGGTCTGGAGAGACGGTACTCAAACAAGGTCTGGAGAGACGGTACTCAAACAAGGTCTGGAGAGACAGTACTCAAACAAAGTCTGGAGAGACGGTACTCAAACAAGGTCTGGAGAGACGGTACTCAAACAAGGTCTGGAGAGACGGTACTCAAACAAGGTCTGGAGAGACGGTACTCAAACAAGGTCTGGAGAGACGGTACTCAAACAAAGTCTGGAGAGACGGTACTCAAACAAAGTCTGGAGAGACGGTACTCAAACAAGGTCTGGAGAGACAGTACTCAAACAAGGTCTGGAGAGACAGTACTCAAACAAAGTCTGGAGAGACGATACTCAAAGAAAGTCTGGAGAGACGGTACTCAAGGTCTGGAGAGACGGTACTCAAGGTCTGGAGAGACAGTACTCAACCATCAGCGTCGTCAGAGGCACATTGGTGTTCAACTTCCGGCTCGGGCGTCGAGTGAAGTTGACCCTGGAGAGGGTAAACTTAGCTACCGAGGTTGTCAGAAGCGCCGAGGTATGCAACAACCTGGAGAGGCTACTCAACAATTTTCCACCAGAAGACGCTACAAGTCAGAAGGTTGGCACATCACCCGGACAATTAGGTCAACTCCTTTACTTGTCAGCCGGTACACCAAAAGGCCGTCCGACTAAGTAAAGGGGGGGCAGCTGTAGACCCCTAAAATTGTCCGGGTCGGAAATAAAACTCGAAGACTCTCGAAGATCAAAGGAAAGTCAGCCGGAAGGACTCCTGGAAGACCCTGGAAGACCCTAGGATGACAATCTGTAGGTTTAGAGGTCTTAGAGTAGCAAAAAATAAGAAAGTGGAGGGAATGAAGCCCAATACGGCCTCCCAAGGGTTCAGTACGGCCGTATTGAAGTTTCTGAACTTCAATACGGCTGCACTGAACTCAATACGGCTGCACTGAACTTCAATACGGCCGTATTGAGGTTTTTGAACTTCAATACGGCCGTATTGAATTCAATACGGTCGTATTGTAGTTCAAAACTTCAATACGGACCGTATTGACCCCCAGAGACCGTATTGCGCCTCATCCCTATAAATATGGCGTCATTTCAACGTCATTGGACACTTTTCCAGCTATTCTGGACCCCCTGGCTGAGTATTCTTGGGTTTTTGAGCAGTGCTCTGCCCTAGAAATCTCTCTGAAAGCCAATCCGACGAAGTTCTTGAATCATAAGCCATTTGCTTGAGATTCGAACGAGTCGAAGGGAAATCTATTTGATTTCCATAGTAAAAATTTTATTTTAGGGAAAGGAGAAAGCGAGCGTGTAGTGGGAAGGAGCGCCAAAAAGCCTCCTAGTTCTTTTAAATATATAAAAGCACGCTTCAAGAGGTTTTCTTCCAAAACTCGTCTTTTATTGCTTTCTTTATCGCTTTCTGATTGTTGCATTGCATGTTTAAAGCTTTCATCATGTAGATAATTCGCTTAATATCGTTCTAATAAATAGGGGTAATTTAATAATTTTAAGCTATTATTCAGGAAATAATCTGTCATAGGGAACCCGAAAGGGGCGTTGTGGGGTGCTAACACCTTCCCCGCACGTAACCGACTCCCTTACCCAACTCTGGTTGTAATGGCCTAAGTTGATTTGCGAAATCAATTGCCTTAACTCTTTTTCCAATGTTTTGAGTAAAACATTGGTGGCGACTCCAAGAACCCTTCCTTTTTACGAAAACTACTAATCCATGGAGGGTCCCGCTTGGGATTAACATGGATTGGTGAATCATTTAATAAAATTGTTAGTTCAATAAGGTCTCAGTTTGAGAATAAGTCGTTCTAACAATCCACCACTTTTCAAAACTAATGAGAGTCCAACCATCCTTCGCGAACGCCGAAAGCCCGTTTCGGGCCTGTGGCGACAGTGATCCACCCAGCATCGATAAGGTCTTGGACCTTATATTTGAGAGCTCTACAGTTCTCCGTTGAATGCCCCGGCGCCCCCGAATGGTATAGACATTTGTCTTGCGAATTGTACCAATCGGGGTAAGGTGGATCAATTTTCCTTGGTGGAATGTAAGCTAGAAGATGAGCTTGCACTAGCTTCGGCAGGAGGTCGCTATATGTGGTCGGAAGTTTATCAAACTTCTTCACAGGGTTGTACTGCGACTTTCCCGACTTCGAAGCGGAAGAAGATGAAGAAATAGTTACGGCGTTGACTCCTCCCTCCTTCTTCTTCCCATAGGTCTTCTTAGCTTCAAATGGTTGGGAAGGCTTAGCTAGCTTCCCACTTTTCAGCCCTTGTTCCACTCTTTCTCCAATGGTGATGATGTCCGAGAAGAGCGTTGTCGTGTTCCCTATCATCTTGTCATAATAGGGACCTGTCAACGAGTTTATAAACAGGGACACCGTCTCCTTATCCGACAGCGGGGGCTCTATTTGTGCCGCCAACTCCCTCCATCGTTGGGCGTACGCCTTAAAGGATTCATCACTTTTCTTACTCAAGGCTTGAAGATCGGACCTATCGGGTGTTAGGTCGATGTTATACTTGTAGCGCTTGAGAAATGCGTCGGCCAACTGCCTCCATGTACGCACCTGATTCCCATCCAGCTGCATATACCAGTTGAGTGCGGTGTCAGCCAAGCTCTCTTGGAAGCAATGGATTAAGAGCTTTTCATTAGTGGCATATGCAGCCATCTTTCGGTAATACATGGTGAGATGACTTTTGGGGCAAGTCGATCCCACATACTTTGGGAAATCGGGCACTTTAAATTTGGGAGGGAATTGGATGTCCCTCACTAAGCACATGTCGGCGGCATCTTTGATATCAAAATCATGCCCCTCCATAGCCCTCAGCCGGTCCTCGAGAGCGTGGAATTGCTCCTTTGAAATCTCGGGCTCTCCAATTGTAATCCCCGCCCCAAGGGGTACAGCTTGCGGAGGCTCTTGCTCCTCCTCATGATGGGACTCATGGTCACTGTGTTGAGACCCGTGTATGTTTTGGTGACGTATGAGTTCTATCATTTGCGCCATTTGCTCCTTGAGCTGTGAGAGCTCGGCTGTAAGCTTCCTATTTTGTTCCTCCAACGCGTCCATCTTCTTGAGTTTCTGCGCGCGCGTGAGGACAGAGAGATGACCAGCCACTTTCTAAAATGAATGCTTAATCTAATTAGTTTATTTATGGAATGAATACACTCTTGTCATGAGCTTGGTAACCCTCCATCTTTAAGGTGCTACCTTTTTAAGACGGAGGTTTACCACCCTCCTTGACTTATGATCTCTCCCCTAACGGAGAATCTCAATAGTCATGGGTCTCTTTCACTCATGTCAAGGGGTATTGGGGAGCCTAAAATGAATGGTTATGAGGATGCATGATGTCTTATTGGTAATGATGCACATGCTCCTCACTTTTATTATATTTTCACACATGGTCTTTCCTCTCATGTCATGACATTTTTCATGCATGGGGGTTATTCTTAGACCTTATCACGAGGTTTATTATTAATGCACAAACAATGTCACATAGACCTATACACAAACAATTCACTCATCCACGAACAGTCACGGACAAGTCACGAGGTAGGGGTTTCCTGCAGACAAGTGCATATTCAAGGAGGTTCTAACTGTTCTCACCGGTCTAAGGCCCCCAAGGTGCCCCCATTATAGGGACCCAATCCCTCTCGTCGTAAGTCGATGGAAAGCTCCAACGCACTATCGGACTCGAGTTCATGGTTATCACCTTGAGTGATGCTTTCGGACAACGGTCTACGGGCACCTATAGACCCATTCGACAACCGGCCGTACTAACATCCACTCCCTATGGCTTTCCACTCTTGCCCCCGGGTATAGAGGGAACTGTTGTGTGCAAAGGTTTGTGTGCAGTTTTTATTTCAAACAAGTGCGAAATTTAAACATACAACAGTTATTAAAAGCCACATAGATAAAACATATTATCATACAAGCGAGGGGTAATGAAGTAATTTTAAACTATCATTTTAGAAATAATCCATCACTAAATGGGACTGACTCTCGAGGCTTCCCCAGTGGAGTCGCCATCTGTCGCCACCCGCCGAAACGGACGTTGGCATTCGCGACGATGGTTGGACTCTTTTTGGTTTTGAAAAATGATGGATTGTTAGAACGACTTATGATGGAGGAGGCCCATGGGCTAAGGGCCCAACTACTAGAGCAATGGCAAGAAGGATGCATGAAGATTGGGCCCAAGCCCAAGGAAAGCCCACTACTTTATTTTGTTGGGCTTTGTATCAAGCCCATTAGATTAGGGTTAGAATAGGATTAGGCCTTGGTGCCTTGTATTTTCTTTGGGCCTTGTATTTCCGGCCTTGTAGTGTAGGATTTACATTTAGAGGTCATGTGAATTTAGGGTGAATTAAGGTTACATGTGTAGTTACATTAGCATGTAATTAGGAGCACATTTGGTGTGCATTTCGGCCATGTGCAACACATGCACATGGTGTGATCCGAAATGCAACTCAAATGCCTCTCTAATCACATGCCAAATGAACTAATCACATGGAGGTTCCGGGTTTGGCTCCTAGAATTTGAATTTTGAATTCAAATTCTAGGCGCCTAAAGTTAAGTAACCATACCATGGTTTACTTAACCTTAGGCTAACCCAAGGTCTCACTTTAACCTAATTTTCCCTATATATTCAATATGGACGAGACTTGTGATTACTTTTGGAATTATTGAATGAGTATTCTTCATTTGAATTCTCTCCCTCCGAAAGTCACCTTGCACCCTACTCTACCCTCCTTGAGTGCTTCCCTTTGTAGAGTTAGGTTGCCTTCCTTCTTTGGACCTTAGCTAGGAAGCAAGCTTCGGCCACCTTGAGTCTCTTTGGAGCATCCTTCCTTGATCATCCGTCTAAGGAACCATGGAGACTTGAAGAAATTCTATGTGCATCCAAGTGGAAGCACATCAAGTGGTATCAAGAGCATCCGGTTTTGTCTTCAAGAGATAAGTCTTGATCCTTATCTTTTGTTGTGTGATCCGTGGTGAATTGTTCATTTTTGTGTTCATCTTTTTGTTCATGTCATTTTAGAGTTGCTTCCTTCCTAGATCTATTTTCTTACCTTAAATTTGATGGATCTAGTTTCTTATGCTTGAATGATTCATATATGCTTTTATGTCAATATGCTTCCATGAATCATGCTCCATTAATTCTTTTACCTATTAGGAATTTTCTGCCTATGATCATTTTACTTTCCTTGAGTCATATTTGCAATTTTATTCGGTCAATTTGAATGGTTGAGTCATTTTATTTTTGAAATCCATGTTTAGTAGTCATGTGTAGTTCTTATGATGTTCATACTTCTTAGCTATGCTTAAGTGAACCGTTTGAATTTTGTTTAAGTGAATCTTGTTTCAATTTTCTGGATTTGGCCGAGATCTAATTTCCTATGGTATAAGCTCATCATTTTTGATTTTTTGAGTTCATAAACTACTATTAGATCATTAGTAGTTTTCTTAGAAATTTTTAGGTTTCCAAAAATTCTAAAATGTCTTCAAAATTTTTCTTAAATCCGTGAGGTTTGATCTTGTTTATTGAAAGGAGTGCTGGAAATTGTGTTTGTGTTTCAAATTTGAATTTGAATTTGTGGAGCCAAAACCGTGCATGTGCTACATAAACCAACCAAGCAACAAAAGCATGTCACATGTTCATTACATTTTGACCTAATTTGTGTGGCATTTGAATTTCAATTTGAATTCGGTTTTGGTGTTCCTAGAAAAGTGACCGAGACTTCTTGTGACACAATCACATTGAAAGAAAAAGGCAACTCCTATTTGATTAAAAAAAAATTTTAAGAAAGATCAAAAGAAAATTTAGAACAAAAGTGTTAAAAAAAAAAATACTAAATCAAAATTTGAAAAGCAAAAGCCAAGTTAAGGAGTTTTTGATTTCTCATCTCTTGTTGCTTTATTTCTTCTCGGTTTCTAGGAATTTTCAGCTATCCTATTCTTGAGTGTTTTGGTTTTGAGCATCCATTCTAGAACCAATTTTTAGGTACAATTCCTTCTTCATCTAGTCATCTACTTAATTGTCATCTACATTTGTCAATTCTAATCTACTCTTGTCTTTCCTCTTCTTTTCTATTCATGGTTTATACTATATTGGATTTAACTCAAAGTGTGGCCTAAGTTTGACCTAGTCTATCTTCCTAGAAGCTAGTTCTACAAGGGTCATCAAAGGAAGCCTAAGGAAAGGAGGAGAAAGGAAGCTAGTAGGCACTCGGAATTGGCTACTTAAACACCCAAAATACTACACATATTTTGCTGGAAATTTTTGTGCTTGCTGGACTGCACCAAACCGTGAAGACTTGGAAGAATTCATTTGATTTGTAATTGCAAAAATTTAAAAAAAAAAAAAACAGAGGATTAGTGACGGATTTAGAGACCAAATTTTCATTACTAATTGATATTTTTGTTGCAAAATTGGTCACTAATTCATCACTAATTTTGGTGGCTGTTTTTGGTTACAATTTTAAGCCACTTTGTAGTTGTTGTTTAGTCTTTGTTACACTTGTATTTTTGGCCATTAAAGGAGTGTCTTGGGAGTGTCTTTGGTACACAACCATCTCTCCTTAGGGATAGAACTTTCGTTAGTACTTTGGTGGGAGTGGTCCTTGATTGATCTTTGGTATCTTTCAAGCTCTCACCCTAGGAACCGTTTAGATAGTTTAATTTGTGCTTAATACTTGTTTACTTGCTTTCACGACTAGTATGTTTTAGTTCATCAAACATCAACAAAACAATTTCATTGAAAAGAATTTGGTAGAGATTAACTACAAAGGGGATTAGTAATTTTTACTTGAAGAGGCTTGGTTTTTAAGTGGCTCTTAGTAGCTCACCTCCCTCCAAAGTTCAATTTGTATACATAATCCTCCTAGTACTTAGTCTTAACCTTGCACAAAAACAAAATTGCTTTTAAAAGTTCATTCATAAAAAAAGATCTTGCACCTATAATGGAAGAATTTTCTACTCCTCATAGTGATACTAATTCAAGTGACAACAAAAGTGTTTCTAGATTGTCACGTGAATTAAGATCATTAAAGTTATGGCAAGAGCAAGAATTACAAGCAAAACTTGAAAAAGAAGCTCAATTTGCTCTTTTAGAGGAAGAAATTCGTTTATTAAAGGAGAAAGACAAAAGAAAACACCATCATGGTCCACATAGTTCATACGCCCATAGTTCTACTTTAGGAGAGTCAGTGCATGATAGCCTAGCTTTAGGAGATCACTATCAACCACCTCCTAGGAGAACTCATAGAACCTCTAAGCCAAGGGAATCTAGGGTAGATCTCCCTTATTTTCATGGTAAGGATGATGTGGAGGGGTATCTAGACTGGGAAATGAAAGTGGAACAAATTTTCACTTGCCATCAAGTGAGTGAGGAAAGAAAAGTGCCCCTAGCTACCTTGAGTTTCCAAGGTCATGCCATGTATTGGTGGACCTCTCTTGTGAGAGATAGGCGCCTCCATAATGAACCTCCAATTCACTATTGGAACGAATTAAGGAGTGCCTTAAGAAGAAGACACATACCCTCTTATTATACTAGGGAGCTTATCAATAAGCTCCAACGACTCCAACAAAAAAATTTGACTGTTGAAGAATATAGACAAACAATGGAGTTGTATATCATGAGGGCGGGTATTAGGGAAGAAGAAAATCTTACCATTGCTAGATTTTTGAGTGGTTTATCTTTTGACATAAGAGATAAGGTTGAGCTACTCCCTTATAGGGATTTGGATGACTTGGTTCAACTTTGCATAAAGGTTGAACAACAAAATTTGAGAAAAGGTTATAAAGCAAGCTCATACTCATCTTTTTTGTCTAAGGATAGCTACAAGAGGGAGGGTAGGAAAAATAATTTTGAAAAGAAAGATACTTTTTCCTCCAAAAATCTAGATAAAGGTAAAGAAAAAGAGACAAAAACAAACACTAGCACCAAGTCTAGTGACATCAAATGCTTTAAGTGTCTTGGGAGAGGCCACATTGCTTCTCAATGCCCTAACAAAAAAGTAATGATTTTAAGGGGTCA
Organism: Cajanus cajan; assembly: GCF_000230855.2. NCBI lineage: Eukaryota > Viridiplantae > Streptophyta > Magnoliopsida > Fabales > Fabaceae > Cajanus > Cajanus cajan. The sequence goes on from NC_138524.1 coordinate 41,239,272, forward strand.
AGACATTTATAGTAGCCAAGATGAAGCTACTTCTTCTTCATCTTCAAGTGAAAATGAAGAAGAAGCAAGTGAAGAAGAGTCATGTGAGGTTACTTACCCTTATAATGGGGAACTTCTTATGATGAGAAGGGTCCTCAACAACCAACCTAGTGATACACAATCCCAAAGAGAGAATATCTTTCATACAAGATGTAACATTTCAAGCAAAGCTTGTTCTCTCATTGTGGATAGTGGCTCTTGGTGCAACTGTTGTAGCACTAGGATGGTTGAGAAGTTAGGTTTGACTACCACACCACATCCAAAACCTTATCAACTTCATTGGCTTAATGATGATGGGGATATGGTAGTCAATCAACAAGTGGAAGTTGAGTTTTCTATTGGGAACTATAAGGATAAAGTTCAATGTGATGTAGTTCCCATGGAAGCTTGTCATATTCTATTAGGAAGGCCATGGCAATTTGACAAACAAACACACCATGATGGCCTCACTAATAAAATTACTTTCACTCATAAGGGTAAAAAGTTTGTACTTCATCCTCTATCACCTTCACAAGTGAAGGAGGACCAAGTACAAATGAAAACCAAACGTGACCAAGAAAAAGAAAAACAAAAAAAAAAGGAAAAAAAAATAAACATTCTAAAAATTGATGAAAAAGAGGATCCTAGAGAGACTAGTGTTCCCTCTCTAGAGATAGTTCAAGAAGAGAATTTTGATGCAAAACCTTTACATAAAACTTCTCTCTTTATTGAACCATCTTCTCATATCCTCATGTGTAGAGGAACACTAACTTGCACTGCCACATCTTTGGAAACTTCTCTCCCTCTTGTGGTTAAAAACCTTTTACAAGAGTTTGATGATATATTTCCCAAGGAAGGCCCAATTGGACTTCCTCCTTTTAGGGGAATAGAACATCAAATAGATCTTGTGCCTGGGGCTAGTCTTCCAAATAGACCAGCCTATAGGACCAATCCACAAGAAACCAAAGAGATAGAGAAGCAAGTCCATGAGTTGTTGGAGAAGGGCTGGATTCAAAAGAGTCTAAGTCCTTGTGCTGTACCAGTCATCTTGGTGCCAAAAAAAGATGGAAAATGGAGGATGTGTTGTGACTGTAGAGCCATCAACAACATCACCATAAAATATAGGCACCCAATTCCTAGGCTTGATGACATGCTTGATGAATTGCATGGGTCATCCATATTTTCCAAAGTAGATCTTAAGAATGGTTATCACCAAATTCGAATCAAAGAAGGTGATGAATGGAAAACCGCTTTTAAAACTAAATTTGGACTATATGAATGGTTAGTAATGCCTTTTGGGCTTACTAATGCACCTAGCACATTCATGAGGCTCATGAATCATGCCCTTAGGGATTGCATTGGTAGATTTGTAGTTGTTTATTTTGATGATATTTTAATCTATAGCAAAAGTCTAAGTGATCATGTTGATCACCTAAGACAAGTTTTCCTTGTCCTTAGGGACAATCACTTGTTTGCCAATGTGGACAAGTGCACTTTTTGTGTGGATAATGTTATATTCTTAGGGTTTGTGGTTAGCAAAAATGGGGTTCATGTGGATCCCGAAAAAATTAAAGCCATCCAAGAATGGCCTATTCCTACTAATGTTAGTGAAGTTAGGAGCTTCCATGGATTGGCAAGCTTTTATAGGAGATTTGTTCCTAACTTCTCTACATTAGCTTCACCTCTCAATGAGTTGGTAAAGAAGGATGTGGTCTTTGAATGGACGGATAAACATAATTTAGCTTTTCAAGAACTTAAGCAAAAACTTACTCAAGCGCCTGTTCTAGCTTTGCCTAATTTTTCTCAAACTTTTGAGCTAGAATGTGATGCTTCAGGTCTTGGCATAGGAGCTGTGTTGTTACAAGGTGGTCATCCCATAGCTTATTTCAGTGAAAAGCTTCATGGGGCTGCCTTGAACTACCCTACCTATGACAAGGAGTTATATGCTTTAGTTCGTGCCCTTCAAACTTGGGAACATTACCTTGTCACCAAGGAATTTGTTATCCATAGTGACCATGAGTCACTCAAATACTTGAAGGGTCAACATAAATTAAATAAGAGGCATGCAAAATGGGTTGAGTATTTAGAACAATTTCCTTATGTCATCAAATATAAAAAAGGCTCTACAAATGTAGTAGCTGATGCTTTGTCTCGAAGACATGTGCTTTTGAACATCCTAGGTTCTCAAATACTAGGGTTTGATGACATCAAGGAGTTGTATGAGAAAGACCTTGATTTTGCTAACTTTTATTCCTTATGTATTCAAAAACCTTACCAAGGTTACTATATTTCTGAGGGGTTTCTTTTTAAAGAAAGTAAACTTTGCATACCCCAAGGATCTATTAGGAAACTCTTGGTTAAGGAGAGCCATGAGGGTGGGCTCATGGGGCATTTTGGAATTGAGAAGACTCTTTCTCTTTTGAAGGAGAAATTCTTTTGGCCTCATATGAAGAGAGATGTTCAAAGATTTTGTAGTAGTTGCATTGCTTGTTTACAAGCAAAGTCTACCACAAAACCTCATGGACTTTACACCCCCTTGCCTATATCCTCTTCTCCTTGGGTAGACATTTCCATGGATTTTATCCTTGGTTTGCCTCGAACCCAAAGAGGCAAGGATTCCATATTTGTGGTTGTGGACCGATTTAGCAAAATGGCACACTTTATTCCATGCCACAAAGTGGATGATGCAAGTAACATTGCTAAGTTATTCTTTCAAGAGATTGTGAGACTACATGGGTTACCCAAAACTATAGTCTCTGATAGAGATGTTAAGTTCTTAAGCCACTTTTGGAAAACTCTTTGGGCAAGGCTTGGAACTAAACTTCTATTTTCTACCACATGTCATCCTCAAACTGATGGACAGACTGAGGTAGTCAATAGGTCTCTAGGGACTATGTTGAGGGTAATCCTCAAGGGCAACAAAAAGTCATGGGATGACTACCTCCCTCATGTGGAGTTTGCCTATAATAGAGTGGTTCATAAGACCACCAACATGTCTCCTTTTGAGATTGTCTATGGCTTTAACCCTCTTACTCCTCTAGATTTATTACCTCTCCCGGATGTGGCTTCTTTTATCCATAAAGAAGGTACATCTAGAGCTGAATTTGTTAAGAAATTACATGAGAGGGTTCGAGTTCATATTCAATCCCAAACTGAAAAATACAAAAAATATAATAATAAGGGTAGAAAGGAAGTTATCTTCAAGGAAGGTGACTGGGTTTGGTTACACCTTAGGAAGGATAGATTTCCTTCCAAAAGAAAGTCCAAGCTTAGTCCTCGAGGAGATGGACCCTTCCAAATCCTTAGGAAAATCAATAACAATGCCTATGTTCTAGATCTCCCTTCTGAGTATGGTGTTAGTTCTAGTTTCAATGTTTCTGATCTATCTTTGTTTACAGGACTAGCTACCCTAGAGGAGGATGCTCTGGATTTGAGGTCAAATCCTCTTCAAGAGGGAGGGGATGATGGAGGAGGCCCATGGGCTAAGGGCCCAACTACTAGAGCAATGGCAAGAAGGATGCATGAAGATTGGGCCCAAGCCCAAGGAAAGCCCACTACTTTATTTTGTTGGGCTTTGTATCAAGCCCATTAGATTAGGGTTAGAATAGGATTAGGCCTTGGTGCCTTGTATTTTCTTTGGGCCTTGTATTTCCGGCCTTGTAGTGTAGGATTTACATTTAGAGGTCATGTGAATTTAGGGTGAATTAAGGTTACATGTGTAGTTACATTAGCATGTAATTAGGAGCACATTTGGTGTGCATTTCGGCCATGTGCAACACATGCACATGGTGTGATCCGAAATGCAACTCAAATGCCTCTCTAATCACATGCCAAATGAACTAATCACATGGAGGTTCCGGGTTTGGCTCCTAGAATTTGAATTTTGAATTCAAATTCTAGGCGCCTAAAGTTAAGTAACCATACCATGGTTTACTTAACCTTAGGCTAACCCAAGGTCTCACTTTAACCTAATTTTCCCTATATATTCAATATGGCCGAGACTTGTGATTACTTTTGGAATTATTGAATGAGTATTCTTCATTTGAATTCTCTCCCTCCGAAAGTCACCTTGCACCCTACTCTACCCTCCTTGAGTGCTTCCCTTTGTAGAGTTAGGTTGCCTTCCTTCTTTGGACCTTAGCTAGGAAGCAAGCTTCGGCCACCTTGAGTCTCTTTGGAGCATCCTTCCTTGATCATCCGTCTAAGGAACCATGGAGACTTGAAGAAATTCTATGTGCATCCAAGTGGAAGCACATCAACTTATTCTCAAACTGAGACCTCATCGAACTAACAATTTTATTAAATGATTCTCACCAATCCATGTTAATCCCAAACGGGACCCTCCATGGATTAGTGGTTTTCGAAAAAAAAAAAAGGGTTCTTGGAGTCGCCACCAATGTTTTACTCAAAACATTGGAAAAAGAAATAAGGCAATTGATTTTCGTAAATCAACTTAGGCCATTACAACCAGAGTTGGGTAAGGGAGTCGATTACGTGTGGGGAAGTTGTTAGCACCCCACAACGCCCCTTTCGGGTTCCCTATGACGGATTATTTCATGAATAATAGCGTAAAAGCGATAGATGAAAGCGGTAAGTAAACTATCTACATGATGAAAACTTTAAACGTGCAATGCAACAATCAAAAAGCGATAGATGAAAGCGGTAAAAGAAAAGATTTGGAAAGAAACCTTTGAAGCGTGCTTTTATATATTAAAAAGGAGTTAGGAGGCTTTTTGGCGCTCCTTCCTGTAGACCCCTAAAATTGCCCGGGTCGGAAATAAAGCTTGAAGACTCTCGAAGACTGAAGGAAGATCAGCCAGAAGGACTCCTGGAAGGCCCTAGGAGGGTTCTCTGTAGGTCTAGAGGTCTTAGAATAGCTCAAAATAAGAAAGTGGAGGGAATGAAGCCCAATACGGCCGTACTAAACTTAATACGGCCGTATTGAAGCTTCAATACGGCCGCAGTGAACTCAATACGGCGTATTGAAGTTTCTGAAACTTCAATACGGCCGTACTGAAATCAATACGGCCGTACTGAAATCAATACGGCCGTATTGAAGCTTCAATACAGCCGCAGTGAACTCAATACGGGCGCATTGAAATTTCTGAATTTCAATACGGCCGTATTGAATTCAATACGGCCGTATTGAAGTTCAAAAATTTCAATACGGCCGTATTGATTCTGTAGCCCGTATTGCGCCTGTTCCCTATAAATATGACGTCAATTGGACGTCATTAGACACTTTCACACACAGTTTTAACCCTCTCCTTGAGTATTCTGGGGTTTTTGAGCAGTGTTCTGCCCTAGAAATCACTCGGAGAGTTGATCCGACGAAGTTCTTGAGCCCCGAGCCATTTTGCTTGAGGATCGAACCTAGTCGAAGGGAAATCCTCCGGATTTCCAAGTCAAAAATTATTTTTAGGAAGGAGTGAGCGGGCTTGTAGAGCGAGGGAACGCCAAAAAGCTTCCCAGTTTTACTTGATATATAAAAAGCACGCTTCAAGAGGTTTCTTTTCTAAAAATCCCTTCTTTTACTGCTTTCTGTGTGCATATTTAACTGTCATCATGTAGATAGTTAATTTATAATTGCTTAGAATAAATAGGGGTAATTTAGTAATTTTATATTGTTATTTTAGAAATAATCTGTCATAGGGAACCCGAAAGGGGCGCTGTGGGGTGCTAACACCTTCCTCACGCGTAACCGACTCCCTTACCCGACTCTGGTTGTAATGGCCGAAGTTGATTTATAAAATCAATTGCCTTATCCCTTTTTCCAATGTTTTGAGTAAAACATTGGTGGCGACTCCATGAACCCTTCTTTTACGAAAACCGCTAATCCATAGAGGGTCCCGCTTGGGATTAACATGGATTGGTGAGACTTTTAATAAATAAATTGGATAAGATCGACAAGGTCTCAGTTTGAGAACAAGTCGTTCTAATAATCCAATACATTTTCAAAACAAAATAAAAAGCGAGCTCGACCGTCTTCGCGACCGCCGAGGCCCGTTTGGGCCGGTGGCGACAGATGGCGACTCCACTGGGGAATCTTCGAGAGTCAGTCCCATTTAGTGACGGATTATTTTTAACAAATAATAGTTAAAATTACTCTATTACCCCTTGTTTGTATATGATTTATTTATATGGCTTTAAATAACTGTTGTATGTTTAATTTTCGCAATTGTTTGAAATACAAACTGTACACAAACCTTTGCACACAACAGTTCCCTCTATACCCGGGGGCATGAGTGATTAACCATAGGGAGTGGATGTTAGTACGGCCGGTTGTCGAATGGGTCTATAGGTGCCCGTAGACCGTTGTCGGAAAACATCACTCAAGGTGATAACCATGAACTTGAGTCCGACGGTGCGTTGGAGCTTTCCATCGACCTACGACGAGAGGAATTGGGTCCCTATAATGGGGGCACCTTGGGGGCCTTTGACCAAGTGAGAACAGTTAGATCCTCCTTGAATATGCACTTTTCTGCAGGAGACCCCTACCTCGTGATTCGCTCGTGACTGTTCGTGGATGAGTGAATTGTTTGTGCATTGTTTATGTGAAATTGTTTGAGCATACATTGCATTTCTTTAAACATACAACATTCCTATTCTTTCAAAATAAAAATAAATAGGAATAAGGATCTTCTAGTACATGGTGTTAACATCTACCTTCATTGCATTCATGTAGGTAGTTTCCCTTTTCACCGAAAAAATAATAAAATAAAAATATATACAAAACAAAATACCCGAAAAAAGAAAAAAAGGGTTATTTATCCAAACCAAGCAATATCATGCATCATCTTAGGAACATCCTAAAAACATGATAATGCTTAGTTGAATAAACACTATGCATGCATATTCAACCTCATCATCTCATATCATGCATATAGATCATGGAGGGATCTAGGAGTCATTCATTTCATACATCCCTCCTAGTAATTCATTAATAAACATAAATAAAAAGAAAGGATTAAATCGATGCGTATGTTCAAAGAATGGATTGCACGCCGTTCGTTATCAAGTGTAAGCCAACAACCGCGCCAAGCGAACACACGTCAACTCCGTTGTTGGTAATCAAGACGAACAAAAGGGAAGGTCCAACACCATTAAGGATCACTGCTCCAAGGCCTTTCCCTTACGAATCGAATAAGGCTGTGCCATGGATATACGACATCCATTCTTCTGCCGACAGCGATATCTCTAACATCGCTGGACTTGGGGGCATGATTAGGAGTGGAAGGATCTACACTCCCGAAGATCTTCACGATAAAGCTCCCAAGAATAAAGGAAAAGAAAAGGAGAAAACCGAGGAAAAAGAATCCGAGGAGGAGACAGACGAGCTGTTAAAGTTTATCCGACAGAGCGAGTACTCCATCGTGGATCAACTTCATAGGACGCCAGCAAAGATTACGCTGTTGTCGTTGATCCTATGCTCCGAACCGCATCGGCAAGCTCTGTTGAAAGTCTTGAACGAGGCATACGTGTCGCACACTATCTCCCAAGACGAGTTTGAGGGGATTGTTAGTCACATCAAGGCTAATGATCACCTCACCTTCATCGATGAAGAAATCCCCGCCGAGGGATCAAACCACAACAAGCCCTTGCACATCTCTATAAAGTGCAAGGGGTATCACATCGCTAAAGTCTTGGTAGATAATGGATCTTCCTTGAACGTAATGCCAAAAAGAACGTTCGATCAAATGGCAATCAAGGGAGTCCAAATGCGCCCGAGCAACATGATCGTTTGAGCTTTCGACGGCTCTAAAAGAGAAGTGGTGGGAGAAGTCAATCTTCCAATCCAAATTGGGCCCACTATCTTTAATGTCGAATTCCAAGTGATGGACATTACTCCCGCATACAGCTGTCTCCTCGGCCGACCTTGGATTCATGATGCGAAAAGCTGTACCCTCTACGCTCCACCAGAAAGTCAAGTTCATAATGGGTGACAAACTGGTGACTGTACAAGCTGAAGATGACATACTCATCAGCAAGCCATCCACCATACCTTACGTGGATGCAGCAGAGGAAGCTCTAGAAACCGCCTTCCAAGCATTGGAAATTGCCAATGTTGAAACGTTTCCCCGAGAAATGAAGAAGGTAGCCCATATGCTCACAAAGAACGGATACTTGCCAAGACAAGAATTAGGCAAGGACTCCCAAGGAATCCCGGAGCTACCCATTATCAAGGACAATCCGGGGAAACAAGGGTTAAGATACAACCCTAACAAAGATCAAAGGACGAAGAGGAACCAAGATCCTTCTCGACGTTCTTTAAGCCAGATCTTTAGGAGGGCTGGTTCACAATCGTCAAGGCCGGTTGTCGTCATCAAGTGTCCTTTTCCTTCTAATAGGGATGTGTAAATTCAGTGATTATTAGAGATCACTCCTCGGGGACAGCCCGACCCCCGAGCCTCGATAGGGCACATGTTTCCACTATGATTATAATAAAATCATTCTTCATTATTTCTTATTGCTTCTTTTCTTGCTTGCAATAAAATTCTAAACCACATTATTTAACCCTGTTTGAATGAACATAAGTGAGGTTAAAATCGTCTTAATAATCAATAAACCCACATCATTTTTATGTGGAAGTGTGCACGACAACTTGGAGCACCTTTTCTTGGCCTCAATAAGTGCCGTCATTGATAAAAAGAAATCCATTCAGGACAAAAATCCTAAAAAACAAAAAGCTCGGCAGGAAACCCAAAAAGGGGACTGCACAAAATAAGAGCAAAAGACCCGCTAGGAATCCCACAAAAGGGTGACCTAGGCAAAAATTAGGGTTACAAAATAATGAACAAAAACAAAAGCCCGCTAAAACTCCACAAATGGGTGTTTTAGGCAAAAGTTAGGGCCGTCAAAAAAGAAAAAACAAAATAAATCCATGATGGTACCATCAATTGAATTCAACAAGGGGCTCAAGAAAAGCTATCCAAGTTGTCAAAGCACAATCATTAATAACAAAGATGTGCTTAACCTCATAAGTGTTTAATCAAACTAACCTAAAAACTTGAGCCTACCATTGGCCAGCCATTCTTTCAAAATCCATTTTTTGAAAATAAAATAATCCCCTCTAAAACACAAACTTTTGAAAACATATATCCTTTCCTTCTCTTCTCCCTTGTCCCAAAGATTTTTGAATAATCTAAGTGGAAACATGGAGATATAGTGGTCAATAGGAGGGTTGACACATCTTCTAAAGGAAGGGAGAATCATTTGGTTGATGACACCAAAAATCAAATACGCATCGTTCCTCGGTTACAGAAATCGGCAGCGCACAGCCCGTCTGGAGGAATGGCAAAATCCAAAAAACGCATCGGTTAATTCTTTTGAAAAATGAATCAAATAGAATTAGGTGCATCATACTGCATACATGCATACAGATGATAGGTGTACTGGAAGATCATTTATTCTCTGTTTATTGGAAAAAACAAACAAAAAACAAAAATATATAAACTTCAGAAAAAACAATGCGCCCGCACCATGTTCAGTACACCCGTACCAAAATGGGGGTTATGAACAAAATTTCAACTCAATACGGGCGTACTGAAATGGATACGGCCGTATTGGCTATAAAGAAATTTTCAAAGACCTCGTCATGAGGCAATCACATAAAATAGAAAAAATAGAAAATTGCTTGTGTATGACAGCAGAAAATTCGACAAAAAAAGACAGAGATTCCGCATCATACAGAATAACTGAGCCTGGAGAGGCTTGCCGAAATAATACTCATACGAAATAACTGAGCCTGGAGAGGCTTGCCGAAATAATACTCCCCAAGAGACATCTCGGTTTGCACTCTTGGGCTGAACAGAAACCATACAGAATAATTGAGCCTGGAGAGGCTTGCCGAAATGATACTCTCTCATCATAACAGAATAATTGAGCCTGGAGAGGCTTACCGAAAGAATACTCTCACAAAATAACTGAGCCTGGAGAGGCTTGCCGAAAGAATACTCTCACAAAATAACTGAGCCTGGAGAGGCTTGCTGAAATAATACTCTCACAAGAATAACTGAGCCTGGAGAGGCTCGCCGAAATAATACTCTCGCAGAATAATTGAGCCTGGAGAGGCTCGCCGAAATAATACTCTCGCAGAATAATTGAGCCTGGAGAGGCTCGCTGAAATAATACTCTTCTTCATCAAAGAATAATTGAGCCTGGAGAGGCTCGCTGAAATAATACTCTTCTTCATCAAAGAATAATTGAGCCTGGAGAGGCTCGCCAAAATAATACTCCTCAAAGACATTTCTGTACAGAAAAAGCCGAAACTAACAAAAAAGGCAAAAATACAGAAAAAGCCAAAATCAACAAAAAAGGCGAAATACAGAAAAAGCCGAAACTAACAAAAGAGGCAAAAATACAGAAAAAGCCAAAAAACGACAAAAAAGGCAAAAGATTTAGAAAATCAATCGCCTCATACAAAATAATTGAGCCTGGAGAGGCTTGCCAAAATAATACTCTCACAAAATAATTGAGCCTGGAGAGGCTTGCTAAAATAATACTCCCACAAGATAATTGAGCCTGGAGAGGCTTGCTAAAATAATACTCCCACAGAATAATTAAGCCTGGAGAGGCTTGCCGAAATAATACTCTCCAAAAGACGCCTCAGCTCGCATTCTCGGGCTGAACAAAAAACCAATTCATCGTACAGAATAATTGAGCCTGGAGAGGCTCGCCGAAATAATACTCTCCCAGAATAATTGAGCCTGGAGAGGCTCGCCGAAACAATACTCTCCCAAATAATTGAGCCTGGAGAGGCTCGCCGAAACAATACTCCCCCATAATAATTGAGCCTGGAGAGGCTCGCCGAAACAATACTCTCCCAAATAATTGAGCCTGGAGAGGCTCGCCGAAACAATACTCCCCCATAATAATTGAGCCTGGAGAGGCTCGCCGAAACAATACTCCCTCAGAATAATTGAGCCTGAAGAGGCTCGCCGAAACAATACTCCCCCAGAATAATTGAGCCTGGAGAGGCTCGCCGAAAGAATACTCTCCCAGAATAATTGAGCCTGGAGAGGCTCGCCGAAAGAATACTCCCTCAGAATAATTGAGCCTGGAGAGGCTCGCAGAAATAATACTCCCCAGAGGAACCTCAGCTCAAGCTCACGGAAAAATCCCCAGCAAGAGCTATCAAAGCAAAATCGACGCAATCCCCAATGGAAGCGCGATCATCCAAACAGTATATACAAGTCAAAGGACTTAACACTTCCTCAGTGGAAGATAGCTCTCTGACTCAAAGCGCTGAGCGAGGCTAAGCCTGTAGAGGCTTCCCAAATAATACTCTGGGATACATAAGATCCCTCATTCCCCAATCGCCTACTCAGAGGCACCCTTTCAAAAAGAGAAAAAAATCAAAAATATCAATAACCATTCCCCAAGCGGAATCCGGCACTCAGCCGAACACTGAACATCAAGATCATTCGCCTACTCAGAGGCACTCCTTCAAAAAAGAGAAAATCAAAAAAGATCAAATAATCATTCCCCAAGTGGAATCCGGCTCTTAGCCAATCATTGAACGTCAAGCTGATACGCCTAACAGAAGAGGCCAATCACAACCAATGATAAAATCCCCCAGCGGATAACAGCCTACACAGAGGCAACAAAATCCGAAAATTGAAAAGAGTCACCCGAATAAGGACAACCGGGATACTCCACCAACGTCAAAGGACGTCAGCCAAACATAAGGCATTGCTCAACTCAAAGAGAGAGCAGTTGTGTCTACACCCCAAGGAGTTAGAAATTCCCCATGGGTACCAACAATGCAATGCAAGTTGGGGCACAGGAACCTATGAATGACTGCACATCCCCTAGACGGATCCCTGCGTTATCCAGCCCTCAGCGGCACAAAATCAGAAAAACCGTCGAAGCAGCATCATGGACTGTGGAGACAAAAATCATCCCTGGAGAGGGCAAACTCAGCTGTCGATGTTAAGACGCAGTCCCTGGAGAGGGTAAACTCACCTGCCGATGTTAAGACACAGACCCGGGAGAGGGTAAACTCACCTGCCGATGTTAAAGACGCAGACCCTGGAGAGGGCAAACTCAACTGCCAAATGTTAAGCGGCAGAGCCTGGAGAGGCGGTACTCAATCATCAGGGTGATGTTAACACACTGGTGTCTAGCTTCCAGCTCGGGCGTCGAGTGAGGCTAGGTTTGGAGAGACGGTACTCAACCATCAGCGTCATCAGAGATGCGTTGGTGTCCAACTTCCGGCTCGGGCGGCGAGTGAGGTTGGGCCTGGAGAGGCAATACTCAATCATCAGTGATGTTAAAACACTGGTGTCTAGCTTCCGGCTCGGGCGTCGAGTGAGGCTAGGCCTGGAGAGGCGGTACTCAACCATCAGCGTCGTCAGAGACACGTCGGTGTACAACTTCCGGCTCGGGCATCGAGTGAAGTTGACCCTGGAGAGGGCAAACTCAGCTGCCTAGGTCGTCAGAAACAACCGAAGCAGAGCCTGGAGAGGCGGTACTCAATCATCAGTGATGTTAAAACACTGGTGTCTAGCTTCCGGCTCGGGCGTCGAGTGAGGCTAGGCCTGGAGAGGCGGTACTCAACCATCAGCGTCGTCAGAGACACGTCGGTGTACAACTTCCGGCTCGGGCATCGAGTGAAGTTGACCCTGGAGAGGGCAAACTCAGCTGCCTAGGTCGTCAGAAACAACCGAAGCAGAGCCTGGAGAGGCGGTACTCAATCATCAGTGATGTTAAAACACTGGTGTCTAGCTTCCGGCCCGGGCGTCGAGTGAAGCTAGGCCTGGAGAGGCGGTACTCAACCATCAGCGTCGTCAGAGACACGTCGGTGTACAACTTCCGGCTCGGGCATCGAGTGAAGTTCACCCTGGAGAGGGCAAGACTCACGCTACCAAAGTGACTAGAAGCGCGGAGGTATGCACCAACCTGGAGAGGCTACTCAACAATTTTCCCACCTGAAGACACTACAAGTCGGAAGGATGGCACATTACCCGGACAATTGGGTCAACTCCTTTACTTGTCAATCGGTGCACCAAAAGACCGTTTGACTAAGTAAAGGGGGGGCAGCTGTAGACCCCTAAAATTGCCCGGGTCGGAAATAAAGCTTGAAGACTCTCGAAGACTGAAGGAAGATCAGCCAGAAGGACTCCTGGAAGGCCCTAGGAGGGTTCTCTGTAGGTCTAGAGGTCTTAGAATAGCTCAAAATAAGAAAGTGGAGGGAATGAAGCCCAATACGGCCGTACTAAACTTAATACGGCCGTATTGAAGCTTCAATACGGCCGCAGTGAACTCAATACGGCGTATTGAAGTTTCTGAAACTTCAATACGGCCGTACTGAAATCAATACGGCCGTATTGAAGCTTCAATACAGCCGCAGTGAACTCAATACGGGCGCATTGAAATTTCTGAATTTCAATACGGCCGTATTGAATTCAATACGGCCGTATTGAAGTTCAAAAATTTCAATACGGCCGTATTGATTCTGTAGCCCGTATTGCGCCTGTTCCCTATAAATATGACGTCAATTGGACGTCATTAGACACTTTCACACACAGTTTTAACCCTCTCCTTGAGTATTCTGGGGTTTTTGAGCAGTGTTCTGCCCTAGAAATCACTCGGAGAGTTGATCCGACGAAGTTCTTGAGCCCCGAGCCATTTTGCTTGAGGATCGAACCTAGTCGAAGGGAAATCCTCCGGATTTCCAAGTCAAAAATTATTTTTAGGAAGGAGTGAGCGGGCTTGTAGAGCGAGGGAACGCCAAAAAGCTTCCCAGTTTTACTTGATATATAAAAAGCACGCTTCAAGAGGTTTCTTTTCTAAAAATCCCTTCTTTTACTGCTTTCTGTGTGCATATTTAACTGTCATCATGTAGATAGTTAATTTATAATTGCTTAGAATAAATAGGGGTAATTTAGTAATTTTATATTGTTATTTTAGAAATAATCTGTCATAGGGAACCCGAAAGGGGCACTGTGGGGTGCTAACACCTTCCTCACGCGTAACCGACTCCCTTACCCGACTCTGGTTGTAATGGCCGAAGTTGATTTATAAAATCAATTGCCTTATCCCTTTTTCCAATGTTTTGAGTAAAACATTGGTGGCGACTCCATGAACCCTTCTTTTACGAAAACCGCTAATCCATAGAGGGTCCCGCTTGGGATTAACATGGATTGGTGAGACTTTTAATAAATAAATTGGATAAGATCGACAAGGTCTCAGTTTGAGAACAAGTCGTTCTAATAATCCAATACATTTTCAAAACAAAATAAAAAGCGAGCTCGACCGTCTTCGCGACCGCCGAGGCCCGTTTGGGCCGGTGGCGACACTTCCCACTACACGTTCGCTCGCTCCTTTCCCTAAAATAAATTTTTACTATGGAAATCAAAGAGATTTCCCTTCGACTTGTTCGAGTTCTCAAGCTAAAGGCTCATGAACTCAAGAACTTAGTCGGATTAGCTCTCGGAGAGGTTCCTAGGGCAGAGAATAGCCCAAAAACCCAATAATCCTCAGCAAGAGGGTCCAAATGTGTGGCAAATGTGTGGAAGGACGAGCCAATGACGTCCTATTTATAGGATTGAGGCGCAGTACGGCCTAAGAGGTCAATACGGCCCGTACTGAGTTTTTGAACTACAGTACGGCCGTATTGAATTTAGTACGGCCGTACTGAAGTTCAAAAACTTCATGATGGAGGAGGCCCATGGGCTAAGGGCCCAACTACTAGAGCAATGGCAAGAAGGATGCATGAAGAGTGGGCCCAAGCCCAAGGAAAGCCCACCACTTTATTTTGTTGGGCTTTGTATCAAGCCCATTAGATTAGGGTTAGTATAGGAGTGGGCCTTAGTGCCATGTATTTCTTTTGGGCCTTGTATTTTCGGCCTAGTAGCATAGGAGTTTCATTTGAAGGTCATTTGAATTTAGGTTAATTAGAGTTACATGTGGAATTACATTAGCATTTAATTAGTAGCACATTTGGTGTGCATTTCGGCCATGTGCAACACATGCACATGGTGTGATCCGAAATGCAACTCAAATGGCTTCCTAATTACATGCCAAATGTGTGCACATGGGAGGGTGACCGGTTGGCACCAAAATTTGAATTTTAGAATTCAAATTTTGGCGCCTAGAGTTAAGATAACCATACCATGGTTATACTTAACTCTAGGTAAACCCAACTTAAACCCTTAACCTAATTTAGCCTATAAACTTCTTATGACCGAGTTTTGTAGACACTTTTTGGAATTAATTGAATGAGTTTTCATTGCTTGAAAACCTCTCCATCCGAAAGTCACTTGGCTACCTTCTCTACCCTCCTTGAGTGCTTCTCTTTGTAGAGCTAGGTTGCCTTACTTCCTTGGACCTTAGCTAGAAGCAAGCTTCGGCCACCTTGAGTCTCTTGGAACTTCCATCCTTGACCAATCTCCCAAGGATCCGTGGAGACTTGAAGATAGTTCTATGTGCATCCAAGTGGAAGCACATCAAGTGGTATCAAGAGCATCCGGTTTTTGATCTTCAAGAGATAAGTCTTAGCTCTTATCTTTTGAATTCTTGTGATCCGTGGTTCTTTGTTCTTTCTATTTCATCTTGTGTTCATCATTTTAATTCATGTCACTTTAGAGTTTATTCCTTCCTAGATCTATTTTTTGTCTTAAAATTTGATGGATCTAGTTTCTTATGCTTGAATGATTCATTATGCGCCTATGTTATATGCTTCCATGAATCATGCTCCAATTTCTTTTACCTATTAGGAAAATTCTGCTTAAGAACGTTTTGAATTTTCTTTGAGTCATAATTGAAATTTTAATCTGTCAAATTGAATGTTTGAGTCATTGTATTTTGAAATCCATGTCTAGTAGGATTGTGTAGTTCTTATATGTTCATCTATCTTAGCTATGCTTGTGATCCTTGTTAATTTTTGATTTGCATCTTGAAACAATTTTCTGGATTTGGCCGAGATCCATTGCTTTTCTTTGGTATAAGCTCATGAATTTTGTTTCATTTTTGAGTTCATAAACTACTACTAGATCATTAGTAGTTTTCTTAGAATTTTAGGCTTCCAAAATTTTTTTTTTGAAAATGTCTAACACAAAAATTTAAATTCCGTGAGGTTTGATTTTGTTTCTTTAGTGTGTGCTGGAAAATTGTGTTTGGATTGTAATTTGAATTTGAAAATTGGAGCCAAAACCGTGCATGTGCTACATAAACCAACCAAGCATAAAAAGCATGTCACATGTTCATTACAATTTGACCTAATTTGTGTGGCATTTGAATTTCAATTTGAATTCGGTTTTGGTGTTCCTAGAAAAGTGACCGAGACCTTTTGATAGATCAACATTGAAAGAAAAAGGCAACTCCTATTTGATTTAAAAAAAAAAAAAATTAGAAGAAAGATCCAAAGATAATCAAAACAAAATTGATTTAAAAAAAAAAAATTGAAAAGCAAAAGCCAATTAAGGAGTTTGAATTTTCCATTTGTTCTTCTCGGTTTGGAGTAGTTTTTTTGATTCATAATTTGTTCAGCTAATCAATTTTTGAGTGTTTTGGTTTTGAGTATCCAATCTAGAACTCATCATAAGACAATTCCTTCTTGTGCTAGTTTCTTGTTTGTTTGAGTCATCTAAACTTGTCATCTTCTAATCAACTCTTGTCCTTCTTTTTCCTCACTATTCTTTGCTGTCCATATATTTGTTTTAATCAAAGTGTGGCCTAAGTTTGACCTAGCCTATCTTCCTAGAAGCTAGTTCTACAAGGGTCATCAAAAGAAGCCTAAGGAAAGGAGGAGAAAGGAAGCTAAAGAGCTCTCGGATTTGACTACTTCAAAAACAAACACACTAAACACTTGGCTGGAATTTTTTTGGTGAAGTGCTGGAAATTTGGTGGTAGCTGGACTTGAAAAACCGTGAAGCACCTTGGAGATTCATTTGAATTGTATTTGAATTTTAAAAAAAAAAAAAAAAAAAAAAACAGAGGATTAGTGACGGATTTAGAGACCAAATTTTCATTACTAATTGACATTTTTTTGTTGCAAAATTGGTCACTAATTCATCACTAATTGTGGTGGCTGTTTTGGTTACAATTTTAAGCCACTTTGTAGTTGTTGTTTAGTCTTTGTTACACTTGTATTTTGGCCATTAAAGGAGTGTCTTGGGAGTGTCTTTGGTACACAACCATCTCTCCTTAGGGATAGAATTTTCGTTAGTACTTTGGTGGGAGTGGTCCTTGATTGATCTTTGGTATCTTTCAAGCTCTCACCCTAGGAACCGATTAGATAGTTAAATTGTTGCTTAATACTTGTTTAATTGCTTTCACGACTAGTATGTTTTAGTTCATCAAACATCAACAAAACAATTTCATTGAAAAGAATTTGGTAGAGATTAACTACAAAGGGGATTAGTAATTTTTACTTGAAGAGGCTTGGTTTTTAAGTGGCTCTTAGTAGCTCACCTCCCTCCAAAGTTCAATTTGTATACATAATCCTCCTAGTACTTAGTCTTAACCTTGCACAAAAACAAAATTGCTTTTAAAAGTTCATTCATAAAAAAAGATCTTTCACCTATAATGGAAGAATTTTCTACTCCTCATAGTGATACTAATTCAAGTGACAACAAAAGTGTTTCTAGATTGTCACGTGAATTAAGATCATTAAAGTTATGGCAAGAGCAAGAATTACAAGCAAAACTTGAAAAAGAAGCTCAATTTGCTCTTTTGGAGGAAGAAATTCGTTTATTAAAGGAGAAAGACAAAAGAAAACACCGTCATGGTCCACATAGTTCATACGCCCATAGTTCTACTTTAGGCGAGTCAATGCATGATAGCCTAGCTTTAGGAGATCACTATCAACCACCTCCTAGGAGAACTCATAGAACCTCTAAGCCAAGGGAATCTAGGGTAGATCTCCCTTACTTTCATGGTAAAGATGATGTGGAGGGGTATCTAGACTGGGAAATGAAAGTGGAACAAATTTTCACTTGCCATCAAGTGAGTGAGGAGAGAAAAGTACCCTTAGCTACCTTGAGTTTCCAAGGTCATGCCATGTATTGGTGGACCTCTCTTGTGAGAGATAGGCGTCTCCATAATGAACCTCCAATTCAATATTGGAATGAATTAAGGAGTGCCTTAAGAAGGAGACACATACCCTCTTATTATACTAGGGAGCTTATCAATAAGCTCCAACGACTCCAACAAAAAAATTTGACTGTTGAAGAATATAGACAAACAATGGAGTTGTATATCATGAGGGCGGGTATTAGGGAAGAAGAAAATCTTACCATTGCTAGATTTTTGAGTGGTTTATCTTTTGACATAAGAGATAAGGTTGAGCTACTCCCTTATAGGGATTTGGATGACTTGGTTCAACTTTGCATAAAGGTTGAACAACAAAATTTGAGAAAAGGTTATAAAGCAAGCTCATACTCATCTTCTTTGTCTAAAGATAACTACACGAGGGAGGGTAGGAAAAATAATTTTGAAAAGAAAGATACTTTTCCCTCCAAAAATCTAGATAAAGGTAAAGAAAAAGAGACAAAAACAAACACTAGCACCAAGTCTAGTGACATCAAATGCTTTAAGTGTCTTGGGAGAGGCCACATTGCTTCTCAATGCCCTAACAAAAAAGTAATGATTTTAAGGGGTCAAGACATTTATAGTAGCCAAGATGAAGCTACTTCTTCTTCATCTTCAAGTGAAAATGAAGAAGAAGCAAGTGAAGAAGAGTCATGTGAGGTTACTTACCCTTATAATGGGGAACTTCTTATGATGAGAAGGGTCCTCAACAACCAACCTAGTGATACACAATCCCAAAGAGAGAACATTTTTCATACAAGATGTAACATTTCAAGCAAGGCTTGTTCTCTCATTGTGGATAGTGGATCTTGGTGCAACTGTTGTAGCACTAGGATGGTTGAGAAGTTAGGTTTGACTACCACACCACATCCAAAACCTTATCAACTTCATTGGCTTAATGATGATGGGGATATGGTAGTCAATCAACAAGTGGAAGTTGAGTTTTCTATTGGGAACTATAAAGATAAAGTTCAATGTGATGTAGTTCCCATGGAAGCTTGTCATATTCTATTAGGAAGGCCATGGCAATTTGACAAACAAACACACCATGATGGCCTCACTAATAAAATTACTTTCACTCATAAGGGTAAAAAGTTTGTACTTCATCCTCTATCACCTTCACAAGTGAAGGAGGACCAAGTACAAATGAAGACCAAACGTGACCAAGAAAAAGAAAAACAAAAAAAAAAGGAAAAAAAAAAAAAACATTCTAAAAATTGATGAAAAAGAGGATCCTAGAGAGACTAGTGTTCCCTCTCTAGAGATAGTTCAAGAAGAGGATTTTGATGCAAAACCTTTACATAAAACTTCTCTCTTCATTGAACCCTCTTCTCATATCCTCATGTGTAGAGGAACACTAACTTGCACTGCCACTTCTTTGGAAACTTCTCTCCCTCTTGTGGTTAAAAACCTTTTACAAGAGTTTGATGATATATTTCCCAAGGAAGGCCCAATTGGACTTCCTCCTTTTAGGGGAATAGAACATCAAATAGATCTTGTGCCTGGGGCTAGTCTTCCAAATAGACCAGCCTATAGGACCAATCCACAAGAAACCAAAGAGATAGAGAAGCAAGTCCATGAGTTGTTGGAGAAGGGCTGGATTCAAAAGAGTCTAAGTCCTTGTGTTGTACCAGTCATATTGGTGCCAAAAAAAGATGGAAAATGGAGGATGTGTTGTGACTGTAGAGCCATCAACAACATCACCATAAAATATAGGCACCCAATTCCTAGGCTTGATGACATGCTTGATGAATTGCATGGGTCATCCATATTTTCCAAAGTCGACCTTAAGAGTGGTTATCACCAAATTCGAATCAAAGAAGGTGATGAGTGGAAAACTGCTTTTAAAACTAAATTTGGACTATATGAATGGTTAGTAATGCCTTTTGGGCTTACTAATGCACCTAGCACATTCATGAGGCTCATGAATCATGCCCTTAGGGATTGCATTGGTAGATTTGTAGTTGTTTATTTTGATGATATTTTAATCTATAGCAAAAGTCTAAGTGATCATGTTGATCACCTAAGACAAGTTTTCCTTGTCCTTAGGGACAATCACTTGTTTGCCAATGTGGACAAGTTCACTTTTTGTGTGGATAATGTTATATTCTTAGGGTTTGTGGTTAGCAAAAATGGGGTTCATGTGGATCCCGAGAAAATTAAAGCCATCCAAGAATGGCCTATTCCTACTAATGTTAGTGAAGTTAGGAGCTTCCATGGATTGGCAAGCTTTTATAGGAGATTTGTTCCTAACTTCTCTACATTAGCTTCACCTCTCAATGAGTTGGTGAAGAAGGATGTGGTCTTTGAATGGACGGATAAACATAATTTAGCTTTTCAAGAACTTAAGCAAAAACTTACTCAAGCACCTGTTCTAGCTTTGCCTAATTTTTCTCAAACTTTTGAGCTAGAATGTGATGCTTTAGGTCTTGGCATAGGAGCTGTGTTGTTACAAGGTGGTCATCCCATAGCTTATTTCAGTGAAAAACTTCATGGGGCTGCCTTGAACTACCCTACCTATGACAAGGAGTTATATGCTTTAGTTCGTGCCCTTCAAACTTGGGAGCATTACCTTGTCACCAAGGAATTTGTTATCCACAGTGACCATGAGTCACTCAAATACTTGAAGGGTCAACATAAATTAAATAAGAGGCATGCAAAATGGGTTGAGTATTTAGAACAATTTCCTTATGTCATCAAATATAAAAAAGGCTCTACAAATGTAGTAGCTGATGCTTTGTCTCGAAGACATGTGCTTTTGAACATCCTAGGTTCTCAAATACTAGGGTTTGATGACATCAAGGAGTTGTATGAGAAAGACCTTGATTTTGCTAACTTTTATTCTTTATGTATTCAAAAACCTTACCAAGGTTACTATATTTCTGAGGGGTTTCTTTTTAAAGAAAATAAACTTTGCATCCCCCAAGGATCTATTAGGAAACTCTTGGTTAAGGAGAGCCATGAGGGTGGGCTCATGGGGCATTTTGGAATTGAGAAGACTCTTTCTCTTTTGAAGGAGAAATTCTTTTGGCCTCATATGAAGAGAGATGTTCAAAGATTTTGTAGTAGTTGCATTGCTTGTTTACAAGCAAAGTCTACTACAAAACCTCATGGACTTTACACCCCCTTGCCTATATCCTCTTCTCCTTGGGTAGACATTTCCATGGATTTTATCCTTGGTTTGCCTCGAACCCAAAGAGGAAAGGATTCCATATTTGTGGTTGTGGACCGTTTTAGCAAAATGGCACACTTTATTCCATGCCACAAAGTGGATGATGCAAGTAACATTGCTAAGTTATTCTTTCAAGAGATTGTGAGACTACATGGGTTACCCAAAACTATAGTCTCTGATAGAGATGTTAAGTTCTTAAGCCACTTTTGGAAAACTCTTTGGGCAAGGCTTGGAACTAAACTTCTATTTTCTACCACATGTCATCCTCAAACTGATGGACAGACTGAGGTAGTCAATAGGTCTCTAGGGACTATGTTGAGGGCAATCCTCAAGGCCAACAAAAAGTCATGGGATGACTACCTCCCTCATGTGGAGTTTGCCTATAATAGAGTGGTTCATAAAACCACCAACATGTCTCCTTTTGAGATTGTCTATGGCTTTAATCCTCTTACTCCTTTGGATTTATTACCTCTCCCTGATGTGGCTTCTTTTATCCATAAAGAAGGTACAACCAGGGCTGAATTTGTTAAGAAGTTACATGAGAGGGTTAGAGATCATATTCAATCCCAAACTGAAAAATACCAAAAATATAATAATAAGGGTAGGAAGGAAGTTATCTTCAAGGAAGGTGACTGGGTTTGGCTACACCTTAGGAAGGATAGATTTCCTTCCAAAAGAAAGTCCAAGCTTAGTCCTCGAGGAGATGGACCCTTCCAAATCCTTAGGAAAATCAATAACAATGCCTATGTTCTAGATCTCCCTTCTGAGTATGGTGTTAGTTCTAGTTTCAATGTTGCTGATCTCTCTTTGTTTACAGGACTAGCTACCCTAGAGGAGGATGCTCTGGATTTGAGGTCAAATCCTCTTCAAGAGGGAGGGGATGATGGAGGAGGCCCATGGGCTAAGGGCCCAACTACTAGAGCAATGGCAAGAAGGATGCATGAAGAGTGGGCCCAAGCCCAAGGAAAGCCCACCACTTTATTTTGTTGGGCTTTGTATCAAGCCCATTAGATTAGGGTTAGTATAGGAGTGGGCCTTAGTGCCATGTATTTCTTTTGGGCCTTGTATTTTCGGCCTAGTAGCATAGGAGTTTCATTTGAAGGTCATTTGAATTTAGGTTAATTAGAGTTACATGTGGAATTACATTAGCATTTAATTAGTAGCACATTTGGTGTGCATTTCGGCCATGTGCAACACATGCACATGGTGTGATCCGAAATGCAACTCAAATGGCTTCCTAATTACATGCCAAATGTGTGCACATGGGAGGGTGACCGGTTGGCACCAAAATTTGAATTTTAGAATTCAAATTTTGGCGCCTAGAGTTAAGATAACCATACCATGGTTATACTTAACTCTAGGTAAACCCAACTTAAACCCTTAACCTAATTTAGCCTATAAACTTCTTATGACCGAGTTTTGTAGACACTTTTTGGAATTAATTGAATGAGTTTTCATTGCTTGAAAACCTCTCCATCCGAAAGTCACTTGGCTACCTTCTCTACCCTCCTTGAGTGCTTCTCTTTGTAGAGCTAGGTTGCCTTACTTCCTTGGACCTTAGCTAGAAGCAAGCTTCGGCCACCTTGAGTCTCTTGGAACTTCCATCCTTGACCAATCTCCCAAGGATCCGTGGAGACTTGAAGATAGTTCTATGTGCATCCAAGTGGAAGCACATCACTTCAGTACGGCCGTATTGATTTCACTACGGCCCGTACTGAGTTTTTGAACTACAGTACGGCCGTACTGAATTTAGTACGGCCGTACTGAAGTTCAAAAACTTCAGTACGGCCGTATTGATTTCATTATGGCCGTATTGTAGTTCAAATGGCTTAGTACGGCCGTACTGAACCTCTAGGAGGGTGTATTGAGCTCCAATCCTCACACACCCTTATTCTAAGCTACTCTAAGACTTTTAGACCTACAAAGAGTCATCCTAGGGTCTTCCAGGGGTCCTTCCGGCTGACTTTCCTTCGGTCTTCGAGAGTCTTTGAGTCTTATTTCCGACCCAGACAATTTTAGGGGTCTACAAGGTGATGAGTGGAAAACCGCTTTTAAGACCAAATTTGGCTTATATGAGTGGTTAGTGATGCCTTTTGGCCTCACTAATGCCCCTAGTACTTTCATGCGCCTAATGAATCATATTCTTAGGGATTGCATAGGTAAATTTGTGGTTGTCTACTTTGATGACATCCTTGTGTATAGTAAGACCTTAGATGAACATCTTGGACATCTAAGGCAAGTCCTAATAATTCTTAGAGTCAACCACCTCTATGCCAACCTTGAAAAATGCACTTTTTGTCAAGAACAAGTTAAATTTTTGGGCTTCATTGTTGGCAAAGAGGGAGTACAAGTTGACTCCGAGAAAATAAAGGCTATCCAAGAATGGCCCACCCCAAAAAGTGTTGGAGAAGTTAGAAGTTTTCATGGCTTAGCTAGCTTCTATAGAAGGTTTGTAAAAGACTTCTCCACACTTGCATCCCCTCTTAATGAGCTTGTTAAGAAGGATGTACCCTTCCTTTGGGGTGAAGCCCAAGAAAAAGCATTTAAAAACCTAAAAGAGAAACTCACCAATGCACCCATTCTAGCTCTACCAAATTTTGATCAAACCTTTGAGCTAGAATGTGATGCATCCGGTTTGGGCATAGGTGCTGTGTTACTTCAAGGAGGTCACCCCATTGCTTACTTTAGTGAAAAACTTCATGGGGCCACCTTGAATTATCCCACCTATGACAAAGAACTCTATGCCCTCCTAAGAGCTCTCCAAGTTTGGGAGCACTACTTGGTGACAAAAGAATTTGTTATTCACACCGACCATGAGTCACTCAAGTATCTTAGAGGGCAAGGAAAGTTGAATAAAAGGCATGCAAAGTGGGTGGAATATCTTGAACAATTCCCCTACATCATCAAATATAAGAAGGGAAAGAGCAATGTGGTAGCCGATGCCCTTTCAAGGAGGCACACCTTGCTCTCCACCTTAGGAACACAAATACTTGGCTTTGATGATGTAAAGGAATTGTATGAGCTTGATTTAGACTTCCAAGCCACTTATGCCAAATGTCTCCAAAAGCCTTTTGATGGATTCTATCTTCTTGAGGGGTATCTTTTTAGAATGGGCAAACTTTGCATACCCCAAGGATCCATTAGAAATATTTTGGTCAAAGAAAGTCATGAAGGAGGTCTCATGGGCCATTTTGGGGTTGATAAAACCCTAAGTTTCTTGAAAGCTAAATTTTATTGGCCACACATGAGAATAGATGTCCAAAGGCATTGCTCCAAATGCATTACTTGTTTGAAGGCTAAATCAAGAGTAATGCCTCATGGACTCTATACCCCCCTTCCTATAGCTAGCTCCCCTTGGGTAGATATTAGCATGGACTTTGTGCTTGGTCTTCCAAGAACTCAAAGGGGATTTGACTCCATCTTTGTGGTAGTGGACCGTTTTAGCAAAATGGCTCATTTTATACCATGCCACAAAGTGGATGATGCTAGCTATATAGCTAAACTTTTCTTCAAGGAAGTGGTCCGTTTGCATGGTCTACCCAAAACAATTGTGTCCGATAGGGATGCTAAGTTCCTTAGTCATTTTTGGAAAGTTTTATGGGAAAAACTAGGAACTAAGCTCCTCTATTCTACTACTTGTCATCCTCAAACCGATGGCCAAACCGAAGTAGTAAATAGATCTCTATCCACTTTGTTGAGGGTACTCCTCAAAGGGAATAAGAAAACTTGGGATGATTGTCTCCCCCATATAGAATTTGCATACAATAGAGTAGTCCATAAGACTACTAATCTTTCCCCCTTTGAAGTTGTCTATGGCTTTAACCCAATCACTCCTCTTGATCTTTTGCCCCTCCCTAATACCCCTTCCTTGTTTCACAAAGAAGGAGTATCTAGGGCGGATTTCATTAAGAAATACCATGAAAAGATCAAGAGTCAAATTGAACAACAAACTCAAAAATATGCCAAATACAACAACAAAGGAAGAAAGAAAATCACTTTTGAAGTAGGGGATTGGGTTTGGCTTCATTTGAGGAAGGATAGATTTCCTACTCAAAGGATGTCTAAACTAAACCCTAGGGGAGATGGACCATTCCAAGTCCTTCACAAAATAAACGACAATGCATATATATTAGACCTTCCTTCTGAATATGGCACTAGCTCATCTTTTAATGTTTGTGATCTCACACCATTTTTAGGAGCTGAGGATTTGGATGAAGAATCTAATCTGAGGACAGATGCTTCTCAAGAAGGAGGGGATGATGGAGGACCATCCTTGAAGACACATGTGGGCCCCATCACTAGGTCCATGGCTAGGAGAGTTGAAGAGGAGGAGGGTGTTCACACACCAAGGGATACTCTCCTCATGATCATAGAGTATTAGTACTCTCATAAGCCTCATTAGTATAGGGTTTATTTTATTTGCCAATTTTACCCTTGTATTTTGGGGTATTTTAGTCATAGGATTTATTTTCTTTGTATTTCCTATTTTACCCTTGTATTATGGGGTGCTTTAGATGATTAGGGTTTTTAATTTGGGCTAGGGTATTACATTAGGAGGTGACGCCTATTTTTGGTGAGTTTGGACCTATTTTTGGTGATAGAAAGGCTTAGGCCCAAGTGGAGGGCAAAGGTTGCATGATCATATCATACACCTTGATATAGCCAATCTAAACCCATAGATTCCAAACTTGGCCACCAAGTTGCATCTAGGGTTAATTTGGCATTGCATTTGGAGTGCATTTGCCTTGGCATTTTCGGCCATGCACACCCTAAATGCAACCCTAAATGCAACTCCTCCTATAAATACCCCACACCCCACCACTTGTAAATACTTTGGATATATATGATATTGAGTGAGCCTTTGAGCCTCAAAATCCCATCCTTAGTCCCTAGGGTAGTTTCGGCTAGCCTCCTCCTATCTCCACCCTTGGAGAGTAGGAAACCTAGAGTGGCCTCCACCTACCTTGGAGTGAGCCAACTTTGAGCACCCAAACACCACCACCCTAAGTGCTTCCGCCCAAACACCATCTTCACGCCTATCTCCCATCCTTGTCACCATAAACCTCCTTTTGTCTACCTTGTTGAACCTAGATCAAGGGCCAAGGCTTCCTCTCCACATTCCCTACGTCATTCATGGAGGAGGAACCCATCAGGAAAGGAAAAAATTACAAGAATGAAAATGAGCCCAATATTGGGTACCAAAAGCCCAAAGGCCCATGAAGCCCAAAACTAGGCCCAATAAGCCTAAAGCCTAAAATGCTACTCTATGTGGTCCAAAATACAAGACCAAAATATGTGAAACCTATACTAATATAATTTGAACAAAATATAAGAAAAATGGATTTATCAAGAGATGGCCCATGTGAAGCTCAAATTGGGCTTTCCAGGCCCATCGGGCCCATTGGGCCTTGACTGGCCCAAACCTTCATGTCTAGCCCACTCCTCTTGGATCTTTTAGGTTGTCACCTATTGCCTTCCTTAGCATGATTCCATCATAGGCCCACCTAAGATTTCAATTGGATCTTGACCTTTATCCTCTTCTTCGTGGACTTGGGCCTTTTGATGATGGGCCTCTTGAGTTTGGGCTTTTATGTCGACATAACTAAGAGTTCACCAATGATCTAGCGATGAACATGAACTCAATTATGCAAATAGAAAAGCAAACAAGCAAAGCACATATGACTAGAAATGAATCTCGGCCAAATTTCAAAAGACTCAAAAACTTTTCAACAAGTGAACATACAAGCACATCTTCAATATTTTGACAATTTAAAGGACTAACATGAATTGACAAAACTAAGATTCAAAAACAAGATCAAAAACACATGCATACTAAAAATTATCCGAATCAAACTAATGAAATAAAAAGTGACTTAATCAAACCAAAACTAAGCACAAGTTGATTCCTAGTTTTATTGATTGCGGATTGAAACTCAAGATGCAATCAACAATTGGATCTATGGAAAAATTGATTTCTAAAATTTATAGATCCAAGTACAAACTCAATTTGTGACAAACAAGAACACAAGACACAAAAATAATTGGTCAAATTCAAGTATACTTATCTCCAAAGAAGAACCGTGCTCTAGATACCAAAATTGATGGTGGAAGTCAAGAGAAGTGGAAGAACGGCTCCTCCTTTCCTTCACCACACGTAGGATCTTCTTCTTGGAGACTTGAGCCAAATAGATGAAGCTTGAATGCACTCATTGGTGCCTAAATCAAAGCTCACATGTGGCGCCTAAAATTTGAATTCAAACTTGAAATTTGAAAGCAAATTTTGACTCCCATGTGCTTGACCGTGAGTTTTGGTACTAGGGTGAATCTAAGTTTGATTTGAATGCCATTTAGGGTTAATTTGGGTGGCACATGTTCAGCCACTAGTTGTGATAAACATGTGACTCAAATGTAACATAAATGACTTCCAAATTAAACCTAGTTTTAGTCTAAATTGTCTATTGAAGTAATTCTTGTACAGTCCTATTTTAATGGCCTAAATACAATGGCCAAACAAATACAATAGAAAGGAAAAAGTACAAGAATGAAAATGAGCCCAATATTGGATACCAAAAGCCCAAAGGCCAATGAAGCCAAAAACTAGGCCCAATAAACCTATAGCCTAAAATGCTATCTTAAGTGGTCCAAAATACAAGACCCAAAATATATGAAACCTATTGTAACATGATGTATACAAGACATAAGGAAAATAGCTAAAACAAGATATGGCCAATGAGAAGCTCAACTTAGGCCTTCCAAGCCCATCGGGCCCATTGGGCCTTGACTGGCCAAAACCTTCATGTCTAGTCCATTCCTCTTGGCTCTTTTAATGTGTCACCGCTTGCCTTCCTAGGCATGATTCCGTCACCAACTACGTGTTTGATCATTTGACAGCAAAAACTGGTCCTTGGGAGACGACCTAGGAGTCACTTTCTAGTACTGCATTTTAATTGCATAAATTTGATCGAAGGAGGTCTGACAAGGTTCATGTTTTCTAAATTCGTGTAGTGAGGTATTAGGTTAATCTTCGCTTAGTTGGTTAATCTAGACTGAACATGATTAAGTTTGGACAGATTATCTATTGTGAATCGAGGATATCAGAGGTGCATTATGTTCAAGAATCTGACCTGTTTTAATTACTGCAATTAATTAATATCTCTACACTATGTTTTATTTAATTTTGATAATCTGCTCAAAACCCCCACCAACTACGTGTTTGATCCTTTGACAGAAAGAACTGGTCCTTGGGAGACGACCTAGGAGTCACTTCCTAGTACTGCATTTTAATTGCATAAATTTGATCCAAGGAGGTTTGAGAAGGTTCACGTTTGCTTAATTTGTGTAGTGAGGTCTCAGGTTAATCTTCGCTTAGTTGGTTAATATGGACTAAACAGGATTAAGTTCGGACATATTATTTGTTGTGAACCATGGATATCAGAGGTGCATTATGTTCAAGGGACTGACCTATTTTAATTACTACAATTAATTAATATCTATGCTCTGTGTTTTATTTAATTTCGATAATCTGCTCAAAACCCCCCCAACTACGTGTTTGATCCTTCAATAGGAAGAACTGGTCCTTGGGAGACAACCAAGGAGTCACTTCCTAGTACTGCATTTTAATTTGATAAATTTGATCGAAGGAGATCTGACAAGGATCAGGTTTCCTTAATTCGTGTAGTGAGGCCTTAGGTTCATCTTCGCTTAGTTGGTCAATCTGGACTGAACAGGATTAAGTTTGGACAGATTATCAGTTATGAACCGAGGATATCAGAGGTGCACTATCTTCAAGGGTCTGACCTATTTCAATTACGTGTTTGATCCTTTGATAGAAAGAACTGGTCCTTGGGAGACGACCTACGAGTCACTTCCTAGTACTGCATTTTAATTGCATAAACTTGATCGAAGGAGGTCTGACAAGTTTCACGTTTTCTTAATTCGTGAAGTGAGGTCTCAGGTTAATCTTTGCTTAGTTGGTTAATCTGGACTGATCAAGATTAAGTTCAGACAGATTATCTGTTGTGAACCGAGGATATCAGAGGTGCATTATCTTCAAGGATCTGACCATTTTTAATTACTACAATTAATTAATATATCTGCTCTATGTTTTATTTAATTTCGATAATTGGCTCAAAAGCCCCTAAACGTTTTCTTAATTCGTGTAGTGAGGTCTCAGGTTAATCTTCGATAAGTTCGTTAATCTGGACTGAACAAGATTAAGGTCAGACAGATTAGGATATCAGAGGTGCATTATGTTCAAGGGTCTGACCTATTTTAATTACTATAATTAATTAATATCTCTGCTCTGTCTTTTATTTCATTTTGATACTCTGCTTAAAACCCTCCCACAACTACGGGTTTGATCCTTTGATAGAAAGAACTGGTCCTTGGGAGACGACCTAGGAGACACTTCCTAATACTGCATTTTAGTTGCATAAATTTGATAGAAATAGGTCTGACAAGGCTCACATTTGCTTAATTCGTGTAGTGAGGTCTCAGGTTAATCATTGCTTAGTTGGTTAATCTGGACTGAACAGGATTAAGTTCGGATAGATTATCAGTTATGAACCGAGGATATCAGAGGTGCATTATGTTCAAGGATCTACCTATTTTAATTACTACAATTAACTAATATCTCTGCTCTGTGTTTTATTTAATTTCGATAATTTGCTCAAAACCCCTACCAACTACGTGTTTGATCCTTTGACATGAAGAACGTGTCCTTGGGAGACGACCTAGGAGTCACTTCGTAGTACTGCATTTTAATTGCATAAATTTGATCGAAGGAGGTATGCCAAGGTTCACGTTTTCTTTATTCGTGTAGTGAGGTCTGAGGTTAATCTTTGCTAAGTTGGGTAATCTGGACTGAACAGGATTAAGTTTGGAAAGATTATTTGTTGTGAATTGCGGATATCAGAGGTGCATGATGTTCAAGGGTCTGACTTATTTTAACTACTACAATTAATTAATATCTCTGCTCTGTGTTTTATTTAATTTTGATAATCTGCTCGAAACCCCACCCAACTACGTGTTCGATCCTTTGATAGAAAGAACTGGTTTTTGGGAGACGACTTAGGAGTCACTTCCTAGTACTGCATTTTAATTGCATAAATTTGTTCGAAGGAGGTCTGAGAAGGTTCACGTTTGCTTAATTCGAGTTGTGAGGTCTCAGGTTAATCTTCGCTTAGTTTGTTAATCTAGGCTGAAGAGGATTAAGTTCGGACAGATTATCTGTTGTGAACCAAGGATATCAAAGGTGCGTTATGCTCAAGGGTCTTACCTATTTTAATTACTACAATTAATTAATATATCTGCTCTGTGTTTAATTTATTTTCGATGATCTGCTCAAACCCCCCCCCCAACTATGTCTTTTATCCTTTGATAGAAACAACTGGTCCTTGGGAGACGACCTAGGAGTCACTTCCTAGTACTGCATTTTAATTGTATAAATTTGATCGAAGGAGGTTTGACAAGGTTCACGTTTGCTTAATTCGTGTAGTGAGGTTTGAGGTTAATCTTTGCTTAGTTGGGTAATCTGGACTGAACAGGATTAAGTTCGGAAAGATTATCTGTTGTGAATCGAGGATATCAGAGGTGCATTATGCTCAAGGGTCTGACCTATTTTAATTACTGGAATTAATTAATATCTCTACTCTGTCTTTAATTTATTTTCGATAATCTGCTCAAAACCCACCCAACTACGTGTTTGATCCTTTGACAGAAAGAACTGGTCCTTGGGAGACGTCCTAGGAGCCACTTCCTAGTACTGCATTTTAATTGCATAAATTTGATCAAAGGAAGTCTGACAAGGTTCACGTTTGCTTAATTCGTGTAGCGAGGTCTCAGGTTAATCTTCGTTTAGTTGGTTAATTTGGACTGAACATGATTAAGTTCGCACAGATTATCTATTGTGAACCAAGGATATTAGAGGTGCATTATGTTCAATGGTCTGACCTATTTCAATTACTGTAATTAATTAATATCTCTGCTCTGTGTTTTATTTAATTTCGATAATCTTCTCAAAACCCCCAACCTGCGTGTTTGATCCTTTGACAAAAAGAATTGGTCCTTGGGAGACGTCCTAGGAGTCATTTCCTAGTACTGCATTTTAATTGCATAAATTTGATCGAAGGAGGTCTGACAAGGTTCACGTTTGGTTAATTTGTGTAGTCAGGTCTCAGGTTAATCTTCACCTAGTTTGGTAATCTGGACTGAACAAGATTAAGTTCAAACAAATTATCTGTTGTGAACCTAGGATATCAGAGGTGCATTATGTTCAACGGTCTGACTTATTTTAATTACTATAATTTATTAATACCTATGCTATGTGTTTTACTTAATTTCGAAAATCTGCTCAAAACCCCCAACTACGTGTGTGATCCTTAGACAGAAAGAACTGGTCCTTGCGAGATGACCTAGGAGTCACTTCTTAGTACTGCATTTTAATTGCATAAATTTGATCGAAGGAGGACTGTCAAGGTTCACGTTTTCTTAATTTGTGTAGTGAGGTCTCAGGTTAATCTTCGCTTTGTTGGTTAAACTGGACTGAACAGGATTTAGTTTGGACAGATTATCTGTTGTGAACCGAGGATATCAGAGGTGCATTACGTTCAAGGGTCTGACCTATTTTAATTACTGCAATTAATTAATATCTCTGTTCTATGTTTTATTTAATTTTGATAATCTGCTCAAACCCCCCAACTACGTGTTTGATCCTTTGACAGAAAGAACTGGTCCTTGGGAGACAACATAGGACTCACTTCCTAATACTGCATTTTAATTGCGTAAATTTGATCGAAGGGGGTCTGACAAGGTTCACGTTTTCTGAATTCATCTAGTGAGGTCTCAGGTTAATCTCTATTTGGTTGGTTAATCTGGACTGAACAAGATTAAGTTCGGACAGATTATCTGTTGTGAACCGAGGATATGAGAGGTGCATTATGTTCAAGGGTCTGACCTATTTTAATTACTACAATTAATTAATATCTCTGCTCTGTGTTTTATTTAATTTTGATAATCTGCTAAAAACCCCCCAACTACGTGCTTGATCCTTTGATAGAAAGAACTGGTCCTTGGGAGACGACCTAGGAGTCACTTCCTAGTACTACAATTTAATTACATAAATTTGATCGAACAAGGTTTGACATGGTTCACGTTTGCTTAATTTGTGTAGTGAGGTCTCAGGTTAATCTTCACTTAGTTTGTTAATCTCGGCTGAACAGGATTAAGTTCGGACATATTATCTATTGTGAACCGCGGATATCAAAGGTGCATTATGTTCAAGGGTCTGACCTATTTTAATTACTACAATTAATTAATATCTCTGCTATGTGTTTAATTTATTTTCGATAATCTACTCAAAACCCACCCAACTACATGTTTGATCCTTTGCAAAAAGAACTGGTCCTTGGGAGACGACCTAGGAGTCACTTCCTAGTACTGCATTTTAATTGCATAAATTTGATCGAAGGAGGTCTGACAAGGTTGACGTTTGCTTAATTCGTGTAGTGAGGTCTTAGGTTAATATTCACTTAGTTTGTTAATCTAAACTGAACAGGATTAAGTTCGGACAGATTATCTACTGTGAGCCGAGGATACCAGAGGTGCATTATGTTGACCTATTTTAATATCTATGCTCTGTGTTTTAATTAATTTCGATAATGTGCTCAAACCCCCCCAACTACGTGTTTGATCCTTTGACAGAAAGAAATGGTCCTTGGGAGATGACCCAGGAGTCACTTCCTAGTACTACATTTTAATTGCATAAATTTAATCGAAGGAGGTCTGACAAGGTTCACATTTGCTTAATTCTTGTAGTGAGGTCTCAGGTTAGTCTTTGCTTGTCGCCACCCGCCGAAACGGACCTTGGCATTCGCGACGATGGTCGGACTCTTTTTAAGGTTTTGAAAGTGGTGGATTGTTAGAACGACTTATTCTCAAACTGAGACCTTATCGAACTAACAATTTTATTAAATGATTCACCAATCCATATTAATCCCAAGCGGGACCCTCCATAGATTAGTGGTTTTCACAAAAAGAAGGGTTCTTGGAGTCGCCACCAATGTTTTACTCAAAACATTGGAAAAAGGGATAAGGCAATTGATTTTCGCAAATCAACCTTGGCCATTACAACCAGAGTTGGGTAAGGGAGTCGGTTACGTGCGGGGAAGGTGTTAGCACCCCACAACGCCCCTTTCGGGTTCCCTATGACGGATTATTTCATAAATAATAGTGTAAAATTACTAAATTACCCCTATTTATTATAAGCGATTATAAATTAAAGATCTACATGATGACGAATTTAAATATGCAACAATCAGAAAGCAGTAAAAGAAGGGATTTTAAGAAAGAAACCTTTGAAGCGTGCTTTTATATATTTCAATGAAGTTTAGGAGGCTTTTTGGCGCTCCCTCCCTCTACAAGCTCGCTCGCTCCTTCCTAAAAATTAATCTTTACTATGGAAATCAAAAAGATTTCCCTTCGACTAGTTCGAATTCTCAAGCTAAATGCTCAGAACTCAAGAACTTCGTCGGATCGACTCTCGGAGAGAATTCTAGGGCAGAACACTGCTCAAAAACCCCAGAATACTCAGCAAGAGGGTCCAGAAGTCTGGAAAAAGTGTGGAATGACGTCCAAATGACGTCTTATTTATAGGGGTGAGGCGCAGTACGGCCTCTGACATCAATACGGCCCGTACTGAAGATTTGAACTACAGTACGGCCGTATTGAATTCAGTACGGCCGTATTGTAGTTCAAAATGTGCAGTACGGCCGTACTGAACTCCAAGGAGGCCGTATTGAGCTCCAATCTTCCCACTTCCTTATTTTAAGCTACTCTAAGACCTCTAAACCTACAGATAATCATCCTAGGGGCTTCCAGGAGTCCTTCTGGCTGACTTTCCTTCGGTCTTCGAGAGTCTTCGAGTCTTATTTCCGACCCGGACAATTTTAGGGGTCTACAGCTGCCCCCCCTTTACTTAGTCAAACGGTTTTTTGGTGTACCGGTTGACAAGTAAAAAAGTTGACCCAACTGTCCGGGGAATAGGCCATCCTTCTGACTTGTAGTGTCTTCCGGTGGAAAATTGTTGAGTAGCCTCTCCAGGTTGAGTATTAGTCGTCGCCTCTCCAGGCTAGCGTGAGTCTTGCCCTCTCCAGGGTGAGTATTAGTCGTCGCCTCTCCAGGCTAGCGTGAGTCTTGCCCTCTCCAGGGTGAGTATTAGTCGTCGCCTCTCCAGGCTAGCGTGAGTCTTGCCCTCTCCAGGGTGAGTATTAGTCGTCGCCTCTCCAGGCTAGCGTGAGTCTTGCCCTCTCCAGGGTGAGTATTAGTCGTCTCCTCTCCAGGCTAGCGTGAGTCTTGCCCTCTCCAGGGTGAGTATTAGTCGTCGCCTCTCCAGGCTAGCGTGAGTCTTGCCTTCTCCAGGGTGAGTATTAGTCGTCGCCTCTCCAGGCTAGCGTGAGTCTTGCCCTCTCCAGGGTGAGTATTAGTCGTCGCCTCTCCAGGCTAGCGATGATTTTGTCTCCATAGTCCACGATGCTGCTTCGACGATTGTTTTTGATTTTTGTGCCACTGAGGGCTGGATAACGCAGGGATCCATCTAGGGGGTGTGCAGTTACTCATAGGTTCTTGTGTCCCAACTTTCCATTGTGTAGTTGGTGCCCATTGGGAAATTCTGTTTCCGTGGGGATGCAGACACAAAGATGCTCTTCCTGAGGTGAGCGATGCCTTATGATTGGCTGACGTCCTTTCGACGTTGGTGGAGTATCCCGGTTATCCTTATTCGGGTGACTCTTTTTGATTTTCTTGGTTTTGTTGCCTCTGCGTAGGCTGTTATCCGCTGGGGGATTTTGTCGTTGATTTTGATTAGCCTCTTCTGTTAGGCGTATCATCTTGATGTTCAGTGATCGACTGAAAGCCGAATTCCCACATGAGGAATGATTTATTGATCTTTATAATTTTCCTTTTTGAAAGGGTGCCTCTGAGTAGGCGAGTGGGGATTTAAAGTTTATATATCCCAGAGTATTATTTAGAAAGCCTCTTCAGGCTTAGCTTCACTCATCGCTTGAGTTGGAAAGCTATCTTTCACTGAGGAAGTCAAAGTCCTTTGACTTAGATATTCTGTTTGGATGATCAAACCCTCCTTGGGGAATCTTGCTGATCTTGCTTTGATAGCTTTCACTGGGGAATTTGGCCCGTGAGTGGAAGCTGAGATATCTCTGGGGAGTATTATTTCGGCGAGCCTCTCCAGGCTCAGTTATTCTGAGAGAGTATTATTTCGGCGAGCCTCTCCAGGCTCAATTATTCTAAGAGGGAGTATTGTTTCGGCAAGCCTCTCCAGGCTCAATTATTCTGAGAGAGTATTATTTCGGCGAGCCTCTCCAGGCTCAATTATTCTGTGGGAGTATTATTTCGGCAAGCCTCTCCAGGCTCGGTTATTCTTGTACGTTTTATTGATTTTTTGTTCAGCCCAAGAGTGCAAGCGGAGATGTCTCTTGGGGAGTATTATTTCGACAAGCCTCTCCAGGCTCAATTATTCTGTGTGATGAAGGAGTATTATTTCCGCAAGCCTCTCCAGGCTCAATTATTCTGTGGGAGTATTATTTCGGCAAGCCTCTCCAGGCTCAGTTATTCTGTATGATTTTTGGATTTTCTGTTCAGCCCAAGAGTGCAAGTTGAGATGTCTCTTGGGGAGTATTATTTCGGCAAGCCTCTCCAGGCTCAGTTATTCTGTATGATGAGAGAGTATTATTTCGGTAAGCCTCTCCAGGCTCAGTTATTCTGTACAATGCGGTTGATTTTCTGAATTTTTGCCTTTTTTGTCGTTTTTTGGCTTTTTCTGTTTTTTTTTGCCTTCTTTGTTGATTTTGGCTTTTTCTGCACATATTGCCTTTTCGTCGATTTTTCGGTTTTTTCTGCTGTCATACACAAGCAATTTTTCCTATTTTTTTTTATTTTTCATTTCATGCGATTGCCTCATGATGAGGTCTTTGAAAATTTCTTTATGGCCAATACGGCCGTATCCATTTCAGTACGCTCGTATTGAGTTAAAAATTTGTTCATAACCCTGATTTTATTACGGGTGTACTGAACATGGTACGGGCGCATTATTTTTTTTGAAGTTTATATTTTTTGTTTCTTTGTTTTTTTGTTTTTTTTTTTTTGTTTTTTGTTTTTTTTGTTTTTTCAATAAACAGAGAATAAGTGATCTTCCAGTACACCTATCATCTGTATGCATGTATGCGGTATGATGCACCTAATTCTATTTGATTTATTTTTTCAAAAGAATTAACCGATGCGTTTCTTTGTTTGGATCTTGCCATTCCTCTAGACGGGCTGTGCGTTGCCGATTTCTGTAACCGAGGAATGATGCGTGTTATATTGAGAT
The DNA here is from genome assembly GCF_000230855.2 of Cajanus cajan. Taxonomy (NCBI): domain Eukaryota; kingdom Viridiplantae; phylum Streptophyta; class Magnoliopsida; order Fabales; family Fabaceae; genus Cajanus; species Cajanus cajan. The sequence continues at coordinate 41,275,874 of NC_138524.1, forward strand.
GGGCGTCATCAACCCAGTGATCCTCCCCTTCCTTTAGAAGACGTGTCAACCCTCCTATTGACTACTATATCTCCATGTTTCCACTAGATTATCCTAAAATCATTTGGGACAAGAGAGAAAAGAAAGGAAAGATATTTTTGTTCTGAAGTTTGTGTTTTAGAGGGGATTTATTTTTCAAAAATGGTTTTTGTAAGAATGGTTGGCCAAGGTAGGCTTATGTGTTTAGGCTTGTTTGATTAAACACTTATGAAGTTAAGAAAATCTTGTTATTTGACGTTGTGATTTTGACAACTTAGATAGCTTTCCTTGAACCTTTCTTTTTGAATTTGGTTCATGGTACCATCATGGGTTTCTTTTGCTTTTTTGATTGTCCTTATTTTTGCCTAAAACACCCCTTTGTGGCGTCTTAGCGGACCTTTATTTTTGTTTATTTTTTGCAACCCTAATTTTTGCCTAGGTCACCCTTTTGTGGGATTCCTAGCGGGTTCTTTGCTCTTATTTTTGCGCAGCCCCCTTTTTGGGTTTCCTGCCGAGCTTTTTGTTTTTAGGATTTCTTTTTTATCCATGATGGCACCTGTCGAGGCCAAGGAAAGGTGCTCCAAGTTGTCACGCACACTTCCACATAAAAATGATGCGGGTTTATTGTTATTAAGATGATTTTAACCTCATTCATGTTTATTCAAACAGGGTTAAAAATAATGCGGTTTAGAAATTTATTATAAGCAAGAAAAGAAGCAGTAAGAAATGATAAAGAATGATTTTATTATAATCATAATGGAAACATGTGCCCTATCGAGGCTCGGGGGTCGGGCTGTCCCCGAGGAGTAATCTCTAACAGTCATCAGGTCTATACATCCCTATCGGAAGGAGAAGAGCACTTGATGACGACGACCGACCTTGACGCTTGTGAACCGGCCTTCCTAAAGATCTGGCTTAAAGAACGTCGAGAAGGATCTTGGTTCCTCTTCGTCCTTTGATCTTTATTAGGGTCGTATCCTAACCCTTGTTTCCCCGGATTATCCTTGATAATGGGTAGCTCGGGAATCCCTTGGGAATCCTTGCCAAGTCCTTGTCCAGGCAAGTATCCATTCTTGGTGAGCATGTAGGCTACCTTCTTCATTTCTCGGGGAAACGTTTCAACATTGGCAATTTCCAATGCTTGGAAGGCGGTTTCTAGAGCTTTCTCCGCTGCATCCACGTAAGGTATGGTGGACGGCTTGCTGATGAGTATATCGTCTTCAGCTTGTACAGTCACCAGCTTGTCACCCACAATGAATTTGACTTTCTGGTGGAGCGTAGAAGGAACAGCTTTTGCATCATGAATCCAAGGTCGGCCAAGGAGACAGCTGTATGCGGGAGTAATGTCCATCACGTGGAATTCGACGTTGAAGATGGTGGGTTCAATTTGGATTGGAAGATTGACTTCTCCCACCACTTCTCTTTTAGAACCGTCGAAAGCTCGAACGATCATGTTGCTCGGGCGCATTTGGATTCCCTTGATTGCCACTTGCTCGAGCGTTCTTTTTGGCATTACGTTCAAGGAAGATCCATTATCCACCAAGACTTTAGCGATGTGATACTCCTTGCACTTTACAGAGATGTGCAAGGGCTTGTTATGATTTGGTCCCCCAGCGGGGATTTCTTCATCGGTGAAAGTGAGGTGATCATTAGCCGTGATGTGACTAACAATCCCCTCAAACTTGTCTTGGGAGATAGTGTGCGACACATATGCCTCGTTCAAGACTTTCAACAGAGCCTGTCGATGCGGTTCGGAGCTTAGGATCAACGACAATAGGGTAATCTTTGCTGGCGTCCTATGAAGTTGATCCACGATGGAGTACTCGCTCTGTCGGATATATTTTAACAGCTCATCAGTCTCCTCCTCGGATTCTTTATTTTCCTCGGTTTTTTCTTCTTTTTCTTTCCCTTTATTCTTGGGAGCTTTGTCATGAAGATCTTCGGGAGTGTAGATCCTGCCACTCCTAGTCATGCCCCCAAGTCCAGCGATGTTAGAGATATCGCTGTCGGCAGAAGAATGGATGTCGTATATCCATGGCACAGCCTTATTCGATTCGTAGGGAAAAGGTCTTGGAGCAGTGATCCTTAATGGTATCGGACCTTCCCCTTTATTCGTCTTGATTACCAACAACGGAGTTGATGTGCGCTCGCTTGGCGCGGTTGTTGGCTTGCATTTAATAACAAATGGCGTGCGATCCATTCTGAACATACGCATCGCTTAATCCTTTCTTTTTATTAATGTTTATTAATGAATTACTAGGAGGGATGTATGAAATGCAAACCTAGATCCCTCCATGATTTTTGATAAGAATGCATGATATGAGATGATGGCGATGAATATGCATGCATTGTGTTTATTCAACTAAGCATTATCATGTTTTCGGGATGTTCCTAAGATGATGCATGATATTGCTTGGTTTGGATAAATATCTTTTTTCTTTTTTTGGGTATTTTTTCTTTGAGTATTTTTATTTTTTTTGGGTGAAAAGGGAATCTACCTATATGAATGTGATGAAGGTAGATGTTAACACCATGTAACGGAAGATTCTTATTCCTATTTATTCTTATTTTAAAAAGGAAATGTTGTATGTTTAAATAATGCAATGTATGCTCAAACAATGTCACATAATCAATGCACAAACAATTCACTCATCCACGAACAGTCACGAGCGAATCACGAGGTAGGGGTATCTTGCAGAAAAGTGCATATTCAAGGAGGTTCTAACTGTTCTCACTGGTCTGAGGCCCCCAAGGTGCCCCCATTATAGGGACCCAATTCCTCTCGTCGTAAGTCGATGGAAAGTTCCAACGCACTGTCGGACTTGAGTTCATGGTTATCACCTTGAGTGATGTTTTCCGACAACGGTCTACGGGCACCTATAGACCCATTCGACAACCGGCCGTACTAACATCCACTCCCTATGGCTTTCCACTCATGCCCCCGGGTATAGAGGGAACTGTTGTGTGCAAAGGTTTGTGTGCAGTTTATATTTCAAACAATTGCGGAAATTTAAACATACAACAGTTATTAAAGCCAAATAGATAAAACATGTTATCATACAAGTAAGGGGTAATGAAGATATTTTAAACTATTATTTTTAGAAACAATCCATCACTAAATGGGACTGACTCTCGAGGCTTCCCCAGTGGAGTCGCCATTTGTCGCCACCCGCCGAAACGGACCTTGGCATTCGCGACGATGGTCGGACTCTTTTTAAGGTTTTGAAAGTGGTGGATTGTTAGAACGACTTATTCTCAAACTGAGACCTTATCGAACTAACAATTTTATTAAATGATTCACCAATCCATATTAATCCCAAGCGGGACCCTCCATGGATTAGTGGTTTTCACAAAAAGAAGGGTTCTTGGAGTCGCCACCAATGTTTTACTCAAAACATTGGAAAAAGGGATAAGGCAATTGATTTTCGCAAATCAACCTTGGCCATTACAACCAGAGTTGGGTAAGGGAGTCGGTTACGTGCGGGATGTCGCCACCCGCCGAAACGGACCTTGGCATTCGCGACGATGGTCGGACTCTTTTTAAGAGTTTGAAAAATGATGGATTGTTAGAACGACTTATTCTCAAACTGAGACCTTATCGAACTAACAATTTTATTAAATGATTCACCAATCCATGTTAATCCCAAGCGGGACCCTCCATGGATTAGTAGTTTTCGCAAAAAGGGTTCTTGGAGTCGCCACCAATGTTTTACTCAAAACATTGGAAAAAGAGTTAAGGCAATTGATTTCGCAAATCAACTTAGGCCATTACAACCAGAGTTGGGTAAGGGAGTCGGTTACGTGCGGGGAAGGTGTTAGCACCCCACAACGCCCCTTTCGGGTTCCCTATGACAGATTATTTCATGAATAATAGCTTAAAATTATTAAATTACCCCTATTTATTAGAACGATATTAAGTGAATTATCTACATGATGAGAGCTTTAAACATGCAATGCAACAATCAGAAAGCGATAAAGAAAGCAATAAAAGACGAGTTTTGGAAGAAAACCTCTTGAAGCGTGCTTTTTATATATCAATGAAGTTTAGGAGGCTTTTTGGCGCTCCCTCCCTCTACAAGCTCGCTCGCTCCTTCCTAAAAAATAATCTTTACTATGGAAATCAAAAAGATTTCCCTTCGACTAGTCCGAATTCTCAAGCTAAATGCTCAGAACTCAAGAACTTCGTCGGATCGACTCTCGGAGAGAATTCTAGGGCAGAACACTGCTCAAAAACCCCAGAATACTCAGCAAGAGGGTCCAGAAGTCTGGAAAAAGTGTGGAATGACGTCCAAATGACGTCCTATTTATAGGGATGAGGCGCAGTACGGCCCCTGGGTTCAATACGGCCCGTATTGAGTTTTTGTACTTCAATACGGCCGTATTGAATTCAGTACGGCCGTATTGAAATACAGAAACTTCAATACGGCCGTATTGGTTTCAGTACGGCCGTATTGTAGTACAAAATGTGCAGTACGGCCGTACTGAACTCCAAGGAGGCCGTATTGAGCTCCAAACCTCCCACTTTCTTATTTTTGGCTACTCTAAGACCTCTAAACCTACAGATAGTCATCCTATGGTCTTCTGGGAGTCCTTCTGGTTGACTTTCCTTTGATCTTTGAGAGTCTTCGAGTCTTATTTCCGACCCGGACAATTTTAGGGGTCTACAGCTGCCCCCCCTTTACTTAGTCGGACGGCCTTTTGGTGTACCGGCTGACAAGTAAAGGAGTTGACCCAATTGTCCGGGTGATGTGCCATCCTTCTGACTTGTAGCGTCTTCCGGTGGAAAATTGTTGAGTAGCCTCTCCAGGTTGAGTATTAGTCGTCGCCTCTCCAGGCTCATGCATACCTCAGTGTTTCTGACAACCTCGGTAGCTGAGTACCACCTCTCCAGGCCCTGCCTCTCAACATTCGGCAGTTGAGTATCGCCTCTCCAGGCCCTGCCTCTCAACATGAGGCAGTTGAGTATTGCCTCTCCAGGCCCTGCCTCTCAACATGAGGCAGTTGAGTATCGCCTCTCCAGGCCCTGCCTCTCAACATGAGGCAGTTGAGTTTGCCCTCTCCAGGGTCTGCGGTTTGCCCTCCCCAAGGTTGCGTACCTCCGTGCTTCTAGTCACTTTGGTAGCGTGAGTTTGCCCTCTCCAGGGTCTGCGGTTTGCCCTCTCCAGGGTCTGCGGTTTGCCCTCCCCAGGGTTGCGTACCTGTCGCCACCGGCCCGAAACGGGCCTCGGCGGTCGCGAAGACGGTCGAGCTCGCTTTTTATTTTGGTTTTGAAAATGTATTGGATTATTAGAACGACTTGTTCTCAAACTGAGACCTTGTCGATCTTATCCAATTTATTTATTAAAAGTCTCACCAATCCATGTTAATCCCAAGCGGGACCCTCCATGGATTAGTGGTTTTCGTAGTAAAAGGGTTCGTGGAGTCGCCACCAATGTTTTACTCAAAACATTGGAAAAAGGGATAAGGCAATTGATTTTATAAATCAACTTTGGCCATTACAACCAGAGTCGGGTAAGGGAGTCGGTTACGCGTGGGGAAGGTGTTAGCACCCCACAGCGCCCCTTTCGGGTTCCCTATGACAGATTATTTCTAAAATAACAGTGTAAAATTACTAAATTACCCCTATTTATTATAAGCGATTATAAATTAACTATCTACATGATGACAGTTAAATATGCACACAGAAAGCAGTAAAAGGAAGGATTTAAGGAGAAACCTTTGAAGCGTGCTTTTATATATTAAAGTAAAACTGGGAAGCTTTTTGGCGTTCCCTCGCTCTACAAGCCCGCTCGCTCCCTCCTATAAAATTTTAACTATGGAAATCCGGAGGATTTCCCTTCGACTAGGTTCGATCCTCAAGCAAAAATGGCTCGGGGCTCAAGAACTTCGTCGGATCAACTCTCCAAGTGATTTCTAGGGAGAGCACTGCTCAAAAAACCCCAGAATACTCAAGGAGAGGGTTAAAACTGTGTGTGAAAGTGTCTAATGACGTCCAATTGACGTCATATTTATAGGGAACAGGCGCAATACGGTCCCTGGAGCCAATACGGCCGTATTGAAATTTTTGAACTTCAATACGGCCGTATTGAGTTCAATACGGCCCGTATTGAAGTTTTTGAACTTCAATACGGCCGTATTGAGTTCGCTGCGGCCGTATTGAAGTTTCAAGACTTCAATACGGCCGTATTGAGTTCGCTGCGGCCGTATTGTAGTTCAAAATACTCAATACGACCGTAGTGAACCCCTGAGAGGCCGTATTGGCTTCATTCCTCCCACTTTTCTTATTTTTGGCTATCCTAAGACCTCTAGACCTATAGAGAACCCTCCTTGGGCCTTCTAGGAGTCCTTCTGGATGATCTTCCTTCAGTCTTCGAGGGTCTTCAAGCTTTATTTCCGACCCGGACAATTTTAGGGGTCTACAGCTGCCCCCCCTTTACTTAGTCAAACGGCCTTTTGGTGTACCGATTGACAAGTAAAGGAGTTGACCCAATTGTCCGGGTAATGTGCCATCCTTCCGACTTGTAGTGTCTTCAGGTGGGAAAATTGTTGAGTAGCCTCTCCAGGTTGGTGCATACCTCCGCGCTTCTAGTCACTTTGGTAGCGTGAGTCTTGCCCTCTCCAGGGTGAACTTCACTCGATGCCCGAGCCGGAAGTTGTACACCGACGTGTCTCTGACGACGCTGATGGTTGAGTACCGCCTCTCCAGGCCTAGCCTCACTCGACGCCCGAGCCGGAAGCTAGACACCTGTGTTTTAACATCACTGATGATTGAGTACCGCCTCTCCAGGCTCTGCTTCGGTTGTTTCTGACGACCTAGGCAGCTGAGTTTGCCCTCTCCAGGGTCAACTTCACTCGATGTCCGAGCCGGAAGTTGTACACCGACGTGTCTCTGACGACGCTGATGGTTGAGTACCGCCTCTCCAGGCCTAGCCTCACTCGACGCCCGAGCCGGAAGCTAGACACCAGTGTTTTAACATCACTGATGATTGAGTACCGCCTCTCCAGGCTCTGCTTCGGTTGTTTCTGACGACCTAGGCAGCTGAGTTTGCCCTCTCCAGGGTCAACTTCACTCGATGCCCGAGCCGGAAGTTGTACACCGACGTGTCTCTGACGACGCTGATGGTTGAGTACCGCCTCTCCAGGCCTAGCCTCACTCGACGCCCGAGCCGGAAGCTAGACAGCAGTGTTTTAACATCACTGATGATTGAGTACCGCCTCTCCAGGCTCTGCTTCGGTTGTTTCTGACGACCTAGGCAGCTGAGTTTGCCCTCTCCAGGGTCAACTTCACTCGATGCCCGAGCCGGAAGTTGTACACCGACGTGTCTCTGACGACGCTGATGGTTGAGTACCGCCTCTCCAGGCCTAGCCTCACTCGACGCCCGAGCCGGAAGCTAGACACCAGTGTTTTAACATCACTGATGATTGAGTACCGCCTCTCCAGGCTCTGCTTCGGTTGTTTCTGACGACCTAGGCAGCTGAGTTTGCCCTCTCCAGGGTCAACTTCACTCGATGCCCGAGCCGAAAGTTGTACACCGACGTGTCTCTGACGACGCTGATGGTTGAGTACCGCCTCTCCAGGCCTAGCCTCACTCGACGCCCGAGCCGGAAGCTAGACACCAGTGTTTTAACATCACTGATGATTGAGTACCGCCTCTCCAGGCTCTGCTTCGGTTGTTTCTGACGACCTAGGCAGCTGAGTTTGCCCTCTCCAGGGTGAGTATTAGTCGTCGCCTCTCCAGACTTCGAGTACTGTCTCTCCAGACTTTGAGTATCGTCTCTCCAGACTCTGAGTACTGTCTCTCCAGACTTCGAGTACTGTCTCTCCAGACTTTGAGTATCGTCTCTCCAGACTCTGAGTACTGTCTCTCCAGACTTGTGCATACCTCGGTGCTCTCGACAACTGGGTAGCTGAGTACTGCCTCTCCAGGCTCTGAGATGATTTTGTCTCCACAGTCCACGATGCTGCTTCGACGGTTTGATTTTGATTTTGGTGCCACTGAGGGCTGGATTACGCAGGGATCCGTCTAGGGGATGTGCAGTCATTCATAGGTTTTTTGTGCCCCAACTTGCATTGCTTAGTTGGTACCCATGGGGAATTTCTGTTTCCTTGAGGTGTAGACACAGATGCTCTTCTTGAATTGAGCGATGCCTTATGTTTGGCTGACGTCCTTTGACGTTGGTGGAGTATCCCGGTTTATCCTTATTCGGGTATCTCTTTTTGATTTTCTGATTTTTGCTGCCTCTATGTAGGCTGTTATCCGCTGGGGATTCTGGATTTTGTCTCCACAGTCCACGATGCTGCTTCGACGATTGTTTTTGATTTCGTGCCGCTGAGGGCTGGATAACGCAGGGATCCGTCTAGGGGATGTGCAGTCATTCATAGGTTTTTGTGCCCCAACTTGCATTGCTTAGTTGGTACCCATGGGGAATTTCTAACTCCTTGGGGTGTAGACACATATGCTCTCTCTTTGAGTTGAGCAATGCCTTATGTTTGGCTGACGTCCTTTGGACGTTGGTGGAGTATCCCGGTTATCCTTATTCGGGTAACTCTTTTTGATTTTCTGATTTTTGCTGCCTCTATGTAGGCTGTTATCCGCTGGGGATTCTGGATTTTGTCTCCACAGTCCACGATGCTGCTTCGACGATTGTTTTTGATTTCGTGCCGCTGAGGGCTGGATAACGCAGGGATCCGTCTAGGGGATGTGCAGTCATTCATAGGTTTTTGTGCCCCAACTTGCATTTGCTTAGTTGGTACCCATGGGGAATTTCTAACTCCTTGGGGTGTAGACACATATGCTCTCTCTTTGAGTTGAGCAATGCCTTATGTTTGGCTGACGTCCTTTGGACGTTGGTGGAGTATCCCGGTTATCCTTATTCGGGTAACTCTTTTTAATTTTTGGATTTTGTTGCCTCTGTGTAGGCTGTTATCCGCCAGGGGATTTTGTCATTGGTTGTGATTGGCCTCTTCTGTTAGGCAGATCATCTTGATGTTCAATGATAGGCTGAGAGCCGGATTCCGCTTGGGGAATGATTATTGATCTTTTCGATTTTTGCTTTTTGAAGGAAGTGCCTCTGAGTAGGCGAATTATCTTGATGTTTGATGATTGGCTGAAAAAGCCAAATTCCGTTTGGGGAATTGTTATTGATTTCTTCTTTTTTTTGGGTTTTCCTTTTTGAAGGAGTGCCTCTTGAGTAGGCGACTGGGGATTTTGAAGCTCAGTGTTCGGCTGAGTGCCGGATTCCGCTTGGGGAGTATTTATTGATATTTTTTGATTTTTTTCTTTTTGTAGGAACGCCTCTTGAGTAGGCGACTGGGGATTTGGGGATCTTATGTATCCCAGAGTATTATTTAGGAAGCCTCTGCAGGCTTAGCCTCACTCAACGCTTGAGTTGGAGAGCTATCTTCACTGAGGAAGTTTTAAGTCCTTTGACTAGATATATTGCTTGGGCGATCGTACTTCCATTGGGAATTTTGTCGATTTTGCTTGATAGCTCTTGCTGGGGATTTTGAGTCCAAGAGCGTGAGTTGAGGTTCCCTCTGGGGAGTATTATTCTTGCGAGCCTCTCCAGGCTCATTTATTCTGTAAGAGTATTATTTCGACAAGCCTCTCCAGGCTCAGTTATTCTGTGTGCTGTGGAGTATTATTTCGGCGAGCCTCTCCAGGCTCAATTATTCTGAGGGAGTATTCTTTCGGCGAGCCTCTCCAGGCTCAATTATTCTGGGAGAGTATTCTTTCGGCGAGCCTCTCCAGGCTCAATTATTCTGGGAGAGTATTCTTTCGGCGAGCCTCTCCAGGCTCAATTATTCTAGGGGAGTATTGTTTCGGCGAGCCTCTTCAGGCTCAATTATTCTGAGGGAGTATTGTTTCGGCGAGCCTCTCCAGGCTCAATTATTCTGGGAGAGTATTATTTCGGCGAGCCTCTCCAGGCTCAATTATTCTGTACGATGAATTGGTTTTTTGTTCAGCCCGAGAATGCGAGCTGAGGCGTCTTTTGGAGAGTATTATTTCGGCAAGCCTCTCCAGGCTTAATTATTCTGTGGGAGTATTATTTTAGCAAGCCTCTCCAGGCTCAATTATTCTAGGATGATGCGGAATCTCTGTCTTTTTTTGTCGAATTTTCTGCTGTCATACACAAGCAATTTTCTATTTTTTCTATTTTATGTGATTGCCTCATGACGAGGTCTTTGAAAGTTTCTTTATAGCCAATACGGCCGTATCCATTTCAGTACGCCCGTATTGAGTTGAAATTTTGTTCATAACCCCCATTTTGGTACGGGTGTACTGAACATGGTGCGGGCGCATTGTTTTTTCTGAAGTTTATATATTTTTGTTTTTTGTTTGTTTTTTCCAATAAACAGAGAATAAGTGATCTTCCAGTACACCTATCATCTGTATGCATGTATGCAGTATGATGCACCTAATTCTATTTGATTCATTTTTCAAAAGAATTAACCGATGCGTTTTTGGATTTTGCCATTCCTCCAGACGGGCTGTGCGCTGCCGATTTCTGTAACCGAGGAATGATGCGTGTTATATTGGGATTTGGTGTCATCAACCAAATGATCCTTCCCTTCCTTTAAAAGATATGTCAACCCTCCTATTGACCACTATATCTCCATGTTTCCACTAGATTATTCAAAAATCGTTGGGACAAGAGAGAAAAGAAGGAAAGGATATATTTTCAAAAGTTTGTGTTTTAGAGGGGATTATTTTATTTTTGAAAAATTTTTTTTGTAAGAATGGCTGGCCATGGTAGGCTTATTGTGTTTAGATTTGTTCGATTAAACACTTATGAGATTAAGCACATCTTTGTTATTAATGATTGTGCTTTGACAACTTGGATAGCTTTTCTTGAGCCCCTTGTTGAATTCAATTGATGGTACCATCATGGATTTATTTTTTTATTTTTTTTTTTTGACGGCCCTAACTTTTGCCTAAAACACCCATTTGTGGAGTTTTAGCGGGCTTTTGTATTCATTTTGTAACCCTAACTTTTGCCTAGGTCACCCTTTTCGTGGGATTCCTAGCGGGTTTTTGTCTTCATTTTGTAACCCTAACTTTTGCCTAGGTCACCCTTTTGTGGGATTCCTAGCGGGTCTTTTGCTCTTATTTTTGCGCAGTCCCCTTTTTGGGTTTCCTGCCGAGCTTATTATCTTTAGGATTTCTTTTATCCATGATGGCACTTATTGATGCCAAGAAAAGGTGCTCCAAGCTGTCATGCACATTTCCACATAAAAATGATGCGGGTTTATTGTTATCAAGATGATTTTAACCTCATTTATGCTTATTCAAACAGGGTTAAAATAATGTGGTCTAGAATTTTATTGCAAGCGAGAAAAGAAGCAATAAAGAATTAATGAAGAATGATTTTATTATAATCGCAGCGGAAACATGTGCCCTATCGAGGCTCGGGGGTCGGGCTGTCCCCGAGGAGTGATCTCTAATAGTCACTGAGTCTATACATCCCTATCGGAAGGAGAAAAACATTTTGACGACGACGACCGGCCTTGACGCTTGTGAACCGGCCTTCCTAAAGATCTGGCTTAAAGAACGTCGAGAAGGATCTTGATTCCTCTTCGTTCTTTGATCTTTAACAGGGTTGTATCCTAACCCTTGTTTTCCCGGATTGTCCTTGATAATGGGTAGCTCCGGGATTCCTTGGGAGTCCTTGCCTAATCCTTGTCCTGGCAAGTATCCGTTCTTTGTGAGCATATGAGCTACCTTCTTCATTTCTCGGGGAAACGTTTCAACATTGGCAATTTCCAATGCTTGGAAGGCGGTTTCCAAAGCTTCCTCTGCTGCATCCACATAAGGTATGGTGGATGGCTTGCTGATGAGTATGTCATCTTCAGCTTGTACAGTCACCAGTTTGTCACCCATTATGAACTTGACTTTCTGGTGGAGCGTAGAGGGTACAGCTTTCGCATCATGAATCCAAGGTCGGCCGAGGAGACAGCTGTATGCGGGAATAATGTCCATCACTTGGAATTCGACATTAAAGATAGTGGGCCCAATTTGGATTGGAAGATTGACTTCTCCCACCACTTCTCTTTTAGAGCCGTCGAAAGCTCGAACGATCATGTTGCTCGGGCGCATTTGGACTCCCTTGATTGCCATTTGATCGAACGTTCTTTTTGGCATTACGTTCAAGGAAGATCCATTATCTACCAAGACTTTAGCGATGTGATACTCCTTGCACTTTATAGAGATGTGCAAGGGCTTGTTGTGGTTTGATCCCTCGGCGGGGATTTCTTCATCGATGAAGGTGAGGTGATCATTAGCCTTGATGTGACTAACAATCCCCTCAAACTCGTCTTGGGAGATAGTGTGCGACACGTATGCCTCGTTCAAGACTTTCAACAGAGCTTGTCGATGCGGTTCGGAGCATAGGATCAACGACAACAGCGTAATCTTTGCTGGCGTCCTATGAAGTTGATCCACGATGGAGTACTCGCTCTGTCGGATAAACTTTAACAGCTCGTCTGTCTCCTCCTCGGATTCTTTTTCCTCGGTTTTCTCCTTTTCTTTTCCTTTATTCTTGGGAGCTTTATCGTGAAGATCTTCGGGAGTGTAGATCCTTCCACTCCTAGTCATGCCCCCAAGTCCAGCGATGTTAGAGATATCGCTGTCGGCAGAAGAATGGATGTCGTATATCCATGGCACAGCCTTATTCGATTCGTAAGGGAAAGGCCTTGGAGCAGTGATCCTTAATGGTGTTGGACCTTCCCTTTTGTTCGTCTTTATTACCAACAACGGAGTTGACGTGTGTTCGCTTGGCGCGGTTGTTGGCTTACACTTGATAACGAACGGCGTGCGATCCACTCTTTGAACATACGCATCGATTTAATCCTTTCTTTTTATTTATGTTTATTAATGAATTACTAGGAGGGATGTATGAAATGAATGACTCCTAGATCCCTCCATGATCTATATGCATGATATGAGATGATGATGTTGAATATGTATGCATAGTGTTTATTCAACTAAGCATTATCATGTTTTGGGATTTTCCTAAGATGATGCATGATATTGCTTGGTTTGGGTACATACATATTTTTTCCTTTTGGATATTTTGTATCTTTTTGTATTTTTGGGTGAAAAGGGAAACTACCTGTATGAATGCAATGAAGGTAGATGTTAACACCATGTACTAGAAGATCTTTATTTCTATTTATTCTTTTTATTTAAAAGAATGTTGTATGTTTAAAAGGTGCAATGTATGCTCATACAATGTCACATAAAAATGCACAAACAATTCACTCATCCACGAACAGTCACGAGCGAATCACGAGGTAGGGGTCTCCTGCAGAAAAGTGCATATTCAAGGAGGTTCTAACTGTTCTCACTTGGTTAAGGCCCCCAAGGTGCCCCCATTATAGGGACCCAATTCCTCTCATCGTAGGTCGATGGAAAGCTCCAACGCACCGTCGGACTCAAGTTCATGGTTATCACCTTGAGTGATGTTTTCCGACAACGGTCTACGGGCACCTATAGACCCATTCGACAACCGGCCGTACTAACATCCACTCCCTATGGTTAATCACTCATGCCCCCGGGTATAGAGGGAACTGTTGTGTGCAAAGGTTTGTGTGCAGTTTTTATTTCAAACAATTGCGTAAATTTAAAAATACAACAGTTATTAAAGCCATATAATAAATCATGTTATCATACAAGCAAGGGGTAATAAAGTAATTTTAACTATTATTTGTTAAAATAATCTGTCACTAAATGGGACTGACTCTCGAGGCTTCCCCAGTGAAGTCGCCATCTGTCGCCACCGGCCCGAAACGGGCCTCGGCGGTCGCGAAGACGGTCGAGCTCGCTTTTTATTTTGGTTTTGAAAATGTATTGGATTATTAGAACGACTTGTTCTCAAACTGAGACCTTGTCGATCTTATCCAATTTATTTATTAAAAGTCTCACCAATCCATGTTAATCCCAAGCGGGACCCTCCATGGATTAGTGGTTTTCGTAGTAAAAGGGTTCGTGGAGTCGCCACCAATGTTTTACTCAAAACATTGGAAAAAGGGATAAGGCAATTGATTTTATAAATCAACTTTGGCCATTACAACCAGAGTCGGGTAAGGGAGTCGGTTACGCGTGGGGAAGGTGTTAGCACCCCACAGCGCCCCTTTCGGGTTCCCTATGACAGATTATTTCTAAAATAACAGTGTAAAATTACTAAATTACCCCTATTTATTATAAGCGATTATAAATTAACTATCTACATGATGACAGTTAAATATGCACACAGAAAGCAGTAAAAGGAAGGATTTAAGGAGAAACCTTTGAAGCGTGCTTTTATATATTAAAGTAAAACTGGGAAGCTTTTTGGCGTTCCCTCGCTCTACAAGCCCGCTCGCTCCCTCCTATAAAATTTTAACTATGGAAATCCGGAGGATTTCCCTTCGACTAGGTTCGATCCTCAAGCAAAAATGGCTCGGGGCTCAAGAACTTCGTCGGATCAACTCTCCAAGTGATTTCTAGGGAGAGCACTGCTCAAAAAACCCCAGAATACTCAAGGAGAGGGTTAAAACTGTGTGTGAAAGTGTCTAATGACGTCCAATTGACGTCATATTTATAGGGAACAGGCGCAATACGGTCCCTGGAGCCAATACGGCCGTATTGAAATTTTTGAACTTCAATACGGCCGTATTGAGTTCAATACGGCCCGTATTGAAGTTTTTGAACTTCAATACGGCCGTATTGAGTTCGCTGCGGCCGTATTGAAGTTTCAAGACTTCAATACGGCCGTATTGAGTTCGCTGCGGCCGTATTGTAGTTCAAAATACTCAATACGACCGTAGTGAACCCCTGAGAGGCCGTATTGGCTTCATTCCTCCCACTTTTCTTATTTTTGGCTATCCTAAGACCTCTAGACCTATAGAGAACCCTCCTTGGGCCTTCTAGGAGTCCTTCTGGATGATCTTCCTTCAGTCTTCGAGGGTCTTCAAGCTTTATTTCCGACCCGGACAATTTTAGGGGTCTACAGTACCTCCGTGCTTCTGGTCACTTTGGTAGCGTGAGTTTGCCCTCTCCAGGGTGAGTATTAGTCGTCGCCTCTCCAGGCTCATGCATACCTCAGTGTTTCTGACAACCTCGGTAGCTGAGTACCGCCTCTCCAGGCCCTGCCTCTCAACATTCGGCAGTTGAGTATCGCCTCTCCAGGCCCTGCCTCTCAACATGAGGCAGTTGAGTATCGCCTCTCCAGGCCCTGCCTCTCAACATGAGGCAGTTGAGTTTTCCCTCTCCAGGGTTTTGCCTCTCAACATGGGCAGCTGAGTTTGCCCTCTCTAGGGTTTTGCCTCTCAACATGGGCAGCTGAGTTTGCCCTCTCCAGGGTTTTGAGATAAGTTTGTCTCCACAGTCCACAATGCTGCTTCGACGGTTTGTTTTTCTGTTTTTGTGCCGCTGAGGGCTGGATAACGCAGGGATCCGTCTAGGGGATGTGCAGTCATTCATAGGTTTTTGTGCCCCAACTTGCATTGCTTAGTTGGTACCCATGGGGAATTTCTGACTCCTTGGGGTGTAGATACAGATGCTCTCTCTCTGAGTTGAGCGATGCCTTATGTTTGGCTGACGTCCTTTTGACGTAAGTGGAGTATCCCGGTTGTCCTTATTCGGGTGACTCTTTTTGATTTTCTGGTTTTATTGCCTCTGTGTAGGCTGTTATCCACTGGGGGATTCTGTTGTGATGATTTTGTCTCCACAGTCCACGATGCTGCTTCGACGGTTTGTTTTTTTGATTTTTGTGCCGCTGAGGGCTGGATAACGCAGGGATCCGTCTAGGGGATGTGCAGTTACTCATAGGTTCTTGTGCCCCAACTTTCCATTGCGTAGTTGGTGCCCGCTGGGGAATTTCTGATCCCGTGGGGATGTAGACACAAAGATGCTCTTCCTGAGGTGAGCGATGCCTTATGATTGGCTGACGTCCTTTCAACGTTGGTGGAGTATTCGGTTATCCTTATTCGGGTGACTCTTTTGATTTTCTGATTTTTGTAGCCTCTGTGTAGGCTGTTATCCGCTGGGGGATTCTGTCATTCAATTCTTGACTGGCCTCTTCTGTTAGGCAAATCATCTTGATGTTCGGTGTTTGGCTGGATGCCGAATTCCGCTTGGGGAATATTTATTGATATATTTTTTATTTTTCTCCTTTTGTAGGGGTGCCTCTTGAGTAGGCGACTGGGGATTTGGGGATCTTATGTATCCCAGAGTATTATTTAGGAAGCCTCTGCAGGCTTAGCCTCACTCAGCGCTTGAGTCAGAGAGCTATCTTCCACTGAGGAAGTTTCAAGTCCTTTGACTGAATATTTTGCTTGGATGATCGCGCTTCCATTGGGGATTTTGACGATCTTGCTTTGATAGCTCTCGCTGGGGATTTGTTCCATGAGCTTAAGCTGAGGTTTCTCTGGGGAGTATTATTTCTGCGAGCCTCTCCAGGCTCAGTTATTCTGAGAGAGTATTATTTCGGCGAGCCTCTCCAGGCTCAATTATCCTGTATAATTTTTGGATTTTCTGTTCAGCCCAAGAGTGCAAGTTGAGATGTCTCTTGGGGAGTATTATTTCGGCAAGCCTCTCCAGGCTCAGTTATTCTGTACAATTGGGGAGTATTATTTCGGCAAGCCTCTCCAGGCTCAATTATTCTGAGAGAGTATTATTTCAGCAAGCCTCTCCAGGCTCAATTATTCTGAGAGAGTATTATTTCGGCAAGCCTCTCCAGGCTCAATTATTCTGAGAGAGTATTATTTCGGTAAGCCTCTCCAGGCTCAGTTATTCTGTATGATGAGGGAGTATTATTTCGGCAAGCCTCTCCAGGCTCAGTTATTCTGTACAATTTTTGTGGGATTTTCTGTATTTTGCCTTTTTTGTCGTTTTTTTTTTTTTTTTTTTTTTTTTTTTTTGGCTTTTTCTGTATTTTGCCTTTTGTTGACTTTGGCTTTTTTTGTACAGAAATTAAAAGTGCTAAAGAAATTGAATTCAAAATGACAAATTTCATTAATAGAATGAATTTGTACAAAGATGATTAAAAAGTGGGGCAAAGCCCAATCAAGCAAATACACAAAAAGTGAGAAAAAGGTAGCCGGTCTTCACTCCTCTGCCGGCGGGTCCTGTGGAGGGTCTGGGAAGCGGCGGTGTAGCCAGACCGACAGGCTGTCAAACTCCTGTCTAAGGGCATCGATATCATGCTGAGCAGCATCAAATCGAGTGTCGAAACTCTGCTGCAAGGCGCCGATGCTATGCTGAGCGGTATCGAATCGACTATCGATGCTCCGCTGTAAGGCGTCGAAGCGGGCATCGAAGTAGGCCCTGTCCTTCTGCGAGGTGCCGGCCTCTGGCTGCGGGTCTTCGTCACCCGGGAGCTCAATATCTGCGAAGAGCTCGCTGAAGTCGTCGGTGGCCCGCACGTATTGCCTCCCTACCTTGACAATCATCTTCATGTTGAGTAAGGTGGGAGCACCAATGGGTTTAGGCGCCAAATCCGCCGCATCTATGCCGTCGAGACATCCCCAAGCCTCGGCGAGTGTCGAGAGGAGTGTGGAGACCATAATGTATCCTCGCCGGGCTTCGCTTCCCTCTCTTGCCCCCAGATTCTTTATGTGCTCAAGGAAGAAGAATCCGGGGTTGGCCTTCTGACTAGTGGCCATGCAATATAGAGCCAGCAAGTCCTGCCGTGTCACCGACTCTGGGCTCTTCTGCCTTGCATGAATGGAGCCTGTGATTAGCTTGTGGCAGATTCGGAGTGCGGTAGGGAGCCGAGTACCCTTCACTCCGGCGTGGTAGTCCGTCTGACCTGTGATCTCTCTCCACATCTCATTTTGGGTCAGACCATCCGGATACTCGCAAATGGCATCCCTATACTCCAGTTGAGCAGCTCGTGTGAAAAAGCCGGCTTGGACGTTGAACTCGTCCAATGACAAAGAACGGTACCCCCCGTTCATCCAAAAGTCTACCGAGTAGACTGTCTCTCCGAAGCTGTTCGTCGACTGTGTGACGCCGACGGTAGCCAAGAACTCCTTTGTCGCTGTCGGGAAGATCTTGGAATGAGGGCTAAGGAGGAACCCCCATCCTATGGCGTTGATATAGCCTAGGACCTCGTCTTCCCACTCCATCGCTTGGAGGATGTTCACGTCGAGCACCCTTGATGGCTTGAAGACAAACGATTCAAAAAGCTCTAGCCTCTCTAGATGCTTCGCAGTCATTTCTCGTTGGGCGGGGACCCTTTGCCTCTTTCTAGACGACTCGGCCATTTCTCTGAACTTTGGAAGACCTTGGACTCACTCACAAAGAAGATATGCAAAGGAGTGAAGAATGCTGTGCAGAAATGAGAAAGGAAGGGGCCTATTTATAGAAAAATTTACGTCAGTACGGCCCATATTGAATTCAATACGGCCGTACTGACTTGGCCGTTAGTGTGCAAAACGGGGGACCAATACGGGCCGTATTGGATTCAATACGCCCGTATTGGTGTGTCTGTTGAGGTCAATACGGGCGTATTCCGTTCAGTACGCCCGTATTGAACTGAAGGGTTGCCCGTAACCCTAATTTCAGTACGGCCGTACTGAACTGGGTACGGGCGTATTGAGCCTTTTTTTTTTTTTTTTTTTTTTAAATAAACAGAGAATAAGTGATCTTCCATTACACCTATCATCTGTATGCATGTATGCGGTATGATGCACCTAATTCTATTTGATTTATTTTTTCAAAAGAATTAAACGATGCGTTTCTTTGCTTGGATTTTTCCATTCCTCTAGACGGGCTGTGCGCTGCCGATTTACATAACCGAGGAATGATGCGTGTTATATCGAGATGGGCGTCATCAACCCAGTGATTCTTCCCTTCCTTTAGAAGACATGTCAACCCTCCTATTGACCACTATATCTCCATGTTTCCACTAGATTATCCTAAAATCGTTTGGGACAAGAGAGAAAAGAAAGGAAAGATATTTTTGTTTAGAAGTTTGTGTTTTAGAGAGGATTTATTTTTCAAAAATGGTTTTTGTAAGAATGGTTGGCCAAGGTAGGCTTATGTGTTTAGGCTTGTTTGATTAAACACTTATGAAGTTAAGAAAATCTTGTTATTGACGTTGTGATTTGACAACTTAGATAGCTTCCCTTGAACCTTTTTTGAATTCGGCTCATGGTACCATCATGGATTTATTTTCGTTTTTTGATTGTCCTTATTTTTGCCTAAAACGCCTTTTTTGTGGCGTCTCAGCGGACCTTTGTTTTTGTTTATTTTTGCAACCCTAATTTTTGCCTAGGTCACCCTTTTGTGGGATTCCTAGCGGGTTCTTTGCTCTTATTTTTGCGCAGTCCCACTTTTGGGTTTCCTGCCGAGCTTTTTGTTTTTAGGATTTCCTTTTTTATCCGTGATGGAATTTGTCGAGGCCACGGAAAGGTGCTCTAAGTTGTCGCACATTTCCACATAAAAATGATGCGGGTTTATTATTATTAAGACAATTTTAACCTCATTTATGCTTATTCAAACAGGGTTAAATAATGCGGCCTAGAGGTTTATTGTAAGCAAGAAGAGAAGCAGTAAGAAATGATAAAGAATGATTTTATTATAATCATAATGGAAACATGTGCCCTATCGAGGCTCGGGGGTCGGGCTGTCCCCGAGGAGTAATCTCTAATAGTCATCAGGTCTATACATCCCTATCAGAAGGAGAAAAGCACTTGATGACGACGACCGGCCTTGACGCTTGTGAACCGGCCTTCCTAAAGATCTGGCTTAAAGAACGTTGAGAAGGATCTTGGTTCCTCTTCGTCCTTTGATCTTTATTAGGGTTGTATCCTAACCCTTGTTTCCCCGGATTATCCTTGATGATGAGTAGCTCGGGAATTCCTTGGGAATCCTTGCCAAGTCCTTGTCCCGGCAAGTATCCGTTCTTGGTGAGCATGGAGGCTACCTTCTTCATTCCTCGGGGAAACGTTTCAACATTGGCAATCTCCAATGCTTGGAAGGCGGTTTCTAGAGCTTCCTCTGCTGCATCCACGTAAGGTATGGTGGATGGCTTGCTGATGAGTATGTCATCTTCAGCTTGTACAGTCACCAGCTTGTCACCCACTATGAACTTGACTTTCTGGTGGAGCGTAGAAGGAACAGCTCTTGCATCATGAATCCAAGGTCGACCGAGGAGACAGCTGTATGCGGGAGTAATGTCCATCACTTGAAATTCGACGTTGAAGATGGTGGGTCCAATTTGGATTGGAAGAGTGATTTCTCCCATCACTTCTCTTTTAGAACCATCGAAAGCTCGGACGATCATGTTGCTCGAGCGCATTTGGACTCCCTTGATTGCCACTTGATCAAGCGTTCTTTTGGGCATCACATTCAAGGAAGATCCGTTGTCTACCAAGACTTTTGCGATGTGATGCTCCTTGCACTTTACAGAGATGTGCAAGGGCTTGTTGTGATTTGGTCCCTCAGCGGGGATCTCTTCATCGGTGAAAGTGAGGTGATCATTAGCCGTGATGTGACTAACAATCCCCTCAAACTTGTCTTGGGAGATAGTGTGCGACACGTATGCCTCGTTCAAGACTTTCAACAGAGCTTGCCGATGCGGTTCGGAGCATAGGATCAATGACAACAGAGTAATCTTTGCTGGCGTCCTATGAAGTTGATCCACGATGGAGTACTCGCTTTGTCGGATAAACTTTAACAGCTCGTCTGTCTCCTCCTCGGATTCTTTTTCCTCGGTTTTATCTTTTTCTTTTTCTTTACTCTTGGGAGCTTTGTTATGAAGATCCTCGGGAGTGTAGATCCTGCCACTCCTAGTCATGCCCCCAAGTCCAGCGATGTTGGAAATATCGATGTCGGCAGAAGAATGGATGTCGTATATCCATGGCACAGCCTTATTTGATTCGTAGGGAAAAGGCCTTGGAGCAATGATCCTTAACGGTGTCGGACCTTCCCCTTTGTTTGTTTTGATTACCAACAACGGAGTTGTCGTGTGCTCGCTTGGCGTGGTTGTTGGCTTACACTTGATAACCAATGGCGTGCGATCCATTCTGAACATACGCATCGATTAATTCTTTCTTTTTATTAATGTTTATTATTAAATTACTGGGAGAGATATATGCAAATGAATGACTATGAAATGCAGAGGCAATAAATCTCAAAAATTCGATTTTATTCATCAAAGAAAGTGTACAACTTATCATACAATGCTTTGAAGCAATTTTTTACAATATGAGAAAAGCCGGTAAAAACCCACAGGCGGGTTCATATTTCTTCTCCATTCGTTTTCGGCTTCCTCTACATGGCGTGCCATTGCTTCAACTTGCGTATGGACCGCTTGGCTCATATCATCACTGATCTTCTGAGCGTCCTTCGCTTTTTGAATGTGATAGTTGATCATGGCCTGCAGCTCATTGAGCTCGTCTTCGGCTCGATCCTTCTCCTCTCGGAGTCTAGCCATTTGTGCTAGTCCTTCCCTTTCCCTCTTGCGGAAGTTGGAAAGGCTTGCGGTTTGTTGTTGAGCAACTTCCCGCCATTGTTGTGTGTCGGATCGAGTCAAGAGCAGATCGTCTTGCATGTCCTTGATCAACTGTGCCTGCCTTGCATGCTCGGCTTCAAGGCGTGCTATCTTTGCGTTGACTTCTTGGAGTTGACTACTCGGTTCAACCTTTGGCATTTTGGATGCCCGAGTAGCCTCCTCATTGAGGTTAGCACATTCATCCTTGAGCCGCTCTATCTCGTGGTCTTTCTTCTTGCATTGCCTTTGTAGACCATCAATGATGAGACTGGATTCTTCATTTTTCTCTTCAAGAACTCTCATCTGAGCTCCCATGATTTCCAGTTTCTTGGTCAAGGCGTCGACTTGTTCTTGTATTAACCTCCTTGTAGTTGTGGTTGCGCAAGAGGTGGATGGTTGGGACACCCCTCTCTCGCTCCTCCATATCTCGTAGTCGGTGGAGGCGGATACCCGAGGCTTTCCAAGCTCTCGATCTCCCTCATAGATTGGTTTCTCCCACGCTCTAATGACAGCGTGCATATCCCTCTGATGTTCGGAATCAAAGGAGAAACACAACCCTCCAAGCTCCTCTTGAACAGGAACAATCTGAGTCCTCATAAGTTGTCTCATAACCAATCTAGGTGAGTAGGCTATGCAACCTCTGAGGCCCATCAATGGTATGCTTGGATAACTACCGCATCTTGTCAATACATTGCTCGGACGGAACCAAGGGCAAACCCACGTGAAGTGCTCAATACTCCACTGTTCCATCTCTTCCTTCCATTCGGAAGCATATCGGCGGCGTACGGGGATCTTCGAAAAACTTCTCAAAGGATCGGGCAAGGTCCCCAGGTGACTAGAGGCATAAAAGTGTGTGACGCCCCATACATACAACAAGGAGGTACAACATCGGATAGTCTTCCCTTGCTTCTGCTGAGATAGGTTAACAGAAAGCAAGGTGTCGGCAAGAATGGCAGGCACGGGACTCTTCATGTGTACGTCCCAAGCGAAGAAAGCGTCCACAGCAGCATGGTCCACTGTGTTAGCGTGAAAGGGGAATAAGATCGTCCCAAACACGGCTAACGCTAGAGTCTTGTTGAAAGCTAACCAATCTCCCTCATCAGCCAAGGAAGAAAGGTGGTCTTCAATCATAGCAAGTTTCCAACCCCTGATACTGCCGTTCCCCACTAAAGCGGATGATCGTGATGGCAGTTTGACTTGAGTTGTGACCCTCTCTACGGCCACATGATTTCCATGGAAGATATAGACCCCTACTGATTTGGGCCATCGTAGCATGAGCTCATACTCCTCGAGAGTAGGAACTAAGTCAAACTGGGGGAACTCGAAACAATGCAGATCAAGACTCCAAAAATGGACCAAGGCTCTCAGAAAAGCTGGATCCACACATATCTTCATCAAATCGAGAACTCGTCCATAAGATTTTTCAAACTCCAAACGAGCCTCTCGTGGCATCAAGGAACAGAGGTGATCCAACCTCTCGGCACGGTACAACAAGAAGTCCACTTTCTTCAACTGCCCTTGCATTACCCTAGATCCCTCCATAATCTACAATAAAATGCATGATATGAGATGATGGTGGTGAATATGCATGCATAGTGTTTATTTAACTAAGCATTATCATGTTTTCGGAATGTTCCTAAGATGATGCATGATATTGCTTGGTTTGGATAAATAATATTTTTCTTTATTTTTCTTTTGGGTATATTTTTTTGTATTTTTTTTGGGTGAAAAGGGAAACTACCTATATGAATGTGATGAAGGTAGATGTTAACACCATGTAATGGAAGATTTTTTATTCCTATTTATTCTTATTTTAAAAAGGAATGTTGTATGTTTAAAGAATGCAATGTATGCTCAAACAATTTCACATAATCAATGCACAAACAATTCACTCATCCACGAACAGTCACGAGCGAATCACGAGGTAGGGGTATCCTGCAGAAAAGTGCATATTCAAGGTGGTTCTAACTGTTCTCACCGGTCTGAGGCCCCCAAGGTGCCCCCATTATAGGGACCCAATTCCTCTCGTCGTAAGCCGATGGAAAGTTCCAACGCACTGTCGGACTTGAGTTCATGGTTATCACCTTGAGTGATGTTTTTCGACAACGGTCTACGGGCACCTATAGACCCATTCGACAACCGGCCGTACTAACATCCACTCCCTATGGATTACCACTCATGCCCCCGGGTATAGAGGGAACTGTTGTGTGCAAAGGTTTGTGTACAGTTTGTATTTCAAACAATTGCGTAAATTTAAAAATACAGCAGTTATTAAAGCCAAATAGATAAACATGTTATCATACAAGTGAGGGGTAATAAAGTAATTTTAAACTATTATTTTGAAATAATCCATCACTAAATGGGACTGACTCTCGAGGCTTCCCCAGTGGAGTCGCCATCTGTCGCCACCCGCCGAAACGGACCTTGGCATTCGCGACGATGGTCGGACTCTTTTTAAGAGTTTGAAAAATGATGGATTGTTAGAACGACTTATTCTCAAACTGAGACCTTATCGAACTAACAATTTTATTAAATGATTCACCAATCCATGTTAATCCCAAGCGGGACCCTCCATGGATTAGTAGTTTTCGCAAAAAGGGTTCTTGGAGTCGCCACCAATGTTTTACTCAAAACATTGGAAAAAGAGTTAAGGCAATTGATTTCGCAAATCAACTTAGGCCATTACAACCAGAGTTGGGTAAGGGAGTCGGTTACGTGCGGGGAAGGTGTTAGCACCCCACAACGCCCCTTTCGGGTTCCCTATGACAGATTATTTCATGAATAATAGCTTAAAATTATTAAATTACCCCTATTTATTAGAACGATATTAAGTGAATTATCTACATGATGAGAGCTTTAAACATGCAATGCAACAATCAGAAAGCGATAAAGAAAGCAATAAAAGACGAGTTTTGGAAGAAAACCTCTTGAAGCGTGCTTTTATATATTTAAAAGAACTAGGAGGCTTTTTGGCGCTCCTTCCCACTACACGCTCGCTTTCTCCTTTCCCTAAAATAAAATTTTTACTATGGAAATCAAATAGATTTCCCTTCGACTCGTTCGAATCTCAAGCAAATGGCTTATGATTCAAGAACTTCGTCGGATTGGCTTTCAGAGAGATTTCTAGGGCAGAGCACTGCTCAAAAACCCAAGAATACTCAGCCAGGGGGTCCAGAATAGCTGGAAAAAGTGTGGAATGACGTCCAAATGACGTCCTATTTATAGGGATGAGGCGCAGTACGGCCCCTGGGTTCAATACGGCCCGTATTGAGTTTTTGTACTTCAATACGGCCGTATTGAATTCAGTACGGCCGTATTGAAATACAGAAACTTCAATGCGGCCGTATTGGTTTCAGTACGGCCGTATTGTAGTACAAAATGTGCAGTACGGCCGTACTGAACTCCAAGGAGGCCGTATTGAGCTCCAAACCTCCCACTTTCTTATTTTTGGCTACTCTAAGACCTCTAAACCTACAGATAGTCATCCTATGGTCTTCTGGGAGTCCTTCTGGCTGACTTTCCTTTGATCTTTGAGAGTCTTCGAGTCTTATTTCCGACCCGGACAATTTTAGGGGTCTACACGGGGAAGGTGTTAGCACCCCACAACGCCCCTTTCGGGTTCCCTATGACGGATTATTTCATAAATAATAGTGTAAAATTACTAAATTACCCCTATTTATTATAAGCGATTATAAATTAAATATCTACATGATGACGAATTTAAATATGCAACAATCAGAAAGCAGTAAAAGAAGGGATTTTAAGAAAGAAACCTTTGAAGCGTGCTTTTATATATTTCAATGAAGTTTAGGAGGCTTTTTGGCGCTCCCTCCCTCTACAAGCTCGCTCGCTCCTTCCTAAAAATTAATCTTTACTATGGAAATCAAAAAGATTTCCCTTCGACTAGTCCAAATTCTCAAGCTAAATGCTCAGAACTCAAGAACTTCGTCGGATCGACTCTCGGAGAGAATTCTAGGGCAGAACACTGCTCAAAAACCCCAGAATACTCAGCAAGAGGGTCCAGAAGTTTGGAAAAAGTGTGGAATGACGTCCAAATGACGTCTTATTTATAGGGGTGAGGCGCAGTACGGCCTCTGACATCAATACGGCCCGTACTGAAGATTTGAACTACAGTACGGCCGTATTGAATTCAGTACGGCCGTATTGAAGTTCAAAATGTGCAGTACGGCCGTACTGAACTCCAAGGAGGCCGTATTGAGCTCCAATCTTCCCACTTCCTTATTTTAAGCTACTCTAAGACCTCTAAACCTACAGATAGTCATCCTATGGTCTTCTGGGAGTCCTTCTGGCTGACTTTCCTTCGGTCTTCGAGAGTCTTCGAGTCTTATTTCCGACCCGGACAATTTTAGGGGTCTACATTGCTTAGTTGGTTAATCTGGACTGAACAAGATTAAGTTTGGACAGATTATCTATTATGAACCAAGGATATCAGAGGTGCAATATGTTCAAGGGTCTGACCTATTTTCATTACTATAATTAATTAATATCTCTACTCTATGTTTTATTTAATTTCGATAATCTGCTCAAAAGCCACCCAACAACGTGTTTGATCCTTTGACAGAAAGAACTAGTCCTTGGGAGATGACCTAGGAGTCACTTCCTAGTACTGCATTTTAATTGCATAAATTTGAACGATGGAGGTCTGACAAGGTTCACGTTTGCTTGATTTATTTAGTTAGGTCTCAGGTTAATCTTCACTTAGTTGGTTAATCTGGACTGAACAAGATTAAGTTCGGACAGATTATCTGTTGTGAACCAAGGATATTAGAGGTGCATGATGTTCAAGGGTCTGACTTATTTTATATACTACAATTAATTAATATCTCTACTTTGTGTTTTATTTAATTTCGATAATCTACTTAAACCCCCTCCCCCCGAACTACGTGTTTGATCCTTTGACAGAAAGAACTAGTGCTTGGGAGACAACCAAGGAGTCACTTCCTAGTATTGCATTTTAATTGCATAAATTTTATGGAAGGAGGTATGACAAGGTTCACGTTTGCTTAATTCGTGTAGTGAGGTCTCAGGTTAATCTTCAATTAGTTGGTTAATCTGGACTGAACAGGATTAAGTTCGGACAGATTATCTAATGTGAACCGAGGATATCAGAGGTGCATTACGTTCAAGGGTCTGACCTATTTTAATTACTGCAATTAATTAATATCTCTGCTCTGTGATTTATTTAATTTCGATAATCTACTCAAACACCCCAACTACATGTTTGATCCTTTGACAGAAAGAACTGGTCCTTGGGAGGCGACCTAGGAGTCACTTCCTAATACTGCATTTTAATTACGTAAATTTGATCGAAGGAGTTCTGACAAGGTTCATGTTTGCATAATTCGTCTGGCGAGGTCTTAGGTTAATCTTTGCTTAGTCGGTTAATCTGGACTGAACAGGATTAAGTTCGGAAAGATTATCTGTTGTGAACCAAGGATATCAGAGGTACATTATGTTCAAGGGTCTGACCTATTTTAATTACTGTAATTAATTAATATCTCAGCTCTGTGTTTTGTTTAATTTTGATAATCTGCTCAAAACCCCCCAACTAAGTATTTGATCCTTTGTCAGAAAGACTTGGTCCTTGGGAGACGACCTAGCAGTCACTTACTAGTACAGCATTTGAATTGCATAAATTTGATCGAAGGGGGTCTGACAAGGTTCATGTTTTCTTTATTCATGTAGTGAGGTCTTAGGTTAATCTTTGCTTAGTTGGTTAATCTGGACTGAACAGGGTTAAGTTCGGACAGATTATCTAATGTGAACCGAGGATATCAGTGGTGCATTATGTTCAAGGGTCTGACCTATTTTAATTACTGTAATTAATTAATATCTCTGCTCTATGTTTTATTTAATTTCGATAATATACTCAAACCCCCCCCCAACTACGTGTTCAATCCTTTGTCAGAAAGAACTGGTCCTTAGGAGACGTCATAGGAGTCACTTCCTAGTATTGCATTTTAATTGCATAAATTTGATCGAAGGAGGTCTGACAAGGTTCACGTTTGCTTAATTCGTGTAGTGAGGTCTCAGGTTAATCTTTGCTTAGTTTGGTAATCTGGACTGAACAAGATTAAGTTCAGATAGATTATCTGTTGCGAACCTACGATATCAGAGGTGCATTATGTTCAACGGTCTGACCTTTTTTAATTATTGTAATTAATTAATATCTCTGCTCTTTGTTTTCTTTAATTTTGATAATCTGCTCAAAACTCCACCCAACTACGTGTTTGATCCTTTGACAGACAGAACTGGTCCTTGGGAGATGACCTAGGAGTCACTTCCTAGTACTGCATTTTAATTGCATAAATTTGATCGAAGGAGGTTTGACAAGTGTCGCCACCCGCCGAAACGGTCCTTGGCATTCGCGACGATGGTCGGACTCTTTTTAATGGTTTGAAAAGTGGTGGATTGTTAGAACGACTTATTCTCAAACTGAGACCTCATCGAACTAACAATTTTATTAAATGATTCACCAATCCATGTTAATCCCAAGCGGGACCCTCCATGGATTAGTGGTTTTCGCAAAGTAGGGTTCTTGGAGTCGCCACCAATGTTTTACTCAAAACATTGGAAAAAGGGATAAGGCAATTGATTTCAAAAATCAACCTTGGCCATTACAACCAGAGTTGGGTAAGGGAGTCGGTTACGTGCGGGGAAGGTGTTAGCACCCCACAACGCCCCTTTCGGGTTCCCTATGACGGATTATTTATTAAATAATAGCGTAAAATTACTAAATTACCCCTATTTATTATAAACGGCTATAAATTAAATATCTACATGATGACGAATTTAAATATGCAACAATCAGAAAGCGGTAAAAGAAGGGATTTTTAGAGAAGAAACCTCTTGAAGCGTGCTTTTTATATATCAATGAAGTTTAGGAGGCTTTTTGGCGCTCCCTCCCTCTACAAGCTCGCTCGCTCCTTCCTAAAAATTAATCTTTACTATGGAAATCAAAAAGATTTCCCTTCGACTAGTCTGAATTCTCAAGCTAAATGCTCAGAACTCAAGAACTTCGTCGGATCGACTCTCGGAGAGAATTCTAGGGCAGAACACTGCTCAAAAACCCCAGAATACTCAGGAAGAGGGTCCAGAAGTCTGGAAAAAGTGTGGAATGACGTCCAAATGACGTCCTATTTATAGGGATGAGGCGCAGTACGGCCCCTGGGTTCAATACGGCCCGTATTGAGTTTTTGTACTTCAATACGGCCGTATTGAATTCAGTACGGCCGTATTGAATTCAGTACGGCCGTATTGAAATACAGAAACTTCAATACGGCCGTATTGGTTTCAGTACGGCCGTATTGTAGTACAAAATGTGCAGTACGGCCGTACTGAACTCCAAGGAGGCCGTATTGAGCTCCAAACCTCCCACTTTCTTATTTTTGGCTACTCTAAGACCTCTAAACCTACAGATAATCATCCTATGGTCTTCTGGGAGTCCTTCTGGCTGACTTTCCTTTGATCTTTGAGAGTCTTCGAGTCTTATTTCCGACCCGGACAATTTTAGGGGTCTACAGCTGCCCCCCCTTTACTTAGTCAAACGGCTTTTTGGTGTACCGGTTGACAAGTAAAGGAGTTGACCCAATTGTCCGGGGAGTAGGCCATCCTTCTGACTTGTAGTGTCTTCCGGTGGAAAATTGTTGAGTAGCCTCTCCAGGTTGAGTATTAGTCGTCGCCTCTCCAGGCTAGCGTGAGTCTTGCCCTCTCCAGGGTGAGTATTAGTCGTCGCCTCTCCAGGCTAGCGTGAGTCTTGCCCTCTCCAGGGTGAGTATTAGTCGTCGCCTCTCCAGGCTAGCGTGAGTCTTGCCCTCTCCAGGGTGAGTATTAGTCGTCGCCTCTCCAGGCTAGCGTGAGTCTTGCCCTCTCTAGGGTGAGTATTAGTCGTCGCCTCTCCAGGCTAGCGTGAGTCTTGCCCTCTCCAGGGTGAGTATTAGTCGTCGCCTCTCCAGGCTAGCGTGAGTCTTGCCCTCTCCAGGGTTTTGCCTCTCAACATGGGCAGCTAAGTTTGCCCTCTCCAGGGTTTTGCCTCTCAACATGGGCAGCTGAGTTTGCCCTCTCCAGGGTTTTGCCTCTCAACATGGGCAGCTGAGTTTGCCCTCTCCAGGGTTGCATACCTCCGTGCTTCTGGTCACTTTGGTAGCGTGAGTTTTCCCTCTCCAGGGTCTGCGGTTTGCCCTCCCCAGGGTTTTGCCTCTCAACATGGGCAGCTGAGTTTGCCCTCTCCAGGGTTTTGAGATAAGTTTGTCTCCACAGTCCACAATGCTGCTTCGACGGTTTGTTTTTCTGATTTTGTGCCGCTGAGGGCTGGATAACGCAGGGATCCGTCTAGGGGATGTGCAGTCATTCATAGGTTTTTGTGCCCCAACTTGCATTGCTTAGTTGGTACCCATGGGGAATTTCTGACTCCTTGGGGTGTAGACACATATGCTCTCTCTCTGAGTTGAGCGATGCCTTATGTTTGGCTGACGTCCTTTTGACGTAAGTGGAGTATCCCGGTTGTCCTTATTCGGGTGACTCTTTTTGATTTTCTGGTTTTATTGCCTCTGTGTAGGCTGTTATCCACTGGGGGATTCTGTTGTGATGATTTTGTCTCCACAGTCCACGATGCTGCTTCGACGGTTGTTTTTTGATTTTTGTGCCACTGAGGGCTGGATAACGCAGGGATCCGTCTAGGGGATATGCAGTTACTCATAGGTTCTTGTGTCCCAACTTTCCATTGCGTAGTTGGTGCCCACTGGGAAATTCTGATTCCGTGGGGATGCAGACACAAAGATGCTCTTCCTGAGGTGAGCGATGCCTTATGATTGGCTGACGTCCTTTCGACGTTGGTGGAGTATCCCGGTTATCCTTATTCGGGTGACTCTTTTATGGTTTTCTGATCTTGTTGCCTCTGTGTAGGCTATCATCCGCTAGGGGATTTTGTCGTTTTGTTGTGATTAGCCTCTTCTGTTAGGCAGATCATCTTGACGCTTGATGTTTGGCTCGATGCCGAATTCCGCTTGGGGAATGATTATTGATCTTTTTTGATTTTCTCTTTTTTTGAAGGAGTGCCTCTGAGTAGGTGAATGATCTTGATGTTCAGTGTTCGGCTGAGTGCCGGATTCCGCTTGGGGAATGGTTATTGATATTTTTGATTTTTTCTCTTTTTGAAGGGGTGCCTCTGAGTAGGCGAATGATCTTTTGATGTTCGGTGTTCGGCTGAGTGCCGGATTCCGCTTGGGGAATGGTTATTGATGTTTTTGATTTTTTTCTCTTTTTGAAAGGGTGCCTCTGAGTAGGCGAATGGGGATTGAAGATCTTATGTATCCCAGAGTATTATTTAGAAAGCCTCTTCAGGCTTAGCTTCACTCGTCGCTCGAGTTGGAAAGCTATCTTCCACTGAGGAAGTCAAAGTCCTTTCGACTTAGATATTCTGCTTGGATGATCAAGCCTCCCTTGGGGAATTTTGCTGATCTTGCTTTGATAGCTTTCACTGGGGAATTTGGTCCGAGCGTGGAAGCTGAGATATATCTGGGGAGTATTATTTCGGCAAGCCTCTCCAGGCTTAATTATTCTGAGAGAGTATTATTTCAGCAAGCCTCTCCAGGCTCAATTATTCTGAGAGAGTATTATTTCGGCAAGCCTCTCCAGGCTCAATTATTTTGTGTGATGAGGGAGTATTATTTCCGCAAGCCTCTCCAGGCTCAATTATTCTGTGGGAGTATTATTTCGGCAAGCCTCTCCAGGCTCAGTTATTCTGTACAATTGGGGAGTATTATTTCGGCAAGCCTCTCCAAGCTCGGTTATTCTGTACAATGAGGGAGTATTATTTCCGCAAGCCTCTCCAGGCTCAATTATTCTGTGGGAGTATTATTTCGGCAAGCCTCTCCAGGCTCAGTTATTCTGTATGAGTATTATTTCGGCAAGCCTCTCCAGGCTCAGTTATTTTGTATGAGTATTATTTCGGCAAGCCTCTCCAGGCTCAGTTATTCTGTACGAGTATTATTTCGGCAAGCCTCTCTAGGCTCAATTATTCTGTATGATGTGGGATCTTTGCCTTTTTTGTCGAATTTTGACTTTTTCTGTATTTTTGCCTTTTTCGTCGATTTTTCTGCTGTCATACACAAGCAATTTTTCCTATTTTTTCTATTTTATGCGATTGCCTCATGATGAGGTCTTTGAAAATTTCTTTATGGCCAATACGGCCGTATCCATTTCAGTACGCCCGTATTGAGTTGAAAATTTGTTCGTAACCCTAATTTCAGTGCGGGTGTACTGAACTTGGTACGGGCGCATTGTTTTTTCTGAAGTTTATTTTTTTGTTTTTTTGTTTTTTTTATTTTTGTTTTTTTTTTTGTTTTTTCAATAAACAGAGAATAAGTGATCTTCCAGTACACCTATCATCTGTATGCATGTATGCGGTATGATGCACCTAATTCTATTTGATTTATTTTTTCAAAAGAATTAACCGATGCGTTTCTTTGTTTGGATCTTGCCATTCCTCTAGACGGGCTGTGCGTTGCCGATTTCTGTAACCGAGGAATGATGCGTGTTATATTGAGATGGGCGTCATCAACCCAATGATCCTCCCCTTCCTTTAGAAGACGTGTCAACCCTCCTATTGACCACTATATCTCCATGTTTCCACTAGATTATCCTAAAATCATTTGGGACAAGAGAGAAAAGAAAGGAAAGATATTTTTGTTCTGAAGTTTGTGTTTTAGAGGGGATTTATTTTTCAAAAATGGTTTTTGTAAGAATGGCTGGCCAAGGTAGGCTTATGTGTTTAGGCTTGTTTGATTAAACACTTATGAAGTTAAGAAAATCTTGTTATTGACATTGTGATTTTGACAACTTAGATAGCTTCCCTTGAACCTTTCTTTGAATTCGGCTCATGGTACCATCATGGATTTCTTTTGCTTTTTTGATTGTCCTTATTTTTTTGCCTAAAACACCCTTTTGTGGCGTCTCAGCGGACCTTTGTTTTTGTTTATTTTTGCAACCCTAACTTTTGCCTAGGTCACCCTTTTGTGGGATTCCTAGCGGGTTATTTGCTCTTATTTTTGCGCAGCCCCCTTTTTTGGGTTTCCTGCCGAGCTTTTTGTTTTTAGGATTTCCTTTTTTATCCATGATGGCATTTGTCGAGGCCAAGGGAAGGTGCTCCAAGTTGTCACACACACTTCCACATAAAAATGATGCGGGTTTATTTAAGACGATTTTAACCTCATTCATGTTTATTCAAACAGGGTTAAAATAATGTGGTATAGAATTTTATTGCAAGCAAGAGAAGAAGCAATAAGAAATAATAAAGAATGATTTTATTATAATCATAGTGGAAACATGTGCCCTATCGAGGCTCGGGGGTCGGGCTGTCCCCGAGGAGTAATCTCTAACAGTCATCAGGTCTATACATCCCTATCGGAAGGAGAAGAACACTTGATGACGACGAACGGCCTTAACGCTTGTGAACCGGCCTTCCTAAAGATCTGGCTTAAAGAACGTCGAGAAGGATCTTGGTTCCTCTTCGTCCTTTGATCTTTATTAGGGTCGTATCCTAACCCTTGTTTCCCCGGATTATCCTTGATAATGGGTAGCTCGGGAATTCCTTGGGAATCCTTGCCAAGTCCTTGTCCTGGCAAGTATCCGTTCTTGGTGAGCATGGAGGCTACCTTCTTCATTTCTCGGGGAAACGTTTCAACATTGGCAATTTCCAATGCTTGGAAGGCGGTTTCTAGAGCTTCCTCCGCTGCATCCACGTAAGGTATGGTGGATGGCTTGCTGATGAGTATATCGTCTTCAGCTTGTACAGTCACCAGCTTGTCACCCACAATGAATTTGACTTTCTGGTAGAGCGTAGAGGGAACAGCTTTCGCATCATGAATCCAAGGTCGGCCGAGGAGACAGCTGTATGCGGGAGTAATATCCATCACTTGAAATTCGACGTTGAAGATGGTGGGTCCAATTTGGATTGGGAGATTGACTTCTCCCACCACTTCTCTTTTAGAACCGTCGAAAGCTCGAACGATCATGTTGCTCGGGCGCATTTGGATTCCCTTGATTGCCACTTGATCAAATGTTCTTTTTGGCATCACATTCAAGGAAGATCCATTATCCACCAAGACTTTAGCGATGTGATACTCCTTGCACTTTACAGAGATGTGCAAGGGCTTGTTGTGATTCGGTCCCCCAGCGGGGATTTCTTCATCGGTGAAAGTGAGGTGATCATTAGCCGTGATGTGACTAACAATCCCCTCAAACTTGTCTTGGGAGATAGTGTGCGACACGTATGCCTCGTTCAAGACTTTCAACAGAGCTTGTCGATGCGGTTCGGAGCATAGGATCAACGACAACAGAGTAATCTTTGTCGGATATATTTTAACAGCTCATCAGTCTCCTCCTCGGATTCTTTATTTTTCTCAGTTTTTTCTTCTTTTTCTTTCCCTTTATTCTTGGGAGCTTTGTCATGAAGATCTTCGGGAGTGTAGATCCTGCCACTCCTAGTCATGCCCCCAAGTCCAGCGATGTTAGAGATATCGCTGTCGGCAGAAGAATGGATGTCGTATATCCATGGCACAGCCTTATTCGATTCGTAGGGAAAAGGTCTTGGAGCAGTGATCCTTAATGGTATCGGACCTTCCCCTTTATTCGTCTTGATTACCAACAACGGAGTTGACGTGTGTTCGCTTGGCGCGGTTGTTGGCTTACACTTGATAACGAAAAGCGTGCGATCCATTCTTTGAACATACGCATCGATTTAATTCTTTCTTTTTATTAATGTTTATTAATGATTTATTAGGAGGGATGTATGAAATGAAAACCTAGATCCCACCATGATCTTTGATAAGAATGCATGATATGAGATGATGGTGGTTGAATATGCATGCATTGTGTTTTATTGAACTAAGCATTATCATGTTTTCGGGATGTCCCTAAGATGATGCATGATATTGCTTGGTTTTGGGTAAATATTTTTCTTTATTATTTTTTTGGGTATATATTTTTTTGTATTTTTTTGGGTGAAAAGGGAAACTACCTATATGAATGTGATGAAGGTAGATGTTAACACCATGTAACGGAAGATTCTTATTCCTATTTATTCTTATTTTAAAAAGGAATGTTGTATGTTTAAATAATGCAATGTATGCTCAAACAATGTCACATAAACAATGCACAAACAATTCACTCATCCACGAACAGTCACGAGCGAATCACGAGGTAGGGGTATCCTGCAGAAAAGTGCATATTCAAGGAGGTTCTAACTGTTCTCACTGGTCTGAGGCCCCCAAGGTGCCCCCATTATAGGGACCCAATTCCTCTCGTCGTAAGCCGATGGAAAGTTCCAACGCACTGTCGGACTTGAGTTCATGGTTATCACCTTGAGTGATGTTTTCCGACAACGGTCTGCGGGCACCTATAGACCCATTCGACAACCGGCCGTACTAACATCCACTCCCTATGGATTACCACTCATGCCCCCGGGTATAGAGGGAACTGTTGTGTGCAAAGGTTCGTGTACAGTTTATATTTCAAACAATTGCGTAAATTTAAAAATACAACAGTTATTAAAGCCAAATAGATAAACATGTTATCATACAAGTGAGGGGTAATAAAGTAATTTTAAACTATTATTTTGAAAAGAATCCATCACTAAATGGGACTGACTCTCGAGGCTTCCCCAGTGGAGTCGCCATCTGTCGCCACCCGCCGAAACGGTCCTTGGCATTCGCGACGATGGTCAGACTCTTTTTAATGGTTTGAAAAGTGGTGGATTGTTAGAACGACTTATTCTCAAACTGAGACCTCATCGAACTAACAATTTTATTAAATGATTCACCAATCCATGTTAATCCCAAGCGGGACCCTCCATGGATTAGTGGTTTTCGCAAAGTAGGGTTCTTGGAGTCGCCACCAATGTTTTACTCAAAACATTGGAAAAAGGGATAAGGCAATTGATTTCAAAAATCAACCTTGGCCATTACAACCAGAGTTGGGTAAGGGAGTCGGTTACGTGCGGGGAAGGTGTTAGCACCCCACAACGCCCCTTTCGGGTTCCCTATGACGGATTATTTATTAAATAATAGCGTAAAATTACTAAATTACCCCTATTTATTATAAACGGCTATAAATTAAATATCTACATGATGACGAATTTAAATATGCAACAATCAGAAAGCGGTAAAAGAAGGGATTTTTAGAGAAGAAACCTCTTGAAGCGTGCTTTTTATATATCAATGAAGTTTAGGAGGCTTTTTGGCGCTCCCTCCCTCTACAAGCTCGCTCGCTCCTTCCTAAAAATTAATCTTTACTATGGAAATCAAAAAGATTTCCCTTCGACTAGTCCGAATTCTCAAGCTAAATGCTCAGAACTCAAGAACTTCGTCGGATCGACTCTCAGAGAGAATTCTAGGGCAGAACACTGCTCAAAAACCCCAGAATACTCAGCAAGAGGGTCCAGAAGTCTGGAAAAAGTGTGGAATGACGTCCAAATGATGTCCTATTTATAGGGATGAGGCACAGTACGGCCCCTGGGTTCAATACGGCCCGTATTGAGTTTTTGTACTTCAATACGGCCGTATTGAATTCAGTACGGCCGTATTGAAATACAGAAACTTCAATACGGCCGTATTGGTTTCAGTACGGCCGTATTGTAGTACAAAATGTGCAGTACGGCCGTACTGAACTCCAAGGAGGCCGTATTGAGCTCCAAACCTCCCACTTTCTTATTTTTGGCTACTCTAAGACCTCTAAACCTACAGATAGTCATCCTATGGTCTTCTGGGAGTCCTTCTGGCTGACTTTCCTTTGATCTTTGAGAGTCTTCGAGTCTTATTTCTGACCCGGACAATTTTAGGGGTCTACAACAAGGTTCACGTTTTCTTAATTCGTGTAGTGAGGTTTGAGGTTAATCTTCGCTTCGTTGGTTAATCTGGACTGAACAGGATTAAGTTCGCACAGATTATCTGTTGTGAACCAAGGATATCAGAGGTACATTACGTTCAAGGGTCTGACCTATTTTAATTACTGCAATTAATTAATATCTCTGCTCTATGTTTTATTTAATTTTCATAATCTGCTCAAAACCCCCCAACTACGTGTTTGATCCTTTGATAAAAAGACTTGGTCCTTGGGAGACGATTTAGGAGTCACTTCCTAGTACTGCATTTGAATTGCATAAATTTGATCGAAGGGGGTTTGACAAGGTTCATGTTTTCTTATTTCATCTACTGAGGTCTTAGGTTAATCTTCGCTAAGTTGGTTAATCTGGACTGAACAGGATTAAGTTCAGACAGATTATCTATTGTGAACCGAGGATGTCAGAGGTGCATTATGTTAAAGGGTCTGAACTATTTTAATTACTATAATTAATTAATACCTCTGCTTTGTGATTTATTTAATTTCGATAATCTGCACAAACCCCCCCAACTACGTGTTTGATCCTTTGACAAAAAGAACTGGTCCTTGGGAGACGACCTAGGATTTACTTCCAAGTACTGCATTTTAATTCCATAAATTCGATCTAAGGAGTTTTGACAAGGTTCACGTTTGCTTAATTCGTGTAGTGAGGTCTCAGGTTAATCTTTGCTTAGTTGGTTAATCTGGACTGAACATGATTAAGTTTGGACAGATTATCTATTGTGAACTGAGGATATCAAAGGTGCATTATGTTCAAGGGTCTGACCTATTTTGATTACTGCATTTAAGTAATATCTCTACCCTGTGTTTTATTTAGTTTCGATAATATTCTCAAAACCCCCCCAACTACGTGTTTGATCCTTTGATAGAAAGAACTGGTCCTTGGGAGATGACCTAGGAGTCACTTCCTAGTACTGCATTTTAATTGCATAAATTTGATCGAAGGAGGTCTGACAAGGTTCATGTTTGCTTAATTCTTGTAGTGAGGTCTCAGGTTAGTCTTTGCTTAGTTGGTTAATCTGGACTGAACAGGATTATGTTTGGACAGATTATCTATTATGAACCAAGGATATCAGAGGTGCAATATGTTCAAGGGTCTGACCTATTTTAATTTCTACAATTAATTAATATCTCTACTCTGTGTTTTATTTAATTTCGATAATCTTCTTAAAACCCACCCAACAGCGTGTTTGATCCTTTGACAGAAAGAACTGGTCCTTGGGAGATGACCTAGGAGTCACTTCCTAGTACTGCATTTTAATTTCATAAATTTGATCGAAGGAGGTCTGAGAAGGTTCACGTTTGCTTGATTTATTTAGTGAGGTCTCAGGTTAATCTTCGCTTAGTTGTTTAATCTGGACTGAACAGGATTAAGTTCGGACAGATTATCTGTTGTGAACCAAGGATATTAGAGGTGCATGATGTTCAAGGGTCTGACTTATTTTATTTACTGTAATTAATTAATATCTCTGCTTTGTGTTTTATTTAATTTCGATAATCTACTTAAACCCCCCCCCCCCCCGAACTACGTGTTTGATCCTTTGACAGAAAGAACTGGTGCTTGGGAGAAAACCAAGGAGTCACTTCCTAGTATTGCATTTTAATTGCATAAATTTGATGGAAGGAGGTATGACAAGGTTCACGTTTGCTTAATTCGTGTAGTGAGGTCTCAGGTTAATCTTCGCTTAGTTGGTTAATCTGGACTGAACAGGATTAAGTTCAGACAGATTATCTGTTGTGAACCAAGGATATTAGAGGTGCATTACGTTCAAGGGTCTGATGGAATCATACTTTGGAATGCAAGAGGTGACACACTCAAAGATCCAAGAGGAGTGGGCTAGACATGGAAGATTGGGCCAGTCAAGCCCAATGGGCCCTATGGGCTTCGAAGGCCCAAACCAAGTTTCAACATGGGCCTATCTTGTTATGAACATTCTTATTATATTTTGTTAGCATAGTTTGATTATATTTTGGTACCCAATATTGGGCTCATTTTCATTCTTGTAATTTTTCCTTTCCATTGTATTTGATTGACCATTGTATTTAGGTCATTAGAGTAGGATTATACAAGGATTACTTAATTAGGTAAATTAGACTAAATTAGGTTTAATTTGGAAGTCATTTAAGTTACCTTTGAGTCACATGTTTAGCACCATGGGTGGCTGAACATGTACCACTCAAATTAACCCTAAATAACCTTCAAATTAAACTTAGATGCACCTAGCTCCTAAATCCACGGCCAAAGCACATGGGAGTGAAAATTTGAATTCAAATTTTAGGCGCCAAATGTGGGCTTTGGTTTAGGCGCCAACTTGTGCAATTTTCGGAAGCCTACTTAAAGTAATTCTTCTCCTATTGTATTCAATTTTGAATATATTTGAATTTCTGAATCACATCTTCAGCAATTCTTCAAGAGTCACCGAATTAGAGTGAGCAAGAGAGAGTGCCTTCAAACACCTTAGGAATCACCTAATTCCTTCCCTTTGAAGTGAGCAATCTCTTGATTGCTTGAGCTTGGATACTTCCTTTTAAGGCTTAGGCCTTCCAATCCGAGAATCATCCTTCCTTCAAGTGTTCTAGAGCCGCAGATTTAATCTCCTTTGAAGAAGATCCGAGCCTAGGAGTAGCTAAGGAGAAGAACTCTATTCGCTCCTCCTTTCCTCCTCCATCAGGGTCTGACCATTTTAATTACTTCAATTAATTAATATCTCTACTCTATGTTTTTTTTAATTTCGATAATCTGCTTAAACCCCCCCCCCCCCAACTACGTGTTTGATCCTTTGACAGAAAGAACTGGTCCTTGGGACACGTCCTAGGAGTCACTTCCTAGTACTGCTTTTTAATTGCATAAATTTGATCGAAGGAGTTCTGACAAATTTCACGTTTGCTTAATTCGTGTAGTGAGGTCTCAGGTTAATCTTCGCTTAGTTGGTTAATCTGGACTGAACATGATTAAGTTCAGACAGATTATCTATTGTAAACCAAGGATATCAGAGGTGCATTACGTTCAAGGGTCTGACCTATTTTAATTACTACATTTAATTAATATCTCTACTCTGTGTTTTATTTATTTTTGATAATCTTCTCAAACCCCCCCCCAACTACATGTTTGATCCTTTGACAGAAAGAACTGGTCCTTGGGAGACAACCTAGGAGTCACTTCCTAGTATTGCATTTTAATTTCATAAATTTGATGGAAGGAGGTATGACAAGGTTCACGTTTGCTTAATTCGTGTAGTGAGGTCTCAGGTTAATCTTCGCTTAGTTGGTTAATCTGGACTGAACAGGATTAAGTTCAAACATATTATCTGTTGTGAACCAAGGATATCAGAGTTGAATTACGTTCAAGGGTCTGACCATTTTAATTACTTCAATAAATTAATATCTCTACTCTATGTTTTATTTAATTTCGATAATCTGCTCAAACCCCGCCCAACTACGTGTTTGATCCTTTGTCAGAAAGAACTGGTCCTTGGGAGACGACCTAGGAGTCACTTCCTAGTACTGCATTTTAATTGCATAAATTTGATCGAAGGAGGTCTGACAAGGTTCACGTTAGCTTAATTCGTGTAGTGAGGTCTCAGGTTAATCTTCGCTTAGTTGATTAATCTAGACTGAACAGGATTAAGTTCAGACAGATTGTCTATTGTGAACCAAGGATATCAGAGGTGCATTATGTTGAAGTGTCTAACCTATTTTAATTACTACAATTAATTAATATCTTTGCTATGTGTTTTATTTAATTTTGATAATCTGCTCAAAACCCCCCTCAACTACGTGTTTGATCCTTTGATAGAAAGAACTGGTTCTTGGGAGACGATCTAGGAGTCACTTCCTAGTACTGCATTTTACTTGCATAAATTTGATCGAAGGAGGTATGATAAGGTTCACGTTTGTTTAATTCGGGTAGTGAGGTCTCAGGTTAATCTTTACTTAGTTGGTTAATCTAGATTGAACAGGATAAAGATCGGACAGATTATCTGTTGTCAACCGAGAATATCAGAGGTGCATTATGTTCAAGGGTTTGACCTATTTTAATTACTTCAACTAATTAATATGTTTACTCTGTGTTTTATTTAATTTCGATAATCTACTCAAACCCCCCCCAACTATATGTTTGATCCTTTGCCGGAAAGAACAGGTTCTTGGGAGACAACCTAGGAGTCACTTCCTAATGCTGCATTTTAATTTCATAAATTTGATCGAAGGAGGTCTGAAAAATTTCATGTTAGCTTAATTCGTGTAGTGAGGTCTAAGGTTAACCTTCACTTAGTTGGTTAATCTGGACTGAATAGGATTAAGTTTGGACAGATTATCTGTTGTAAACTGAGGATATCAAAGGTGCATTATGTTCAAGAGTCTTACCTATTTTAATTACTGCAATTAATTAATATCTCTACTCTGTGTTTTATTTAATTTCGATAATCTGCTCAAAAGCCCCCCAAGTACGTGTTTGATCCTTTGACAGAAAGAACTGGTCCTTGGGCGAAGACCTAGGAGTCACTTCCTAGTATTGCATTTT
This sequence comes from Cajanus cajan, assembly GCF_000230855.2. Classification (NCBI taxonomy): domain Eukaryota; kingdom Viridiplantae; phylum Streptophyta; class Magnoliopsida; order Fabales; family Fabaceae; genus Cajanus; species Cajanus cajan. The sequence goes on from NC_138524.1 coordinate 41,316,816, forward strand.
AATTGCATAAATTTAATCGATGGAGGTATGACAAGGTTCACGTTTGCTTAATTCGTGTAGTGAGGTCTCAAGTTAATCTTCGCTTAGTTGGTTAATCTGGACTGAATAGGATTAAGTTCAGATAGATTATCTGTTGTGAACCAAGGATATCCAAGGTGCATTGTGTTCAGGGGTCTGAGCTATTTTAATTACTACAACTAATTAATATCTCTTCTCTGTGTTTTATTTAATTTCGATCATCTGCTCAACACCCCCTCAACTACGTGTTTGATCCTTTGATAGAAAGAACTGGTCCTTGGGAGACGACCTAGGAGTCACTTCCTAGTACTGCATTTTAATTGCATAAATTTGATCGAAGGAGGTCTGACAAGGTTCACGTTTGCTTAATTTGTGTAGTGAGATCTCAGGTTAATCTTCACTTAGTTGATTAATCTAGACTGAACAGGATTAAGTTCGGACAGATTATCTACTGTGAACCGAGGATATCAGAGGTGCATTATGTTCTAGGGTGTCTGACCTATTATAATTACTACAACTAATTAATTTCTATGCCCTGTGTTGATGGAAGATTTGTAGAGAAACCCGGATTGATGTGAGTCTCCTTCAATCTCCTCCCTAGACCTTGAACTCCTTGATCCTTCCTATGCTTGGTTAAGGCTTCCTATGGAGGAGGAAGCCTTAAAGCCACCACGGTTGGTGGAGGAACACTCCCAAGAGGCGCCACTCCTTGAAGAAGAGATAAGCCCCTTCAATTCTCACCACACTCTTCTATGGAAGGGATAAGAGAATTGGATGCACTCAAAGAGGTTTAGGGACTTTTGGAAGAGAGAAATCTGAACTCAACTCAGAAAATGCAATCTCTATTATCTCAAAAGTGTTTTACAAAGAAGGAAAAACGAAATTATAGGAGTAGGAAGCTTGGAGAGTAAGCTAGTCTTAACCATGGTTCACTAGGAACCATGGTAAGTTCTAGCTAACTACTCATGGTCTAGAGGCTTGGAGAGCAAGCTTCTCTCTTAGCTTGCTTGGTAAGCTTGCTAAGGAGAAGCTTGTGCTTCAAGCTTCCAAGCTTGAGAAGCACCAAGCTATTTGGCCAAGTGTGAACACAAGTGTGAACACATCTAGGTGGGCGGCTCTTTGGAATTAATTTACTCCAACCGGTTTTGAAATTGTTAATTTGGTTTAGTTAGGTTCATCCAATGTGAATGGAACCTAGCTAAATCAAATCTATGAAAAATTAGGAGTAAAATGAGTCCAATATGTAAATTTTAGCCTAGGACCACCTTTTGGCTAAATTGCTAGTAACACTCTCTAGCTTGCTAATGGCACTCTTTAGCTTGCTAATGCCACTCCCAATCCTACTACTAGAAAACTAAGAAAAGAATGTATTTCTAGGTTAGGTTAAATGGAGTCAAAGTGCCCAAGTAACCTACCCTAGAAACAATATACAATAGCTACTAAAAAGGAAATAAGGTGCCTCACAAATACAAAGGCAAAAATACACCTATACAAGTATCTACTATATACAAGGTACAAGAAATCAAACTATACAATATATTTACAGTAGAGACTATAAGACTAAAAAGAGGAATCATACTCAATACTCATATTGAGCATAGGTCTAAGAAGCACCTCCTCTATAGAAGCCTCCTCTAGCCTCCTAACCATAGACCTAGTTAGAGGCCTAATGGTCTTCATGTGTGAGCATCCTTGGATCACCCTTCACCCTTCTTGGTCTTACTTCTTCCAAAGGGATCCTTGGGGATTAGATTTCCATCATGTGTTTTATTTAATTTCGATAATCTGCTCAAGACCCCCCCAACTACGTGTTTGATCCTTTGACAGAAAGAATTGGTTTTTGGGAGACAACATAGGAGTCACTTCCTAGTACTGCATTTTAATTGCATAAATTTGATCGAAGGAGGTCTGACAAGGTTCACGATTGCTTTATTCGTGTTGTGAGGTCTCATGTTAATCTTCGCTTAGTTGGTTAATCTGGACTGAACAGGATTAAGTTCGGACATATTATCTATTGTGAACCAAAGATATCAGAGGTGCATTACGTTCAAGGGTCTGACCTATCTTAATTGCTGAAATTAATTAATATCTCTGCTCTATGTTTTATTTAATTTCGATAATCTGCTCAAACCCCCCCATCTACGTGTTTGATCCTTTGACAGAAAGAACTTGTCCTTGGGAGACCATGTAGGAGTCACTTCCCAGTACTGCATTTTAATTGCATAAATTTGATCGAAGAAGGTCTGACAAGGTTCACGTTTGCTTAATTCGTGTAGTGAGGTCTCAGGTTAATCTTCGCTTAGTTGGTTAATCTGGACTGAACAAGATTAAGTTCGGACAAATTATCTGTTGTGAACCAAGTCATTCAGAGGTGCATTATGTTCAATGGTCTGACTTATTTTATTTAATATCTCTCCTTTGTGGTTTATTTAATTTCGATAATCTACTCAAAACCCCCCAACTACGTGTTTGATCCTTTGACAGAAAGAATTGTTCCTTGGGAGACGCCCTAGGAGTCACTTCCTAACACTGCATTTTAATTGAAAAAATTTGATGGAAGGAGGTATGACAAGGTTCACATTTTCTTAATTTGTGTAGTGAGGTCTCAGGTTAATCTTCGCTTATTGGTTAATCTGGACTGAATAGGATTAAGTTGGACAGATTATCTGTTGTGAACCAAGGATATCAGAGGTGCATTACGTTCAAGGGTCTGACCTATTTCAATTACTGCAATTAATTAATATCTCTGCTTTGTGTTTTATTTAATTTCGATAATCTGCTCAAAACCCCCCCAACTACGTGTTTGATCCTTTGACAGAAAGAACTGGTCCTTGGGAGACGACCTAGGAGTCGCTTCCTAGTACTGCATTTAGATTGCATAAATTTGATCGAAGCAGGTCTGACAAGGTTCACTTTTGCTTAATTCATGTGGTGAGGTCTCAGGTTAATCTTCGCTTAGTTGGTTAATCTGGACTGAACAAGATTAAGATCAGACAGATTATCTATTATGAACCGAGGATATTAGAGGTGCATTATGTTCAAGGGTCTGACCTATTTTAATTACTGCAATTAATTAATATCTCTTCTCTGTATTATATTTAATTTCGATAATATGCTCAAACCCCCCCAACTACGTGTTTGATCCTATGACAGAAAGAACTGCTTCTTAGGAGACGACCTAGGAGTCACTTCCTACTACTGCATTTTAATTGCATAAATTTGATCGAAGGAGGTCTGACAAATTTCACGTTAGCTTAATTCGTGTAGTGAGGTCTCAGGTTAATCTTCACTTAGTTGGTTAATCTGGACTGAACAAGATTAAGTTTGGACAGATTATCTGTTGTGAACCGAGGATATCAGAGGTGCGTTATGTTCAAGGGTCTGACCTATTTTAATTACTACAATTAATTAATATCTCTGCTTTGTGTTTTATTTAATATCGATAATCTGCTCAAAACCCCCCCAAGTATGTGTTTGATCCTTTGACAGAAAGAACTGGTCCTTGGTAGACGAACTAGGAGTCACTTCCTAGTACTGCTTTTTAATTGCATAAATTTGGTCAAAGGAGGTCTGAGAAGGTTCACGTTTTCTTAATTCGTGTAGTGAGGTCTCAGGTTAATTGATGGGCTCCTTCCTTCCATGGTGTGTTCTTTGGCTTCCAAGGAGGAGCTCCCTCTTTCTCCACGGTCTAGGAAGAAGGATGATGGATGGATGTTCCTCAAGGGTGGTGGAAAAACAATATTGAAGGGTGGAGGTGAAGGTGGACAAAAATGGAGGTGGGAAGGTGGAAGGTGTTTTTGGTGGTCTTTGCTAGCTCTCTCCACCAAGGGTTGGTGGAGGCCACTCAAGGGAAACTCAAACTCTCTTTAAGGTAGAGAGGAGAGGAGGTTGGGTATGAGGACCCTAGGAGACTAAGGAAGGATTTTGAGGCACAAAGGCTCACTCAAAATGCATATATTCCAAAGTGGGTACAAGGTGGAGGGACTAGAGTACTTATAGAGAGAGGAGAGCATCCTAGAGTTTGTTGGGAGCATTTGGCCGAAAATTTCAAGCCTAAATGCACCCTAAATGAACCCTAGATGCAGCCCAAATGAAATGGCTCTCAGCTCTCCAAAAAGACTAAAGTATCCTTAGTCCTAGAAAATGAAATAAATGGACTTTTGACCTTACTAGTCAAGGTTAAGTCCCTAAATAAATCCTAAGCCTATTTTTGCCCCATAATACAAAGGCTACATAAAAATACACAATAAAATCCTAATAGCTAATGTACCCCAAAATACAAGGGCAAAATAGGAATGGAAAGCAACAAGCTAAGGAGAGGGCCCAAAATCCACACACATGATGATCATGGCTTTTGGTGTGGTGTGTTCTTCATCTTCCTCTACTCTCCTAGCCATGGACCTTGTGATAGGCCCTATATGATCTCTCAAGGATGATCCTCCATCATCCCCTCCTTCTTGTGAAGGATTTGACCTCAAATCTTCAACCTCATCCATGTCATTATTCCCTACAAAAGGTGTAAGATCACAAACATTAAATGAGGAACTAACTCTATATTCGGAGGGAAGGTCTAGGATGTATGCATTGTCATTAATCTTCTTAAGGACTTGGAAAGGACCGTCTCCCCTAGGGCTTAGTTTTGACTTCCTTTGAGTAGGAAATCTATCCTTCCTCAAGTGAAGCCAAACCCAATCCCCAACTTCAAAAGTCACCTTTTTCCTCCCTTTGTTGTTGTATTTGGCATATTTTTCAGTTTGTTTTTCAATTTGGCTCTTGACTTTCTCATGGTATTTTCTTATAAAGTCAGCCCTTGATACTCCTTCTTTGTGATACAAGGAAGTAGTATTAGGAAGTGGGAGCAAGTCAAGAGGGATAAGAGGATTAAAGCCATATACAACATCAAAGGGAGATAAGTTAGTAGTCTTGTGGACTACTCTATTGTAGGCAAACTCTATATGGGGGATGAATTCATCCCAAGTCTTCTTGTTCCCTTTGAGAATGACCCTTAACAATGTGGATAGGGATCTATTCACTACTTCGGTTTGTCCATCGGTTTGTGGGTGGCAAGTAGTGGAATAGACAAGTTTTGTTCCTAGTTTTTCCCAAAGAATTTTCCAAAAATGACTAAGGAACTTAACATCCCTATCGGACACAATAGTCTTGGGTAACCCATGCAAACGGACCACCTCTTTGAAGAAAAGTTTAGCAATATAGCTAGAATCATCTACTTTGTGGCATGGTATAAAATGAGCCATTTTGCTAAAATGTTCTACTACTTCAAAGATAGAATCAAATCCCCTTTGGGTCCTTGGGAGACCAAGTACAAAATCCATACTAATGTCAACCCAAGGGGAGCTAGCTATAGGGAGAGGGGTGTAGAGTCCATGAGGCATCACTCTTGATTTTGCTTGAAGACAAGTGATACACTTGGAGCAATGCCTTTGAACATCCACTCTCATGTGTGGCCAATAGAATTTATATTTTAAAAGACTTAGGGTTTTATCAACCCCAAAATGGCCCATGAGACCTCCCTCATGACTTTCTTTAATCAAAAGCTTTCTAATGGATCCTTGGGGTATGCAAAGTCTTCCCATTTTAAAAAGATACCCCTCAAGAAGATAGAACCCATCAAAAGGCTTTTCGAGGCATTTGGTGAAGGTGGATTGGAAATCTTGATCCTTCTCATACAACTCCTTTATATTATCAAATCCAAGAATTTGAGAGCCCAAGGAAAAGAGTAATGAGTGTCTTCTAGATAAAGCATCCGCCACTACATTATTCTTTCCCTTCTTGTATTTGATAATGTAAGGAAATTGCTCAAGATATTCTACCCACTTGGCATGTCTCTTGTTCAACTTCCCTTACCCTCTAATGTACTTAAGTGACTCATGATCGGTGTGTATGATAAACTCTCTAGTCACTAAGTAATGCTCCCATACTTGGAGGGCTCTAATAAAGGCATAAAGCTCCTTGTCATAGGTGGGATAATTCAAGATGGCCCCATGAAGTTTTTCACTAAAGTAAGCAATAGGGTGGCCTCCTTGAAGTAACACAGCACCTATGCCAAAACCGGATGCATCGCATTCTAGCTCAAAGGTTTGAGCAAAGTTTGGGAGGGCTAGAATGGGTGCATTGGTGAGCTTTTCCTTAAGAGCATTGAAAGCTTTTTCTTGGGCTTCACCCCAAATGAAAGGGACATCCTTCTTAACAAGCTCATTAAGAGGGGATGCAAGTGTGGAGAAGTCTTTGACAAATCTTCTATAGAAGCTTGCTAAACCATGGAAGCTCCTCACATCTCTCACACTTTTTGGGGTAGGCCAATCTTCGATGGCTTTTATTTTCTCGGGGTCGACTTGCACTCCCTCTTTGCCAACTATAAAGCCCAAAAAGTTCACATTTTCTTTACAAAAGGTGCATTTCTCTAAGTTGGCATAGAGGTGGTTGTCCCTAAGAATTGTTAACACTTCCCTTAGATGCCCAAGATGCTCACCTAAGGATTTGCTAAAAATTAAAATGTCATCAAAATATACAACTACAAATTTCCCTATGCAATCCCTAAGTACATGATTCATGAGACGCATGAAAGTGCTAGGGGCATTGGTGAGACCAAAAGGCATCACTAACCATTCATACAAACCAAACTTGGTTTTAAAAGCGGTTTTCCATTCATCACCCTCTTTGATTCTAATTTGATGATAACCATGACTAGCCTAGGGATTGGGTGCCTATATTTTATGGTGATGTTATTGATGGCTCTACAATCCGTGCACATCCTCCACTTGCCATCTTTCTTAGGCACCAAAAGAACGGGAACGGCACAAGGGCTAAGGCTCTTTTGAACCCAACCCTTCTTCAACAAGTCCTCAACTTGAGATTCTATCTCTTTGGTCTCTTGAGGGTTAGTCCTATAGGCGGGCCTATTAGGAAGACTAGCCCCCGGTATGAGGTCTATTTGATGTTCTATTCCTCTTAAAGGTGGAAGCCCACTTGGAACTTCTTGAGGGAATAGGGCATCAAATTCTTTCAAAAGTTTTTGAACCCCTTGAGGTAGAGACTCAAGTTCATGACTAGTGGCAGCTAGTGTCTCTTTGAAATAGAGAAGGTATAAAGGTTGCTCAAGCAAAAGTGTTTTTTTGATGTCATTTTTAATAGATAAGTGACTTTTGTGAGCACCTTCTTTAGAGGGGACACTTGCCTCTAAACTTGATACCTTCTCTTCCCCTTCTTTAGCTTTTAAGGGGAGACCTTTTTTTTCTTTCTTTTGTTTTCTTATTTTTTTTCATCCTCTTCTCTTTTGGCTTTCATTTTGAGTTGGTCCTCACTCACTTGGGAAGGTGATAGAGGACATAACACAATTTTCTTGCCCAAGTGGTGGAAACTTATTTTATTAGAAAGGCCTTCATGAATAGTTTTCTTGTCAAATTGCCAAGGCCTTCCAAGTAAAATGTGACTAGCATCCAATGGCACTATATCACATAAAATTTCATCTTTATACTTGCCAATGGAGATAGGTACATTTACTTGTTGGTTGACTACAATACCTCCCTCCTCATTTATCCATTGTAACTTGTAAGGTTTAGGGTGAGGTAGAGTAGTCAAGGCTAACTTGTTAACCAATCTAGTACTACAACAATTACAACTAGACCCACTATCCACAATAAGAGAACAAGTATTTTCTAAAACCTTGCATCTTGTATGAAACAAGTTCTCTCTTTGGGATTGGTCTAAAATGCTAGATTGGTTCCCAAGAAGCCTTCTTACCATTAATAAGTCTCCTTCACATGGGTAAGTTTCTTCCTCGGACTCTAAAACTTCTTCTTCATCACTCGAAGATGAGGAAGTAGCTTCATCAAGGCTACTATAGTGATCTTGGCCCCTTAAAATCATGGTTTTCTTTGTTGGGCATTGAGAAGCAATGTGCCCACGGCCAAGACACTTAAAACACTTGATGTCACTTGTTTTAGCATCTTTGGAAGGTGCTTTAAAAGAAGATTTTTCTTTTTCTTGCTCTTTTTCTTTGGAATAAGGTTTGGAAGAGGGGCCCTCCTTCTTGAAGTTCTTGGAATAAGAGGGAGTGAAGTCTTTTCTAAAAAATTTTCTTTTGAGTTGATGCTCCACTCTTGAACAAAGTTGAACAAGCTCATTGAAATCTCTATAAGGTAAGAGTTCAACTTTGTCTCTTATTTCAAGATTTAGGCCACTTTGAAATCTAGAAATGGTAGTCCTCTCTTCTTCCCTTATACCCGCCCTCATCATAAGTAACTCCATTTGTTGCCTATACTCCTCCACACTAGATGACCCTTGTTTCACCCTTTGAAGCTTATCCATAAGCTCACGGTCATAGTATGGGGGAATATGCCTCCTCCTTAAGGCACTACAGAGTTCATTCCAATATTGAATTGGGGGTTCATGATGTATTCTTCTTTCTTTTTCTAAAGAGGTCCACCAATACATAGCATGCCCTTGGAAGCTAAGGGTTGCTAAAGAAACCTTTTTCTCTTCACTTATTCCATGGCAAGAAAAAAGTTGTTCAACTTTCATTTCCCAATATAAATATGTTTCAACATTGTCTTTGCCATGAAATGAGGGGAGAGTAATGTTGGGTTCCTTATTGGAAGACTCCCTTGGTCTTGGTCTTTGTGTTCTTGGTGGCCTTTGATAGTAATCATCATTGTGATGACTACTATAATGGCTATCACTTAGGGGGTTTGTAGGGTGTTGACTACCCTCACTTTCACTTCTAGGGATGCTTACCCTTGGGTTGGATCTCCCAACTCCTCCTCCCATGACTAGTTTTGCTAACATATCTTTTATTTCCTTATTGTTTTTCTCATTTTCTCTCTCTTTTCTCTTATATTCTTCCTCTATTTTTGCATTTTCTTCTTCTTTTCTTTTTATATACTCCCTAAGTTCTCTAAGCTCATCCCTAAGACTATGTCTACTACTATGAGTATTTTGACCCCTCACACTTGAATGATCACTCATCTTTGATCAATAAAGATTTTCACAAAGAAGTTCTTAGAAATGTTTTCACAAAGAGTGAGTGATAAAAGGTTTTCACAAAAGAATTTTGAGGGCAAGAATAGTGATAGGAGGCCTAAGTGTACAAAGTGAACTATCAAGGGAGGTGGACCACTAGGGGTCTCTTAAAAACCAAGCCTTTTCAAGTAGAAATCACTAAGCCCCTTTTCACTTTTCTCACAAAAATCAAATTTGTCACAAAAGTGTGAGTGTGTGCACGGACCCTTAGTAGGCAAATTTAGAGCCTTCTAAACGCATAAGAGAACCTAAAGCATGCATACTAACAATAACAAAGAGTAAATGAAAGCAATAAAATATAGGCTAGTCGGGGGCCCTAGGGTGGAAGCTTGAAGTGACCTTGGGGGAATTCAAGACACTTCCACAAGTACTAAACGAAATTATTACAAAAATTAATTAGTTAAAAGGCCAATTACAACCCAACAAATGAATAGGGACCAATACACAAGTGGCCCAACAAAAACAACAAGAAAGGGAAAGAAAAAGGCACAAAAGAGAAAACAAGAAATTAAAGTCTTCAAGCCTCTAATGGTGGTTCCTTCACAATGAGCAAACTTGGTTAGTCCTCTCCCATGGTGTCTACACTCCAAGACTTTTAGTAATCCTTCCAAAGTACTTTGGGCTACACGAACAACTCCTCCCACTCAATCTCCCAAAAGTTGTAAGGGAAAATTGGAGTGTACTTTATCTACACCAAGTAAACCAACCAAGAGCAAGAAGGAGGCCAAGGAAATGAAAACTAAAAATGCTCAATTAGAAAGGCTAAACTCAAAGGGAATATTGATGAGACAAAACACAAAGAATTCCAAGAAAGACAAGCAAAATTTAAGGAACATTTAAAAAGGAAAGCACTCAAAGGAAATCCTAGAATAGTTCTAGAGTAGAATTAAGTGTTTAGTATTTCTTGTCTTTATAATTTCATCTCCATCCTCCCAAGTCCAGCCAAGGTATTTGTCCAAGTTCAGCCAAGATTTTGGTCTCAAATAGGTCCAAAGATAGTCCAAGTCCAAGTCCAAATGTGTAGGGTAAAAGAGGTCCAAGTCCACAAGTTTAGCAACAATTCCTTTTAATTTTTTTTTCTTTTCTTTTCTTTTCCATTCAATTTTCGTACCAGATTTTTGGCCAGCACATGGGATCAGATTTTGATACTATTTTTCTTATTATGTTGCTTGGTTTTTACACTTGTGGTAGTTTACAAGGTTACACAAAAAAAGGAAGGGGACAAAAAGGACTAGTAGCATGTAAATGGCAAGTTTTGGGTGAAGTGTCTTTGGTACTTTTGTCTTCTTTTTAGGTGCAGATTTTTGCAGTATGTTCAGCAATTTTTCAGACTTACAAATCACTTGGTTGACTCACAAAATGGACAACAAGACAAGGGGTGATGGTGGCATGCATGAGTGGCTAACCATAAATGTGCAAGATACAAGTTACACATAGAAACTCAAAAATGTTGGAGCATGTTAAGGACTAATTATCATGCAAGATTGACTTCTAAGGTGGACATATATGGTTCAGCTAGCCACAAGGAAAGAGGTGTCATGCATCATTTTTCATGTTTCATGCAAACCAAGGTGTGTCATGCATAGATTTTGAATTTTAAGGAGAAAGAAAAAGAGAGGGAAACATAACTTTGACAAAAATTGGATGAGAAAAGATCAAAATAGAGTTCATGTAGTGTTCAACATGTTCATCATGTTCTTGAAACAAAAATGTCCAGCCAAGATAAAATAGAGAAAAGCACAAAAGAACCTATTTTAAGAGAATCCTAAAGGAGAACAAGGAGGCTCATGAACAAGTAATGAACCACTCAACAAGAACACAATATTTCAAGCAATATTTGAGAAGACAACATCAAAGATAAAATCAAGACATGTAAGAAGACATAAACATGACAAGGAAAAATTTTAAAGACACAAGAGAATGAAACAAGTCACCCTTAAAGACAACCATGGCTCTCGATACCACATGATGGGCTCCTTCCTTCCATGGTGTGTTCTTTGGCTTCCAAGGAGGAGCTCCCTCTGTCTCCACGGTCTAGGAAGAAGGATGATGGCTGTATGTTCCTCAAGGGTGGTGGAAAAACAATATTGAAGGGTGGAGGTGAAGGTTGACGAAAATGGAGGTGGGAAGGTGGAAGGTGTTTTTGGTGCTCTTGGCTAGCTCTCTCCACCAAGGGTTGGTGGAGGCCACTCAAGGGAAACTCAAACTCTCTTTAGGGTAGAGAGGAGAGGAGGTTGGGCATGAGGACCCTAGGAGACTAAGGAAGGATTTTGAGGCACAAAGGCTCACTCAAAATGCATATATTCCAAAGTAGGTACAAGGTGGAGGGACTAGAGTACTTATAGAGAGAGGAGAGCATCCTAGGGTTTCTTGGGAGCATTTGGCCGAAAATTTCAAGCCCAAATGCACCCTAAATGAACCCTAGATGTAGCCCAAATGAAATGGCTCTCAGCTCTCCAAAAAGACTAAAGTATCCTTAGTCCTAGAAAATGAAATAAATGGACTTTTGACTTTACTAGTCAAAGTTAAGTCCCTAAATAAATCCTAAGCCTATTTTTGCCCCATAATACAAAGGCTGCATAAAAATACACAATAAAATCCTAATAGCTAATGTACCCCAAAATACAAGGGCAAAATAGGAAAGGAAAGCAACAAGCTAAGGAGAGGGCCCAAAATCCACACACATGATGATCATGGCTTTTGGTGTGGTGTGTTCTTCATCTTCCTCTACTCTCCTAGCCATGGACCTTGTGATAGGCCCTATATGATCTCTCAAGGATGATCCTCCATCATTAATCTTCGCTTAGTTGGTTAATCTAGACTGAACATGATTAAGTTCGGACAGATTATCTATTGTGAAACGAGGATATCAGAGGTGCATTATGTTCAAGGATCTGACCTATTTTAATTGCTGAAATTAATTAATGTCTCTGCTCTGTGTTTTATTTAATTTTGATAATCTGCTCAAACCCTCCCATCTACGTGTTTGATCCTTTGACAGAAAGAACTGGTCCTTGGGAGAATACCTTGGAGTCACTTCCTAGTACTGCATTTTAATTACATAAATTTGATCGAAGGAGGTTTAACAAAGTTCATGTTTGCTTAATTCGTGTAGTGAGGTCTTAGGTTAATCTTCACTTAGTTGGTTAATCTAGACTGAACAGGATTAAGTTCAGACAGATTATCTATTGTGAACCGAGGATATCAGAGGTGCATTATTTTCAAGGGTCTGACCTATTTTAATTAATGCAATTAATTAATATCTCTACTCTTTTTTATTTAATTTCAAAAATCTGCTCAAAACCCCCTTAACTACGTGTTTGATCCTTTGACTGAAAAAATTGGTCCTTGGGAAACCTCCTAGGAGTCACTTCCTAGTACTGCATTTTAATTGCATAAATTTGATCGAAGGAGGTCTGACAAGGTTCACGTTTGCTTAATTCGTGTAGTGAGGTCTCAGGTTAATCTTCGCTTAGTTGGTTAATCTAGACTGAACAAGATTAAGTTCGGACAGATTATATGTTGTGAACCGAGGATATCAGAGGTGCATTATGTTCAAGGGTCTGACTTATTTTAATTATTGTAATTAATTAATATCTCTGCTCTATGTTTTATTTAATTTCGATAATCTGCTCAAACCCCTCCCAACTGATGGTGGAAGTCAAGAGAATTGGAAGAATGGCTCCTGCTTTCCTTCACCACACGTAGGATCCTCTTGTTGGAGACTTGAGCCGAATAGATGAAGCTTGAATGGTTGAGGAAGACGGACTAAGGAAGCCTAGGCTAGAGATGGAAGCATCCTAGCATCCTAGCTCACTTCAATGGTAGGAAAAACTAGGGTTTCCTAGGCTAGAAGGTGAACTCTCTCTCGGTGACTCTTGAGAAGAATAGGCTGGAAATGATTTAGAAATTCTTATTGATCAAAAGTGATTACAAGTTAGGAAATGGATCACTTATATAGGCATCCGAAAAATGCACTCATTAGAGCCTAAATCAAAGCTCACATGTGGCGCCTAAAATTTGAATTCAAATTTTGACTCCCATGTGCTTGGCCGTGAGTTTAGGTACTAGGGTGCATCTAAGTTTGATTTGAATGCCATTTAGGGTTAATTTGAGTGGCACATGTTCAGCCACTAGTTGTGATAAACATGTGACTCAAATGTAACTTAAATGACTTCCAAATTAAACCTATGTTTAGTCTAAATTGCCTATTTAAGTAATTATTGTACAATCATATTCTAATGGCCTAAATACAATGGAAAACAAATAAAATAGAAAGGAAAAATTACAAGAATGAATATGAGTCCAATATTGGATACCAAAAGCCCAAAGGTCTATGAAGCCCAAAACTAGGCCTAATAAGCCTATAGCCTAAAATGCTATCCTAAGTGGTCCAAAATACAAGACCCAAAATATATGAAACCTATACTAACATGATGTATACAAGACATAAGGAAAATAGCTAAAACAAGATATGGCCTATGAGAAACTCAACTTGGGCCTTCCAAGCCCATCGGGCCCATTGGGCCTTGACTGGCCCAAACCTTCATGTCTAGCCCATTCCTCTTGGCTCCTTTAATGTGTCACCCCTTGCCTTCCTAGGCATGATTCCATCATCCCCTCCCTCTTGAAAAGGATTTGTCCTCAAATCACGAGGATCCATATGAGGAAAATCCTCACCTACATGCATAATATACCATGTATGAGAGGTGAAATCTTCATGTGAAGAAAATGTATTGTGCGTCCTAAGAGGAATCCTTATATCTAGTCTCAGAAAGACAACTAAACTATTAAAATTAAACTCCCTAAAACTAGAAATAGGATCCTCTTCTAAGCATATCCTAGAATGAAATCCTAGAAATGTAGTAACACGAAGACTACTACAATGGAAAAAATGATTCTTAAAAACTAAAACATCTTGCCTAAAGTACCCTAAATGGTAACCTAGGCTTTTCCTAGTATATAAAGAAAAGACTACTAGAAAACTACCTAGACAATTTTTGATTTGATTATGTGTTAGATATTTATGATCATATAAACTATATTTGTCTTGTTGGGAAGGATTCAAATTAAGTTCAAAGAAATAAGAACTTCCCATAGGATCAAGCAGAATATAGAACACTACAATTTGTATCCATCAAATAATATAAACCAAAAATTGGGTGCTTTATTAAGACCACAGAAATTCTTTCTTCCTTGTGCACCTCCAAGGAAGTAGTATAAGAAGTAAAACTAGAAATAGTCCACTCCTTCTTCACTATATCTTGAAGTTGAAAATTCTGTTTGAAAATTATGTTGTTCTTCATTCTTAACTTCAAGATTAGTGGCAGCATTAGGATAAGAGTTAAAACTTTTATGAATAAAGAGAATACTTTTCAATGCTTGTTTGGTGATAAAATAACTCTCCTTGGTCACAAATGCTTTAGAGGAGACCCTTTCATCCTCACTCTTCCCTAATAATTTATTTTCCTTTCTTTCTTTCTTTCTTTTTCTTTTCATTTGTTTTTGATCCTCAAACACTTGGGGTGGTGTTAAAGGATTGAAAACAATTTCTTTATCTTTATGGGTGAAGGATATTTTGTTAGTAAGACCATCATGTGCTGAAAAAAATTGTGCAAAACAACTTGTACTAGATAGTACAAATCATTTTCCACTCAAAAGACACCCTAAACACTTCTAAAAACACGCCACAAAAGGGTGTTTTAGGCAAAAATAAGGACAATAAAAAAAAAACAAAAAAATAAATCCATGATGGTACCATGAACCGAATTCAAAAAGAAAGGTTCAAGGGAAGCTATCCAAGTTGTCGAATCACAACACGACTTTTTAACTTCATAAGTGTTTAATCAAACAAGCCTAAACACATAAGCCTACCTTGGCCATCCATTCTTACAAAAATCATTTTTGAAAAATAAATCCCCTCTAAAACACAAACTTCAGAACAAAAATATCTTTCCTTTCTCTTCTCTCTTGTCCCAAAAGATTTTAGAATAATCTAGTGGAAGCATGGAGAAATAAATCATCACTGAAAATGGATCTAATCTGAATAATAAAATGGTGGAAGAATTGTGCCAAGAATTCAAGATCCAACACCATAACTCTTCCCCATATCGGCCGAAGATGAATGGGACAGTCAAGGCAACCAATAAGAACATCAAGAAAATAGTGCAAAAGATGGTTGTCTTATTTAGAAACTGGCACGAGATGTTACCCTTCGCTCCTCATAGCTATAGGACTTCAGTACGTACATTTACAGGAGCTACTCCATTCTCCATCGTTCATGGGATGGAGGCAGTTCTACCCATCGAAGTCGAGATACCTTCTTTAAGGGTAATTATGGAAGCAAAACTTTCCGAAGAAGAATAGGTTCAAAGCCGGTATGACCAGTTGAACCTTATCAAAAAGAAACGGCTGAACGCCATATGCCATGGTCAAGCCTATCAGAGGAAGATCAAAAAGGCTTTTGACAAGAAAGTCCACCCTCGAGTCTACCATGAGGGAGAGTTGGTAATGAAGAAATTGCTATCAGCTCAAAAGGACAAAATCGGAAAGTGGGCCCCAAATCACGGAGGACCATACGTGGTAAAACGAGCCTTCTCAGGAGGAGCATTGATCCTCACAGACATGGATAGAGAAGAACTTCGATACCCAGTCAACACTGACGTGGTAAAGAAGTACTATGCTTGAAGACGTTGCTTGCATAAGCCCGCTAGGATGAAAACCCGAAAAAGGGCATCCTAGGCAAAAGTTAGGGCAAAACAAAAAGCCCGCCAGTACAAGGGTACTAGGCAAAACAAAGGTGAAATTATCCCCGCTAGGATACGTCCTAGGCAAAAGTTAGGGGCAAAAGAATAAGATGTAAAAGTAAAGCAAGCAGCGATCACTTGAACCGAAAACCGAAAGGCGGTTCAAGTGATAATCTTCTAGAAGCAAGCGTCTTGCAGCATCTACACTCCTAGCTCAGGCATCTCGCCCGAAGCAACTAGGGGAACGTAAAGAGCAACAATTACAGATATAATTGTTAAGCCCAATGTATATAGCCTACCCTGGCCAGCCATTCTTCAGAAATTTCCTTCTGTATATCTTTCTGTAAAAAAAAAAAAAAAAAAAAAAAAAAAAAAAAAAAAATTGAATATCAATAAAATATCCATTTGTTTCTTTTCTCTCTTGACCATGTGATTATGCCTTTAAATTGATGATTCAAAAATTGTACGAAACTCTGTTGATAATCGGTCAAATAAAGAAAATTGGAGGGGTTCCTATAAAATCCATAATCTCCTGCATAAAAGGCTCACAAAAATATTCCCTCACGTCGACGACAGAAATTCCTCCAAGAAGAGGAGGATAGGGAGAGCCATTCATTTTTCTAAAAAGCATTAATAAAATAATCAAACTTGCATTTGTGCATCACACACACATTAGTTGCACATTCAAAGACCTTATCATGAGGCAATTGCATAAAATAGAAAAATAGGAAAAAATTGCTTGTGTATGGCAGCGGTCAACAGAAAAAGCCGCAAATCAACAGAAAAGGCAAAAATACAGAAAAAGCCAAAAAATGACAAAAAAGGCAAAAATACAGAAAAAGCCAAAAAATGACAAAAAAGGCAAATCAATCGCCTCGTACAGAACAACTGAGCCTGGAGAGGCTCGCCGAAATAATACTCCCTCATCAGAATAACTAAGCCTGGAGAGGCTTGCCGAAATAATACTCTTTCAGAATAACTAAGCCTGGAGAGGCTTGCCGAAATAATACTCTTTCAGAATAACTGAGCCTGGAGAGGCTTGCCGAAATAATACTCCTTCTTCATACAGAATAACTGAGCCTGGAGAGGCTTGCCGAAATAATACTCCTTCAGAATAACTGAGCCTGGAGAGGCTTGCCGAAATAATACTCCCACAGAATAATTGAGCCTGGAGAGGCTTTCCGAAATAATACTCCTTCAGAATAACTGAGCCTGGAGAGGCTTGCCGAAACAATACTCTCTCAGAATAACTGAGCCTGGAGAGGCTCGCAGAAATAATACTCCCCAGAGAAACCTCAGCTCGCGCTCAGAACAAATCCCCAGCGAGAACTATCAAAGCAAGATCGTCAAAATCTCCAATGGAAGTACGATCTCCCAAGCAGAATATCCAAGTCAAAGGACTTAAACTTCCTCAGTGAAGATAGCTCTCCAGCTCAAGCGTTGAGTGAGGCTAAGCCTGCAGAGGCTTCCTAAATAATACTCTGGGATACATAAGATCCCTAAATCCCCAGTCGCCTACTCAAGAGGCACCCCTACAAAAGGAGAAAATCAAAAATATCAATAAGTATTCCCCAAGCGGAATTCGGCATCCAGCCAAACACCAAACATCAAGATAATTTGCCTAAACAGAAGAGGCCAAATCAAAGTCAAAACGACAGAATCCCCCGTGGATGATAGCCTACACAGAGGCAACAAAAATCAGAAAATCAAAAGAGACACCCGAATAAGGATAACCGGGATACTCCACCATCGTCGAAAGGACGTCAGCCAGTCATAAGGCACCGCTCATCTCAGAAAGAGCATCTTCGTGTCTACACCCCAAGGAAACAGAAATTCCTCAATGGGCACCAATTACGCAATGCAAAATTGGGACACAAGAACCTATGAGTAACTGCACATCCCCTAGACGGATCCCTGTGTTATCCAGCCCTCAGTGGCACCAAAATCAAAAACAGATCGTCGAAGCAACATCGTGGACTGTAGAGACAAAACCATCACAGATCCCTGGAGAGGGCAAGACTCACGCTACCAAAGTGACTAGAAGCACGGAGGTACGCAGACCCTGGGAAGGGCAAACCGCAGACCCTGGAGAGGGCAAGACTCACGCTACCAAAGTGACTAGAAGCACGGAGGTACGCAGACCCTGGGGAGGGCAAACCGCAGACCCTGGAGAGGGCAAGACTCACGCTACCAAAGTGACTAGAAGCACGGAGGTACGCAGACCCTGGGGAGGGCAAACCGCAGACCCTGGAGAGGGCAAGACTCACGCTACCAAAGTGACTAGAAGCACGGAGGTACGCAGACCCTGGGGAGGGCAAACCGCAGACCCTGGAGAGGGCAAGACTCACGCTACCAAAGTGACTAGAAGCACGGAGGTACGCAGACCCTGGGGAGGGCAAACCGCAGACCCTGGAGAGGGCAAGACTCACGCTACCAAAGTGACTAGAAGCACGGAGGTACGCAGACCCTGGGAAGGGCAAACCGCAGACCCTGGAGAGGGCAAGACTCACGCTACCAAAGTGACTAGAAGCACGGAGGTACGCAGACCCTGGGGAGGGCAAACCGCAGACCCTGGAGAGGGCAAGACTCACGCTACCAAAGTGACTAGAAGCACGGAGGTACGCAGACCCTGGGGAGGGCAAACCGCAGACCCTGGAGAGGGCAAGACTCACGCTACCAAAGTGACTAGAAGCACGGAGGTACGCAGACCCTGGGAAGGGCAAACCGCAGACCCTGGAGAGGGCAAGACTCACGCTACCAAAGTGACTAGAAGCACGGAGGTACGCAGACCCTGGGGAGGGCAAACCGCAGACCCTGGAGAGGGCAAACTCACGCTACCAAAGTGACTAGAAGCACGGAGGTACGCAGACCCTGGGGAGGGCAAACCGCAGAGCCTGGAGAGGCAATACTCAGCTACCCAGATGTCCAGAGCACCGAGGTATGCACGAGCCTGGAGAGGCAATACTCAGCTACCCAGATGTCCAGAGCACCGAGGTATGCACAAGCCTGGAGAGGCAATACTCAGCTACCCAGATGTCCAGAGCACCGAGGTATGCACAAGCCTGGAGAGGCAATACTCAGCTACCCAGATGTCCAGAGCACCGAGGTATGCAATGAGCCTGGAGAGGCGACGACTAATACTCACCCTGGAGAGGGCAAACTCAACCTGGAGAGGCTACTCAACAATTTTCCACCGGAAGACGCTACAAGTCAGAAGGTTGGCACATCACCCAGACAATTGGGTCAACTCCTTTACTTGTCAGCCGGTACACCAAAAGGCCGTCCGACTAAGTAAAGGGGGGGCAGCTGTAGACCCCTAAAATTGTCCGGGTCGGAAATAAAACTCGAAGACTCTCGAAGATCAAAGGAAAGTCAGCCGGAAGGACTCCTGGAAGACCCTGGAAGACCCTAGGATGACAATCTGTAGGTTTAGAGGTCTTAGAGTAGCAAAAAATAAGAAAGTGGAGGGAATGAAGCCCAATACGGCCTCCCAAGGGTTCAGTACGGCCGTATTGAAGTTTCTGAACTTCAATACGGCTGCACTGAACTCAATACGGCTGCACTGAACTTCAATACGGCCGTATTGAGGTTTTTGAACTCAATACGGCTGCACTGAACTTCAATACGGCCGTATTGAGGTTTTTGAACTTCAATACGGCCGTATTGAATTCAATACGGCCGTATTGTAGTTCAAAACTTCAATACGGACCGTATTGGACCCAGGGGCCGTATTGCGCCTCATCCCTATAAATATGGCGTCATTTCAACGTCATTAGACACTTTTTTACACTGAGTTTTAACCCTCTTCTTGAGTATTCTGGGTTTTTTTGAGCAGTGCTCTGCCTAGAAATCACTCGGAGAGTTGATCCGACAAAGTTCTCGAGTTCTGAGCTTTTTGCTTGAGTCTCGAACTGAGTCGAAGGGAAATCCTCCGGATTTCCATAGTTAAAATTTTCTAGGAGGGAGCGAGCGGGCTTGTAGAGCGAGGGAACGCCAAAAAGCTTCCCAGTTTTACTTGAATATAAAAGCACGCTTCAAAGGTTTCTTCTTAAGTCCTTCCTTTTACTGCTTTCTGTGTGTATATTTAACTGTCATCATGTAGATAGTTAATAGGGGTAATTTAGTAATTTCGCACTATTATTTTTAAATAATCTGTCATAGGGAACCCGAAAGGGGCGCTGTGGGGTGCTAACACCTTCCCCACGCGTAACCGACTCCCTTACCCGACTCTGGTTGTAATGGCCGAAGTCGATTTTTGAATCGATTGCCTTAAACTTCTTTTTCCAATGTTTTGAGTAAAACATTGGTGGCGACTCCATGAACCCTTCCTTTTTATGAAAACCACTAATCCATGGAGGGTCCCGCTTGGGATTAACATGGATTGGTGAGCCTTTTAATAAAATTGCTCGTTTGACGAGGTCTCAGTTTGAGAATAAGTCATTCTAGCAATCCATATTTTTAAACAAAATAAAAGAGTCCGACCATCGTCGCGAATGCCAAGGTCCGTTTCGGCGGGTGGCGACAGTTGCCTATAAACGTCTAGAATTGTGTAGTTTTATTTGCTCACGCTTAGTTAAGTGTCAAAAACAAACAAAGTTGTAAAAAGCATACAAAATTTTTGTGAAAAGTTTTGGGGAATTGGAAATACCACAAAGGAGTTTAGTGATTTCCACTTGAAAAGGCTTGGTTATTAAGTGGCTCTTTGTAGCTCACCTCCCTTGATAGTGCAACTTGTACACTTAGACTTCCAAGTGCTATTTTCATTCCTAGAAATACCAAAAACATTTTATAACTTTTTGCATAGCATACAAATTCTTTTTGCTTAACCATGAGTCATCATTCTCAAGGTAGTAGTGACTTTGATACTCCTAAAAGTTTTGAAAGAATTGTCAAGGAGGTTGAAGCACTAAAACTTTGGAAAAATGATGAGATGCTTCAAAAACAAAAAGAGAAACTTGAAAAAGAAGTACAAATCATGGCTTTGGAACAAGAAATCCAAAAGATTAAGCAAAGGGAAGAAAAACTTTTAAAAAGATTAAATAAAAATAAAAGTCCAAAAGGTTCTTCTAGGAGCTCAACCAAGAGCTCCAATGATTCTCAAAGCCAAGATAATGATGGTAGTATGCATATGGATGCTTACTATCAACCAACACCTAGGAGAGTCATTAAGGAACACAAAGTGAGGGAATCAAGGGTTGATCTCCCTTACTTTCATGGAAAAGAAGATGTGGATGCCTACTTGGATTGGGAAATGAAAGTGGAGCAAATCTTTACTTGTCACCAAGTAGGTGAAGAAAGAAAAGTTCCCTTGGCCACCTTAGCTTTCCAAGGACAAGCTATGTATTGGTGGACCTCCTTAGAGAGAGAGAGAAGACTTCACAATGACCCTCCAATCACTTATTGGAATGAGTTGAGGAGTGCTATGAGAAGAAGGCACATACCTTCTTATTATAGTAGGGAGCTTATGGATAAGCTCCAAAGACTCCAACAAAACAATATGAGTGTTGAGGAGTATAGACAAAAGATGGAGTTGTATCTCATGAGGGCTGGCATAAGGGAAGAGGAAAGATTGACCATTGCTAGGTTTTTAAGTGGTCTAAATTTTGATATAAGAGATAGAGTTGAGTTACTCCCTTATAGGGACCTTGATGATTTGGTCCAACTTTGTATAAGGGTGGAACAACAAAATTTAAGGAAAAATTCTTTAAAAGGAAAAACTCAAGCTAACTCTTATATCAAGAATGACTACAAGAGGGAGGGTCAATATGACTCTTCTAAAAGCTCTAGTAAGGGTCAAGAAAAAGAAAAAGAAAATGATAAAAATGTTGTCACTTCTAGTAGTAAAACTAGTGACATCAACTGCTTTAAATGTCTTGGGAGAGGCCATATAGCTTCTCAATGTCCAACTAAAAAGGTCATGATTTTGAGAGGACAAGACATTTATAGTAGTTTTGATGAATCTAGTTCTACCACTTCAAGTGATAGTGTGACTAGTAAGGAAGATCCTCAAATTGAAAAGCTATATCCTGTTGATGGTGATCTTCTTATGGTCAAAAGGCTTCTTGGAAGTCAACCTTGTCCCACTTCACTATCACAAAGAGAGAACATCTTTCACACAAGATGTTTAGTTTCCAAAAGAACTTGTTCTCTCATTGTTGATAGTGGATCATGTTCAAATTGTTGTAGTACAAGGTTGATTAACAAGTTAGCCCTTACCACCATTCCTCACCCTCACCCTTACAAACTTCATTGGCTCAATGAAGGTGAGGAATTGGAGGTGAATCAACAAGTGAAGGTCAAGTTTTCTATAGGGGATTATAAAGATAAAGTTTTATGTGATGTGATCCCTATGGAAGCTTGTCATATTTTGCTTGGTAGGCCATGGCAATTTGATAAACAAACTATACATGATGGCTTCACTAACAAAATATCCTTCATTCATAAAAATAAGGAAATTGTTTTTAATCCTTTAACACCACCCCAAGTGTTTGAGGATCAAAAGCAAATGAAAAAGAAAAGAAACAAAGAAAAGAAAGAAGGACAGAGTGTGGATAAAGGGGACTCCACTAAGACATTTGTGACAAAAGAAAGTTATTTTATGACCAAACAAGACTTGAAAAGAACTCTCTTTATTCATAAAAGTTTTGACTCTTGTCCTAATGCTGCCACTTATCTTAGAGTTGAGAATGAAAAACAAAATAAATTTCAAACCAAGAATTCTCAACTTAGAGATATAGTGAAGAAGGAGTGGACTATTCCTAGTGTTACTCCTTATACTACTTCCTTGAAGGTGCACAAGGAAGAAAGTATTTCTTTGGATTTTCTAAAGCACCCAATTTTCGGTTTACATTGTTTAGTAGATCTAACTTGTAATAATCTATATTCTATGTTTGATCTTATGGGAAGTTCTTATTTTTTTGAACTTAATATGTTTCCTTCCCTACAAGACAAAAATAGATTATATGACTATGAGTATCTAATAAACAATCAAATCCAAAATTGTTTAGGACGTTTTTTAGTAGTATTTTCTTTATATTTTAGGAAAAGCCTAGGATACCATTTAGGGTACTTTAGGCAAGATGTTATAGTGTTTAAAAATCAGTCTTTTCATTGTCTTAGTCATAGTGTTCTTACATTTTTAGGTTTTACTTCTAGGTTATGCTTAGAAGAGGAACCTATTTCTAGAGAGTCTAATATTTTATCTTTCTTTGTTAGGTTAGATACTAGGACTCCTCTTAGGATCCATGATCTTTTCTCTTACAATGTTACTTCTTATTCCTTGCATGTTTTATATGTAGGTGTTAAGTTTTCTTCTTCCATTCATCCTCGAGATTTGAGGACAAATCCTTTTCAAGAGGGAGGGGATGATGGAATCATGCTTTGGAGTGCAAGAGGTGACATACTCAAAGAACCAAGAGGAGTTGGCTAGACATGAAGGTTTGGGCCAGTCAGGGCCCAATGGGCCTTATGGGCCTGGGAAGGCCCAAGTTGAACTTTTCATGGGCCATAGTTTGTTATAGCTATTTTTCATATGTTTTGTATACATCATGTTAGTATAGGTATCATATATTTTGGTCTTGTATTTTGGACCACATAGAGTAGCATTTTAGGTTTTAGGCTAGTTGGGCCTAGTTTTGGGCTTCATGGGCCTTTGGGCTTTTGGTACCCAATATTGGGCTCATTTTCATTCTTGTAATTTTTCCTTTCCATTGTATTTGTTTGACCATTGTATTTAGGTCATTAGATTAGGAAAATACAAGGAATACTAAAGTAGGCTAATTAGGTTAAATTAGGTTTAATTTGGAAGCCATTTAAGTTACATTTGAGTCACATGTTTTGCACCTTTGGTGGCTGAACATGTTGATGGAATAATACTAAGACCAAGAAAACCAAGAGGTGACATATTGAAGGAGGCAAGAGGAATGGGTTAGTGATGAAAAACCATAAAGAGGAATAAGCCCACTTTTGGGCCTTAGCTAGGTTTTTATGACATTTGTCTTTGTTTTCCATTTTTACCCTTGTATTTTGGGGTATTTTAGTCATAGAATTTATTTTACTTGTATTTCCAATTTTACCCTTGTATTTTGGGGTATTTAGGACTTAGAATTTATTTTCTTTGTATTTCCCATTTTACCCTTGTATTATGGGGTGCTTTAGATGATTAGGGTTTTTAATTTTGGGCTAGGGTGTTAATTAGAGGGTGACACATATTTTTGGTGCCTATTGGGTCTATTTTTGGTGTTAGAAAGGCTTAGGCCCAAGTGGAGGGCAAAGGTTGCATGGTCTTATCATGCACCTAGATATAGCCAATCTAAACCCAAAGATTCCATCCTTGGCCACCAAGTTGCATCTAGGGTTCATTTGCATTTCATTTGGAATGCATTTGCCTACTCCAAATGCAACCCTAGATGCCTCCCCTCCTATAAATACCCAATGCACCACACCTTGTAAATACTTTGGATTATATGAATTTGAGAGAGCATTTTTTGCCTCAAATCCTATCCTTAGTCCCTAGGTTAGCTTCGGCTAGCCCCTTCATTCTCCACCCTTGGAGAGTGAAACCTAGAGTGGCCTCCATCTCACTTGGAGTGAGCCAACCTTGAGAGCACCCAATCACCACACCCCTAAGTGCTTCCGCCCAAACACCTCCTTTTCACGCCTATCACCCTTTTCCACCATACACTTCCTTTTGTCTACCCTTTGGTGAGCCTAGATCAAGGGCAAGGTGTCTCCCTTCACACGCCATCATCAACCATGGAAGGAGGGACTCCATCATGTGGTATCAGAGCCAAGGTTCATCAAGGGTAACCTCTAGCTTTGTATCTTCCATTCGGTCTTTGTCTTTCTTTGTGTGTGGCCGAATGCTTTTTTGGTTCATATTTTGTATCTTGTGAACCTTCCTTGAACATCTTAGGTTTCCATTTTTAGGTCTTTCCCATGCTTTTCTATATTTTAGGTTGAGTATCATATGAACATGCTTTTTGATTTTTGAATCCACCTAAAGTTTTGTCATTTTATGTTTCCTATATTTTGTCAAAAAAATTTCCATGTATGTGCCAAACACTTTGCATGATTACATGAACAAAAATATATACCATATTGCATTCTAAGTGGGCGTGACATATAGGAGCCATCTAGGAGTCATTCATGCATGCTACTTAGTCCTAGCATGTTCTATGTGATTTTGTGATTTCCATGTGTAAACATTTTCTTGCACATGCATAACCGCCCACTCTCCCTTGCATTCTCACTTGATTTGGTCAATTTTGTATGCCTAAAGAAACCCTAAAAGAATCTAAGAGGTGGCTGGAAAATTGTGCAAACAACTTGTACTAAATAGTACAAATCAATTTCCACTCAAAAGATTCCCTAAAACACCTCTAAAAACTTGCCACTTGTCTTCATCTCTCTCTCCAAAAATTTGACCTAATTTGACCACCCACAAGTGCAAAACCTAAGCAACAAATGGGCTGAACTTTTAAAAAAAAATTGGACCCAAGGAATCTCAAGAAAAATTGACGTGAAAAGAAAAGAAAGAAAAGAAAAGAACAAAAAAATTTTGGACCAAAAAGGACTTGTTGCTAGACTTGTGGACTTGGACCTTTACCTAAGCATTTGGAGTTGGACTTGTGACATTTTTGGACTTATTTTGGGACCTTAATATTGGCTGGACCGAATCACTAAAAGACTTAATCAAGTGAGCTTAAACACTAATCCATTCTAGTGCCTTTCTAGGATTAATCTTTTGTGTGCTTCCTTTTGTGATTGAGTCTTAATTTTTAGTTTGTCTTTTCTTTGACCTCTTTTGTTTTGTCTTCATCAATTCCCTCTGAGTTTAGCCTTCCTAATTGTGCTTTTTCAGTTTTATTTTCTTGGACTCTTGCTCTTGGGTTGGATTCATTTTGTTTGTAGGTGAAGAACCACTCTAGCCAACTTTCACACCTTTGGTGGATTTGAGTGGAGGGGTGAACCGAATCCAAACCTATTCTTTGGAGGGATTTACACCACACCAAAAGGAGTGATCAAACACTTGGAGAGGACTAACAAGTTTGCTCTTTGTGAAGGAACCCAAGTGGAGGAGTTTGAAGACCTAATTTTTTTGTTTTTCATAATTTTGCTTGTTTTTCTTTGCTTTCGGCCTAGTGTGTTTTTTTGGGCCTTTGGTTTCATTCTTTTGGTTTGTAATTTGGCCATTTCTAAACCTCTTCAATTTGGTTTTAGTTCGTGTAGTTGAGGGTGATTTGAAAACCTTCACCTAGGACCTCGACTAGAACATGTTTTAAGTGCTTTTCTTTGCATGCTTTATAGCTTTTGGTAGTATAATTGTTAGGAATTTTAACTCTGCTCCAATTTGCGTTTAGAAGGCTCTTGCCTACTAGGGGTAACGTGCACACACTCACCATATTGATTGTGTCAACTTATTTTTGTAAGAAAAGTGGAAAAAGGCTTAGTGATTTTTACTTGAGAAGGCTTGGTTTTTAAGTGATTCTTTGTAGTCCACCTCCCTTTGAAAGTTCACTTTGTACACTTAGGCCTTTTCCTACCTATCTTGCACTTTGAAAACCTTTTGTGAAAACCATTTTTATCACTCACTCTTTGTGAAAACTTTTTTTACCAACCTTTGAAAACAAATTTGTGAAAACCTTTTTTTGATCAAAGATGAGTGATCATTTTAGTGCACATGGTCATAATTCTCGTAGTACTAGGTCTAGTGTTAGGGATGAACTTAGGGAATTGAAAGAGTGCCTAAGAAAAAATATAAAAAAAGAGGAAGAATTAAGACAAAAAGAAAAAAAGTTTGAAAAGAATAATGAGGAAATAAGAAATTTACTTGCAAACTTAGTTGAGAGGAGAGAAACTAGTGGGTCCAAAACTAGGGTTGTCTCAACTAGGTATCAAAATCAAGAAAAGAAAATAGAAAAGAAAGAAAAAATAAAGACAAGTATAGAAAAAGTTCAAGAGTGGTTAGAAAATGAAAAACAACAACAACCACTCTTAGAGAAGAGTAAGGAGGATAATTTTTCTTCCAAAGGGCTTATGCTTGAAGAGAGTCACTTTCCCATTGAAAATGATTTAACAAAGACTTTCTTCATTCATCAAGACCTTAACTCTTTCTCTCACGTTGACACTAGTCATGAAGTAGAGATTCAAAACCAACTCCTTTTTAAAGAAAAAGAATCTCAACTTCAAGATTTAGTGAAGAAGAAGTGGACTTCACTTAGTTCCACTTCTTGTGCTACTTCCTTGGTGGTGCCCAAGGTAGATAGCCTTCCTTTGTGTAGGACTTTTCCTACCTTAGTTGTGTCAATAATGCACCCAATTTATGGAATATATTATTTGTTGGATATAACATATGAACCTTCAAGGTTCCTTGTGACAAACTCTTTTCATAACTATCCAACAAATAATAAAATCCAAAATTGCTTAGGAAATTTTCTAGTTGTTTTTCCTTTGTTTTCTAGGAAATACCTAGGTTACCACATAGGGTACTTTAGGCAAGATATTCTAGTTTTTAGGACTAGTGCTTTAGTATGCTATAGTGTCAGTCTTTTTAACCTTTTAGGCTTTAGTCATACACCTAGACTTCCTCATGGGGAGGACCCTATCCTTAGCATTAGGGAGTCTAGTCCTTTTAGCTTAGACAATCTTTTTAGCATGTTTAGTAGCACTCCTCTTAGGATGCACTTTCCATTTCTACCATATACTGTCACCTTTAATTCCTATTTTTATGTTTTTGTTGGTCAAGAAGCCCACCATGAAGAACCTCTTGATTTGAGGTCAAATCCTTTTCAAGAGGGAGTGTCGCCACCGGCCCGAAACGGGCTTTCGGCATTCGCGAAGGATGGTTGGACTCTTTTATTTGTTTAAAAATATGGATTGCCAGAATGACTTATTCTCAAACTGAGACCTTGTCAAACGAGCAATTTTATTAAAAGGCTCACCAATCCATGTTAATCCCAAGCGGGACCCTCCATGGATTAGCGGTTTTCGCAAAAGGAGGGTTCGTGGAGTCGCCACCAATGTTTTACTCAAAACATTGGAAAAAGGGATAAGGCAATTGATTTTATAAATCAACTTTGGCCATTACAACCAGAGTTGGGTAAGGGAGTCGGTTACGCGTGGGGAAGGTGTTAGCACCCCACAGCGCCCCTTTCGGGTTCCCTATGACAGATTATTTCTAAAATAACAGTGTAAAATTACTAAATTACCCCTATTTATTATAAGCGATTATAAATTAACTATCTACATGATGACAGTTAAATATGCACACAGAAAGCAGTAAAAGGAAGGATTTAAGAAGAAACCTTTGAAGCGTGCTTTTATATATTAAAGTAAAACTGGGAAGCTTTTTGGCGTTCCCTCGCTCTACAAGCCCGCTCGCTCCCTCCTATAAAATTTTAACTATGGAAATCCGGAGGATTTCCCTTCGACTAGGTTCGATCCTCAAGCGAAAATGGCTCGAGGCTCAAGAACTTCGTCGGATCAACTCTCCAAGTGATTTCTAGGGAGAGCACTGCTCAAAAAACCCCAGAATACTCAAGGAGAGGGTTAAAACTGTGTGTGAAAGTCCAATGACGTCCAATTGACGTCATATTTATAGGCAACAGGCGCAATACGGTCCCTGGAGCCAATACGGCCGTATTGAAATTTTTGAACTTCAATACGGCCGTATTGAGTTCAATACGGCCCGTATTGAAGTTTTTGAACTTCAATACGGCCGTATTGAATTCAATACGGCCCGTATTGAAGTTTTTGAACTTCAATACGGCCGTATTGAGTTCGCTGCGGCCGTATTGAAGTTTCAAGACTTCAATACGGCCGTATTGAGTTCGCTGCGGCCGTATTGTAGTTCAAAATACTCAATACGACCGTAGTGAACCCCTGAGAGTCCGTATTGGCTTCATTCCTCCCACTTTTCTTATTTTTGGCTATCCTAAGACCTCTAGACCTATAGAGAACCCTCCTTGGGCCTTCTAGGAGTCCTTCTGGATGATCTTCCTTCAGTCTTCGAGGGTCTTCAAGCTTTATTTCCGACCCGGACAATTTTAGGGGTCTACAGCTGCCCCCCCTTTACTTAGTCAAACGGCCTTTTGGTGTACCGATTGACAAGTAAAGGAGTTGACCCAATTGTCCGGGTAATATGCCATCCTTCCGACTTGTAGTGTCTTCAGGTGGGAAAATTGTTGAGTAGCCTCTCCAGGTTGGTGCATACCTCCGCGCTTCTAGTCACTTTGGTAGCGTGAGTCTTGCCCTCTCCAGGGTGAACTTCACTCGATGCCCGAGCCGGAAGTTGTACACCGACGTGTCTCTGACGACGCTGATGGTTGAGTACCGCCTCTCCAGGCCTAGCCTCACTCGACGCCCGAGCCGGAAGCTAGACACCAGTGTTTTAACATCACTGATGATTGAGTACCGCCTCTCCAGGCTCTGCTTCGGTTGTTTCTGACGACCTAGGCAGCTGAGTTTGCCCTCTCCAGGGTCAACTTCACTCGATGCCCGAGCCGGAAGTTGTACACCGACGTGTCTCTGACGACGCTGATGGTTGAGTACCGCCTCTCCAGGCCTAGCCTCACTCGACGCCCGAGCCGGAAGCTAGACACCAGTGTTTTAACATCACTGATGATTGAGTACCGCCTCTCCAGGCTCTGCTTCGATTGTTTCTGACGACCTAGGCAGCTGAGTTTGCCCTCTCCAGGGTCAACTTCACTCGATGCCCGAGCCGGAAGTTGTACACCGACGTGTCTCTGACGACGCTGATGGTTGAGTACCGCCTCTCCAGGCCTAGCCTCACTCGACGCCCGAGCCGGAAGCTAGACACCAGTGTTTTAACATCACTGATGATTGAGTACCGCCTCTCCAGGCTCTGCTTCGGTTGTTTCTGACGACCTAGGCAGCTGAGTTTGCCCTCTCCAGGGTCAACTTCACTCGATGCCCGAGCCGGAAGTTGTACACCGACGTGTCTCTGACGACGCTGATGGTTGAGTACCGCCTCTCCAGGCCTAGCCTCACTCGACGCCCGAGCCGGAAGCTAGACACCAGTGTTTTAACATCACTGATGATTGAGTACCGCCTCTCCAGGTTCTGCTTCGGTTGTTTCTGACGACCTAGGCAGCTGAGTTTGCCCTCTCCAGGGTCAACTTCACTCGATGCCCGAGCCGGAAGTTGTACACCGACGTGTCTCTGACGACGCTGATGGTTGAGTACCGCCTCTCCAGGCTTTGAGATGATTTTGTCTCCACAATCCACGATGCTGCTTCGACGGTTTTTCTGATTTTGTGCCGCTGAGGGCTGGATAACGCAGGGATCCGTCTAGGGGATGTGCAGTTACTCATAGGTTCTTGTGTCCCAACTTTCCATTGCGTAGTTGGTGCCCACTGGGGAATTTCTGATTCCTTTGGGGTGCAGACACAAAGATGCTCTTTCTGATGTGAGCGGTACCTTATGATTGGCTGACGTCCTTTCGACGTTGGTGGAGTATCCCGGTTATCCTTATTCGGGTATCTCTTTTTGATTTTCTGATTTTTGCTGCCTCTGTATAGGCTGTTATCCGCTGGGGATTCTGGATGTTGATTTTGTCTCCACAGTCCACGATGCTGCTTCGACGATTGTTTTTGATTTTTGTGCCGCTGAGGGCTGGATAACGCAGGGATCCGTCTAGGGGATGTGGAGTTACTCATAGGTTCTTGTGTCCCAACTTTCCATTGCGTAGTTGGTGCCCACTGGGGAATTTCTGATTCCTTTGGGGTGCAGACACAAAGATGCTCTTTCTGATGTGAGCGGTGCCTTATGATTGGCTGACGTCCTTTCGACGTTGGTGGAGTATCCCGGTTATCCTTATTCGGGTATCTCTTTTTGATTTTCTGATTTTTGCTGCCTCCGTGTAGGCTGTTATCCGCTGGGGATTCCGGATGTTGATTTTGTCTCCGCAGTCCACGATGCTGCTTCGACGATTGTTTTTGATTTTTGTGCCACTGAGGGCTGGATAACGCAGGGATCCGTCTAGGGGATGTGCAGTCATTCACAGATTTTTGTGCCCCAACTTGCATTGCTTAGTTGGTACCCATGGGGAATTTCTGACTCCTTGGGGTGTAGACACAGATGCCTTATGTTTGGCTGACGTCCTTTTGACGTAAGTGGAGTATCCCGGTTATCCTTGTTCGGGTGTCTCTTTTGGTTTTCTGATTTTGTAGCCTCTGTGTAGGCTGTTATCCACTGGGGGATTTTGTCGTTGATTTTGATTAGCCTCTTCTGTTAGGCATATCACCTTGATGTTCAATGATAGGCTGAGAGCCAGATTCCACTTGGGGAATGATTATTGATCTTTTTATGATTTTCCCTTTTGAAGGAGTGCCTCTTATGTAGGCGACTGGGGATTTGAAGTTCAGTGTTTGGCTGAGTGCCAGATTCCGCTTGGGGAATACTTATTGATATTTTTGATTTTTCTCTTTTTGCAGGGATGCCTCTGAGTAGGCGATTGGGGAATGAGGGATCTTATGTATCCCAGAGTATTATTTAGGAAGCCTCTGCAGGCTTAGCCTCACTCAACACTTGAGTTGGAGAGCTATCTTCACTGAGGAAGTTTTAGTCCTTTGACTTGGATATTCTGCTCGGGAGATCGTACTTCCATTGGGAATTTTGTCGATTTTGCTTGATAGCTCTTGCTGGGGATTTTGAGTCCAAGAGCGTGAGTTGAGGTTCCCTCTGGGGAGTATTATTTCTGCGAGCCTCTCCAGGCTCATTTATTCTGTAAGAGTATTATTTCGACAAGCCTCTCCAGGCTCAGTTATTCTGTAGGAGTATTATTTTAGCAAGCCTCTCCAGGCTCAATTATCTTGTGGGAGTATTATTTTAGCAAGTCTCTCCAGGCTCAATTATTCTGTATGAGGCGATTGATTTTCTAAATCTTTTGCCTTTTTTGTCGTTTTTTGGCTTTTTCTGTATTTTTGCCTCTTTTGTTAGTTTCGGCTTTTTCTGTATTTCGCCTTTTTTGTTGATTTTGGCTTTTTCTGTATTTTTGCCTTTTTTGTTAGTTTCGGCTTTTTCTGTACAGAATTTAAATTGCTAGAGAATTTAAAATCAAACAGTGGAAATTTTCATTAAATAGAAAATAAGTTTGTACGAGAGAAATCAAAAGAAATCAAAAGATGGGACACAGCCCAAACAAACTAAATACATAAAAATTAAAGGAAGCAATCCGGTCTTCACTCATCGGCCGGCGGATCCTGAGGAGGAGTGGGGTAGTGGCTATGGAGCCAGACTGAGAGGTTGTCGAAACCCTGCACCAAGCTGTCTAGTCGAGTATCGGTACTCTGCTGCCATGTACCGACACTATGCTGAAAAGCATCGAATCGCGTGTCGATGCTCTGCTGAAAAGCATCGAATCGCGTGTTAATGCTTTGCTGCAGTGTGTCGAAGCGAGCGTCAAAGTATCCCCTGTCCGACCGTGATGTGCTAGCCTCTGGCTGCGGGGCGTCGCCTCCCTCAAAGTCGAGGTTGTTGAGGAGGTCGTTGAAGGTCTCGAGGCCATCTACTCGCACAAACCCCCCTCCTGGCGATCTAGCGATGATCTTCATGTTAATCAGGGTAGAGGCACCAATCAGCTTCGGCGCCAATGCCCCTGGCTCTGCACCATCGGGACATCCCCATGTCTCCGCCAGCTGTGAGAGGAGTGGGGCAACCAAGATGTACCCCTGTCTGGACTCTCCTCCCTCTCGTACCCCAAGCTTCTTCACGTGCTCGAGGAAGAAATATCCAGGATTAGCCTTCCGGCCGGTGGCCATGCAATATAAGGCCAGCAGATCCGGCCGTGTAATCGACTCCGGACTCTTGGACCTGCCATGAATAGTACTGGTGAGGATCTTGTGACAGATCCTAAGAGCAGTCGGGAGCCGGGAGCCCTTCACCCCTGGATGATAATCCCGTCGGCCAGTGAGCAAACTCCACATCTCAACCGGAGTCCACTGATCAGGCCACTCGCATATGGCATCTCGGAATGCCAGCTGATCAGTGCGGCTGAAAAACCCTGCCTGGACGTTGAATTCGTCCAACGTCAGCGAGCGGTATCCTTCATTCATCCAGAAGTCCACCGCGCAAACATCCTCCCCATAGCTGTTAGTCGACTCCGTGACGCCGACTGTAGCCAAGAACTCCTTCGTGGCCGTCAAATATAGCTGGGATGGTGGATTAAGGACAAATCCCCATCCTATGGCGTCGAAGTAGCTCCTGACATCGTTCTCCAAGCCCACTGCTCGGAGAAGCTCAAAGTCGAGCACCCTTGACGGCTCGATGGTGAACGTCTCTATGAGCTCCAGTCGTTGTCTGTGTCGATCTGTCAACTCACGTCTAGGTGGGGCTCTCTGCCTTTTCCTGGATGACTCTGCCATTTTTCTGAAGAGATTTTGGGAGTACACTCACAAGCAAGGATGCAGAGAATGAAGATTGGATGCAAAAAATGAGAGGGGGGAAGGCTTATTTATAGGCAAATTTTCGCCAATACGGCCCGTATTGGATTCAATACGGCCGTATTGGCTTTTCTGTTAGTGTACAAAAATTTCTACCAATACGGACCGTATTGAACTTAATACGGTCGTATTAGCCTTGAATACGGGCGTTTTGGATTTTAATACGCCCGTATTGAAGTTAAAACGTTGCGCTTAACGTTAACTTCAATACGGCCGTATCTATACCAATACGGGCGTATTGGGCCCCCTTTTTTTTTTTTTTTTTTTTTTTTTTTTTTTTGTTGAATAAACAGAGAATAAGTGATCTTCTAGTACACCTATCATTTGTATGCATGTATGCAAATATGATGCACCTAGTTCTATTTGATTCGTTTTTCAAAAGAATTAATCGATGCGTTCTTTGTTTGGATTTTGCCATTCCTTCTGGACAGACTGTGCTTTGCCAATTTCTGTAACCGAGGAATGATGCGTATTTTGATTTTGGTGTCATCAACCAAATGATTCTTCCCTTCCTTTAGAAGATGTGTCAACCCTCCTATTGACCACTATATCTCCATGTTTCCACTAGATTATTAAAAAATCGTTGGGACAAGAGAGAAAAGAAGGAAAGGATATATATTTTCAAAAGTTTGTGTTTTAGAAGGGATTATTTATTTTTTGAAAAAAAATTGGATTTTGAAAGAATGGCTGGCCAATGGTAGGCTCAAGTGTTTAGGTTAGTTTGATTAAACACTTATGAGGTTAAGCACATCTTTGTTATTAATGATTGTGTTTTGACAACTTGGATAACTCTTCTTGAGCCCCTTGTTGAATTCCATTGATGGTACCATCATGGATTTATTTTGTTCTTTTTCTTTTTGATGGCCCTTACTTTTGCCTAAAACACCCATTTGTGGTGTCTTAGCGGGCTTTTGTTTTTGTTTATTATTTTGTAACCCTAATTTTTGCCTAGGTCACCCTTTTGTGGGATTCCTAGCGGGTCTTATGCTCTTATTTTTGCGCAGCCCTCTTTTTGGGTTTCCTGCCGAGCTTCTTTTATATTTTTAGGATTTCTTTTTATCCACGATGACACTTATTGAAGCCAAGAAAAGGTGCTCCAAGTTGTCGTGCACACTTCCACGCAAAATGATGTGGGTTTATTGATTATTAAGACGATTTTAACCTCTCTTATGTTCATTCAAACAGGGTTAAATAATGTGGTTTAGAATTTTATTGCAAGCAAGAAAAGAAGCAATAAGAAATAATGAAGAATGATTTTATTATAATCATAGTGGAAACATGTGCCCTATCGAGGCTCGGGGGTCGGGCTGTCCCCGAGGAGTGATCTCTAATAGTCACTGAATTTACACATTCCTATTAGAAGGAAAAGGACACTTGATGACGACAGCTGGCCTTGACGTTTGTGAACCAGCCTTCCTAAAGATCTGGCTTAAAGAACATTGAGAAGGATCTTGATTCCTCTTCGTTCTTTGATCTTTGCTAGGGTTGTATCCTAACCCTTGTTTCCCCGGATTATCCTTGATAATGGGTAGCTCCGGGATTCCTTGGGAGTCCTTGCCTAATCCTTGTCCTGGCAAGTATCCGTTCTTTGTGAGCATATGAGCTACCTTCTTCATTTCTCGGGGAAATGTCTCAACATTGGCGATTTCCAATGCTTGGAAGGCGGTTTCCAAAGCTTCCTCTGCTGCATCCACATAAGGTATGTTGGATGGCTTGCTGATGAGTATGTCATCTTCAGCTTGCACGGTCACCAGTTTGTCACCCACTATGAACTTGACTTTCTGGTGGAGCGTAGAGGGTACAGCTTTCGCATCATGAATCCAAGGTCGGCCGAGGAGACAGCTGTATGCAGGAGTAATATCCATCACTTGAAATTCGACGTTGAAGATAGTGGGTCCAATTTGGATTGGAAGATTGATTTCTCCCACTACTTCTCTTTTAGATCCGTCGAAAGCTCGAACTATCATGTTGCTCGGGCGCATTTGGACTCCCTTGATTGCCACTTGATCGAGCGTTCTTTTTGGCATCACGTTCAAGGAAGATCCATTATCTACCAAGACTTTAGCGATGTAATACTCCTTGCACTTTACAGAGATGTGCAAGGGCTTGTTGTGGTTTGGTCCCTCAGCGGGGATCTCTTCATCTGTGAAAGTGAGGTGATCATTAGCCATGATGTGACTAACAATCCCCTCAAATTTGTCTTGGGAGATGGAATGCGACACATATGCTTCGTTCAAGACTTTCAACAAAGCTTGTCGATGCGGTTCAGAGTTTAGGATCAATGACAGCAGAGTGATTTTCGCAGGCGTCCTGTGAAGTTGATCCACAATGGAGTACTCACTTTGTCGAATGTACTTCAACAGCTCATCAGTCTCCTCCTCGGATTCTTTTTCCTCGGTTTTCTTTTCTTCTTTTTCTTTATTCGTGGGGGCTTTATCATGAAGATCTTCGGGAGTGTAGATCCTGCCACTCCTAGTCATGCCCCCAAGTCCAGCGATGTTGGAGATATCGCTGTCGGCAGAAGAATGGATGTCGTATATCCATGGCACAGCCTTATTTGATTCGTAGGGGAAAGGCTTTGGAGCGATGATCCTTAACGGCGTCGGACCTTCCCCTTTGTCTGTCTTGATTACCAACAACGGAGTCGCCGTATGCTTGCTTGGTGCAGTTGTTGGTTTGCATTTAATTACCAATGGCGTGCGATCCATTCTGAACATACGCATCGATTATTTCTTTCTTTTTATTAATATTTATTATTAAATTACTAGGAGGGATGTATGAAATGAATGACTCCTAGATCCCTCCATGATCTATATGCATGATATGAGATGATGGAGATGAATATGCATGCATAGTGTTTATTCAACTAAGCATTATCATGTTTTTAGGATGTCCCTAAAATGATGCATGATATTGCTTGGTTTGGATAAATAACCCTTTTTTCTCTTTTGGGTATTTTTTATTATTATCATTATTT
The DNA here is from genome assembly GCF_000230855.2 of Cajanus cajan. Taxonomy (NCBI): domain Eukaryota; kingdom Viridiplantae; phylum Streptophyta; class Magnoliopsida; order Fabales; family Fabaceae; genus Cajanus; species Cajanus cajan. The sequence continues at coordinate 41,353,058 of NC_138524.1, forward strand.
TTTTTGGGTGAAAAGGGAAACTACCTATATGAATGCGATGAAGGTAGATGTTAACACCATGTACTAGAAGATCTTTATTTCTATTTATTCTTTTTATTTAAAAGAATGTTGTATGTTTAAAAGGTGCAATGTATGCTCATACAATGTCACATAAAAATGCACAAACAATTCACTCATCCACGAACAGTCACGAGCGAATCACGAGGTAGGGGTCTCCTGCAGAAAAGTGCATATTCAAGGTAGGTTCTAACTGTTCTCACCAGTCCAAGGCCCCCAAGGTGCCCCCATTATAGGGACCCAATTCCTCTCATCGTAGGTCGATGGAAAGCTCCAACGCACCGTCGGACTCAAGTTCATGGTTATCACCTTGAGTGATGTTTTCCGACAACGGTCTACGGGCACCTATAGACCCATTCGACAACCGGCCGTACTAACATCCACTCCCTATGGTTAATCACTCATGCCCCCGGGTATAGAGGGAACTGTTGTGTGCAAAGGTTTGTGTGCAGTTTTTATTTCAAACAATTGCGAAAATTTAAACAAACAACAGTTATTAAAAGCCATATAGATAAAACATGTTATTATACAAGCAAGGGGTAATGAAGTAATTTTAACTATTATTTGTTAAAATAATCTGTCACTAAATGGGACTGACTCTCGAGGCTTCCCCAGCGGAGTCGCCATCTGTCGCCACCGGCCCGAAACGGGCTTTCGGCATTCGCGAAGGATGGTTGGACTCTTTTATTTGTTTAAAAATATGGATTGCCAGAATGACTTATTCTCAAACTGAGACCTTGTCAAACGAGCAATTTTATTAAAAGGCTCACCAATCCATGTTAATCCCAAGCGGGACCCTCCATGGATTAGCGGTTTTCGCAAAAGGAGGGTTCGTGGAGTCGCCACCAATGTTTTACTCAAAACATTGGAAAAAGGGATAAGGCAATTGATTTTATAAATCAACTTTGGCCATTACAACCAGAGTTGGGTAAGGGAGTCGGTTACGCGTGGGGAAGGTGTTAGCACCCCACAGCGCCCCTTTCGGGTTCCCTATGACAGATTATTTCTAAAATAACAGTGTAAAATTACTAAATTACCCCTATTTATTATAAGCGATTATAAATTAACTATCTACATGATGACAGTTAAATATGCACACAGAAAGCAGTAAAAGGAAGGATTTAAGAAGAAACCTTTGAAGCGTGCTTTTATATATTAAAGTAAAACTGGGAAGCTTTTTGGCGTTCCCTCGCTCTACAAGCCCGCTCGCTCCCTCCTATAAAATTTTAACTATGGAAATCCGGAGGATTTCCCTTCGACTAGGTTCGATCCTCAAGCGAAAATGGCTCGAGGCTCAAGAACTTCGTCGGATCAACTCTCCAAGTGATTTCTAGGGAGAGCACTGCTCAAAAAACCCCAGAATACTCAAGGAGAGGGTTAAAACTGTGTGTGAAAGTCCAATGACGTCCAATTGACGTCATATTTATAGGGAACAGGCGCAATACGGTCCCTGGAGCCAATACGGCCGTATTGAAATTTTTGAACTTCAATACGGCCGTATTGAGTTCAATACGGCCCGTATTGAAGTTTTTGAACTTCAATACGGCCGTATTGAATTCAATACGGCCCGTATTGAAGTTTTTGAACTTCAATACGGCCGTATTGAGTTCGCTGCGGCCGTATTGAAGTTTCAAGACTTCAATACGGCCGTATTGAGTTCGCTGCGGCCGTATTGTAGTTCAAAATACTCAATACGACCGTAGTGAACCCCTGAGAGTCCGTATTGGCTTCATTCCTCCCACTTTTCTTATTTTTGGCTATCCTAAGACCTCTAGACCTATAGAGAACCCTCCTTGGGCCTTCTAGGAGTCCTTCTGGATGATCTTCCTTCAGTCTTCGAGGGTCTTCAAGCTTTATTTCCGACCCGGACAATTTTAGGGGTCTACAGGGAGGGGATGATGGAATAATACTAAGACCAAGAAAACCAAGAGGTGACATATTGAAGGAGGCAAGAGGAATGGGTTAGTGATGAAAAACCATAAAGAGGAATAAGCCCACTTTTGGGCCTTAGCTAGGTTTTTATGACATTTGTCTTTGTTTTCCATTTTTACCCTTGTATTTTGGGGTATTTTAGTCATAGAATTTATTTTACTTGTATTTCCAATTTTACCCTTGTATTTTGGGGTATTTAGGACTTAGAATTTATTTTCTTTGTATTTCCCATTTTACCCTTGTATTATGGGGTACTTTAGATGATTAGGGTTTTTAATTTTGGGCTAGGGTGTTAATTAGAGGGTGACACATATTTTTGGTGCCTATTGGGTCTATTTTTGGTGTTAGAAAGGCTTAGGCCCAAGTGGAGGGCAAAGGTTGCATGGTCTTATCATGCACCTAGATATAGCCAATCTAAACCCAAAGATTCCATCCTTGGCCACCAAGTTGCATCTAGGGTTCATTTGCATTTCATTTGGAATGCATTTGCCTACTCCAAATGCAACCCTAGATGCCTCCCCTCCTATAAATACCCAATGCACCACACCTTGTAAATACTTTGGATTATATGAATTTGAGAGAGCATTTTTTGCCTCAAATCCTATCCTTAGTCCCTAGGTTAGCTTCGGCTAGCCCCTTCATTCTCCACCCTTGGAGAGTGAAACCTAGAGTGGCCTCCATCTCACTTGGAGTGAGCCAACCTTGAGAGCACCCAATCACCACACCCCTAAGTGCTTCCGCCCAAACACCTCCTTTTCACGCCTATCACCCTTTTCCACCATACACTTCCTTTTGTCTACCCTTTGGTGAGCCTAGATCAAGGGCAAGGTGTCTCCCTTCACACGCTATCATCAACCATGGAAGGAGGGACTCCATCACATGTGACCTCAAATTAACCCTAAATGACACTCCAAATTACACTTAGATGCACCTTAGGTACCTGAATTTTCGGAGTAGCACATGGGAGCCAAAATTTGAATTCAAATTTCAAATTTGAATTCAAATTTTGGGCGCCACATGTCACCTTTTGATTTAGGCGCCCAAAGTGTGCAAAACCGAGCTTACTTAAGTGTTTCCTTCACCATTTGTATTTACTTTTGATCATAATAGAAATTTGAGTGCCTTTGGCCGAGTTTCCCTCTCAAAAGTCTCTTTGAGTTCATCTTCAAAATCTTAGGATTTTTCCCTAGAATCCTTCTCTTTGAAGTGTGCTCTCCCTTGAAGCTTGAGCTTGGATGCTTCCCTCCTAGTTCTAGGTTGTTTCATCCGTGAGTTCTTAGCTTTGAGTGTGTGGAAATTGAAGAACAAGTCTCCATTGAAGAAGATCCGGTCCAAGCAATTCCATGGAGAAGCATTGCCTTCACTTCTCCTAGTGTTGCTATCAGAATCTTAGAGTCCGAGGAAGAAATCTACCCTTGTGAAGGAGACTTGTTAATGGTTAGAAGGCTTTTTGGAAACCAACTAGTGACCTAGATCAATCCCAAAGAGAGAACTTGTTTCATACTGTTGAGCTTAGGAGAATTGGAAGCTTAAAAAGTTTTGATGATCACAACGTGAGAGGAACAAATTGGAGATCACACGTGTACAACAACAACATTGAACACAAAAACAAAGTCAAGGAAGAGTCAAGAAAAATGTGTTGAAGAATAGCTATGTAATAGAGTTTAGGAGATAAATTGTTATACATGAATTGTTATATTTGTGGTTGTGTGTGCTTTGTGCATTGAACAAATCTTGTTAAGAATCAAGTAGGGAGTAGATGATGATGAGTTGAAAAAATTGGAAAGTTATTTTAAGACTTAAAATGAAGTTTTAAGAACTGACTCAAAATAATCGATTATTGTTAAGTATAATCGATTATTTCAGCAAGTGGGTAAGTAGAATACCTTGCTGTAATAATCGATTATTAGTCAAATAATCGATTATTTCAGAAGCAACTCTCTGGAATAATCGATTATCCAGCTAAATAATCGATTAAATTGTTCTTGGTTGATTTCCAGAAATCTAAAGAACAAAATAATCGATTATTCTTTAAAATAATCGATTATCTGGGTTTGAAGTTTCTATAAATAACTTGAACTCTTTTGAAACATAAGACAATTGTGTAAGAACTGAAAAACAAATTGTGAAAACGTTTTTGAGAGTCTATGTGACTTCTCGGAGAGTTTTCTTTGTGAAATCCAAGAGAAAAACGTTTGTGAAAAACTTGTGAGGAAATCATCATCATCATCATACTCTTGAAAGAAGAAGACAAAGACTTGTTCAAGAATTCCAGGTGAATTCGTTCCATTTTAATTCTTTGTGAATCTTTGTGGAAAATCTTGAGAAGGGGTTCTCAAGTGGTGAAGTTTCTTGTAGTGGGTTCTACAAGGGTTGCTTTCTTGGGGTCAAGAAAGTGGTTATCTTTTTGTAGTGAAGTGTATGCATGTGTGTGTGCTTGTAAACCTTCTTGCTTAAAGATAGTGGAAAAATCTTAATCAGGTGGTGATTAAGGACTGGATGTAGGTCACATGTGGAGTGGCTGAACCAGTATAAAAGACTTGTGCAATCTTCTTCTACACTATCTCTTATATTGTGTAATTCATTGGTGAAACTTTAAAGAAGATAAAACTTGGTTAATAAGTGCATGTGAATCTTGATGGTTTGAATCTGTAATTGAATATTATTGCTGAATCTTACTTTGTTGAATCAAGTGAGTACATTGCATTCATATCATTATAACAAGTCTTTAAGGGTGCTTCATTTGAAAATTCTGACATAGAAAAGTTTTAATTGAAATAAAGATCCAAATACTCTGATAAATTTTTAAAGGGTCATTGAATTCAATTCACCCCCCCTCTTGAATTGTGCCATTCTTTTCTAACAATTGGTATCTAGAGCAAGGTTCTTGAGAGTTATTCAAGATTTCAAAAATGGCCAACAACAATTTACCATATGGTGAGGGTGTGTCCATACATAGACCTCCTGCTTTTAATGGTGAAAACTATGTCTATTGGAAAATTAGGATGAGGATTTTCATTGAAGCTATTGATATTGCTGTATGGAATGCTATAGAAAATGGACCCTATATTCCTATGAAAAAAGATGATGATGGTGAGCTTAAGGAAAAACATTGGAGTGAGTGGAGTGATGAAGAAAAGAGAAGAGCCCAACATGACAAAAGAGCAAAAAACATCATAACATCTGCATTGTCTATTGATGAATTTTTCAGAATTTCACAATGCTTATCTGCTAAAGAAATGTGGGACACTTTGCAAGTCACTCATGAAGGAACAAGTGATGTGAAGAGATCAAGAAAGCATACTCTCATTAGAGAATATGAGTTGTTTAGGATGCAAACTGGTGAATCTATTTCTGATTTTCAAAAAAGATTTACACACTTGATAAATCACCTTGTTGACCTTGGCAGGAAATTTGAAAAGGAAGAGCTAAATCTAAAGGTGCTGCAATGCTTGGACAGAACATGGCAAGCAAAGGTGACAGCCATTGAAGAATCAAAGGATTTGACCTCCTTAACATTGGCCACTCTCTTTGGGAAGCTGAGAGAGCATGAGCAAAAGCTACACATTTTTGATGAACATGAGCAGCAAGATAAGAAAGGAAAAGGAGTGTCATTGAAAGCCTTAAAATCTGCCAAAGGAAAAGAGGTGTGTGAAGAAACTAGCTCCGATGACTCTGAAAGTGAGAACTTCAATCTGCTGGTGAAGAAGTTCAGAAAGTTCATGAGAAGAAAGAAAACTTCTCCCTATAAATTCAACAAAAAGACCAACAAGAAGGATGAAGCAAGCACATCCTCCTTTAATTGCTTTGAATGCGGAAAGCCGGGACACATGAAAGCTGAGTGTCCAAATCTCCTGAAAAAGCAACAAGAGGAGAAGAGATCTAAGAAAAATGCAAAAGGAAAAAGAGCTTATATTGCTTGGGAAGACAATGATTCAAGCACAACAAGTGAAGAATCCGAATGTGAGGAGAACAATTTGTGTTTGATGGCTGGAACTGCACAAGACACAATTGTAAGTGACTCCGACCTTGAATCAAATCCGGATTATGATTAGCTTCAAGAAGCTTTTATACAAATTCATGAAGAAGCTGTCAAATTAGGTGCCTCAAATTCAAAGTTGAAAAACAAGCTGAAATGGTATGAAAATGCCTTAATTGAAGCTGAACAAGAGCTTGAAGATTTAAAACATGAGCATGAAAATCTTCAAACTATGTTTAACTTTAATGAAGCTCATTCCTCAAAAGATGTTTGTGAACATTGCAAAGTTTTTGAAAAAGAAAATGCTGATTTGAAAACCACACTTGCAAGGTTCACAAAAGGAAATGCAAATTTGAATATTCTTTTGGGAAAACAAAGAAACACTTTTGATAGGAGTGGACTTGGTTTTAATCCAAGTACAAGCATACCAATTGTGTCAAAGAAAGTAGCTTTTGTGAAAAGTCAAAATTTTAGAAAACTCAAAAGCAACTTTTATAGACAAGCAACTTGTTTTTATTGCTGCAAAAGAGGTCATACAATTAGGAACTGCTATTCAAGAAAATATGGAGTTCCAAATGGAAAAATGATTTGGGTTGAGAAGAGTCAAAGGCTGAGAACTAACCAACAAGGACCCTCCACATGGGTACCTAAATTTTTCCTCTGAATTTGTGTTCTAGGAATGCTTGAGGGCCAAAAATTTACTGTGGTATCTTGATAGTGGCTGCTCAAGGCACATGACTGGAGATCCCTCCAAATTCTCAAGTCTGAAATTGAAGAATGAAGGGTATGTTACCTATGGTGACAACAATAAAGGCAAAATTCTTGGCCATGGCAATGTTGGTAATTCCTCCTCTCAAACATTGATTGAAAATGTTTTGTTTGTTGATGGCTTGAAACATAATTTGCTGAGTATTAGTCAATTGAGTGATAAAGGCTTTAAAATTGAATTTGATAATACATGTTGTTTGATAAGTGATAAAAAGAGTAATGAAATCAGATTCATTGGTAAAAGAATTGACAATATATACATGCTTGACTTAGAACACTCTATAACAATGTCAAACACTAAGTGTCTAATAACTCAAGAAGAAAATATATGGCTTTGGCATAGGAGAGCTGCACACATTCATATGGATCACCTAAATAAACTGTGTAGGAAAGAATTAGTGGTTGGTCTACCTAAACTCAAGTTTGGAAAAGACAAACTATGTGATGCATGTCAAAAAGGCAAGCAAGTGAAGGCTAGCTTTAAAAGTAAAAATCAGATTTCAACATCTAGACCTTTGCAATTAATTCACATGGATTTGTTTGGTCCATCAAGAACAATGAGCTTAGGCGGAAACTACTATGGCTTAGTAATTGTTGATGACTATTCTAGATACACATGAGTTATGTTTCTTGCAAACAAAAATGATGCTTTTAATGCCTTTAGAAAATTTGCCAAACTTGTTCAAAATGAGAAATGCTCAAACATCACCTCTATAAGAAGTGATCATGGAGGTGAATTTCAAAACATCATGTTTCAAAAATTCTGTGAGGAACATGGTATAAACCATAATTTCTCAGCACCTAGGACACCTCAACAAAATGGGGTTGTTGAGAGAAAGAATAGGTCCTTAGAAGAACTTGCAAGAACAATGTTGAATGAAACAAATTTACCAAAATACTTTTGGGCTGATGCTATTAACACAGCTTGTCATGTGTTAAATAAGGTTTTGATTCGACCTATTTTAAAGAAAACACCCTATGAGATCTATAAAGGAAAGAAGCCTAACATTTCCTACTTTAGAGTGTTTGGTTGCAAGTGCTATGTGCTGAACAATGGGAAAGAACAACTTGGGAAGTTTGATGCAAAGGCTGATGAAGCAATATTTCTAGGATACTCTACAAATAGTAAGTCTTATAGAATTTATAATAAGCAAGAGACAAGGCAAACTGAAATTGAAGATTTAAATGAATTGCTTGATCAACCCCTATTGGAAGGTGAATCAAATAAAGTGTCTAAGGAGAGTGAGTCACATGAAAAAGCAAGGGAAATAAGTGAACAATTGCCTAAGGAATGGAGAACCACTAGAGACTTATCACTGGACAATATAATTGGAAGTATTGGTAAGGGTGTCTCAACTAGAAGTGCTGTTAAAAATATTTGCAATACAATGGAATTTGTGTCACAAGTTGAACCTAAGAACATTGATGAAGCACTTAAAGATGAGCATTGGTTAATGGCTATGCAAGAGGAACTAAATCAGTTTGAAAGAAATGAAGTGTGGGATTTAGTGCCATTACCAAAAGACTATCCAATCATTGGAACCAAATGGGTTTTCAGAAATAAGCTTGATGAATCTGGAATAATTCTTAGAAATAAGGCAAGACTAGTGGCTAAAGGGTATAATCAAGAAGAAGGAATTGACTATGATGAGACTTTTGCCCCTGTAGCAAGGATTGAAGCTATTAGACTACTTCTTGCTTACTCTACCATAAAGAATTTCAAGCTTTATCAAATGGATGTAAAAAGTGCTTTCCTCAATGGGCTGATACAAGAGGAAGTGTATGTTGAACAACCACCTGGATTTGTGGATTTTAAAAATCCTAATCATGTGTACAAGCTTAAAAAGGCACTCTATGGCTTGAAGCAAGCTCCTAGATCTTGGTATGACAGATTAAGCAAATTTCTAATTGAAAATGATTATGAAAGAGGAAAGGTAGATAATACATTGTTTGTCAAGAAGTTTAAAAATGATACAATGTATGTGAAAATATATGTGGATGATATTGTGTTTGGATCTACAAATACCACTCTTTGTAAAGAATTTGCTAAAACCATGCAAGGAGAGTTTGAGATGTCAATGATGGGAGAACTTACCTTCTTTTTGGGATTACAAGTCAAACAAATGCATGATGGAACTTTCATAAGTCAAAGTAAGTATTGCAATGAACTTTTGAAAAAGTTTGGTATGGAAGGGTGTAAGGAGGCTGCCACACCAATATCAAACAATTGCAATCTTGACTTAGATGAGAAAGGAATTGCTGTTGATAATTCAAAATATAGAGGTATTATAGGATCACTCTTGTACTTGACAGCAAGTAGGCCTGATATAATGTTTGCTGTGTGCCTATGTGCAAGATTCCAAGCTAATCCTAAAGAATCTCATATGAAGAGTGTAAAGAGAATTCTTAAGTACTTGAAAGGTACAATTAATGTTGGTTTGTGGTATCCAAAGGGAGTCTCATTAAGTCTGATTGGCTACTCAGATTCAGACTATGCTGGGTGTAGGCTAGATAGAAAGAGCACAAGTGGAACTTGTCACTTGTTAGGTAGTGCACTTGTTTCATGGCATAGCAAAAAGCAAGCTTGTGTTGCTTTAAGTACAGCTGAGGCTGAGTACATAGCAGCTGGTAGTTGTTGTGCTCAAATTCTTTGGATGAAGCAACAATTAAGAGATTATGGAGTTGAGTTGAACAACATTCCTTTGAGGTGTGATAACACAAGTGCAATAAATTTGACTAAGAATCCAATTTTGCACTCTAGGACTAAGCATATAGAAATAAGACATCACCTTTTGAGAGATCATGTACAAAGAAATGATTGTGCTGTGGAGTTTGTAGAGACAAGTAAACAACTTGCTGATATTTTTACAAAACCTCTACCTAGAGAAAGGTTCAATCAATTGAGAATTGAGTTGGGAATAATTAATGAATCAAGTTTAAATTGATTGAGTTGTGAGAATGAAAGTAAGAGATGTGTGAAAGATTATATTTGAAAGTGGCAAACAAGACTTTGAAAAATTTGAAGAGTTAAAATTTTCAGAGAAGTGAAATCTTCACTGGAATAATCGATTATCTTAAGATATAATCGATTATCTTAAGTGATTTATGGAAATAATCGATTATCTTGGGAAATAATCGATTATCTGAAGCATGAAGAATTCTAAAAGTCTCTGAAATAATCGATTATCTTGGGAAATAATCGATTATCTGGTAAGATGAAACTCAAAAGTTACTGTAATAATCGATTATCTTGGGTAATAATCGATTATCTGGAAGCTAGGAACTGAGAAGCCACTGGAATAATCGATTATTCTGTAAATAATCGATTATCTGGGATGTGATGGGAAAAACTACCCTCTGTAATAATCGATTATCCTTAAAATAATCGATTATCCATATCAAATTACGTTTTCAAGTAGATTTTTCTGATGCAAATAATCGATTATTTGCATAAATAATCGATTATCTGGGCGACGTTTCAAATTTCCTGAAACGGTTATCTTCGCGCCAACTTTCAAAACTACCCATTTTTCTCTTAAAAACCCTTCTTATTCCGAAAACTCTAGGGCATTACACTCATTTTTCATTCTCTCATTCTCTCAAAACCCTCAAAACCCTAACCCTCTCAAATCCTCTCAATCTCTCTTCTTCTTCATTTTTCTTCAAGACCCAACCATGGCATCCTCTTCCAAAAGGCCCAAGAAGCTGGAAGTCAGGGGGAGCAAGCGTCCTCTTCCCTCAGAGCAACTAATCACGAAGTGGTTTGCGGATGAGAAAGCACAAGAATATTACTTCGAATGGTATGCTGGTCGGAGAATCATTCCTCCGAAGACCCTGAAGCTTGAATGGTTCAAGAACGAGGGGTTTAGCTTTCCAGCCCTTCTGGAGTATCAGGAGTTGAAAGCATTCTTGGAGATGGACGGACCCTACTACCCGGAGCTGATCAGGTTATTTCTTTGCTTTGCTACCACTAATGGAGGAGTCATGCAGTCAGTGGTGAAAGGGAAACTGATCAGGTTGGATGGACCAACTCTGAGAGCTACTGCAGGACTGAGTGGAAATGGAGCAGAGAAACCCCAGCCTTTTAATTTTGGGGATTTTGAAGAACTAACCACATTCCGTGACTGTCAACGGAATCCCGTCAACACCAATTATGAGAAATTTCTAGCGGGAGGTATGAAAAAGAACTCTCGTTTGATTTCTTTCATTATTGCTTGGATGTTAAAACCTAGGCTGCATAATCATGCTCAAATGTCTCGAGATGACATTTTGTTAATGCATGTAATTAAGAAGAAAATTAAGATTGACTGGGTGTCAGTTGTGAACGATTGTATCTGGAAGGCAAGAAGAAAGGAAGATGGTCCAATTCCTTATGCTTTGCTTCTGTCCAAAAATTTTGAGAATGCTGGTGTAGATTTCACAGGTGAAAGGAAGATTGTATTGCACGCATCAAACAAGATTGAGAAGTCCTCTTTGCATCACATGGGGATGCTGAAACAAGAGGATAAGTGGGTTTTCAAAGGTGATGTACCCCCTACACCGGAGCCAGCTACTGATGAAGACGGTGTTCCGTCTCATGATGAGGATCAACCACCTCAGGTGGAAACTGAACCCGGAAGAGAAGTTGAGCCGGAGTTGAAGCCGTTCTCACCATTTGAGCAGGTTATGATCAACAAGATGGATGCTTTAATGGAGATGTCACGAAGACACGAATCCATGTATTCTGGAATTCTGGACAGATTTGATGACTTGGATCATGAAGTAAAGATGCTCAAGATGCATCTTGGCATGCCTGAAGATGATAAATGATGTTTGATCATTAGTTCAAATTAGGATTCTCAATTCTGTTTTTGGACAAGTTAATTTTGATTTGGGTTGTAATGATTTTAATTTCTGAACACTTTTATTGTTTTTCATGTTGAACAGTTTAAATTTGATAAATTTGAAGTTTGTTTGTTCATGTGTTGGTTCAATTCTGATTCCAAAGGTTGATTTGGAATGCTGTTGCACAATGCTCTGTTTTGGTGAGCATATATGTTGATTTTTGGTTCTGATTAGCATACTCTGTTTTTTGAAATGATGTATCTTTTTGGCTAGTTTAATTTGGTCTAAATTGAGGCTATATGATGCACAAGTGATTTGATCTGAATTGCTGAACCAATGATTTGATCTGAGTTTTGTTAAACATGGTTGTAATTGTTAACCTTGGCTTACTTTGTTTTTGATAATGCCAAAGGGGGAGAAATGGTATATGGTGTGTGTTTAGTTGTTGTTTTTGCAGGTATTGTGCTTGTGTGTGTGTATTGTGTGCAGGTTTTGGTTCATGATAGTTTTGGTTCATCACACAATAAGGAGGCACAATGCATTATGGGCTGAGATCATTATCCATAGGTTGTCATCATCAAAAAGGGGGAGATTGTTGAGCTTAGGAGAATTGGAAGCTTAAAGAGTTTTGATGATCACAACGTGAGAGGAACAAATTGGAGATCACAAGTGTACAACAACAACATTGAACACAAAAACAAAGTCAAGGAAGGGTCAAGAAAAATGTGTTGAAGAATAGCTATGTAATAGAGTTTAGGAGATAAATTGTTATACATGAATTGTTATATTTGTGGTTGTGTGTGCTTTGTGCATTGAACAAATCTTGTTAAGAATCAAGTAGGGAGTAGATGATGATGAGTTGAAAAAATTGGAAAGTTATTTTGAGACTTAAAATGAAGTTTTAAGAACTGACTCAAAATAATCGATTATTGTTAAGTATAATCGATTATTTCAGCAAGTGGGTAAGTAGAATACCTTGCTGTAATAATCGATTATTAGTCAAATAATCGATTATTTCAGAAGCAACTCTCTGGAATAATCGATTATCCAGCTAAATAATCGATTAAATTGTTCTTGGTTGATTTCCAGAAATCTGAAGAACAAAATAATCGATTATTCTTTAAAATAATCGATTATCTGGGTTTGAAGTTTCTATAAATAACTTGAACTCTTTTGAAACAGAAGACAATTTGTGTAAGAACTGAAAAACAAATTGTGAAAACTTTTTTGAGAGTCTATGTGACTTCTTGGAGAGTTTTCTTTGTGAAATCCAAGAGAAAAACGTTTGTGAAAAACTTGTGAGGAAATCATCATCATCATCATACTCTTGAAAGAAGAAGACAAAGACTTGTTCAAGAATTCCAGGTGAATTCGTTCCATTTTAATTCTTTGTGAATCTTTGTGGAAAATCTTGAGAAGGGGTTCTCAAGTGGTGAAGTTTCTTGTAGTGGGTTCTACAAGGGTTGCTTTCTTGGGGTCAAGAAAGTGGTTATCTTTTTGTAGTGAAGTGTATGCATGTGTGTGTGCTTGTAAACCTTCTTGCTTAAAGATAGTGGAAAAATCTTAATCAGGTGGTGATTAAGGACTGGATGTAGGTCACATGTGGAGTGGCTGAACCAGTATAAAAGACTTGTGCAATCTTCTTCTACACTATCTCTTATATTGTGTAATTCATTGGTGAAACTTTAAAGAAGATAAAACTTGGTTAATAAGTGCATGTGAATCTTGATGGTTTGAATCTGTAATTGAATATTATTGCTGAATCTTACTTTGTTGAATCAAGTGAGTACATTGCATTCATATCATTATAACAAGTCTTTAAGGGTGCTTCATTTGAAAATTCTGACATAGAAAATTTTTAATTGAAATAAAGATCCAAATACTCTGATAAATTTTTAAAGGGTCATTGAATTCAATTCACCCCCCTCTTGAATTGTGCCATTCTTTTCTAACACATACAAGGTGCCAGGTTTTAGAAAAAACTTGTTCTCTCATTGTGGATAGTGGATCTAGTTGCAATTGTTGTAGCACTAGATTAGTGGATAAGCTAGCTTTAACTACTATACCTCATCCAAAACCTTACAAATTACAATGGATCAATGAGGAGGGAGGTATTGTAGTTAATCAACAAATGAATATACCTATCTCCATTGGAAAATACCAAGATGAAGTTTTATGTGATATAGTGCCATTGGATGCTAGTCATATTCTACTTGGAAGGCCTTGGCAATTTGATAAAAAGACTATTCATGATGGCCTAACCAACAAAATAAGTTTCCATCACTTAGGTAAAAAGATTGTGTTGTGTCCTCTATCACCTTCTCAAGTGTGTGAGGACCAACTCAAAATGAAAGTCAAAAGAGAGGGAGAAGAAAACAAAAGTAGAAAACAAAGGAAAGACAAAAAAGACCTCTCCCCAAAGAATAAAAAAGAGGAAGAGAGGGTGCCAAGTTTAGAGGCAAGTGTCCCCTCTAAAGAAGTTGTTCACAAAAATGCTCTATCCCTTAAAAATGACATCAAAAAATCACTTTTGATTGAACAACCTTTGTACCTTCTCTATTTCAAAGAGACACTTGCAGCCACTAGTCATGAGCTTGAGTCTCTACCTCATGAGGTTCAAAAACTTTTAAAGGAGTTTGATGACCTATTTCCTCAAGAAGTTCCAAGTGGACTTCCACCCTTAAGAGGAATAGAACATCAAATAGACCTCATACCGGGTTCTAGTCTTCCTAATAGGCCTGCCTATAGGACTAACACTCAAGAAACCAAAGAGATAGAAGCTCAATTTGATGACTTGTTGAAGAAGGGTTGGGTTCAAAAGAGCCTTAGCCCTTGTGCCATCCCCGTTCTGTTGGTGCCTAAGAAAGATGGCAAATGGAGGATGTGCACTGATTGTAGAGCCATCAATAACATCACAATAAAATATAGGCACCCAATCCCTAGGCTAGATGATATGTTAGATGAATTGCATGGGGACATCATATTTTCCAAGATTGACCTTAAAAGTGGTTATCACCAAATTCGAATCAAAGAGGTTGATGAGTGGAAAACCGCTTTTAAGACCAAATTTGGTTTATATGAGTGGTTAGTGATGCCTTTTGGCCTCACTAATGCCCCTAGTACTTTCATGCGCCTAATGAATCATATTCTTAGGGATTGTATAGGAAAATTTGTGGTTGTCTACTTTGATGACATCCTTGTATATAGTAAGACCTTAGATGAACATCTTAGAAATCTAAGGCAAGTTCTAATAATTCTTAGAGTCAACCATCTCTATGCCAACCTTGAAAAATGTACTTTTTTTCAAGAACAAGTGAATTTTTTGGGCTTCATTGTTGGCAAAGAGGGAGTACAAGTTGACTCCGAGAAAATAAGGGTTATCCAAGAATGGCCCACCCCAAAAAGTGTTGGAGAAGTTAGAAGTTTTCATGGCCTAGCCAGCTTCTATAGAAGGTTTGTAAAAGACTTCTCCACAATTGCATCCCCTCTTAATGAGCTTGTTAAGAAGGATGTACCATTCCTTTGGGGTGAAGCCCAAGAACAAGCTTTCAAAAACCTAAAAGAGAAACTCACCAATGCACCCATTCTAGCTCTACCAAATTTTGATCAAACCTTTGAGCTAGAATGTGATGCATCCAGTCTAGGTATAGGTGTTGTGTTACTTCAAGGAGGTCACCCCATTGCTTACTTTAGTGAAAAACTCCATGGGGCCACCTTGAATTATCCCACCTATGACAAGGAACTCTATGCCCTCATAAGAGCTCTACAAGTTTGGGAGCACTACTTAGTGACTAAAGAATTTGTTATTCACACCGATCATGAGTCACTCAAGTATCTTAGAGGGCAAGGTAAGTTGAATAAAAGGCATGCAAAGTGGGTGGAATATCTTGAACAATTCCCCTACATCATCAAATATAAGAAGGGAAAGAGCAATGTGGTAGCC
Organism: Cajanus cajan; assembly: GCF_000230855.2. Lineage (NCBI taxonomy): Eukaryota > Viridiplantae > Streptophyta > Magnoliopsida > Fabales > Fabaceae > Cajanus > Cajanus cajan. Next base: position 41,368,561 of record NC_138524.1, read on the forward strand.
GACGCTCTTTCAAGGAGGCATACCTTACTCTCCACCTTAGGAACACAAATACTTGGCTTTTATGATGTAAAGGAATTGTTTGAGCTTGATTTAGACTTCCAAGCCACTTATGCCAAATGTCTCCAAAAGCCTTTTGATGGATTCTATCTTCTTGAGGGGTATCCTTTTAGAATGGGCAAACATTGCATACCCCAAGGATCCATTAGAAAGCCTTTGGTCAAAGAGAGTCATGAAGGAGGTCTCATGGGCCATCTTGGGGTTGACAAAACCCTAAGTTTTTTAAAGGCTAAATTTTATTGGCCACACATGAGAATAGATGTCCAAAGGCATTGCTCCAAGTGCATTACTTGTTTAAAGGCTAAATCAAGAGTAATGCCTCATGGACTCTATACCCCCCTTCCTATAGCTAGCTCCCCTTGGGTGGATATTAGTATGGACTTTGTGCTTGGACTTCCAAGGACTCAAAGGGGATTTGACTCCATCTTTGTGGTAGTGGACCGTTTTAGCAAAATGGCTCATTTTATACCATGCCACAAAGTGGATGATGCTAGTTATATAGATAAACTTTTCTTTAGGGAAGTGGTCCATTTGCATGGTCTACCCAAAACAATTGTGTCCGATAGGGATGCTAAGTTCCTTAGCCACTTTTGGAAGGTCCTATAGGAAAAACTAGGAACAAAGCTTCTCTATTCTACTACTTGTCATCCTCAAATCGATGGCCAAACCAAAGTAGTAAATAGATCCCTATCCACTTTGTTAAGGGTACTCCTCAAAGGCAATAAGAAAACTTGGGATGATTGTCTCCCCCATCTAGAATTTGCATACAATAGAGTAGTCTATAAGACTACTAATCTGATAGCAAACTTAGGAGAAGTGATGGATGATCTTCTCCACGGATTTGCTTAGGCCGGATCTTCTTCAATGGAGACTTGATTCTTCAACTCAAGACACTTATAAGCTAAGAACTCACGGATGAACTCAACCTAGAACTAGGAGGGAAGCATCCAAGCTCAAGCTTCAATGGAAAGCACACTTCAAAGAGAAGGATTCTAAGGTGAAATCCTAGGGTTTTGAAGATGAACTCTAAGGGACTTTTGAGAGGAAACTCGGCTCAAAGGCTCAAAAATTTCATGTATATTCAAAAGTGAATACAAATGGTGAAGAAAACACTTAAGTAAGCTTGGTTTTGCAAACTTTGGGCGCCTAAATCAAAAGGTGACATGTGGCGCCCAGAATTTGAATTCAAATTTGAAATTTGAATTCAAATTTTGGCTCCCATGTGCTACTCCGAAAATTCAGGTCCCTAAGGTTCATCTAAGTGTAATTTGGAGTGTCATTTAGGGTTAATTTGAGGTCACATGTTCAGCCACCATAGGTGCAAAACATGTGACTCAAATGTAACTTAAATGGCTTCCAAATTAAACCTAATTTAACCTAATTAGCCTACTTTAGTATTCCTTGTATTTTCCTATTCTAATGACCTAAATACATTGGTCCAACAAATACAATGGAAAGGAAAAATTACAAGAATGAAAATGAGCCCAATATTGGGTATCAAAAGCCCAAAGGCCCATGAAGCCCAAAACTAGGCCCAACAAGCTAAACCTTAAAATGCTACTCTATGTGGTCCAAAATACAAGACCAAAATATATGATACCTATGCTAACATTATGTATACAAAACATATGAAAATAGCTATAACAAAATATGGCCCATGAAAAGTTCCACTTGGGCCTTCCCAGGCCCATCGGGCCTATTGGGCCTTGACTGGCCCAAACCTTCATCTCTAGCCCACTCCTCTTGGATCTTTTAATGTGTCTCCTCTTGCTCTCCCAAGCATGATTCCATCATCCCCTCCCTCTTGAAAAGGATTTGTCCTCAAATCTCGAGGATGAATGGAAGAAGAAAAATCAATACCTACAAAGAAAGCATTCGAAGAATAAAAAGTGAGAGGGTAAGAAAGAAGAGTAAAAATCCTAAGAGGAGTCCTAATATCTAACCTAACAAAGAAAGATAAAATATTAGACTCTCTAGAACTAGGCTCCTCTTCTAAGCATAACCTAGAAATAAAACCTAGAAATGTAAAGACACTATGACTAAAACAATTAAAAGTTTGATTTCTAAACACTACTATATCTTGCCTAAAGTACCCTAAATGGTAACCTAGGCTTTTCCTAAGATATAAAGAAAAAATTACTAGAAAACGCCCTAGACAATTTTGGATTTGATTGTTTGCTAGATGCTCATAATCATATAAACTATATTTATCTTGTAGGGAAGAAATCATATTAAGTTCAAAAGAGGAAGAACTTCCCATAAGATCAAACATAGAATATAGATTATTACAAGTTAGATCTACTAAACAATGTAAACCCAAAATTGGGTGCTTTATGACATCAAAAGAAATACTTCCTTCCTTGTGCACCTTCAAGGAAGTAGTATAAGGAGTAACACTAGGTATAGTCCACTCCCTCTTCACTATATCTCGAAGTTGAGAAAAATTCTTTGCTTGAAATTCATTTTGTTCCTCATTCTCAACTTTAAGATAAGTGGCAGCATTAGGATAAGAGTCAAGATTTTTATGAATAAAGAGAGTTCTTTTTAAGTCTTGTTTGGTCATAAAATAACTCTCTTTTGTCATAAAGGTCTTAGTGGAGTCCCCTTTATCCACACTCTTTCCTTCTTTCTTTTCTTTGTTTCTTTTCTTTTTCATTTGCTTTTGATCCTCAAACACTTGGGATGGTGTTAAAGGATTAAAAACAATTTCCTTATTTTTATGAGTGAAGGATATTTTGTTAGTGAGGCCATCATGTATAGTTTGTTTATCAAATTGCCATGGCCTACCAAGCAAAATATGACAAGCTTCCATAGGGATCACATCACATAAAACTTTGTCTTTATAATCCCCTATAGAAAACTTGACCTTCACTTGTTGATTTACCTCCAATTCCTCACCTTCATTGAGCCAATAAAGTTTATAAGGGTGAGGGTGAGGAATGGTGGTAAGTGCTAACTTGTTAACCAACCTTGTACTACAACAATTTGAACATGATCCACTATCAACAATGAGAGAACAAGTTCTTTTAGAAACTAAACATCTTGTGTGAAAGATGTTCTCTCTTTGTGATAGTGAAATGGGACAAGGTTGACTTCCAAGAAGCCTTTTGACCATAAGAAGATCACCATCAACAGGATATAGCTTTTCAATTTGAGGGTCTTCCTTGCTAGTCTCACTACCACTTGAAGTGGTAGAACTAGATTCATCAAGGCTACTATAAATGTCTTGTCCTCTCAAAATCATGACATTTTTAGTTGGACATTGAGAAGCTATATGGCCTCTCCCAAGACATTTAAAGCATTTGATGTCACTAGTTTTACTACTAGAAGTGACAACATTTTTATTTTTATCATTTTCTTTTTCTTTTTCTTGACCCTTACTAGAGTTTTTAGAAGAGTCATATTGACCCTCCCTCTTGTCCTCTTTCTTGATATAAGAGCTAGATTGAGTTTTGCCTTTTCTCAAATTTTGTTGTTCCACCCTTATACAAAGTTAGACCAAATCATCAAGGTCCCTATAAGGGAGTAACTCAACTCTATCTCTAATATCAAAATTGAGACCACTTAAAAATCTAGCAATGGTCAACCTTTCCTCTTCCCTTATCCCAGCCCTCATGAGATACAACTCCATTTTCTGTCTATACTCCTCCACACTCATGTTCTTTTGTTGGAGTCTTTGGAGCTTATCCATAAGCTCCCTACTATAATAAGAAGGAATATGCCTTCTTCTCATAGCACTCCTCAATTCATTCCAATAAGTGATGGGAGGATCATTGTGAAGTCTTCTCTCTCTTTCCAAGGATGTCCACCAATACATGTCTTGTCCTTGAAAAGCTAGGGTGGCCAAAGGAATTTTTCTTTCCTCACCTACTTGATGACAAGTGAAGATTTGCTCCACTTTCAGCTCCCAATCTAAGTAGGCGTCCACATCTTCTTTACCATGAAATTAAGGGAGATCAACCTTTGATTCCCTCACTTTGTGTTCTTTAATGACTCTCCTAGGTGGGGGTTGATAGTAAGCATCCATTTGTATACTACCATCATTATTTTGACTTTGAGAATCATTGGAGCTCTTGGTTGAGCTCCTTGAAGAACCTTTTTGGCTTTTATTTAATTTTTTTAAAAGTTTTTCTTCTCGTTGCTTAATCTTTAGAATCTCTTGTTCCAAAGCCATGATTTGTACTTCTTTTTCAAGTTTTTCTTTTTGTTTTTGAAGTATCTCATCATTTTTCCAAAGTTTAAGTGCTTCAACCTCCTTGGCAATTCTTTTAAAACTTTTAGGAGTATCAAAATCACTACTATTTGGAGAATGGTGACTCATGATTAAGCAATGAGAATTTTTATGCTATGCAAAAAGATATAAAATATTTTTGGTATTTTCTAGGAATGAAAATAGCACTTGGAAGTCTAAGTGTACAAGTTGCACTATCAAGGGAGGTGAGCTACAAAGAGCCACTTAATAACCAAGCCTTTTCAAGTGGAAATCACTAAACTCCTTTGTGGTATTTCCAAATCCCCAAAACTTTTCACAAAAATTTTGTATGTTTTTCACAATTGGTTTGTTTTAACACTTAAACTAAGCGTGAACAAAATAAAACTACACAATTCTAGACGTTTCAAGGCAGCAAATTAAAGCAATTAAAAGACAAAGAACTTAAAGGAAACAAGATAAGAAACTAGTCAGATTTTTCCTAAGTGGAAGCTTGAAACATATGAAATTTCCAAGCCACTTCCACTAGTACTACACGTGAGAGTCTATCAAGGATGTAGATATACCTGACCAGCTTCTTAATACTCCCTCCAAGCTTTACAAATTGGTTTAAAAATACAAGAGAATTGACAAAAATTAAACTAGCCTAGAAAGCAGTAAGTGGCGGCTTTGGTGACCAATTAGTGGCGGTTTTTGTGTTCAACTTTTCTAACACTTGTTTAAGTGTCTTAATCCGCCACTAATCCTCCAAATTTAATGCTACTGGACCTGCAAAATAAACACACCAAAAAGGTTAATGGTGGATGCCTCACAAGTGAAAGGAGAGGTCACTCAAGTGAAGGAAGTTTAGGAGAAGTTTTGGTCACTAATTAGGTCAAATTTTTTTTTAGGTCTTAGTGTCCAAACTTTTCCTACTCTTTGTTGAGCAATGCTTGATCCTTGAGCAAGGATTTGAGGCCAATTCTAGCACAAGAAATTATTGAAAGAAAACTAGACAAGCAATAGAAGCACAATTTGAAAAGCTTATACCAAAATTAAGAGTAATAGGTGTATATGACAAGACTCAAAGAGGTTCAACAAGTAAAACTGAAAATTAAGACTCCAAATTAAAGCTAGCACTCAGAGAGAAGAGTTCCTAGATAGGTACTAGAATAGATGAACAAAACAAAAAAAATTTGAAGACAATTGGACAAGTATAGCAAAAGTAGTAGCCAAAACAATAACAAGGAATCAAGTAGGTTTTTCAACTTGTATACCTCTCGGCTTTTTCCTTTTAATTTGTGTTCTCTATTTTTTTTTTATTATTTCTTTTTCTATCTTCAAGTTAAGAGTCCAGAGAGTATATTTTCCTTTTGTTTCAAATTTTAATATGATTCCAAGCTATAGAAACCGTGACTACAAAATTAGATCAAATTAGGTCAAATTTCAAGTAACTTGAAGAACTAGTGCACTAGTCTTTAGGTTTTGATTTGGATTCCTTATGAACTCTTTTTCCTTTGATCTTTTGAACACTTTAGGCTCTGTTTGAACTCTGTTTTTCCAGCCTTAATGTATATATATATTTTTTTTAAAATTTGAATCCAAAGATAATGCACTAGTAGCACTTGAAATTTTGAATCACAAATTTTTTTTATAAGATTTCTTTAATGGAAAAGTGATTTGAAAACTTAAGACACAATGGAAACCTAACTCTAAAGAAACTCACTAGAACTAATAGCAAGTTATGAACACAATAAGGTAAAAGAAAAAGCACATATAGGAGGCAAGAACAAAAAGCAAACCGAGAATAATATGTAGACACAAATTCAAAATAAAACTAGGTTAAACATGCTATTCAAGGAATTTCAAGACATATAAGAACTACACACAAACTCTAAGACAAAACAAGATTAAAAACCAAAAATCTAAATGCAATGCATGAGTCCAATCACGGACACATATTAGGAATGGAGAGACTCAAAAAATAAACCAAAACAAGCACAAGCAAAAAGTTCCTAAACAATTGATTGAAGAAGAAAATCAAAATCAATCAACAAAGGATCTATGAACACATGATATGAAATAAAACATATAGATCCGAAGAGAAAACTCAAACAAGACAAGGAGATACACAAGAACACAAGCTCGGACACAAAATAACATGAAGAACTTAGCTCCTTGAAGACCTTGCTCTTGATACCAAAAATGATAGCAAACTTAGGAGAAGTGATGGATGATCTTCTCCACGGATTTGCTTAGGCCGGATCTTCTTCAATGGAGACTTGATTCTTCAACTCAAGACACTTATAAGCTAAGAACTCACGGATGAACTCAACCTAGAACTAGGAGGGAAGCATCCAAGCTCAAGCTTCAATGGAAAGCACACTTCAAAGAGAAGGATTCTAAGGTGAAATCCTAGGGTTTTGAAGATGAACTCTAAGGGACTTTTGAGAGGAAACTCGGCTCAAAGGCTCACAAATTTCATGTATATTCAAAAGTGAATACAAATGGTGAAGAAAACACTTAAGTAAGCTTGGTTTTGCAAACTTTGGGCGCCTAAATCAAAAGGTGACATGTGGCGCCCAAAATTTGAATTCAAATTTGAATTCAAATTTTGGCTCCCATGTGCTACTCCGAAAATTCAGGTCCCTAAGGTTCATCTAAGTGTAATTTGGAGTGTCATTTAGGGTTAATTTGAGGTCACATGTTCAGCCACCATAGGTGCAAAACATGTGACTCAAATGTAACTTAAATGGCTTCCAAATTAAACCTAATTTAACCTAATTAGCCTACTTTAGTATTCCTTGTATTTTCCTATTCTAATGACCTAAATACATTGGTCCAACAAATACAATGGAAAGGAAAAATTACAAGAATGAAAATGAGTCCAATATTGGGTATCAAAAGCCCAAAGGCCCATGAAGCCCAAAACTAGGCCCAACAAGCCTAAACCTTAAAATGCTACTCTATGTGGTCCAAAATACAAGACCAAAATATATGATACCTATGCTAACATTATGTATACAAAACATATGAAAATAGCTATAACAAAATATGGCCCATGAAAAGTTCCACTTGGGCCTTCCCAGGCCCATCGGGCCTATTGGGCCTTGACTGGCCCAAACCTTCATCTCTAGCCCACTCCTCTTGGATCTTTTAATGTGTCTCCTCTTGCTCTCCCAAGCATGATTCCATCATAATCTTTCACCCTTCGAAGTTGTTTATGGCTTTAACCCAATAACTCCTCTTAATCTATTACCCCTTCCTAATACCCCTTCCTTGTTTCACAAAGAAGGAGTATCTAGGGTAGATTTTATTAAGAAATATCATGAAAAGATCAAGAGTCAAATTGAAAAACAAACACAAAAATATGCCAAATACAACAACAAAGGAAGAAAGAAAATCACTTTTGAAGTTGGGGATTGGGTTTGGCTTCATTTGAGGAAGGATAGATTTCCCACTCAAAGGATATCAAAACTAAACCCTAGGGGAGATGGACCATTCCAAGTCCTTCATAGAATAAATAACAATGCATATAAATTAAACCTTCCTTCTGAATATGGCACTAGCTCATCTTTTAATATTTGTGATCTCACACCATTTTTAGGAGCTGAGGATTTGGATGAAGATTCTAATTTGAGGACAGATGCTTCTCAAGAAGGAGGGAATGATGGAGGACCATCCTTGAAGACACATGTGGGCCCCATCACTAGGTCCATGGCTAGGAGAGTTGAAGGGGAGGAGGGAATTCACACAGCAAGGGACACTCTCCTCATGATCATAGAGTATTAGTACTCTCTTAAGCCTCATTAGTATAGGGTTTATTTTATTTTCCAATTTTACCCATGTATTTTGGGGTGTTTAGGACTTAGAATTTATTTTCTTTTGTATTTCCCATTTTACCCTTGTATTATGGGGTGCTCTAGATGATTAGGGTTTTTAATTTTGGGCTAGGGTGTTAATCAGAGGGTGACGCATGTTTTTGGTGTCATTGGGTCTATTTTTGGTGTTAGAAAGGCTTAGGCCCAAGTGGAGGGCAAATGTTGCATGGTCTTATCATGCACCTAGATATAGCCAATCTAAACCCAAAGATTCCATCCTTGGCCACCAAGTTGCATCTAGGGTTCATTTGCATTTCATTTGGAGTGCATTTGCCTACTCCAAATGCAACCCTAGATGCCTCCCCTCCTATAAATACCCAATGCTACACACCTTGTAAATACTTTGGATTATATAGATTTTGAGTGAGCATTTTATGCCTCAACATCTTTTCCTTAGTCACTCGGTTTGATTCGTCTAACCTCCTCCTATCTCCACCCTTGGAGAGTAGGAAACCTAGAGTGGCCTCCACCTACACTTGGAGTGAGCCAACCTTGAGCAACCCTACACCATACCTCAAACACTTCCGCCACCCTATACCCATTTCACGCCTATCATCCTTTGTCCACCATAAACTTTCCTTTGCCTAACCTTTGGTGAGCCTAGATCATGGGCAAGGTGTCTCCCTTCAACACTTCATTTACAACTATAGAAGGAGGGACTCCATCATCATGTATAGTGTGTTTGTAAAATTACCATGGCCTTCATAGCAAAATATGACAAGCTTCGACAGGGATCACATCACATAAAACTTTATCTTTATAATGCCTTATAGAAAACTTGACCTTCACTTGTTTATTTACCTCTAATTCCTCACCTTCATTGAGCCAATCAAGTTTATAAGGTTGAGGGTGAGGAATGGTGGTAAGAGCTAACTTGTTAACCAACCTTGTACTACAGTAATTCGAGCATGATCCACTATCAACAGTGAGAGAACAAGGTCTATTAGAAACTAAACATCTTGTGTGAAAGATGTTCTCTTTTTGTGATAATGAAGTGGGACAAGGTTGGCTTCCAAGAAGCCTTTTAACCATAAAAAGATCACCATCAACAGGATAAAGCTTTTCTGTTTCATGGTCACCAGTTTCTTCTTCACTCTCATTAGAAGAGGAAGATGATGAGGATTCTTCACTATAAATGTCTTTACCCCTTAAGATCACGGTCTTTTTGGTGGGGCATTGAGAGGCAATGTGACCTCTCCCTAGACATTTAAAACATTTAATCTCACTCGTCTTTGAACTAGTGTGTGAGGTGATTTTTTTCTTTTCCCCATCCTTTTCAATTTCTTGAGTTTTAGAGGGATTTTCTTTAGAATAATTTTTAAATGAACTTCCCTCCCTCTTGGAATCTTCCTTGAAATAAGATTTAGAATTGATATTTTTAGAATATTTTCTAAGAAGTTGTTGTTCTACCCTTATACAAAGTTGGACCAAGTCATCAAGGTCCCTATAAGGGAGTAACTCAACTCTATCTCTTATTTCAAAGTTTAGACCACTCAAGAAACGAGCAATGGTCAATCTTTCTTCCTCCCTTATTCCAGCCCTCATTAAATACAACTCCATTCTTTGTCTATACTCCTCCACACTCATGTTCTTTTGTTGGAGCCCTTGGAGCTTATCCATAAGCTCCCTACTATAATAAGAAGGTATATGCCTTTTTCTCATAGCACTCCTCAAATCATTCCAATATGCTATAGGAGGATCATTATAAAGTCGCCTTTCTCTTACCAAGGTTGTCCACCAATACATAGCTTGTCCTTGGAAAGCTAAGGTGGCCAAGGGAACTTTTCTTTCCTCGCCTACTTGATGACAAGTGAAGATTTGCTCCACTTTCATTTCCCAGTCCAAGTAGGCATCTACATCTTCTTTTCCATGAAAGGGAGGGAGATCAACTCGTGATTCCCTAACCATTGGTTCCTTAATGACACTTCTAGGAATAGGTTGGTAGTATTCATCCACATGTAAACTACCTACCTCCTCTTGGCTTGTTGAGGCATTTGAACTCTTATGACTTTTTTTCTTTTTAAATTTTTCCAAAAGTTTTGCTTCTTGTTGCTTAATTTTGTTTATCTCCTCCTAAAGAGCAACAAGTTGTACTTCTCTTTCAATCTTTTCTTTTTCTTTTTGAAGTACTTCTTGTTGTCTCCATAGTTTTAGTGCTTCAACCTCCTTACCAATTTGAGAAAAAATTTTAGGAGATTCAAATTCACTATCACTTTGAGAAGGGTTACACATGATTAAGCAATAAGATTTTTATATGCTATGCAAAAATCAAAATATTTTTGGTCTTTTCTAGGAACAAGAGTAACACTTGGAAGTCTAAGTGTACAAATTGCACTATCAAGGGAAGTGAGCTACTAAGAGCCACCTAATAACCAAGCCTTTTCAAGTGGAAATCACTAAACTTCCTTGTGGTATTCTTAATTCTACAAAACTTTTCACAAAATTTTTATGTTAAATTCTTTTCACAGTTGTTTTTGGATGACAACTAACCGTTAACAAAAATAACTTCTTGATGGAAGCACTTGGTGAAGATTGATGTTCATCCAAGCTTCCATGCAAGGACCGAAAATGCTCCATGAGGGGTTATCACGTTTTGACCTTGGAATTCTCCTTTGAAGAAGCTTCAATGGAGGATAAGCACCTTTGAGGAGGTTCGGTTACCTCTTAGAGAGGTAAAGAAACTTGAGGAACCAAGCTTCTAGGAGAAGGAACTTTGAGAGAGAACCTAGGATAAGGTTTCTCACAAATTTGACTCTTGAAAATGAGAGAGAAATCTGATTTCTAATTCTCATAAATGTCCATAAGTGATTACAAGAGAGGGTTTTACAAATATATAGGGGAGGTAGCTTCTAGGAGAAGCTAACCTTAACCATGGTTCACTAGGAACCATGGTAAGGTGTAGCTAACCATCCATGGTTTCTAAAACTTGTAGGAGAAGCTATCCTTGACCATGGTTCACTTAAGAACCATGGTAAGGTCAGCCTAACCTACAATGGTTTAGAAACTTGGAGGAGAAGCCTCAAAAACTAGAAGGAAAACTAGTAATTTTCGGCCATGAGCAAGAGAGAATGCTAGGCGGCCTTGGCTCCAAATTGCTCCAAGACTTATTTCAAAAATATTTGATTTGGTTTAGTTAGGTTCATCATATGATGATGAGACCTAGCTAAATCAAATCTATGAAAAATTAGGAGCAAAATGAGTCCAATATGCAAAATTTTTCCTAGGCCCAGTTCTGGCCCAATTACTAGTCACACCCTCAAGTATTGCTAAATGTCACCCCCTTTTCTCTACTAAAAAAGTACAAAATGAATGTATCAACTAGGGAGGTTAAATGGAGTTAAACTCTCCAAGTAGCCTACCTTAAAATCAATATACAAACACTAGAAAAAAACAAGTAAAGTGCCTTACAAATACAAAGGCAAAAATAAGCCTATAAAAAGAGACTACTATATGTAGAAACATATGAAAGGTCTTTAATATCATCCCATTCCTCTTGGTTCTTTTAAGATATCACCTCTTGGATTCCTTGGCCTTGGCCATAGTCTATCATCCCCTCCCTCTTGAAAAGGATTTGACCTCAAATCTCGAGGGTCTTCATGATTATTGGCCACACCTACAAATATATAATACAATTCATTAGAGATGATATTTTCAACAAATAAAGGTGAAAGGTATATCCTAGAAGGAATCCTTTCATGGAACCTAAAGAAATCTATGATACTAGACCTTCTAATATAATGAATAGGATCCTCTCCTAAACATAGACTAGGTATATTACTAAATCCTAAAAATGTGCTAAAACTAAAACTATAGCACACTAAAGACTTAATCCTAAAAACTAAAATATCTTGCCTAAAGTACCCTATGTGGTTGTCGCCACCGGCCCGAAACGGGCCTCAGCGGTCGCGAAGACGGTCGAGCTCGCTTTTTATTTTGGTTTTGAAAATGTATTGGATTATTAGAACGACTTGTTCTCAAACTGAGACCTTGTCGATCTTATCCAATTTATTTATTAAAAGTCTCACCAATCCATGTTAATCCCAAGTGGGACCCTCCATGGATTAGCGGTTTTCGTAAAAGGAGGGTTCGTGGAGTCGCCACCAATGTTTTACTCAAAACATTGGAAAAAGGGATAAGGCAATTGATTTTATAAATCAACTTCGGTCATTACAACCAGAGTTGGGTAAGGGAGTCGGTTACGCGTGGGGAAGGTGTTAGCACCCCACAGCGCCCCTTTCGGGTTCCCTATGACAGATTATTTCTAAAATAACAGTGTAAAATTACTAAATTACCCCTATTTATTATAAGCGATTATAAATTAACTATCTACATGATGACAGTTAAATATGCACACAGAAAGCAGTAAAAGGAAGGATTTAAGAAGAAACCTTTGAAGCGTGCTTTTATATATTAAAGTAAAACTGGGAAGCTTTTTGGCGTTCCCTCGCTCTACAAGCCCGCTCGCTCCCTCCTATAAAATTTTAACTATGGAAATCCGGAGGATTTCCCTTCGACTAGGTTCGATCCTCAAGCAAAAATGGCTCGGGGCTCAAGAACTTCGTCGGATCAACTCTCCAAGTGATTTCTAGGGAGAGCACTGCTCAAAAAACCCCAGAATACTCAAGGAGAGGGTTAAAACTGTGTGTGAAAGTGTTCAATGACGTTGAAATGACGCCATATTTATAGGGATGAGGCGCAATACGGCCTCTGGGGGTCAATACGGCCCGTATTGAGTTTTTGAACTACAATACGGCCGTATTGAATTCAGTACGGCCGTATTGAAGTTCAAAAAACCTCAATACGGCCGTATTGAGTTCGGTGCGGCCGTAGTGAAGTTCAGAAACTTCAATACGGCCGTATTGAGTTCAGTGCGGCCGTATTGTAGTTCAGAATGTTCAATACGGCCGTACTGAACCTCTGGGAGACCGTATTGGGCTTCATTCCTCCCACTTTTCTTATTTTAGCTATCCTAAGACCTCTAGACCTATAGAGAACCCTCCTTGGGCCTTCTGGAAGTCCTTCTGGCTGATCTTCCTTCAGTCTTCGAGAGTCTTCAAGCTTTATTTCCGACCCGGACAATTTTAGGGGTCTACAGCTGCCCCCCCTTTACTTAGTCGGACGGCCTTTTGGTATACCGGCTGACAAGTAAAGGAGTTGACCCAATTGTCCGGGTGATGTGCCAACCTTCTGACTTGTAGCGTCTTCCGGTGGAAAAATTGTTGAGTAGCCTCTCCAGGTTGGTGCATACCTCCGCGCTTCTAGTCACTTTGGTAGCGTGAGTCTTGCCCTCTCCAGGGTGAACTTCACTCGATGCCCGAGCCGGAAGTTGTACACCGACGTGTCTCTGACGACGCTGATGGTTGAGTACCCGCCTCTCCAGGCCTAGCCTCACTCGACGCCCGAGCCGGAAGCTAGACACCAGTGTTTTAACATCACTGATGATTGAGTACCCGCCTCTCCAGGCTCTGCTTTGGTTGTTTCTGACGACCTAGGCAGCTGAGTTTGCCCTCTCCAGGGTCAACTTCACTCGATGCCCGAGCCGGAAGTTGTACACCGACGTGTCTCTGACGACGCTGATGGTTGAGTATCGCCTCTCCAGGCCTAGCCTCACTCGACGCCCGAGCCGGAAGCTAGACACCAGTGTTTTAACATCACTGATGATTGAGTACCCCGCCTCTCCAGGCTCTGCTTCGGTTGTTTCTGACGACCTAGGCAGCTGAGTTTGCCCTCTCCAGGGTCAACTTCACTCGATGCCCGAGCCGGAAGTTGTACACCGACGTGTCTCTGACGACGCTGATGGTTGAGTACCGCCTCTCCAGGCCTCGAGTACTGTCTCTCCAGACTTTGAGTATCGTCTCTCCAGACTCTGAGTACTGTCTCTCCAGACTTCGAGTACTGTCTCTCCAGACTTTGAGTATCGTCTCTCCAGACTCTGAGTACTGTCTCTCCAGACTTGTGCATACCTCGGTGCTCTCGACAACTGGGTAGCTGAGTACTGCCTCTCCAGGCTCTGAGATGATTTTGTCTCCACAGTCCACGATGCTGCTTCGACGGTTTGATTTTGATTTTGGTGCCACTGAGGGCTGGATTACGCAGGGATCCGTCTAGGGGATGTGCAGTCATTCATAGGTTTTTTGTGCCCCAACTTGCGTTGCTTAGTTGGTACCCATGGGGAATTTCTGTTTCCTTGAGGTGTAGACACAGATGCTCTTCTTGAATTGAGCGATGCCTTATGTTTGGCTGACGTCCTTTGACGTTGGTGGAGTATCCCGGTTATCCTTATTCGGGTGACTCTTTTGATTTTTCTGATTTTGTTGCCTCTGCGTAGGCTGTTATCCGCTGGGGATTCTGTTGTGATGATTTTGTCTCCACAGTCCACGATGCTGCTTTGACGGTTGTTTTTTTGATTTTTGTGCCACTGAGGGCTGGATAACGCAGGGATCCGTCTAGGGGATGTGCAGTCATTCATAGGTTCCTGTGCCCCAACTTGCATTGCATTGTTGGTACCCATGGGGAATTTCTGAATCCTTGGGGTGTGGACACAGATGCTCTCTCTTTGAGTTGAGCGATGCCTTATGTTTGGCTGACGTCCTTTGACGTTGGTGGAGTATCCCGATTTATCCTTATTCGGGTGACTCTTTTGATTTTTTCTGATTTTTGCTGCCTCTGTATAGGCTGTTATCCGCTGGGGATTCTGGATGTTGATTTTGTCTCCACAGTCCACGATGCTGCTTTGACGGTTGTTTTTTTGATTTTTGTGCCACTGAGGGCTGGATAACGCAGGGATCCGTCTAGGGGATGTGCAGTCATTCATAGGTTCCTGTGCCCCAACTTGCATTGCATTGTTGGTACCCATGGGGAATTTCTGAATCCTTGGGGTGTGGACACAGATGCTCTCTCTTTGAGTTGAGCGATGCCTTATGTTTGGCTGACGTCCTTTGACGTTGGTGGAGTATCCCGATTTATCCTTATTCGGATGACTCTTTTGATTTTTTCTGATTTTTGCTGCCTCTGTATAGGCTGTTATCCGCTGGGGATTCTGGATGTTGATTTTGTCTCCACAGTCCACGATGCTGCTTCGACGATTGTTTTTGATTTTTGTGCCACTGAGGGCTGGATAACGCAGGGATCCGTCTAGGGGATGTGCAGTTACTCATAGGTTCTTGTGTCCCAACTTTCCATTGAGTAGTTGGCGCCCATTGAGGAATTTCTGTTTCCTTGGGGTGTAGACACGAAGATGCTCTTTCTGAGATGAGCAGTGCCTTATGATTGGCTGACGTCCTTTGGACGTTGGTGGAGTATCCCGGTTATCCTTATTCGGGTAACTCTTTTTAATTTTTGGATTTTGTTGCCTCTGTGTAGGCTGTTATCCGCCAGGGGATTTTGTCATTGGTTGTGATTGGCCTCTTCTGTTAGGCAGATCATCTTGATGTTCAATGATTGGCTGAGAGCCAGATTCCACTTGGGGAATGATTATTGATCTTTTTTGATTTTCTCTTTTTTGAAGGAGTGCCTCTGAGTAGGCGAATGATCTTGATGTTCAGTGTTCGGCTGAGTGCCGGATTCCGCTTGGGGAATGGTTATTGATATTTTTTGATTTTTTCTCTTTTTGAAAGGGTGCCTTTGAGTAGGCGACTGGGGATTTGGGGATCTTATGTATCCCAGAGTATTTTTTAGGAAGCCTCTGCAGGCTTAGCCTCACTCAACGCTTGAGTCAGAGAGCTATCTTCCACTGAGGAAGTTTCAAGTCCTTTGACTGAATATTTTGCTTGGATGATCGCGCTTCCATTGGGGGTTTTGACGATCTTGCTTTGATAGCTCTCGCTGGGGATTTGTTCCATGAGCGCGAGCTGAGGTTTCTCTAGGGAGTATTATTTCTGCGAGCCTCTCCAGGCTCAATTATTCTGTAAGAGTATTATTTCGACAAGCCTCTCCAGGCTCAGTTATTCTGTGTGTTGTGGAGTATTATTTCGGCGAGCCTCTCCAGGCTCAATTATTCTGAGGGAGTATTCTTTCGGCGAGCCTCTCCAGGCTCAATTATTCTGGGAGAGTATTCTTTCGGCGAGCCTCTCCAGGCTCAATTATTCTGGGGGAGTATTGTTTCGGCGAGCCTCTTCAGGCTCAATTATTCTGAGGGATGAATTGGTTTTTTGTTCAGCCCGAGAATGCGAGCTGAGGCGTCTTTTGGAGAGTATTATTTCGGCAAGCCTCTCCAGGCTTAATTATTCTGTGGGAGTATTATTTTAGCAAGCCTCTCCAGGCTCAATTATCTTGTGGGAGTATTATTTTAGCAAGCCTCTCCAGGCTCAATTATTTTGTGAGAGTATTATTTTGGCAAGCCTCTCCAGGCTCAATTATTTTGTATGGTCAGAGAGTATTGTTTCGGCGAGCCTCTCCAGGCTCAGTTATTCTGAGAGTATTATTTCGGCAAGCCTCTCCAGGCTCAATTATTCTGTGGGAGTATTATTTTAGCAAGCCTCTCCAGGCTCAATTATTCTGTATGAGGCGATTGATTTTCTAAATCTTTTGCCTTTTTGTCGTTTTTTGGCTTTTTCTGTATTTTTGCCTCTTTTGTTAGTTTCGGCTTTTTCTGTATTTCGCCTTTTTTGTTGATTTTGGCTTTTTCTGTATTTTTGCCTTTTTTGTTAGTTTCGGCTTTTTCTGTACAGAAATGTCTTTGAGGAGTATTATTTTGGCGAGCCTCTCCAGGCTCAATTATTCTTTGATGAAGAAGAGTATTATTTCAGCGAGCCTCTCCAGGCTCAATTATTCTTTGATGAAGAAGAGTATTATTTCAGCGAGCCTCTCCAGGCTCAATTATTCTGCGAGAGTATTATTTCGGCGAGCCTTTCCAGGCTCAATTATTCTGCGAGAGTATTATTTCGGCGAGCCTCTCCAGGCTCAGTTATTCTGTGAGAGTATTATTTCAGCAAGCCTCTCCAGGCTCAGTTATTTTGTGAGAGTATTCTTTCGGCAAGCCTCTCCAGGCTCAATTATTCTGTTATGATGAGAGAGTATTATTTCGGCAAGCCTCTCCAGGCTCAATTATTCTGTATGGTTTCTGTTCAGCCCAAGAGTGCAAGCCGAGATGTCTCTTGGGGAGTATTATTTCGGCAAGCCTCTCCAGGCTCAGTTATTTCGTATGAGTATTATTTCGGCAAGCCTCTCCAGGCTCAGTTATTCTGTATGATGCGGAATCTCTGTCTTTTTTGTCGAATTTTCTGCTGTCATACACAAGCAATTTTCTATTTTTTCTATTTTATGTGATTGCCTCATGACGAGGTCTTTGAAAATTTCTTTATAGCCAATACGGCCGTATCCATTTCAGTACGCCCGTATTGAGTTGAAATTTTGTTCATAACCCCCATTTTGGTACGGGTGTACTGAACATGGTGCGGGCGCATTGTTTTTTCTGAAGTTTATATATTTTGTTTTTTGTTTTTTTGTTTTTTTGTTTTTTTGTTTGTTTTTTCAATAAACAGAGAATAAGTGATCTTCCATTACACCTATCATCTGTATGCATGTATGCAGGATGATGCACCTAATTCTATTTGATTCACTTTTCAAAAGAATTAACCGATGCTTTTCTGTGTTTGGATTTTTGCCATTCCTCTAGACGGGCTGTGTGCTGCCGATTTCTGTAACCGAGGAATGATGCATGTTATATTGAGATTTGGTGTCATCAACCAAATGATCCTTCCCTTCCTTTAGAAGATGTGTCAACCCTCCTATTGACCACTATATCTCCATGTTTCCACTAGATTATTAAAAAAATCGTTGGGACAAGAGAGAAAAGAAGGAAAGGATATATTTTTTCGAAAGTTTGTGTTTTAGAGGGGATTTATTTTTATTTTGAAAAATGGTTTTTGTAAGAATGGCTGGCCATGGTAGGCTTATTGTGTTTAGGTTTGTTCGATTAAACACTTATGAGATTAAGCACATCTTTGTTATTAATGATTGTGCTTTGACAACTTGGATAGCTTTTCTTGAGCCCCTTGTTGAATTCAATTGATGGTACCATCATGGATTTATTTTGTTTTTTTTCTTTTTTTTGACGGCCCTAACTTTTGCCTAAAACACCCTTTTGTGATGTCTTAGCGGGCTTTTGTATTCATTTTGTAACCCTAACTTTTGCCTAGGTCACCCTTTTCGTGGGATTCCTAGCGGGTTTTTGTCTTCATTTTGTAACCCTAACTTTTGCCTAGGTCACCCTTTTGTGGGATTCCTAGCGGGTCTTTTGCTCTTATTTTTGCGCAGTCCCCTTTTTGGGTTTCCTGCCGAGCTTATTATCTTTAGGATTTCTTTTATCCATGATGGCACTTATTGATGCCAAGAAAAGGTGCTCCAAGCTGTCATGCACATTTCCACACAAAATGATGTGGATTTATTGATTATTAAGACGATTTTAACCTCACTTATGTTCATTCAAACAGGGTTAAATAATGTGGTTTAGAATTTTATTGCAAGCAAGAAAAGAAGCAATAAGAAATAATGAAAAATGATTTTATTATAATCATAGTGGAAAACATGTTCCCTATCGAGGCTCGGGGGTCGGGCTGTCCCCGAGGAGTGATCTCTAATAGTCACTGAGTCTATACATCCCTATCGGAAGGAGAAAAACATTTGATGACGACGACCGGCCTTGACGCTTGTGAACCGGCCTTCCTAAAGATCTGGCTTAAAGAACGTCGAGAAGGATCTTGATTCCTCTTTGTTCTTTGATCTTTAACAGGGTTGTATCCTAACCCTTGTTTTCCCGGATTGTCTTTGATAACGGGTAGCTCCGGAATTCCTTGGGAATCCTTGCCCAGTCCTTGTCCAGGCAAGTATCCGTGCTTCGTGAGTATGTAGGCTACCTTCTTCATTTCTCGGGGAAACGTCTCAACATTGGCGATCTCCAATGCTTGGAAGGCGGTTTCCAAAGCTTCCTCCGTTGCATCCACATAAGGTATGGTGGATGGCTTGCTGATGAGTATGTCATCTTCAGCTTGTACGGTCACCAGTTTGTCACCCACTATGAACTTGACTTTCTGGTGGAGCGTAGAAGGAACAGCTTTCGCATCATGAATCCAAGGTCGGCCGAGGAGACAGCTGTATGAGGGAATAATGTCCATCACTTGGAATTCGACGTTGAAGATAGTGGGTCCAATTTGGATTGGAAGATTGATCTCTCCCACCACTTCTCTTTTAGAACCGTCGAAAGCTCGAACGATCATGTTGCTCGGGCGCATTTGGACTCCCTTGATTGCCACTTGATCAAGAGTTCTTTTAGGCATCACATTCAAGGAAGATCCATTATCCACCAAGACTTTTGCGATGTGGTACTCCTTGCACTTTACAGAGATGTGCAAGGGCTTGTTGTGGTTCGGTCCCTCAGCGGGGATTTCTTCATCGGTGAAAGTGAGGTGATCATTAGCCTTGATGTGACTAACAATCCCCTCAAACTTGTCTTGGGAGATAGTGTGCGACACGTATGCCTCGTTCAAGACTTTCAACAGAGCTTGCCGATGCGGTTCGGAGCATAGGATCAACGACAACAGCGTAATCTTTGCTGGCGTCCTATGAAGTTGATCCACGATGGAGTACTCGCTCTGTCGGATAAATTTTAACAGCTTGTCAGTCTCCTCCTCGGATTCTTTTTCCTCGGTTTTCTTTTCTTCTTTTTCTTTATTCTTGGGGGCTTTGTTATGAAGATCATAGGGAGTGTAGATCCTACTACTCCTAGTCATGCCCCCAAGTCCAGCGATGTTGGAGATATCGCTGTCGGCAGAAGAGTGGATGTCGTATATCCACGGCACAGCCTTATTTGATTTGTAAGGGAAAGGCCTTGGAACTGTGATCCTTAATGGTGTCGGACCTTCCCCTTTGTCTGTCTTGATTACCAACAACGGAGTTGATGTGCGCTCGCTTGGCGCGGTTGTTGGCTTACGCTTAATAACAAATGGCGTGCGATCCATCTTGAACATACGCATCGATTATTTCTTTCTTTTTATTAATGTTTATTAATGGATTACTAGGAGAGATGTATGAATGACTCCTAGATCTCTCCATGATCTATATGCATGATATGAGATGATGAGGTTGAATATGCATGCATAGTGTTTATTCAACTAAGCATTATCATGTTTTTAGGATGTCCCTAAAATGATGCATGATATTGCTTGGTTTGGATAAATAACCCTTTTTTCTCTTTTGGGTATTTTTTATTATTATCATTATTTTTTTTTTGGGTGAAAAGGGAAACTACCTATATGAATGCAATGAAGGTAGATGTTAACACCATGTACTAGAAGATCTTTATTTCTATTTATTCTTTTTATTTAAAAGAATGTTGTATGTTTAAAAGGTGCAATGTATGCTCATACAATGTCACATAAAAATGCACAAACAATTCACTCATCCACGAACAGTCACGAGCGAATCACGAGGTAGGGGTCTCCTGCAGAAAAGTGCATATTCAAGGAGGTTCTAACTGTTCTCACTTGGTCAAAGGCCCCCAAGGTGCCCCCATTATAGGGACCCAATTCCTCTCATCGTAGGTCGATGGAAAGTTCCAACGCACCGTCGGACTCAAGTTCATGGTTATCACCTTGAGTGATGTTTTCCGACAACGGTCTACGGGCACCTATAGACCCATTCGACAACCGGCCGTACTAACATCCACTCCCTATGGTTAATCACTCATGCCCCCGGGTATAGAGGGAACTGTTGTGTGCAAAGGTTTGTGTACAGTTTGTATTTCAAACAATTGCGTAAATTTAAAAATACAACAGTTATTAAAGCCATATAATAAATCATGTTATCATACAAGCAAGGGGTAATGAAGTAATTTTAACTATTATTTGTTAAAATAATCTGTCACTAAATGGGACTGACTCTCGAGGCTTCCCCAGTGGAGTCGCCATCTGTCGCCACCGGCCCGAAACGGGCCTCAGCGGTCGCGAAGACGGTCGAGCTCGCTTTTTATTTTGGTTTTGAAAATGTATTGGATTATTAGAACGACTTGTTCTCAAACTGAGACCTTGTCGATCTTATCCAATTTATTTATTAAAAGTCTCACCAATCCATGTTAATCCCAAGTGGGACCCTCCATGGATTAGCGGTTTTCGTAAAAGGAGGGTTCGTGGAGTCGCCACCAATGTTTTACTCAAAACATTGGAAAAAGGGATAAGGCAATTGATTTTATAAATCAACTTCGGTCATTACAACCAGAGTTGGGTAAGGGAGTCGGTTACGCGTGGGGAAGGTGTTAGCACCCCACAGCGCCCCTTTCGGGTTCCCTATGACAGATTATTTCTAAAATAACAGTGTAAAATTACTAAATTACCCCTATTTATTATAAGCGATTATAAATTAACTATCTACATGATGACAGTTAAATATGCACACAGAAAGCAGTAAAAGGAAGGATTTAAGAAGAAACCTTTGAAGCGTGCTTTTATATATTAAAGTAAAACTGGGAAGCTTTTTGGCGTTCCCCCGCTCTACAAGCCCGCTCGCTCCCTCCTATAAAATTTTAACTATGGAAATCCGGAGGATTTCCCTTCGACTAGGTTCGATCCTCAAGCAAAAATGGCTCGGGGCTCAAGAACTTCGTCGGATCAACTCTCCAAGTGATTTCTAGGGAGAGCACTGCTCAAAAAACCCCAGAATACTCAAGGAGAGGGTTAAAACTGTGTGTGAAAGTGTTCAATGACGTTGAAATGACGCCATATTTATAGGGATGAGGCGCAATACGGCCTCTGGGGGTCAATACGGCCCGTATTGAGTTTTTGAACTACAATACGGCCGTATTGAATTCAGTACGGCCGTATTGATGTTCAAAAAACCTCAATACGGCCGTATTGAGTTCGGTGCGGCCGTAGTGAAGTTCAGAAACTTCAATACGGCCGTATTGAGTTCAGTGCGGCCGTATTGTAGTTCAGAATGTTCAATACGGCCGTACTGAACCTCTGGGAGACCGTATTGGGCTTCATTCCTCCCACTTTTCTTATTTTAGCTATCCTAAGACCTCTAGACCTATAGAGAACCCTCCTTGGGCCT
Organism: Cajanus cajan; assembly: GCF_000230855.2. NCBI lineage: Eukaryota > Viridiplantae > Streptophyta > Magnoliopsida > Fabales > Fabaceae > Cajanus > Cajanus cajan. The sequence continues at coordinate 41,390,731 of NC_138524.1, forward strand.
TCTGGAAGTCCTTCTGGCTGATCTTCCTTCAGTCTTCGAGAGTCTTCAAGCTTTATTTCCGACCCGGACAATTTTAGGGGTCTACAGTGGTAACCTAGGCATTTCCTAGAAAATAAGGAAAATACTACTAAGAAATTTCCTAAACAATTTTGGTTCATATGTTATATCCAACAAATAATATATTCCATAAATTGGGTTCATTATTGACACAACTAAGGTAGGAAAAGTCCTACACAAAGGAAGGCTATCTACCTTGGGCACCACCAAGGAAATAGCATGAGAAGTAGAACTAAATGAAGTCCACTTCTCCTTCACAAAATCTTGAAGTTGAGATTCTTTTTCTTTAAAAATAATGGATTTGTGAATCTCTTCTTCAAGACTAGTGGCAGCGTCAGGGTAAGAGTTAAGGTCTTTATGAATAAAGAGAATAGTTTTCATAGGTCCTCTAGTGATAAAGAAATTCTCTTTAGACATAACTCCCTTATAGGATATTTCTTCCTCTTTACTCTTCCCTACTTTTTCTCTTTTTATTTTGTTTTTCATTTGTGCTTGATCCTCAGCCACTTGTTGAGGTGAGAGAGGATAAAGTACAAATTTCTTTTCCTTATGAGTGAAGGAGATTTCATTAGTAAGACCATTATGTATAGTTTTCTTTTCAAATTGCCATGGTCTTCCTAACAAAATATGACAAGCTTACATATACTATATCACACAAAGCTTGGTCCTCATACTTCCCAATGGAAAACTTAACCTTCACTTGTTGATCAACTACTATGTCACCATCCTTATTAATCCATTGCAAATGATAAGGTTGAGGATGTGGCATAATAATTAAACTCAACTTTTTAACCAACCTAGTGCTACAACAATTGCACCATGAACCACTATCAACAATGAGAGAACAAGCATTATTTAAAACATTACATCTTGTATGAAAGATGTTCTCTCTTTGTGATAGGGTACCACTAGGTTGATTATGAAGGATTCTCCTAAGCATTAGGAGCTCTCCTTCATAAGGATAAATTGGCTCCACTTTGGCCCTTTGAAGCTTTGTTTCAACCTCACTCTCACTAGAAGAGGAGGTAGTAGTCTCTTCTTGACTACTATAAGTTTCATGCCCCCTTAAGATCATGACTTTCTTTGTAGGGCATTGAGAAGCAATGTGGCCTCTCCCTAAACACTTAAAACATTTAATATCACTAGTCTTTGTGCTAGTGTGTGGAGTGATGAGATATTTATCCTTATCTTTGTTCTTATCTTTCTTCTTAGCCAATTCTTTGGAGCTGTAGACCCCTAAAATTGTCCGGGTCGGAAATAAGACTCAAAGACTCTCGAAGACCGAAGGAAAGTCAGCCGGAAGGACTCCTGGAAGACCCTAGGATGACTCTTTGTAGGTCTAGAAGTCTTAGAGTAGCTTAGAATAAGGGTGTGTGAGGATTGGAGCTCAATACGCCCTCCTAGAGGTTCAGTACGGCCGTACTGAGCCATTTGAACTACAATACGGCCATAATGAAATCAATACGGCCGTACTGAAGTTTTTGAACTTCAGTACGGCCGTACTGAATTCAGTACAGCCGTACTGTAGTTCAAAAACTCAGTACGGGTCGTATTGACTTCTTAGGCCGTACTGTGCCTCAATCCTATAAATAGGACGTCATTGGCTCGTCCTTACACACATTGGCATCATTTCTCCACCCTCTTGCTGAGTATTCTTGGGTTTTGGAGCTATTCTCTGCCCTAGAAATCTCTCCGAGAGCTAATCCGACTAAGTTCTTGAGTTCACGAGCCTTCAGCTTGAGACTCGAACAAGTCGAAGGGAAATCTCTTTGATTTCCATAGTTTATATTTATTTTAGGGAAAGGAGCGAGCGAACGTGTAGTGGGAAGGAACGCCAAAAAGCCTCCTAACTCCTTTTTGAATATATAAAAGCCCGCTTCGAAGGTTTCTTTCCAAATCCTTTCTTTTACCGCTTTCATTTATCGCTTTTTGATTGTTGCATTGCACGTTTAAAGCCTTCATCATGTAGATAGTTTACTTATAATCGTTCTAATAAATAGGGGTAGTTTAGTAATTTTACGCTATTATTTATGAAATGATCCGTCATAGGGAACCCGAAAGGGGCGTTGTGGGGTGCTAACACCTTCCCCACACGTAATCGACTCCCTTACCCAACTCTGGTTGTAATGGCCAAAGTTGATTTGCGAAAATCAATTGCCTTATTTCTTTTTCCAATGTTTTGAGTAAAACATTGGTGGCGACTCCAAGAACCCCTTTTTGCGAAAACCACTAATCCATGGAGGGTCCCGTTTGGGATTAACACGGATTGGTGAGAATCATTTAATAAAATTGTTAGTTCGATGAGGTCTCAGTTTGAGAATAAGTCGTTCTAACAATCCATCATTTTTTTTTTCAAAACTAAAAAGAGTCCAACTATCGTCGCGAATGCCAATGTCCGTTTCGGCGGGTGGCGACAGGAGGGTTCTGAAATAATTTTCTTTTCAAAAGGTTTTTCCTCCTCCATGTAGTCTTTCTTAAGAGATCTAGAGTGGGGGCTTTCTCTTTTAGAAAATTTTCTCAACATTTGTTGTTCTACCCTTACACAAAGTTGGACAAAGTCATTTAGGTCCCTGTAGGGTAGTTGCTCCACTTGGTCTCTAATCTCTAAGTTAAGACCACTCACGAATCTGGCTACTGTAGTGGCTTCCTCTTCTCTAATACATGCCCTCATCATGTATAGCTCCATTTGTTGCCTATATTGTTCAACACTCATATCCTTTTGTTGGAGCCTTTGGAGCTTATTCATAAGATCCCTACCATAGTAAGAGGGAATGTGTCTCCTCCTCAATGCACTCCTAAGATCATTCCAATATTGGATAGGAGGATCATTGTGGAGACGTCTTTCTCTTTCCAAAGAGGTCCACCAATACATTGCATGCCCTTGAAAGCTAAGGGTTGCAAGTGTAACTTTCCTTTCTTCACTTACCCTATGGCAAGCAAAGAGTTGTTCTACCTTCATCTCCCAATCAAGGTAGGCTTCCACATCATCCTTCCCAAAAAATTGAGGGAGATCCACCTTGGATTCCCTAGGTTTAATAGTTCTTCTAGGGGAAGGTTGATAATGGTTACCCACATTAAGGCTTTCATTAGGAGATGTGTATTGTGAATGTGAACTCCTACTTTTTTTTTCTATGTTTTCTCATATCTTCTTTCAATTTTTCTTCTTCTTGTTTTAAAATTCTCAACTCTTGCTCAATATATAAGCAAGTTGTTCTTCTCTTTCAATTTTTTCTCTTTCTCTTTGAAAAGACTCGTTTTTTCCATAGTTTAAGTGATTTGAGATCTTTAGTAATATATGAAAGACTTTTTGGAGAGCCATCACTTTCACTATTGGAGGAATTTTGAGACATTTTAACACAAAAAGATTTTTTCACACAAAAATAGTTTTTATGAAAATAAGATTTTTGAAGTGCTTTAGACTTGGCACTTGGAGGTCTAAGAGTACAAATTGAACTTTGGAGGGAGGTGAGCTACTAAAAAGCCACTTAATAACCAAGCCTCTTCAAGTAAAAATCTCTAAACCCCCTTGTACGTTTGCCTTGCGTAAAGCAATTTCACAAAGATCTTTTTCAAAGAAAAATAACAATCAAGTGCCTAAAGTGTACAATTATATGATGCTTGAAAACATAAATGGCAAGAAAACATAAATTGCTTAAAAGATAAATTTCTTGAAAACTTAAAGACAAGAAAACATAAACTAGACGTGGAAAGCAATTAAACCTAGGTGAGAGCTTGAAAGGCACCAAAGACCTTCAAGGACCCTCTCACAAGTACTAAACGAAATTACTATGAGAACACTTAAGGAGAGATGAAGATACACCAAAGGCACTCCAAGACACTCCTTAATAAAGGCCTTGTACAAAAATTTGGAAATTACAAGATTACAAAGATGAAATGTAAATTTACACCAAATGAAATGCAAATTCACATTCAAATGAAATGCAAATTTACACCAAATGAAATGTAAATTCACTTAAAGAAAATTTAGTGGCTGCACCAAGAATTTTAGAAACAAAAACCAGCCACTAATTTAGTGACAACTTTAGTGACGGATTTGGTATTGAAATTTTTGAAGAAAAATTTCCGTCACTAAATTTGTTACTAAATTCTTCACAAAATTTTCACAAAAATTTTGCTCCTTCTTTCTCCAATTCAGCCACCTAGCTTGCAGCCTCTCAATGTGTTTCACTCCTATTTAGAAGAAACCTTGATGATAGTTACTCCTAGGTGTTTGAATTTCCAAGAATCTAATCCAATGAGAAACAAGCTCCTAGGTCACCACCAAAGTCCTTCAATATTGGCTAATTTGAGCTTGGCCTTCAACACCTTCCAAGAGGCACTCAACACAACTTAAGATGCTGGAATATTAGTTCAAAAACTGAAAAGGAACAATTAGGAACAGCTACACCAATTGGTGGAAGAAAATGAGACAAGACTAGAAAGAATTCCACAAAAATGACAAGCAAAAATTAAGGCAAATTTAGAAAGCTAGCACACAAAGGATAACCTATGAAAGGCACTAGAATGGATTACAAAATCAAAGCTAAGATTAGAAACAAAAATAAGACTCAAAAGATTGTATATGTGGCTGGACAGAAAATTGAAGATAAGGTACACAAAATGTTACCAAACCGAGAGCACTATTTTGCTAAAATTTTCACTCCTTGGCTTTTTCTTGTGTTCTTTTCTTTTGTTTTCTTTGGTGATTTCTTTTGTTATTTTTTTTTTGTTAACACAGGAGTTTAATTCCTTTTAATCAAGTATTAATCTCGGATTTAAGCATAAAAATCTGCTGTAGAAATTTTCACACAAAACAAGAGGTGTTCACATGAATTTTGTGACTAGTGCTTCACAATTTTGTAGTGTTTTTAGGTCAAATTTTTAAGCACTCATTCTTTTTTTTTTCTCAAGCATTTAGAACACATGCACCTCTGTTTTGTCTCTGTTTTAATGTTTTAAAAATTGCAATAGGTTTCAGCCACACATAAGACTCAAGGAAAACCTAATAGGAATTAGTGTTTATGAATTTTTTTGACAAAACTTTTAACAAGACATAATAGAAACCTAACTCTAGGAAATTTGCTAGAACTAGTAGCAAATTATGAACACAAATATGTAAAGAAAAAGAACATATAGGTAAGGTTCAGATTCAATAAGAAAATACACAAAAATTTCGGACACAATCAACACAAAAAAAATTTAGGTCAAACAAGCTAGTCTAGGAAGTTTCAACAAGTAAAAGGACTACACATGACTTCTATGACAAAACAAGTGATTCAAAAACAAAATCTATGCTCAATGAATGTTGTCCAATCATGGACACATGTTATAGAATGGAGAGACTCAATTAAAACACAAAAACGCAGAAGTAGAGGAGAACCTAAAGCACAACACAATTGATTCACAGATTAGGAAACAAGCAAGAACATGAATCAACTTACTTCTTATGTGACATATAGGATCTATCAAAATTTTTTTAGAAACTTTAGATCCATGCAGAAAACACATATTTAGACATAGGAGAAGGAAGATACAACACAGATTCACTTAGAAAAAGTTAGAACACAAAACCTCAAGAGCACTAGGCTCTGATACCAAAAATGATGGAAGCACTTGGTGAAGATTGATGTTCATCCAAGCTTCCATGCAAGGACCGAAAATGCTCCATGAGGTTATCACGTTTTGACCTTGGAATTCTCCTTTGAAGAAGCTTCAATGGAGGAGAAGCACCTTTGAGGAGGTTCGGTTACCTCTTAGAGAGGTGAAGAAACTTGAGGAACCAAGCTTTTAGGAGAATGAACTTTGAAAGAGAACCTAGGAGAAGGTTTCTCACGAATTTGACTGTTGAAAATGAGAGAGAAATCTGATTTATAATTCTCATAAATGTCCAAAAGTGATTACAAGAGAGGGTTTTACAAATATATAGGGGAGGTAGCTTCTAGGAGAAGCTAACCTTAACCATGGTTCACTAGGAACCATGGTTAGGTGTAGCTAACCATCCATGGTTTCTAAAACGTGTAGGAGAAGCTGTCCTTGACCATGGTTCACTTAAGAACCATGGTAAGGTCAGCCTAACCTACAATGGTTTAGAAACTTGGAGGAGAAGCTTCAAAAACCAGAAGGAAAACTAGTAATTTTTGGCCATGAACAAGAGAGAATGTTAGGCGGCCTTGGCTCCAAATTGCTCCAAGATTTATTTCAAGAATATTTGATTTGGTTTAGTTAGGTTCATCATATGATGATGATACCTAGCTAAATCAAATCTATGAAAAATTAGGAGCAAAATGAGTCCAATATGCAAAATTTTTCCTAGGCCCAGTTCTGGCCCAATTACTAGTCACACCCTCAAGTATTGCTAAATGTCACCCCTTTTTCTCTACTAAAATAGTACAAAATGAATGTCTCAACTAGGGAGGTTAAATGGAGTTAAACTCTCCAAGTAGCCTACCTTAAAATCAATATACAAACACTAGAAAAAAAACAAGTAAAGTGTCTCACAAATACAAAGGCAAAAATAAGCCTATACAAAGAGACTACTTTATGTACAAACATATGAAAGGTCTTTAATATCATCGCATTCCTCTTGGTTCTTTTAAGATATCACCTCTTGGATTGGTTGGCCTTGGCCATAGTCTACCACTTCTACACAATACTAGTTAAGATAAGGCAGCAAAATACACCAATTAAAGAACAAAAAATTCAAAAGAAGTAATATCAAGCAACTAGTTGTTTTGCCCTAAGTGGAAGCTTGAAACATATGAAATTTCCAAGCCACTTCCACTAGTACTACACGTGAGTGATTACCAAGGGTTAGATATACCTTACCAGCTTCTTAATACTCCCTCCAAGCTTTACAAATTGATTGAAACTTAAAGAAAATTGCAAGAAATTAAACTAATCCTAAAACAAAATTTGTGGCGGCTTTGGTGACCAAATTAGTGACGGATTTGTTGTACAAATTTTCCAGCAGTTGTTTAAGTGCTCCAATCCGCCACTAATCCATGCTCTTTGATGCTCCTGGAACCTGCACAAATAACACAAACAAAGGATGAATGTAGGCTGTTCACAAGGTGGATGGAAGAATCACTCTTGTAATGGTAGATTTAGGAGTTTTTCAGTCACTAAATTAGGTCAAATTTTTCTAGTCCTTTGTGTCAAACTCTTTTCCTACTATTGTTGAGTCAATGTTTGGTTCTTAAGAAAGGATTTGAGGCCACTTCCAGCACAGAATTTTAAATCAAAGAAAACTAGACAAGCAACAAAAGCACAATTTAGAAAGCTTATACCAAAAGTTGAAGAATAATGTGTTTAAGACAAGACTCAAAGAAAGCCAAAAATTAAAACTGAAAAATTAAGACTCCAAAAAGAGCTAGCACACAATTAAGAACATTCCTAGATAGGCACTAGAGTAGATTAACAAAACCAAAAATATTTGGAAGCAATTAGAAAAGTGAAACCAAACCAGTAGACCAATTACTTTGTGAAATAAGATGGATTTTCTTCTAATTTGTTCTTCTCGGCTTTTGTTACTATATTTTGTTTTATTTTTTTTAATCCTTTTGCTTTTCTGAATTCAAATTTCTTTTCCAGAGAAGTTACTTGCCTTTTTGTTTAAAAAATTTCACAAATCCAATGTATAGAAACTGGATCTACTAGAATGATCAATTTCAAGTGAAAATTGAAATACTAGTGCACTATATTTTGAAACTTTTGTTGAATTCTTTTGTCCTTTTTTTTATAACTATTTTGATTCAATATGCTCTGTATTTTCTCTGTTTTCAGGAAGCAATCTTTTAACAATTGAATCCAATACAAGTAGTGCACTAGAAATAGAATAGTTCACTTAAAATTTCAAGACACAAATGAATGTTTCAAGATTTGATATGGAAAGTAAATTTGAAAACTCAAGTACACAATGGAAACCTAACACTAAGAGTTCACCAATGATCTAGTGATGAACATGAACTCAATTATGCAAGTAGAAAAGCAAACAAGCAAAGCACATATGACTAGAAATGAATCTCGGCCAAATTCCAAAAGACTCAAAAAAATTTCAACAAGTGAACATACAAGCACATCTTGAATATTTTGATAATTTAAAGGACTAACATGACTTGACAAAACTAAGATTCAAAAAAAAGATCAAAAACACATGCATACTCAAAATTAGCCAAATCAAACTAATGAAATAAAAAGTGACTCAATCAAACCAAAACTAAGCACAAGTTGATTCCTAGTTTTATTGATTGCGGATTGAAACTCAAGATGCAATCAACAATTGGATCTATGGACAAATTGATTTCAAAAATTTATAGATCCGAGTAAAAACTCAATTTGTGACAAACAAGAACACAAGACACAAAAATAATCAGTCAAATTCAAGTATACTTATCTCCAAAGAAGAACCGTTCTCTAGATACCAAAATTGATGGTGGAAGTCAAACAACCCATGATTCACATTACATCAACTCAATGCAATTGTCCTTCATCTTCTTAGTCATTGTGCCTTTAATTTCCAACATATAAAACCTGCACAATACACACACAAGCACAATACCTGCAAAATCAACAACTAATACACACAACACAACCTTTTCTCCCCCTTTGGCATTATCAAAAACAAAGTAAGCCAAGTTTCACAATTATAAGCCATGTATAGAGTATATCCAGCAATAACCAAGTAAAAAAAACTTTGGTTCAGCAATCCAAATTGAATCATTTGTGCACCAATGATCCATAACTTAGAACAAGTCAAGCCAATAAAAAACATTACCACAATATCAAAAACAGACCATTTCAACCAGCAAAATGTAAACCAAAATATCAACACATATGCTCACAAAACAGAGCATTTCAGCCAGCAAAATCAAAACCATAACTTGGAATCACAATCAAGCCATCGTATCAGCAAAATAAACTCCAAATTCATCAGAATTTAATTGTTCAACAACAGAAAGCATTAAAATTGTTCAGAAATTAAAAATATTACAACCACATTGAAATTAATTGTTCAAGACCAGAATTTAAACTCCTAATTAAAACTAAACAAAAACACAACAAAGATCAATCCTCATCCTCCGGTATGCCATGGTGAGTCTTGAGCAGCCTCACTTCATGATCCAGGTCATCAAACCTATCAAGAATACCAGAAAACAATGATTCATGTCTCCTTGACATTTCCATGACCGCATCAATCTTGTTGATCATCAATTGCTCAAAGGGTGAAAACGGCTTCAGCTCCGCTTCAGGCTCCCTGCTCGATTTAGTTTCCACCTGTGGTGGCTGATCTTCATCGTGTGACGGAACACCGTCTTCATCAGTTGCAGGCTCCGGGGTAGGGGGTACATCACCTTTAAACACCCATTTGTCTTCTTGTTTAAGCATCCCCATGTGATGCAATGAAGACTTCTCTATTTTGTTCGAAGCAAGCAAAATTATTTTTCTTTCCCTAGATAAATCTATACCAGCATTCTCAAAAATCTTGGACAACAAAAGAGCATATGGAATCGGACCATCTTCCTTCTGCCTAGCCTTCCACATACAATCATTTATGACCGATACCCAATCGATCTTGATTTTCTTTTTAATAACATGCATTAACAGAATGTCATCCCGTGACATTTGAGCATGATTATGTAATCGAGGTTTCAACATCCAAGCAATTATGAAAGAAATTAAACGTGAATTCTTTTTCATACCTCCCGCCAGAAATTTGTCATAGTTTGTGTTCACCGGGTTCCTTTGACAGTCCCGGAAGGTAATCGTCTCTTCAAAATCCCCAAAATTCAAGGGTTGGGGTTTCTCCCGTCCGGTACCAATCAGTCCTGCAGCAGCCTTCAGAGTTGGTCCGTCCAACTTAATCAGCTTTCCTTTCACCACCGATTGCATGATGCCCTCATTGCTCGTGGCGAAACAGAGAAAAAGCCTGATTAACTCAGGATAGTAGGGACCTTCCATTTCCAAAAACTTGCCCAGTTCTTGGTGCTCCAAAAGGGTTGGAAAACTAAAACCCTCATTCTTAAACCATTCAAGCTTAAGAGTCTTCGGAGGAATGATTCTCCGCCCAGCGTACCACTCAAAATAGTACTCTTGAGCCTTCTCATCAGCAAACCATTTCGTAATCAGTTGCCTAGAGGGTAGAGGTCGTTTGCTCCCCCTCACTTCTAGCTTCTTTGGTCTTTTTGATGAGGATGCCATGGATGGGTTTTGAGAAAGATGAAGAAAATGAGAGATTTGAGAGGTTTTGAGAGGGTTAGGGTTTGTGGGTTTTAGAGAGAATGAGAGAAAATGAGAGAAGAGGAGGATTATGCCCTAACACATTCTGAGTGGGGGTTTATAGGAGGATCCAAGGGTTTGGTGCATAGATAACCGTTTTAGGAAATTTTAAAAACACCGCCCAGATAATCGATTATTTATGCAAATAATCGATTATTTGCATTAGTAAAAACCCCTTAAAAACACAATCTGATATGGATAATCGATTATTTTCAAGATAATCGATTATTACAGAGGGTATCTTCTTCTAACACAGCCCAGATAATCGATTATTTACAGAATAATCGATTACTCCAATGACTTCTCAGATTCCAACTCCTAGATAATCGATTATTACCCAAGATAATCGATTATTACAGTGACACTTGAGTTCTTTCTTACCAGATAATCGATTATTGCCCAAATAATCGATTATTTCAGAGGCTCTTGGAATTCTTCATGCTCTAGATAATCGATTTTACCCAAATAATCGATTATTTCCATGGGTTTACTTAAGATAATCGATTATATTTTAAGATAATCGATTATTCCAGAGAAGTTTTGCTTCTCAGAAATTTTAACTTCTCAAAGTTCACCAAGTCTTATTTGTCACTTTAAATACTCTCTTCCAAACATCTCTAATTATCACTCTCAAAGCATAATCAATTCAAACATGATTCATTGATTATTCCCAATTCAATTCTCAAATGGTTGAATCTTTCCCTTGGTAGAGGTTTTGTAAAAATATCAGCTAGTTGTTTGCTAGTTTCTACAAACTCTACAACACAATCATTCCTTTGCACATGATCTCTTAAAAAGTGGTGTCTTATTTCAATATGTTTTGTCCTAGAGTGCAAAATTGGATTCTTGGTCAGATTTATTGCACTAGTATTATCACACCTGAAAGGAATTTTGTTCAACTCCACTCCATAGTCTCTTAATTGTTGTTTCATCCAAAGAATTTGAGCATAACAACTTCCAGCAGCTATATACTCAGCCTCAGCTGTACTCAAAGCAACACAAGCTTGCTTTTTGCTATGCCATGAAACAAGTGCACTCCCTAGTAAGTGACAAGTTCCACTTGTGCTCTTTCTATCTAGTCTACACCCAGCATAGTCTGAATCTGAGTAGCCTATCAGACTTAGCGAGACTCCCTTTGGATACCACAACCCCACATTGGTTGTACCTTTCAAATACTTAAGGATTCTCTTCACACTCTTCATATGAGATTCTTTAGTATTAGCCTGAAATCTTGCACATAGGCACATAGCAAACATTATATCAGGCCTACTTGCTATCAAGTACAAAAGTGATCCAATAATGCCTCTATACTTTGAACTATCAACAACAATTCCTTTCTCATCTAAGTCAAGATTGCAATTGTTTGATATAGGTGTGGCAGCCTCCTTGCACCCTTCCATACCAAACCTTTTCAGAAGTTCATTACAATACTTGCTTTGACTTATGAAAATTCCATCATGCATTTGTTTGATTTGCAATCCCAAAAAGAATGTAAGCTCTCCCATCATTGAAATTTCAAATTCTCCTTACATGGTTTTAGCAAATTCTTTACATAGAGAGGTATTTGTAGATCCAAACACAATGTCATCCACGTATATTTGTACATACATTGTATCATTTTCAAATTTCTTGACAAACAATGTATTATCCACCTTTCCTCTTTCATAGTCATTCTCAATCAAAAATTTGCTCAACCTGTCATACCATGATCTAGGAGCTTGCTTCAAGCCATAGTGTGCCTTTTTGAGCTTGTACACATGATTAGGATTCTTAAAGTCCACAAAACCTGGTGGTTGTTCAACATACACTTCCTCTTGTATCAACCCATTGAGGAAAGCACTTTTCACATCCGTTTGATACAGCTTGAAATTCTTTATAGAGGAATAAGCAAGAAGTAATCTAATGGCCTTAATCCTTGCTACAGGGGCAAAAGTCTCATCATAGTCAATCCCCTCTTCTTGGTTATACCCCTTAGCCACTAGTCTTTCCTTATTTCTTAGAATTATTCCAGATTCATCAAGCTTATTTCTGAAAACCCACTTGGTTCCAATAATTGGATAATCTTTTGGTAATGGCACTAAATCCCACACTTCATTTCTTTCAAACTGATTTAGTCCCTCTTGCATGGCCATTAACCAATGCTCATCTTTAAGTTCTTCATCAATGCTCTTAGGTTCAACTTGTGACACAAATGCCATAATGTTGCAAATATTTTTAATAGCACTCCTAGTTGACACTCCCTTACCAATATTTCCAATTATGTTATCCATTGATAAGTCTCTAGAAGTCTTCCACTCCTATGGCAATTGTTCACTTGTTTCCCTTGCTTTCTCATGTGACTCACTCTCCTTAGGCTCTTCATTTAGTTCATTCTCCAATAGGGATTGATCAAGCAACTCAGTTAAATCCTCAATTTCAGTTTGTCTTTTCTCTTGTTTATTTGACTCATCAAATACCACATGAACAGATTCTTCTACAACTAGAGTTCTCTTGTTATAGATCCTATAGGCTTTACTATTTGTAGAGTATCCTAGAAAGATTGCCTCATCAGCCTTTGCATCAAACTTTCCAAGTTGTTCTTTCCCATTGTTCAGCACATAGCATTTACACCCAAACACTCTAAAATATGAAATGTTAGGCTTCTTTCCTTTGTAAATTTCATAGGGTTTTTTCTTTAATATAGGCCGAATCAGAACTTTATTTAACACATGACAAGCTGTGTTAATAGCATCAGCCCAAAAATATTTTGGCAAGTTTGTTTCATTTAGCATTGTCCTAGCAAGTTCTTCTAAGGACCTATTTTTCCTCTCAACAACTCCATTTTGTTGAGGTGTCCTAGGTGCTGAGAAATTATGGTTTATACCATGTTCCTCACATAATTTTTGAAACATTATGTTTTGAAACTCACCTCCATGGTCACTTCTTATAGAGGTAATGTTTGAAAACTTCTCATTTTGAACAAGCTTGGCAAATTTTCTAAAGGCATTAAAAGCATCATTTTTGTTTGCAAGAAACATAACCCATGTATATCTTGAGTAGTCATCAACAATCACTAAGCCATAGTAGTTTCCGCCTAAGCACATGGTTCTTGAAGGACCAAAAAAATCCATGTGAATTAATTGCAAAGGTCTAGTTGTGGAAATCTGATTTTTGCTTTTAAAGCTAGCCTTCACTTGCTTGCCCTTTTGACAAGCATCACATAGTTTGTCCTTACCAAACTTGAGTTTAGGTAGACCAATCACTAATTCTTTCCTACTCAGCTTATTCAAATGATCCATATGAATATGTGCAGCTCTCCTATGCCAAAGCCATATGTTTTCTTCTTGAGTTATTAGACATTTAGTACATGAAATTGCTATTGAGTGTTCTAAGTCAAGCATGTATATATTGTCAATTATTTTTCCTATGAATCTGATTTCTTTACTCCTTTTATCACATATCAAGCAACATGTATTATCAAATTCAATTTTAAAACCTTTATCACTTAGTTGACTTATACTCAGCAAATTATGTTTCAAACCATCAACAAGCAATACATTCTCAATCAATGTTTGAGAGGGGGAATTACCAACATTGCCATGGCCAAGAATTTTCCCTTTGTTGTTGTCACCATAGGTAACATACCCTTCATTCTTCAATTTCAGACTTGAGAATTTTGAAGGATCCCCAGTCATATGCCTTGAGCAGCCACTATCAAGATACCAAAGTAGATTTTTGGCCCTCAAGCATTCCTACAACAAAGATTCAGAGGAAAAATTTTGGTACCCATGTAAAGGGTCCTTGTAGGTTAGTTCTCAGCCTTTGACTCTTTTCAACCCAAATCATCTCTCCATTTGGAACTCCATATTTTATAGAATAGCAGTTTCTAATTGTATGGCCTCTTTTACAGCAATAAAAACAAGTTGTTTGTCTAGAGAAATTGCTTTTAAATTTTCTAAAGTTTTGGTTTTTCACAAAAGCTTCTTTCTTTGACTTAAATGGCATACTCATGCTTTGATTAAAACCAAGTCCACTCCTATCAAAAATGTTTCTTTGTTTTCCCAAAAAAATGTTTAAGTTTGAATTTCCTTTTGTGAACTTTGCAAGAATGGATCTCAAATCATCATTTTCTTTTTCAAAAACTTTGCAATGTTCACAAGCATCTTTTGAGGAAGTGGAGTTGATAGCTTTGAATTTAAGGCTCCTAATTTGATAGCTTCTTCATGGATTTGTATAAAAGCTTCTTGGAGTTGATCATAATCCAGATTTGATTCAAGGTCAGAGTCACTTACAATTGTGTCTTGGTCAGTTCCAGCCATCAAGCACAAGTTGTTCTCCTCACATTCGGATTCATCACTTGATGTGCTTGAGTCATTATCTTCCCAAACAATGTAGGCTCTCTTCCCTTTTCCATTTTTCTTAAATTTCTTCTCCTCTTGTTGCTTCTTCAAGAGATTTGGACACTCAGCTTTCATGTGTCCCGGTTTTCCACATTCAAAGCAATTGAAGGAGGATGTACTTGCTTCCTCTTTCTTGTTTGTCTTTTTATTGAATTTGTAGGGGGAATTGATGGAAGGTGGCTTAGTTCCATGCACGCCCTTGATCTTGGTTCAACAAGGGAGACTCCAAAAGATGATGAAAAATGGAGGAGATGGTGGCGGAAGCACAAAGGTGAAGGTGAAGATGGTTTGCTCAAGGTTGTCTCATCCAAGTGTGGGATGAAACCTATTTAGGGTTTTGCTTTTATGGTGGAGATGGGAGGAGGTTAGCCAAAGGCAACCTAGTGCTAAGGAAAAGGGTTGTGTTTAGATTAGGGAAAAGGTCACGCTCAAATGGTGTATGGGAGGTGTTTGGTGGGGTGATGCTCCTTTTGGCTAGCTCACTTCACTAAGGTGGGGAAGGCCAACCAAGGAAGGCCTAACTCAACTCACTCACGGTGGTTTTAGGAGGAGGAGAAGGGGAGGAGGCCGTGGAGTACCTTTAAGACTTAGGAGAATGACAATGAGGCAAAATGCACACTCAATATCATTAATATCCAAAGTATTTACAAGTGGTGGGGTGTTGGGTATTTATAGGAGGGGAGGCATCTAGGGTTGCATTTGGAGTAGGCAAATGCATTCCAAATGAAATGCAAATGAACCCTAGATGCAACTTGGTGGCCAAGGATGGAATCTATGGGTTTAGATTGGCTATATCTAGGTGCATGTTAAGACCATGCAACCTTTGCCCTCCACTTGGGCCTAAGCCTTTCTAACACCAAAAAATAGGTCCAAGGTCACCAAAAAAATGTGTCTCCTCCTAATGTTAAACCCTAGCCCAAAATTAAAACCCTAATTAACTAAAGCACCCCATAATACAAGGGTAAAATGGGAAATACAAAGAAAATAAATCCTATGACTAAAATACCCCAAAATACAAGGGTAGAATGGGAAATACAACGAAAATAAATCCTATGACTAAAATACCCCAAAATACAAGGGTAAAAATGGAAAACAAAGACAAATGTCATAAAAACCTAGCTAAGGCCCAAAAGTGGGCTTATTCCTCTTTATGGTTTTTCATCACTAACCCATTCCTCTTGCCTCCTTCAATATGTCACCCCTTGGTCTTCTTGGTCTTAGTATTATTCCATCATCCCCTCCCTCTTGAAAAGGATTTGACCTCAAATCAAGAGGTTCTTTATGGTGGACGGCATGACCAACAAAAACATAAAAATAAGCATGAGAGGCAATAGTATATGATATAGATGGAAAGTGCATCCTAAGAGGAGTTTCACAAAAAATGCTAAAAAGATTTTCTAAACTAAAAGGACTAGACTCCCTAATGCTAAGGATAGGGTCCTTCCCATGAGGAAGTCTAGGTGTATGACTAAAGCCTAAAAAGTTAAAAAGACTAACACTATAGCATACTAAAGCACTAGTCCTAAAAACTAGAATATCTTGCCTAAAGTACCCTATGTGGTAACCTAGGTATTTCCTAGAAAATAAAGGAAAAACAACTAGAAAATTTCCTAAGCAATTTTGGATTTTATTATTTGTTGGATAGTTATGAAAAGAGTTTGTCACAAGGAACCTTGAAGGTTCATATGTTATATCCAACAAATAATATATTCCATAAATTGGGTGCATTATTGACACAACTAAGGTAGGAAAAGTCCTACACAAAGGAAGGCTATCTACCTTGGGCACCACCAAGGAAGTAGCACAAGAAGTGGAACTAAGTGAAGTCCACTTCTTCTTCACTAAATCTTGAAGTTGAGATTCTTTTTCTTTAAAAAGGAGTTGGTTTTGAATCTCTACTTCGTGACTAGTGTCAACGTGAGAGAAAGAGTTAAGGTCTTGATGAATGAAGAAAGTCTTTGTTAAATCATTTTCAATGGGAAAGTGACTCTCTTCAAGCATAAGCCCTTTGGAAGAAAAATTATCCTCCTTACTCTTCTCTAAGAGTGGTTGTTGTTGTTTTTCATTTTCTAACCACTCTTGAACTTTTTCTATACTTGTCTTTATTTTTTCTTTCTTTTCTATTTTCTTTTCTTGATTTTGATACCTAGTTGAGACAACCCTAGTTTTGGACCCACTAGTTTCTCTCCTCTCAACTAAGTTTGCAAGTAAATTTCTTATTTCCTCATTATTCTTTTCAAACTTTTTTTCTTTTTGTCTTAATTCTTCCTCTTTTTTTATATTTTTTCTTAGGCACTCTTTCAATTCCCTAAGTTCATCCCTAACACTAGACCTAGTACTACGAGACTTATGACCATGGACACTAGAATGATCACTCATCTTTGATCAAGAAAAGGTTTTCACAAATTTGTTTTCAAAAGGTTGGTAAAAAAAAAGGTTTTCACAAAGAGTGAGTGATAAAAGGTTTTCAAAAAGGTTTTCAAGTGCAAGATAGGTAGAAAAGGCCTAAGTGTACAAATTGAACTTTCAAAGGGAGGTGGACTACAAAGAATCACTTAAAAACCAAGCCTTCTCAAGTAAAAATCACAAAGCCCTTTCCACTTTTCTCACAAAAACAAGTTGGCACAAACAATAAGTGAGTGTGTGCACGTTACCCCTAGTAGGCAAGAGCCTTCTAAACGGATTTGGAGACAAAGATAAAAGCCTAAACAATTATACTACCAAAAACTCTAAAACATGCAAAAGGAAAGCACTTAAAACATATTCTAGTCGAGGTCCTAGATGAAGGTTTTCAAATCACCTTCAACTACACGAACTAAAACCAAGTTGAAGAGGTTTAGAAATGCCCAAAATTACAAACCAAAAGAATGAAACCAAGGCCAAAAACAAAGAGGCCGAAAAGAGAAAATTTCAAGCAAAAATATGCAAAGTAAGAATTTAAGTCTTCAAACTCCTCCACTTGGGTTCCTTCACAAAGAGCAAACTTGTTAGTCCTCTCCAAGTGTTTGTTCACTCCTTTTGATGTGGTGTAAATCCCTCCAAAGGCTAGGCTTGGATTCGGTTCACCCCTCCACTCAAATCCACCAAAGGTGTGAAAATTGACTAGAGTGGTTTTTCACCTACAATCAAAATGAAACCAACCCAAAGCAAGAGTCCAAGAAATAAAAACTGAAAAGCACAATTAGGAAAGGCTAAACTCAGAGAGAATTTATGATGACAAAACAAAAGAAGCCAAGAAAGACAAGCAAAAAAATTAAGACTCAATCAAAGAAAGGAAGCACACAAAAGAGTAATCTTAGAATGGCACTAGAATGGATTAGTGTTTAGTCCACTTGCTTAAGTCTTTTATATGTTTTGGTCCAGCCAATGTTAAGGTCCCAAAATAAGGTCAAAATGTCATAAGTCCAACTCCCAAAAGCATAGGTATTGGTCCAAGTCCACAAGTCTAGCAACAAGTCCTTTTTGGTCCAAGAATTTTTTTTGTTCTTTTCTTTTCTTTGTTTTTCACGTCAAATTTTTTTTTTATATGTCTTGGGTCCGAAATTTTTTTGTTAAATTAAGCCCATATGTTGCTTAGGTTTTGCACTTGTGGATGGTAAAAATTTAGGTTAAAATTTAGGAGAAGAAGTGATGACAAGTGGCGGTTTCTTAGAGGTACCTTAAGGAATCTTTTTAGTGGAAATGGTTTTGTACTAGTTAGTACAAGTTGTTTGCACAATTTTTTTCAGCCACCTCTTAGATTCTTTTAGGGTTCCTTTAAGCATACAAAATTAACCAAAACAAGTGGAATGCAAAGGAAAAGTGGGCAGCAAGTTATATGCATGTGCAAGGAAGCATTTCACACATGGAAACTCAAAAATTACAAGGAACATGCTAGGACTATTTAGCATGCATGAATGACCTCTAAAAAGCTTCTAAATGTCACGCCCACTATCATGCAATATGGCATATATTTTGTTCATGTAGTCATGCAAAGTGTTTGGGCACATACATGGAATTTTTTTTGACAAATTATAGGAAACATACAAAGACAAAACTTGTAGGTGGATTCAAAAATAAAAAGCATATTCATGGCATTTTCATGTGAGACTCAACCTAAAAAATTAGAAAAAACATGGCAACACCTAATAATGGAATCCTAAAATGTTAAAGGAAGGTTCACAAGGACAAGAACATGAACCAAAAGCTATTCGGCCACACAAAGAAGAACAAGAAGAAAGGAATGACCGAAAGCAAAAAGACTCAAGGAGACAAGAAAAGACTAGATGTTACCCTTGAAGAACCTTGGCTCTTGATACCACTTGATGGAAGGTGGCTTAGTTCCATGCACGCCCTTGATCTTGGTTCAACAAGGGAGACTCCAAAAGATGATGAAAAATGGAGGAGATGGTGGCGGAAGCACAAAGGTGAAGGTGAAGATGGTTTGCTCAAGGTTGTCTCATCCAAGTGTGGGATGAAACCTATTTAGGGTTTTGCTTTTATGGTGGAGATGGGAGGAGGTTAGCCAAAGGCAACCTAGTGCTAAGGAAAAGGGTTGTGTTTAGATTAGGGAAAAGGTCACGCTCAAATGGTGTATGGGAGGTGTTTGGTGGGGTGATGCTCCTTTTGGCTAGCTCACTTCACTAAGGTGGGGAAGGCCAACCAAGGAAGGCCTAACTCAACTCACTCACGGTGGTTTTAGGAGGAGGAGAAGGGGAGGAGGCCGTGGAGTACCTTTAAGACTTAGGAGAATGACAATGAGGCAAAATGCACACTCAATATCATTAATATCCAAAGTATTTACAAGTGGTGGGGTGTTGGGTATTTATAGGAGGGGAGGCATCTAGGGTTGCATTTGGAGTAGGCAAATGCATTCCAAATGAAATGCAAATGAACCCTAGATGCAACTTGGTGGCCAAGGATGGAATCTATGGGTTTAGATTGGCTATATCTAGGTGCATGTTAAGACCATGCAACCTTTGCCCTCCACTTGGGCCTAAGCCTTTCTAACACCAAAAAATAGGTCCAAGGTCACCAAAAAAATGTGTCTCCTCCTAATGTTAAACCCTAGCCCAAAATTAAAACCCTAATTAACTAAAGCACCCCATAATACAAGGGTAAAATGGGAAATACAAAGAAAATAAATCCTATGACTAAAATACCCCAAAATACAAGGGTAGAATGGGAAATACAACGAAAATAAATCCTATGACTAAAATACCCCAAAATACAAGGGTAAAAATGGAAAACAAAGACAAATGTCATAAAAACCTAGCTAAGGCCCAAAAGTGGGCTTATTCCTCTTTATGGTTTTTCATCACTAACCCATTCCTCTTGCCTCCTTCAATATGTCACCCCTTGGTCTTCTTGGTCTTAGTATTATTCCATCAGGAATTCTTCTTTCTTCTTATGAATTTCCTGAACTTCTTCACCATCAAATTGAAGTTCTCAGTCTCGGAATCATCGGAGCTTGTTTCTTCACACACCTCTTTTCCTTTGGCAGATTTCAACGCTTTCAATGACACTCTTTTGCCTTTCTTATCTTGCTGCTCATGTTCATCAAATATGTGCAGCTTTTGCTCATGCTCTCTCAGCTTCCCAAAGAGTGTAGCTAATGTCAAGGAGGTCAAATCCTTTGATTCTTCAATGGCTGTCACCTTTGCTTGCCATGATCTATCCAAACATTGCAGCACTTTTAAATTCAACTCTTCTTTCTCAAATTTCCTACCAAGGTCAACAAGGTGATTTATCAAGTGTGTAAATATCTTTTGAAAATCAGAAATAGATTCACCGTTTTGCATTCTAAACAGCTCATATTCTCTAATGAAAGTATGCTTTCTTGATCTCTTTACATCACTTGTTCCTTCACGAGTGACTTACAAAGTATCCCACATTTCTTTAGCAGATATGCATTGTGAAATTCTAAAAAATTCATCAATAGACAATGCAGATGTTATGATGTTTTTGGCTCTCTTATGATGTTGGGCTCTTTTCTTTTCCTCATCACTCCATTCACTCCAATGTTTTTCCTTTAACTCATCACCATCTTTTTTCATAGGGATATAGGGTCCATTTCTATAGCATCCCATACAGCAATATCAATAGCCTCAATGAAAATTCTCATCCTAATTTTCCAATAGACATAGTTTTCACCATTGAAAACAGGAGGTCAATGAATGGACACACCCTCACCATAGGGTAGGTTGTTATTGGCCATTTTTGAAATCTTGAATAACTCTCAAGAACCTTGCTCTAGATACCAATTGTTAGAAAAGAATGGCACAATCCAAGAGGGGGGGTGAATTGGATTCTATGACCCTTTTAAAAAATTATCAGAGTATTTAGGATCTTTATTTCACTTTAAACTTTTCTAAGACTGAATTTTCAAATGAAGCTCTTCTAAAGACTTGTTATTGTTGGTCCCTACGGTTAGAATCTAGAAGGGGGGGTTGAATAGATTCTATGTTATTTTTCCTTTTCTTGTTTGCTTTCTAAATCTTTACCAAACAAATCTTGATTTAAATCAAACCTTTAAACATAAAAAGTAATTCAGAGTTATATATGCACAGCTTATCCAACAAGATTTGAATAACACAATTAATACAAGATATGTAAAGATTGAATTTATCAATTACCAAGAATCTTTAAAGTTCAGTTTCTGCAGATAATGTTTTTCTTCATACAACATTAATCAAGAAACTTATACAGAATGTAAAGAGTGTAAGAGTTAAGAAAATCATGCACCAAGATATATACTGGTTCAGCCATCCAAAGGCCTACATCCAGTTTCAGATTTAGATACACCTCTAAATCCAGTCAAATCCACTATTGATATTCTTTACATGCACCCTGCACAAGCAATATCCAATCAATGAATTTAACAAGCAAATCTTGACACCCACAAGATTAACAAACCATTTCTTGACTCCACAAGAAACATATAACCCAAGAATATTGATCCCACAATATCCTACTTGAGAAAAACCTATCTCAAGATTTCTCTTTACACAACTCTTCCAGAGATTCTCTAATCTCAAGAGTTAAAACCATTCAAACAATAACAAAAGATCAGAAACGAGTACACCTGTTCGTGTAGATATGATCTTCAACAACGTAAACCAGTTTAGAATGAATTTTCTATATGAACTTCATCTTCTTGAATTGATCTTGCACACTTCTTTTTCCAAAAGTTGATTTTCAGCAGATACGTTCTTTCTTTCTTTTTCAGAAAATCTTTTTCTCTTTTGCAGTAATGTGTATTCTAAAAAAGTCTCTCTTTTTCCGTGTAAGTATCTCTCTTTTTTCGTGTGTAAAATTTTTTCTTTTTTTTCTAAAAGCTTCAGTTTTAATCTTATTTAAAGACAATTTTCATGTGCAAGGAAACAGTTATTTCAGTTATTTTCATAACGGAGATAATCTATTACCTGTGATGGTAATCTATTACCACGAGTTAGAATAACTGAACTAATTATTTCAGCTCCTGTTTTAATCTATTACCTAACATGGTAACCGATTAACACGATGCCAAAATAACACAAAACTCACATTTGGAACAGAGGTAATTGATTACTTTAAAGAGGTAATCGATTAACACGATCCTTTTTCCTCTTGAAATCATCAGAATCAGTTTGGTAATCTATTACCACACATGGTAATCGATTATTCCAGTATCAATCAGTTTTTCAACATGAGTCAGGTAATCTATTACCAGTTCAGGTAATCTATTCCTTAACTCAGAAAATTTCTGATGTTTTCAAGTTTTCATTTAAAGTCTCAAACACTCAGTAAATTAATACTTCATGTTCTCAACAATGAATGAAATAAGAAAAATGAGTATTATGATATTTTCACCTTCATGTTAATTACTAATTTTTAACACATAACAAACAAACACATACAAGCCTAATCTTTTAAACAATCAATACATTATCCTTTTGACATAGGCTTAAAATAAAAAGCAACATGAGCAAAACATCAAAACTAAAACTTCTAGGGAACATCTTCCAGATGTAGATTCTTCAATCTTCAACAATCTCCCCCTTTTTGGTTTTGATGAGCCAAACTCTTCATGTTGACTTTCACGATCATCATGTTGTTTTGTTTCACTTGTTTGTTTGAAATTTGAACTTGAATTTGAACCTGCATATGTCTAGAACAAAAACTTCCATACAAAGCATTATGCAGTTCTATTTCCATTTCTTTCTTATACAATACATAAACAACCATATAAACATTTAATCAGTTTCTCATGAATTTCTCCCCCTGTTTGGCTTAACCAAACCAAAAAAAACAGAGTAAATAGAGAAATAACATGATACTTATGCAACAAAAACAACAAGCACTTAATAAGACTTTCATCATATAAGCATTAAAAATGTTCAGAAGCATACAAATACTACAACTATTACAAACTTTAAGTCTGAAATATAAATCAAAGTATTTATGCAGAACAAATTAAAATGCAGTGCCTAAAATGTAATGCATAACTAAAGTTCTTCAGGGTAGGGTATGCACATACATCAAGTTTAAACCTATAAGTGCTTAGCAATTTCATGCATATTCACACAATCATACTTTAATTATGAGATTTAGGATAGATTGGACTCACTAATGATACCAAGATTGGTTCTTAGCTTGAAAAATCTTTCCTTTGGTAGAGGCTTTGTAAAGATGTCAGCAAGTTGATCTTCTGACATTATGAATTTGATGTCACAGTCTCCTTTCTCTACATGATCTCTGATAAAGTGATGTTTAACTTCAATGTGCTTAGTTCTTGAGTGTAGAATAGGATTCCTTGAAATGTTAATTGCACTTGTGTTGTCACACTTCAGTGGTATGTGATCAATCTTCAAACCAAAGTCTTGAAGTTGATGTTTAAACCAAATTGACTGAGCACAGCAGCTTCCAGCAGCTATATACTCAGCTTCAGCAGTTGAGAGTGCTACACAAGCTTGTTTCTTGCTCTGCCACGATATGAGACATTCTCCAAACGTGTGGCACGTTCCACTTGTACTTTTCCTATCCAATTTACAACCAGCAAAATCGGAGTCAGAGTAACCAGTTAAAGATGGAGAAGTACCTTTAGGATGCCACAATCCAACATTGATTGTGCCTTTCAAATACTTCAGTATTTTCTTTACAGCCTTCAGATGTGATTCCTTTGGTTTTGATTGGAATCTAGCACATACACATACACTGTACATGATGTCAGGTCTGCTAGCTGTTAGATACAGAAGAGATCCAATGATCCCTCTATACATTGATTCTTCAACATCTTTTCCTGCAATATCACTATCTAGATAACAATTAGTAGACATATGAGTATTTGATATCTTACAATTCTCCATATCAAATTTCTTTAACAGTTCTTTGCTATATTTAGTTTGATGTAGAAAAATTCCATTTTCCATTTGTTTGACTTGTAGTCCTAGGAAGAAGCTTAATTCTCCCATCATAGACATATCAAACTCCTTCTGCATATTGGAAACAAATTCTCCACAAAGAGATTGGTTAGTTGATCCAAATATTATATCATCAACATAAATCTGAATCAGCAGAATATCTTTTGATTTTCTCTTTATGAAAAGAGTTTTATCAACATTACCTCTTTGAAAGTCATGAGTTAGTAGAAACTTACTCAGCCTTTCATACCATTTCCTTGGAGCTTGTTTCAGTCCATACAAAGCTTTCTTGAGCTTGTAAACATGCTCAGGTAATTTGCAGTCAACAAAACCAGGTGGTTGAGCTACATAAACTTCTTCATCAATTAAACCATTTAAAAATGCACTTTTCACATCCATTTGATATAGTTTGAAATCAAACACACAAGCAAATGCAAGTAAAAGCCTAACAGCTTCTAATCTAGCAACTGGAGCATATGTTTCACCAAAGTCTATACCTTCTTGTTGATTGTATCCTTTGGCTACTAATCTAGCTTTATTTTTAACTATAACACCTTCTTCATTTAGTTTGTTTCTGAAAACCCATTTTGTACCAATGACATTCATATTCTTATTGAAAGGAACTAAAATCCAAACATCATTTCTTTTGAATTGATTCAGTTCATCATGCATGGCCATTATCCAGAATTCATCTTTTAATGCATGTTCCACACATAATGGTTCAATTTGAGAAACAAATGCCATATCATCACTTAGAAGATTAAAAGAGTGTCTAGTAGAAACTCCCTTATTTATATCTCCAAGAATGTTATCCAGAGATAGATCTTTGGGTTTCCTCCATTCTTTGGGTAGTGATGTGTCTTCAGATGGTGTTTTCTGCTGTTGTTCCAGTTTTTCTTCTTCTTGTGTAATACTGTCACCTATCTCATCTTCATCATTAAGAGATTTTCCTTTTTCAAGGATGTTAGTTTCATCAAAAGTAACATGTATAGATTCTTCAACAGATAAGGTACTTTTGTTAAAGACTCTATATGCTTTGCTAATTGCAGAATATCCAATAAAAACTCCTTCATCAGCCTTAGCATCAAATTTTCCAAGAGTGTCTTTTCCATTATTCAGAACAAAACACTTACAGCCAAACACTTTAAAATGTGAAATGTCAGGCTTTCTTCCTTTGTAAAGCTCATATGGTGTTTTCTTTAAAATAGGTCTAATCAAGATTCTATTTAGAACATAGCATGCAGTGCTTACTGCATCAGCCCAAAAGTATTTTGGTAAACCATTTTCATTTAACATGGCTCTTGCTAGCTCTATTAGAGATCTATTTTTCCTCTCTACAACTCCATTTTGTTGAGGAGTTCTAGGGACAGAAAAATTGTGATTAATACCATTTTCTTCACAAAAAGTTTGAAAAGATTCATTTTGAAATTCACCACCATGATCACTTCGCAAAGATTTAATTTTCAAGTCCTTTTCATTCTGAATTCTTTTTGAAATGATTCTAAAGGCTTTAAAAGCATTGTCTTTATGGGATATAAATGCAACCCATGTGAATCTGGAGTAGTCATCAATGAGAACTAAAGCATAAGTGTTTCCACCTAGACTTTTGGTTCTTGATGGTCCAAAGAGATCCATGTGCAAAAGTTCCAGCGGTCTAGAGGTTGACATAACTTTCTTTGATTTAAAAGAAGCTCTAGTCTGTAGACCCCTAAAATTGTCCGGGTCGGAAATAAAGCTTGAAGACTCTCGAAGACTGAAGGAAGATCAGCCAGAAGGACTTCCAGAAGGCCCAAGGAGGGTTCTCTATAGGTTTAGAGGTCTTAGAGTAGCAAAAAAATAAGAAAGTGGAGGGAATGAAGCCCAATACGGCCTCCCAAGGGTTCAGTACGGCCGTATTGAAGTTTCTGAACTTCAATACGGCTGCACTGAACTCAATACGGCTGCACTGAACTTCAATACGGCCGTATTGAGGTTTTTGAACTCAATACGGCTGCACTGAACTTCAATACGGACCGTATTGACCCCCAGAGACCGTATTGAGCCTCATCCCTATAAATATGATGTCAATGGGACGTCATTCTACACTTGGACACTGAGTTTTAACCCTCTTCTTGAGTATTCTGGGTTTTTTTGAGCAGTGCTCTGCCTAGAAATCACTCGGAGAGTTGATCCGACAAAGTTCTCGAGTTCTGAGCTTTTTGCTTGAGTCTCGAACTGAGTCGAAGGGAAATCCTCCGGATTTCCATAGTTAAAATTTTCTAGGAGGGAGCGAGCGGGCTTGTAGAGCGAGGGAACGCCAAAAAGCTTCCCAGTTTTACTTGAATATAAAAGCACGCTTCAAAGGTTTCTTCTTAAGTCCTTCCTTTTACTGCTTTCTGTGTGTATATTTAACTGTCATTGATGTGCTTCCACTTGGATGCACATAGAACTTTCTTCAAGTCTCCACGGATCCTTGGGAGATTGGTCAAGGATGGAAGTTCCAAGAGACTCAAGGTGGCCGAAGCTTGCTTCTAGCTAAGGTCCAAGGAAGTAAGGCAACCTAGCTCTACAAAGAGAAGCACTCAAGGAGGGTAGAGAAGGAAGCCAAGTGACTTTCGGATGGAGAGGTTTTCAAGCAATGAAAACTCATTCAATTAATTCCAAAAGTATCTACAATATCCGGCCACTTAGAATATATAGGTTAGAATTAGGTTAAATGGTACCTTGGGTTAGCCTAAGGTTAAGTAAAACCATGGTATGGTTTCTTAACCTTAGGCGCCTAGAATTTGAATTCAAAATTCAAATTCTAGGAGCCAAATCCGGAACCTCCATGTGCTAGCTCATTTGGCATGTAATTAGGAAGCCATTTGAGTTGCATTTCGGATCACACCATGTGCATGTGTTGCACATGGCCGAAATGCACTCCAAATGTGTTTCTAATTACATGCTAATGTAACTACACATGTAACCTTAATTCACCCTAAATTCACATGACCTCTAAATGTAATTCCTACACTACAAGGCCGGAAATACAAGGCCAAAAGAAAATACAAGGCACCAAGGCCTAATCCTACACTAACCCTAATCTAATGGACTTGAGATAAAGCCCAACAAAATAAAGTGGCAGGCTTCTCTTGGGCTTGGGCCCACTCTTCATGCATCCTCCTAGCCATAGCCCTAGTAGTTGGGCCCTTAGCCCATGGGCCTCCTCCATCATCCCCTCCCTCTTGAAGAGGATTTGTCCTCAAATCCAAAGCGTTGTCCTCAGAATGAGTTAGTCCTGTAAAAAGAGATAAGTCAGAGACATTGAAACTAGAACTAACACCATACTCCGAAGGAAGATCTAGGACATAGGCATTATTATTGATTTTCCTAAGGATTTGGAAAGGACCGTCCCCTCTAGGACTGAGTTTTGACTTTCTTTTGGAAGGAAACCTATCCTTCCTAAGGTGAAGCCAAACCCAGTCACCTTCCTTGAAGATAACCTCTTTCCTACCCTTATTATTATATTTTTGATATTTTTCAGTTTGGGATTGAATATGATCTCTAACCCTCTCATGTAACTTCTTAACAAATTCAGCCCTGGTTGTACCTTCTTTATGGATAAAAGAAGCCACATCAGGGAGAGGTAATAAATCCAAAGGAGTAAGAGGATTAAAGCCATAGACAATCTCAAAAGGAGACATGTTGGTGGTTTTATGAACCACTCTATTATAGGCAAACTCCACATGAGGGAGGTAGTCATCCCATGACTTTTTGTTGCCCTTGAGGATTGCCCTCAACATAGTCCCTAGAGACCTATTGACTACCTCAGTCTGTCCATCAGTTTGAGGATGACATGTGGTAGAAAATAGAAGTTTAGTTCCAAGCCTTGCCCAAAGAGTTTTCCAAAAGTGGCTTAAGAACTTAACATCTCTA
Source organism: Cajanus cajan (assembly GCF_000230855.2). NCBI lineage: Eukaryota > Viridiplantae > Streptophyta > Magnoliopsida > Fabales > Fabaceae > Cajanus > Cajanus cajan. The sequence continues at coordinate 41,418,719 of NC_138524.1, forward strand.
TCAGAGACTATAGTTTTGGGTAACCCATGTAGTCTCACAATCTCTTGAAAGAATAACTTAGCAATATTACTTGCATCATCCACTTTGTGGCATGGAATAAAGTGTGCCATTTTGCTAAAACGGTCCACAACCACAAATATGGAATCCTTTCCTCTTTGGGTTCGAGGCAAACCAAGGATAAAATCCATGGAAATGTCTACCCAAGGAGAAGAGGATATAGGCAAGGGGGTGTAAAGTCCATGAGGTTTTGTAGTAGACTTTGCTTGTAAACAAGCAATGCAACTACTACAAAATCTTTGAACATCTCTCTTCATATGAGGCCAAAAGAATTTCTCCTTCAAAAGAGAAAGAGTCTTCTCAATTCCAAAATGCCCCATGAGCCCACCCTCATGGCTCTCCTTAACCAAGAGTTTCCTGATAGATCCTTGGGGGATGCAAAGTTTATTTTCTTTAAAAAGAAACCCCTCAGAAATATAGTAACCTTGGTAAGGTTTTTGAATACATAAAGAATAAAAGTTAGCAAAATCAAGGTCTTTCTCATACAACTCCTTGATGTCATCAAACCCTAGTATTTGAGAACCTAGGATGTTCAAAAGCACATGTCTTCGTGACAAAGCATCAGCTACTACATTTGTAGAGCCTTTTTTATATTTGATGACATAAGGAAATTGTTCTAAATACTCAACCCATTTTGCATGCCTCTTATTTAATTTATGTTGACCCTTCAAGTATTTGAGTGACTCATGGTCACTGTGGATAACAAATTCCTTGGTGACAAGGTAATGCTCCCAAGTTTGAAGGGCACGAACTAAAGCATATAACTCCTTGTCATAGGTAGGGTAGTTCAAGGCAGCCCCATGAAGTTTTTCACTGAAATAAGCTATGGGATGACCACCTTGTAACAACACAGCTCCTATGCCAAGACCTGAAGCATCACATTCTAGCTCAAAAGTTTGAGAAAAATTAGGCAAAGCTAGAACAGGTGCTTGAGTAAGTTTTTGCTTAAGTTCTTGAAAAGCTAAATTATGTTTATCCGTCCATTCAAAGACCACATCCTTCTTCACCAACTCATTGAGGGGTGAAGCTAATGTAGAGAAGTTAGGAACAAATCTCCTATAAAAGCTTGCCAATCCATGGAAGCTCCTAACTTCACTAACATTAGTAGGAATAGGCCATTCTTGGATGGCTTTAATTTTCTCGGGATCCACATGAACCCCATTTTTGCTAACCACAAACCCTAAGAATATAACATTATCCACACAAAAAGTGCACTTGTCCACATTGGCAAACAAGTGATTGTCCCTAAGGACAAGGAAAACTTGTCTTAGGTGATCAACATGATCACTTAGACTTTTGCTATAGATTAAAATATCATCAAAATAAACAACTACAAATTTACCAATGCAATCCCTAAGGGTATGATTCATGAGCCTCATGAATGTGCTAGGTGCATTAGTAAGCCCAAAAGGCATTACTAACCATTCATATAGTCCAAATTTAGTTTTAAAAGCAGTTTTCCACTCATCACCTTCTTTGATTCGAATTTGGTGATAACCACTCTTAAGATCTACTTTGGAAAATATGGATGACCCATGCAATTCATCAAGCATGTCATCAAGCCTAGGAATTGGGTGCCTATATTTTATGGTGATGTTGTTGATGGCTCTACAGTCACAACACATCCTCCATTTTCCATCTTTTTTTGGCACCAAGATGACTGGTACAGCACAAGGACTTAGACTCTTTTGAATCCAGCCCTTCTCCAACAACTCATGGACTTGCTTCTCTATCTCTTTGGTTTCTTGTGGATTGGTCCTATAGGCTGGTCTATTTGGAAGACTAGCCCCAGGCACAAGATCTATTTGATGCTCTATTCCCCTAAAAGGAGGAAGTCCAATTGGGCCTTCCTTGGGAAATATATCATCAAATTCTTGTAAAAGATTTTTAACCACAAGAGGGAGAGAAGTTTCCAAAGATGTGGCAGTGCAAGTTAGTGTTCCTTTACACATGAGGATATGAGAAGATGGTTCAATAAAGAGAGAAGTTTTATGTAAAGGTTTTGTGTCAAAATTCTCTTCTTGAACTATCTCTAGAGAGGGAACACTAGTCTCTCTAGGATCCTCTTTTTCATCAATTTTTAGAATGTTTTTTTTTTTTTTCCTTTTTTTTTGTTTTTCTTTTTCTTGGTCACGTTTGGTTTTCATTTGTACTTGGTCCTCCTTCACTTGTGAAGGTGATAGAGGATGAAGTACAAACTTTTTACCCTTATGAGTGAAAGTAATTTTATTAGTGAGGCCATCATGGTGTGTTTGTTTGTCAAATTGCCATGGCCTTCCTAATAGAATATGACAAGCTTCCATGGGAACTACATCACATTTAACTTTATCCTTATAGTTCCCAATAGAAAACTCAACTTCCACTTGTTGATTGACTACCATATCCCCATCATCATTAAGCCAATGAAGTTGATAAGGTTTTGGATGTGGTGTGGTAGTCAAACCTAACTTCTCAACCATCCTAGTGCTACAACAGTTGCACCAAGATCCACTATCCACAATGAGAGAACAAGCCTTGCTTGAAATGTTACATCTTGTATGAAAGATGTTCTCTCTTTGGGATTGTGTATCACTAGGTTGGTTGTTGAGGACCCTTCTCATCATAAGAAGTTCCCCATTATAAGGGTAAGTAACCTCACATGACTCTTCTTCACTTGCTTCTTCTTCATTTTCACTTGAAGATGAAGAAGAAGTAGCTTCATCTTGGCTACTATAAATGTCTTGACCCCTTAAAATCATTACTTTTTTGTTAGGGCATTGAGAAGCAATGTGGCCTCTCCCAAGACACTTAAAGCATTTGATGTCACTAGACTTGGTGCTAGTGTTTGTTTTTGTCTCTTTTTCTTTACCTTTATCTAGATTTTTGGAGGGAAAAGTATCTTTCTTTTCAAAATTATTTTTCCTACCTTCCCTCTTGTAGCTATCCTTAGACAAAGAAGATGAGTATGAGCTTGCTTTATAACCTTTTCTCAAATTTTGTTGTTCAACCTTTATACAAAGTTGAACCAAGTCATCCAAATCCCTATAAGGGAGTAGCTCAACCTTATCTCTTATGTCAAAAGATAAACCACTCAAAAATCTAGCAATGGTAAGATTTTCTTCTTCCCTAATACCCGCCCTCATGATATACAACTCCATTGTTTGTCTATATTCTTCAACAGTCAAATTTTTTTGTTGGAGTCGTTGGAGCTTATTGATTAGCTCCCTAGTATAATAAGAGGGTATGTGTCTCCTTAATTCATTCCAATATTGAATTGGAGGTTCATTATGGAGACGCCTATCTCTCACAAGAGAGGTCCACCAATACATGGCATGACCTTGGAAACTCAAGGTAGCTAAGGGTACTTTTCTCTCCTCACTCACTTGATGGCAAGTGAAAATTTGTTCCACTTTCATTTCCCAGTCTAGATACCCCTCCACATCATCTTTACCATGAAAATAAGGGAGATCTACCCTAGATTCCCTTGGCTTAGAGGTTCTATGAGTTCTCCTAGGAGGTGGTTGATAGTGATCTCCTAAAGCTAGGCTATCATGCATTGACTCTCCTAAAGTAGAACTATGGGCGTATGAACTATGTGGACCATGATGGTGTTTTCTTTTGTCTTTCTCCTTTAATAAACGAATTTCTTCCTCCAAAAGAGCAAATTGAGCTTCTTTTTCAAGTTTTGCTTGTAATTCTTGCTCTTGCCATAACTTTAATGATCTTAATTCACGTGACAATCTAGAAACACTTTTGTTGTCACTTGAATTAGTATCACTATGAGGAGTAGAAAATTCTTCCATTATAGGTGAAAGATCTTTTTTTATGAATGAACTTTTAAAAGCAATTTTGTTTTTGTGCAAGGTTAAGACTAAGTACTAGGAGGATTATGTATACAAATTGAACTTTGGAGGGAGGTGAGCTACTAAGAGCCACTTAAAAACCAAGCCTCTTCAAGTAAAAATTACTAATCCCCTTTGTAGTTAATCTCTACCAAATTCTTTTCAATGAAATTGTTTTGTTGATGTTTGATGAACTAAAACATACTAGTCGTGTAAGCAAGTAAAACAAGTATTAAGCAACAATTTAAACTATCTAAACGGTTCCTAGGTGAGAGCTTGAAAGATACCAAAGATCATTCAAGGACCACTCCCACCAAAGTGCTAGCGAAAATTCTATCCCTAAGGAGAGATGGTTGTGTACCAAAGACACCCCCAAGACACTCCTTTAAATGGCCAAATACAAGGTATAAACAAAGCTAAACAACAACTACAAAGTGGCTTAAAATTGTAACCAAAACAGCCACCAAAAATTAGTGAGGAATTAGTGACCAATTTTGCAACAAAAAAAAAATGTCAATTAGTAATGAAAACTTGGTCTCTAAATCCGTCACTAATCCTCTGTTTTTTTTTTTTTAAATTTTGCAATTACAAATCAAAAGAATTCTTCCAAGTCTTCACGGTTTGGTGCAGCCAGCAAGCACAAAATTCCAGCAAAAAAAATGTGTAGTATTTTGGTGTTTAGGGATCCAATTCCGAATGCCTCCTAGCTTCCTTTCTCCTCCTTTCCTTAGGCTTCTTTTGATGACCCTTGTAGAACTAGCTTCTAGGAAGATAGGCTAGGTCAAACTTAGGCCACACTTTGATTAAAACAAATATATGGACAGCAAAGAATAGTGAGGAAAAAGAAGGACAAGAGTTGATTAGTAGTTGACAAGTTTAGATGACTTCAAACAAACAAGAAACTAGCACAAGAAAGAATAGTCCTATGATGAGTTCTAGATTGGATACTCAAAACCAAAACACTCAAAAATTGTATAGCTGAAAATTATTGACTTCAAAGCTACTAGAAACCGAGAAGAAATGAATCAACAAGAGATGAGAAATCAAAAACTCCTTAAATTGGCTTTTGCTTTTCAAATTTTGATTTAGTATATTTTTTTTTTTTTTAACAATTTTGTTCTAAATTTTCTTTTGATCTTTCTTAAAAATTTTTTTTAATCAAATAGGAGTTGCCTTTTCCTTTCTATATGATTGTGTCACAATGAAGTCTCGGTCACTAATTCAAGGAACACCAAAACCGAATTCAAATTGAAATCCAAATGCCACACAAATTAGGTCAAAATGTAATGAACATGTGACATGCTTTTGTTGCTTGGTTGTTTAGGTAGCACATGCACGGTTTTGGCTCCACAAATTCAAATTCAAATTTGAATCACAAACACAATTTTCAGCACTCCTTTCAATAAACAAGATCAAACCTCACGGAATTAAAATTTTTGTGTAAGACATTTTCAACAAAATTTTGGAAGCCTAAAATTCTAAGAAAACTACTAATGATCTAGTAGTAGTTTATGAACTCAAAAATGAAACAAAAATTCATGAGCGTATACCAAAGAAAAGCAATGGATCTCGGCCAAATCCAGAAAATTGTTTCAAGATGCAAATCAAAAATTAACAAGGATCAACAAGCATAGCTAAGATAGATGAACATATAAGAACTACACAATCCTACTAGACATGGATTTCAAAATAAAATGACTCAAACATTCAATTTGACCGATTAAAATTTCAATTATGACTCAAAGAAAATTCAAAACGTTCTTAAGCAGAATTTTCCTAATAGGTAAAAGAAATTGGAGCATGATTCATGGAAGCATATAACATAGGCGCATAATGAATCATTCAAGCATAAGAAACTAGATCCATCAAATTTTAAGACAAAAAATAGATCTAGGAAGGAATAAACTCTAAAGTGACATGAATTAAAATGATGAACACAAGATGAAGAACAAAGAACCACGGATCACAAGAATTCAAAAGATAAGAGCTAAGACTTATCTCTTGAAGATCATAAACTGGATGCTCTTGATACCACTTGATGTGCTTCCACTTGGATGCACATAGAACTTTCTTCAAGTCTCCACGGATCCTTGGGAGATTGGTCAAGGATGGAAGTTCCAAGAGACTCAAGGTGGCCGAAGCTTGCTTCTAGCTAAGGTCCAAGGAAGTAAGGCAACCTAGCTCTACAAAGAGAAGCACTCAAGGAGGGTAGAGAAGGAAGCCAAGTGACTTTCGGATGGAGAGGTTTTCAAGCAATGAAAACTCATTCAATTAATTCCAAAAGTATCTACAATATCCGGCCACTTAGAATATATAGGTTAGAATTAGGTTAAATGGTACCTTGGGTTAGCCTAAGGTTAAGTAAAACCATGGTATGGTTTCTTAACCTTAGGCGCCTAGAATTTGAATTCAAAATTCAAATTCTAGGAGCCAAATCCGGAACCTCCATGTGCTAGCTCATTTGGCATGTAATTAGGAAGCCATTTGAGTTGCATTTCGGATCACACCATGTGCATGTGTTGCACATGGCCGAAATGCACTCCAAATGTGTTTCTAATTACATGCTAATGTAACTACACATGTAACCTTAATTCACCCTAAATTCACATGACCTCTAAATGTAATTCCTACACTACAAGGCCGGAAATACAAGGCCAAAAGAAAATACAAGGCACCAAGGCCTAATCCTACACTAACCCTAATCTAATGGACTTGAGATAAAGCCCAACAAAATAAAGTGGCAGGCTTCTCTTGGGCTTGGGCCCACTCTTCATGCATCCTCCTAGCCATAGCCCTAGTAGTTGGGCCCTTAGCCCATGGGCCTCCTCCATCAGTCATCATATAGATAATTGTTTAGAATAAATAAATAAGGGGTAATTTAGTAATTTCGCACTATTATTTTTAGAAATAATCTGTCATAGGGAACCCGAAAGGGGCGCTGTGGGGTGCTAACACCTTCCCCACGCGTAACCGACTCCCTTACCCGACTCTGGTTGTAATGGCCGAAGTCGATTTTTGAATCGATTGCCTTAAACTTCTTTTTCCAATGTTTTGAGTAAAACATTGGTGGCGACTCCATGAACCCTTCCTTTTTATGAAAACCGCTAATCCATGGAGGGTCCCGCTTGGGATTAACATGGATTGGTGAGCCTTTTAATAAAATTGCTCGTTTGACAAGGTCTCAGTTTGAGAATAAGTCATTCTGGCAATCCATATTTTTAAACAAATAAAAGAGTCCAACCATCCTTCGCGAATGCCGAAAGCCCGTTTCGGGCCGGTGGCGACAGATGGCGACTCCACTGGGGAAGCCTCGAGAGTCAGTCCCATTTAGTGATGGATTATTTTTAAAATAATAGTTTAAAATTACTTCATTACCCCTCACTTGTATGATAACATGTTTATCTATTTTGGCTTTAATAACTGTTGTATTTTTAAATTTCCGCAATTGTTTGAAATATAAATTGTACACAAACCTTTGCACACAACAGTTCCCTCTATACCCGGGGGCATGAGTGGTAATCCATAGGGAGTGGATGTTAGTACGGCCGGTTGTCGAATGGGTCTATAGGTGCCCGTAGACCGTTGTCGGAAAGCATCACTCAAGGTGATAACCATGAACTTAAGTCCGACAGTGCGTTGGAACTTTCCATCGACTTACGACGAGAGGAATTGGGTCCCTATAATGGGGGCACCTTGGGGGCCTTAGACCGGTGAGAACAGTTAGATCCACCTTGAATATGCACTTTTCTGCAGGATACCCCTACCTCGTGATTCGCTCGTGACTGTTCGTGGATGAGTGAATTGTTTGTGTAAATGCTTATGTGCAATTGTTTGTGCATTAAATAAAACCTCGTGATAAGGTCTAAGAATAAATCCCCATGCATGAAAATACCATGACATGAGAGGAAAGACCATGTGCAAAAATATAATAAAAGTGAGGAGCATGTGCATCATTACCAATAAGACATCATGCATCCTCATAAAACCATGCATTTTAGGTTCACCAAATACCTCTTGTCATGAGTGAAAGAGACCCATGACTATTGAGATTCTCCGTTGAGGAGAGATCATAGGCAAAGAAGGGTGGTAAAATTCCGTTTTAAAAAGGCAGCGCCTTAAAAATGGAGGATTATCAAGCTCATGTCAAAGAGCGTATTCATTCCATAAAATAAACTAATTAAACATTCATTTTAGAAAGTGGCTGGTCATCTCTCTGTCCTCACACGCGCACAGAAAATCAAGAAGATGGACGCGCTGGAGGAGCAGAATAAGAAGCTTACGGCCGAGCTCTCACAGCTCAAAGAACAAATGGCGCAAATGATGGAACTCATGCGTCACCACAACATACAAGGGGTTGAACACAGTGACCATGAGTCCCATCATGTTGGAGGAAGAGTGGAACAAGAGCTGAAAAGTGGGAAGCTAGCTAAAACTTCCCAATCATTTAAAGCTAAGAAGACCTTTGGGAAGAAGAAGGAGAGAGGAGTCAGCGCCATAACCATTTCCTCATCTTCTTCCACTTCGAAGTCAGGAAAGTCGCAATACAACCCTGTGAAGAAGTTTGATAAACTTCCGACCACATATAGCGACCTCCTGCCGAAGCTAGTGGAAGCACGTCTTCTAGCTTACGTTCCACTAAAGAAGATTGATCCACCTCATCCCTATTGGTACAAACCGCAAGACAAATGTCTATACCATTCGGGGGCATCGGGGCATTCAACGGAGAACTGTAAAGCTCTCAAATACAAGGTCCAAAGCCTTATTGATGCCGGGTGGATCACTTTTGACTCAACAGCGCCCGACGTGAGCAAGAATCCTCGGCTAAAGCAGGAGTAGAGAGAAGAACAAGCCACGATAGGGCCCCTTCATATTTCTCTTTTAGGGACTCATGATCAGTACCCGAGATCATGAGAACCTTTTCATGTAAATAAGGGTTTTTGTACAGTTTTAATACATATCAATAAAGAGGCATTTTCACATTACTCTCTTTTTTGTTCTTTTCTCTCCTTCCTCATTAACATTAATAATTCTAAACCTAAACAGAACCAATAAAATAATTGTGTCTGTAATTGTTCGCTCTGACCGGGATCCGAAAGTTGAGGATAAATGGGTTGAGTTGGACAGTGATGAGGAGACCATTTCTCCGGATCTGCAAAGATTGCTAGATTAAGAAGCTCGTCAAGAGAAATTGGAGATTGTAAATTTGGGGCATGGTCGAAAGATATAAGAGGTCAACATTGGGACCCATGTCAGTGATGAAATAAGGACACATGTTTCCACTATGATTATAATAAAATCATTCTTCATTGCTTCTTTTCTTGCTTATAATAAAATTCTAAACCACATCATTTTTAACCCTGTTTGAATAAACATGAATGAGGTTAAAATCATCTTAATAATAATAAACCCACATCATTTTCATGTGGAGGTGTGTGTGACGACTTGGAGCACCTTCCCTTGGCCTTGACAAGTGCCATCATGGGTAAAAAGAAATCTTTCAAAATAAAAGAAGCTCGGCAGGAAACTCAAAAAGGGGACTGCGCAAAAATAAGAGCAAAGAACCCGCTAGGGATCCCACGAAGGGGTGACCTAGGCAAAAATTAGGGTTGCAAAATAAAAAACAAAGGTCCGCTAAAACGCCACAAAAGTGTGTTTTAGGCAAAAATAAGGACAATAAAAAAAAAAAAACAAAAAATAAATCCATGATGGTACCATGAACCGAATTCAAAAAGAAAGGTTCAAGGGAAGCTATCCAAGTTGTCGAATCACAACACGACTTTTTAACTTCATAAGTGTTTAATCAAACAAGCCTAAACACATAAGCCTACCTTGGCCATCCATTCTTACAAAAATCATTTTTGAAAAATAAATCCCCTCTAAAACACAAACTTCAGAACAAAAATATCTTTCCTTTCTCTTCTCTCTTGTCCCAAAAGATTTTAGAATAATTGATGGAATCATACTTGGGAGAACAAGAGGAGACACATTAAAAGATCCAAGAGGAGTGGGCTAGAGATGAAGGTTTGGGCCAGTCAAGGCCCAATAGGCCCGATGGGCCTGGGAAGGCCCAAGTGGAACTTTTCATGGGCCATATTTTGTTATAGCTATTTTCATATGTTTTGTATACATAATGTTAGTATAGGTATCATATATTTTGGTCTTGTATTTTGGACCACATAGAGTAGCATTTTAGGTTTTAGGCTTGTTGGGCCTAGTTTTGGGCTTCATGGGCCTTTGGGCTTTTGGTACCCAATATTGGGCTCATTTTCATTCTTGTAATTTTTCCTTTCCATTGTATTTGTTTGACCATTGTATTTAGGTCATTAGATTAGGAAAATACAAGAAATACTAAAGTAGGTTAACTAGGTTAAATTAGGTTTAATTTGGAAGCCATTTAAGTTACATTTGAGTCACATGTTTTGCACCAATTGGTGGCTGAACATGTGACACTCAAATTAACCCTAAATGACTCTCAAATCAGACCTAGATGCACATTAGATACCTAAACTCACGGCCACACCCATGTGCACCAAAATTTGAATTCAAATTTCCAATTTGAATTCAAATTTTAGGCGCCAACTTGTGTAGTTTAGTCTAGGTGCCAAAACCGTCCCTACTTAAAGTGTTTCTCCTACACATTGTAATCACTTTTGATATATGAGATTTCTGAAAATTATTTCAGCCATCCTTTCAAGAGTCACCGAATCCAAGAGAAAGCCATAGAGAGAGTGCCTTCAAATCCTTAGGAAAACCTAGTTTCCTTATCTTTGAAGTGAGCAATCCCTTGAGTGCTTGAGCTTGGATGCTTCCTTCAAGGCTTAGGCCTTCATTCCGCAAGTTTCTCACCATCATAAGGTGTTCATTCATTCGGTAGTATCTCCTTTGAAGTGGATCCGTGCCTAGAAGGAGCTTGGAGGAGTTCAATCATCACTTCTCCCACTCACTTCTATCATTTTTGGTATCAAGAGCAAGGTCTTCAAGGAGATAAGTTCTTCATCTTGTTTTGGTCCGAATATTATGTGTTCTTTGTGTTCTTATGTTTGTCTTAATTGAGTTTCAATTCGGATCTATATTTTGATGTTATTGAGTTCATAGATCCATTGTTGATTGTCTTGAATTTTTCTTCCATAATCAACTTGTAGGAACTATTTGCTTTGTGCTAATTTTGAGTTTATTTTGAGTCTCTCCATTTCTTGTATGTGTCCGTGATTGGACCTCATGCATTGCATTTAGATTTTGTTTTTAAATCTTTGTTGTGTCTTAGAAGTTTGTATTTAGTCCTTACTTGTTGCAAATTCCTTGAATAGCATGTTTAACCTAGTTTTATTTTGAGTTTTGTGTCCATATTTTGCTTTCGGTTTACCTATTGTTCTTGCCTCCTATATGTGCTTTTTCTTTTGCCTTATTGTGTTCATAACTTGCTATTAGTTCTAGTAAGTTTCTTTAGAGTTAGGTTTCTATTATGTTCTTAAGTTTTCAAATCACATTCCATTGAAAAACTTATAAAGATTTTGTGATTCAAAAATTTCAAGTGTAAACCTACTTCTAGTGCACTCTTTTTGTGGATTCAAATTTTAAAAAAATTAGAGGCTGAAAACAGAGATAAAACAGAGCCTAAAGTGTTCAAAATATCAAAAAGAAAAGAGTTCAAAAGGAATCCAAACCAAAAACCTAAAGATTAGTGCACTAGTTATTCAAGTTACTTGAAATTTGACCTAATTTTTGGCTGATTTGTATTCTCGGTTTCTATAACTTGGAATCATTGAAAAATTTGAAACAAAAGGCAAATATACTCTCTGGACTCTTAATTTGATACTGGAAAAAGAAAGAATTAAAAAAAAATAGAGAAAGAAAATTAAAAGGAAAAAGCCGAGAGGTATACAAGTTGAAAAACCTACTTGATTCCTTGTTATTGTTTTGGCTACTACTTTTGCTAAACTTGTCCAATTGTCTTCAAATTTTTTTTGATTTGTTCATCTATTCTAGTACCTATCTAGGAACCCTTCTCTCTGAGTGCTAGCTTTTATTTGGAGTCTTAATTTTCAGTTTTACTTGTTGAACTTCTTTGAGTCTTGTCATATACACATATTACTCTTAATTTTGGTATAAGCTTTCCAAATTGTGCTTTGTTGCTTGTCTAGTTTTCTTTCAATAATTTCCTGTGCTGGAAGTGGCCTTAAATCCTTGCTCAAGGATCAAGCATTGCTCAACAAAGAGTAGGAAAAATTTTGGACACTATAATCACCAAATTTGACCTAATTTAGTGACCAAAATTCTCCTAAATCTCCTTCACTTGAGTGACCAATTCCTTCACCTTGTGAGGCAGCCACCTTAACCTCTTTGTTGTGTTTCTTTTGCAGGTTCAGGAGCAGCATATTGAAGGATTAGTGGCGGATTAAACACTTGGTTAAGTGTTGGAAAAGTTGAACACAAAACCGCCACTAATTGGTCACCAAAGCCGCCACTTTATTGTTTTTTTTAGGCTAGTTTAATTTTGTCAATTCTCTTGTATTTTAAACCAATTTGTAAAGCTTGGAGGGAGTATTAAGAAGCTGGTCAGGTATATCTACATCCTTGATAGACTCTCACGTGTAGTACTAGTGGAAGTGGCTTGGAAATTTCATATGTTTCAAGCTTCCACTTAGGATATCCGACTAGTTGCTTAACTTGCTTCTTTTAAGTTTTCTTGTACTTAATTGCTTTACTTTGCTGCCTATAAACGTCTAGAATTGTGTAGTTTTAATTGTTCACGCTTAGTTAAGTGTCAAAAACAAACAAAGTTGTAAAAAGCATACAAAATTTTTGTGAAAAGTTTTGGGGATTTGGAAATACCACAAAGGAGTTTAGTGATTTCCACTTGAAAAGGCTTGGTTATTAAGTGGCTCTTTGTAGCTCACCTCCCTTGATAGTGCAACTTGTACACTTAGACTTCCAAGTGCTATTTTCATTCCTAGAAAATAAAAAAAAACATTTTATAACTTCTTGCATAGCATATAAAATCTTATTGTTTAATCATGAGTCAACATTCTCAAAGTAGTAGTGGCTTTGAATCTCCTAAAAGTTTTAAAAGAATTGTCAAGGAGGTTGAGGCACTAAAACTTTGGAAGCATGATGAAATACTTCAAAAACAAAAAGAAAAACTTGAAAAGGAAGTACAAATCATGGCTTTAGAACAAGAGATTCAAAAGATTAAGCAACGAGAAGAAAAACTTTTAAAAAGATTAAATAAAAATAAAAGTCCAAAAGGTTCTTCTAGGAGCTCAACCAAGAGCTCCAATGATTCTCAAAGTCAAAATAATGATGGTAGTATCCAAATGGATGCTTACTATCAACCAACACCTAGGAGAGTCATTAAAGAACACAAAGTGAGGGAATCAAGGGTTGATCTCCCTTACTTTCATGGAAAAGATAATGTGGACACCTACTTAGATTGGGAGATGAAAGTGGAGCAAATCTTCACTTGTCATCAAGTAGGTGAGGAAAGAAAAGTTCCTTTGGCCACCCTAGCTTTTCAAGGACAAGCCATGTATTGGTGGACATCCTTGGAAAGAGAGAGAAGACTTCACAATGATCCTCCCATCACTTATTGGAATGAGTTGAGGAGTGCTATGAGAAGAAGGCACATACCTTCTTATTATAGTAGGGAGCTTATGGATAAGCTCCAAAGACTCCAACAAAAGAATATGAGTGTTGAGGAGTATAGACAAAAGATGGAGTTGTATCTCATGAGGGCTGGCATAAGGGAAGAGGAAAGGTTGACCATTGCTAGATTTTTAAGTGGTCTCAATTTTGATATTAGAGATAGAGTTGAGTTACTCCCTTATAGGGACCTTGATGATTTGGTCCAACTTTGTATAAGGGTGGAACAACAAAATTTGAGAAAAGGCAAAACTCAATCTAGCTCTTATATCAAGAGAGAGGACAAGAGGGAGGGTCAATATGACTCTTCTAAAAACTCTAGTAAAGGTCAAGAAAAAGAAAAAGAAAATGATAAAAATAAAAATGTTGTCACTTCTAGTAGTAAAACTAGTGACATCAAATGCTTTAAATGTCTTGGGAGAGGCCATATAGCTTCTCAATGTCCAACTAAAAAGGTCATGATTTTGAGAGGACAAGACATTTATAGTAGCCTTGATGAATCTAGTTCTACCACTTCAAGTGATAGTGAGACTAGCAAAGAAGACCCTCAAATTGAAAAGCTATATCCTGTTGATGGTGATCTTCTTATGGTCAAAAAGCTTCTTGGAAGTCAACCTTGTCCCACTTCACTATCACAAAGAGAGAACATCTTTCACACAAGATGTTTAGTTTCTAAAAAAACTTGTTCTCTTATTGTTGATAGTGGATCATGTTCAAATTGTTGTAGTACAAGGTTGGTTAACAAGTTAGCCCTTACCACCATTCCTCACCCTCACCCTTATAAACTTCATTGGCTCAATGAAGGTGAGGAATTGGAGGTGAATCAACAAGTGAAGGTCAAGTTTTCTGTAGGGGATTATAAAGACAAAGTTTTATGTGATGTGATCCCTATGGAAGCTTGTCATATTTTGCTTGGTAGGCCATGGCAATTTGATAAGCAAACTATACATGATGGCCTTACTAACAAAATAACCTTCACTCATAAAAATAAAGAAATTGTTTTTAATCCTTTGACACCACCCCAAGTGTTTGAGGATCAAAAACAAATGAAAAAGAAAATAAACAAAGAAAAAAAAGAAGGAAAGAGTGTGGATCAAGGGGACTCCACTAAGACTTTTGTGACAAAAGAGAGTTATTTCATGACCACACAAGCTTACCCAAGAACTCTCTTTATTCATAAAAATCTTGACTCTTATCCTAATGCTGCCACTTCTCTTAAAGTTGAGAATGAGGAACAAAATGAATTTCAAGCAAAGAATTCTTCTCAACTTCGAGATATAGTGAAGAGGGAGTGGACTATACCTAGTGTTACTCCTTATACTACTTCCTTGAAGGTGCACAAGGAAGGAAGTATTTCTTTTAATGTCATAAAGCACCCAATTTTGGGTTTACATTGTTTAGTAGATCTAACTTGTAATAATCTATATTCTATGTTTGATCTTATGGGAAGTTCTTCCTCTTTTGAACTTAATATGATTTCTTCCCTACAAGATAAATATAGTTTATATGATTATGAGCATCTAGCAAACAATCAAATCCAAAATTGTCTAGGGCGTTTTCTAGTAATTTTTTCTTTATCTCTTAGGAAAAGCCTAGGTTACCATTTAGGGTACTTTAGGCAAGATATAGTAGTGTTTAGAAATCATACTTTTCATTGTTTTAGTCATAGTGTCTTTACATTTCTAGGTTTTATTTCTAGGTTATGCTTAGAAGAGGAGCCTAGTTCTAGAGAGTCTAATATTTTCCCTTTCTTTGTTAGGTTAGATATTAGGACTCCTCTTAGGATTTTTACTCTTCTTTCTTACCCTCTCACTTTTTATTCTTCGAATGCTTTCTTTGTAGGTATTGATTTTTCTACTTCCATTCATCCTCGAGATTTGAGGACAAATCCTTTTCAAGAGGGAGGGGATGATGGAATCATACTTGGGAGAACAAGAGGAGACACATTAAAAGATCCAAGAGGAGTGGGCTAGAGATGAAGGTTTGGGCCAGTCAAGGCCCAATAGGCCCGATGGGCCTGGGAAGGCCCAAGTGGAACTTTTCATGGGCCATATTTTGTTATAGCTATTTTCATATGTTTTGTATACATAATGTTAGTATAGGTATCATATATTTTGGTCTTGTATTTTGGACCACATAGAGTAGCATTTTAGGTTTTAGGCTTGTTGGGCCTAGTTTTGGGCTTCATGGGCCTTTGGGCTTTTGGTACCCAATATTGGGCTCATTTTCATTCTTGTAATTTTTCCTTTCCATTGTATTTGTTTGACCATTGTATTTAGGTCATTAGATTAGGAAAATACAAGAAATACTAAAGTAGGTTAACTAGGTTAAATTAGGTTTAATTTGGAAGCCATTTAAGTTACATTTGAGTCACATGTTTTGCACCAATTGGTGGCTGAACATGTGACACTCAAATTAACCCTAAATGACTCTCAAATCAGACCTAGATGCACATTAGATACCTAAACTCACGGCCACACCCATGTGCACCAAAATTTGAATTCAAATTTCCAATTTGAATTCAAATTTTAGGCGCCAACTTGTGTAGTTTAGTCTAGGTGCCAAAACCGTCCCTACTTAAAGTGTTTCTCCTACACATTGTAATCACTTTTGATATATGAGATTTCTGAAAATTATTTCAGCCATCCTTTCAAGAGTCACCGAATCCAAGAGAAAGCCATAGAGAGAGTGCCTTCAAATCCTTAGGAAAACCTAGTTTCCTTATCTTTGAAGTGAGCAATCCCTTGAGTGCTTGAGCTTGGATGCTTCCTTCAAGGCTTAGGCCTTCATTCCGCAAGTTTCTCACCATCATAAGGTGTTCATTCATTCGGTAGTATCTCCTTTGAAGTGGATCCGTGCCTAGAAGGAGCTTGGAGGAGTTCAATCATCACTTCTCCCACTCACTTCTATCAATAATCTAGTGGAAGCATGGAGAAATAAATCATCACTGATAATGGATCTAATCTGAATAATAAAATGGGGGAAGAACTGTGCCAAGAATTCAAAGATCCAACACCATAACTCTTCCCCATATCGGCCGAAGATGAATGGGGCAGTCGAGGCAACCAATAAGAACATCAAGAAAATAGTGTAAAAGATGGTTGTCTCATTTAAAGACTGGCACGAGATGTTACCCTTCGCTCCTCATGGCTATAGGACTTCAGTACATACATCTGCAGGAGCTACTCCATCCTCCCTCGTTTATGGGATGGAGGCAGTTCTACCCATCGAAGTCGAGATACCTTCTCTAAGGGTAATTATGGAAGCAAAACTTTCCGAAGAAGAATAGGTTCAAAGCCGGCATGACCAGTTGAACCTCATTGAAGGAAAATGGCTGAACGCCATATGCCATGGTCAAGCCTATCAGAGGAAGACCAAAAAGGCTTTTGACAAGAAAAGTCCACCCTCGAGTCTACCATGAGGGAGAGTCGGTAATGAAGAAATTGCTACCAACTCGAAAGGACAAAATCGGAAAGTGGGCCCCAAATCACGGAGGACCATACGTGGTAAAACGAGCCTTCTCAGGAGGAGCATTGATCCTCACAGACATGGATAGAGAAGAACTTCGATACCCAGTCAACACTGACGTGGTAAAGAAGTACTATGCTTGAAGACGTTGCTTGCATAAGCCCGCTAGGATGAAAACCCGAAAAAGGGCATCCTAGGCAAAAGTTAGGGCAAAACAAAAAGCCCGCCAGTACAGGGGTACTAGGCAAAACAAAGGCAAAATTATCCCCGCTAGGATACGTCCTAGGCAAAAGTTAGGGGCAAAAGAATAAGATGTAAAAGCAAAGCAAGCAACGGTCACTTGAATCGAAAACCAAAAGGCGATTCAAGTGATTATCTTCTAGAAGCGAGCGTCTTGCAGCATCTACACTCCTGGCTCAGGCATCTCACCCGAAGCGATTAAGGGAACGGGAAGAGCGACAATTACAGATATGATTGTTTAAGCCAAATGTATAAATAGCCCACCCTGGCCAGCCATTCTTCAGAAAATTCCTTCTGTATATCTTTCTGTAAAAACACTTGTGAATATTAATAAAATATCTATTCATTTCTTTTCTCTCTTGACCATGTGATTATGCCTCTAAATTGGTTTTTCTAAAAAATTGTATGAAATTCCTTAATAATCGGTCAATAAAGAAAAATTGGAGGGGTTCCTATAAAATCCATAATCTCCTGCATAAAAGGCTCACAAAAATATTCCCTCACGTCGATGACAGAAATTCCTCCAAGAAAAGGAGGATAGGGAGAGCCATTCATTTTTCTAAAAACATTAAATAATAAAACTTGCATTTGTGCATCACACACATTAGTTGCACATTCAAAGACCTTATCGTGAGGCAATTGCATAAAATAGAAAAATAGAAAAATTGCTTGTGTATGGCAGCGGTCAACAGAAAAAGCCGCAAATCAACAGAAAAGGCAAAAATACAGAAAAAGCCAAAAAATGACAAAAAGGCAAAAAAATACAGAAAAAGCCAAAAACGACAAAAAAGGCAAAAGATTTAGAAAATCAATCGCCTCGTACAGAATAATTAAGCCTGGAGAGGCTTGCTGAAATAATACTCCCACAGAACAACTGAGCCTGGAGAGGCTTGCCGAAACAATACTCCCTCAGAATAATTGAGCCTGGAGAGGCTTGCTGAAATAATACTCCCCAACTGTACAGAATAAATGAGCCTGGAGAGGCTCGCAGAAATAATACTCCCCAGAGAAACCTCAGCTTAAGCTCATGGAACAAATCCCCAGCGAGAGCTATCAAAGCAAGATAATCAAAATCCCCAATGGAAGCGCGATCATCCAAGCAAAATATTCAGTCAAAGGACTTGAAACTTCCTCAGTGGAAGATAGCTCTCTGACTCAAGCGCTGAGAGAGGCTAAGCCTGCAGAGGCTTCCTAAATAATACTCTGGGATACATAAGATCCCCAAATCCCCAGTCGCCTACTCAAGAGGCATTCCTACAAAAAGGAAAAAAATAAAAAATATCAATAACCATTCCCCAAGTGGAATTCGGCTTTCAGCCAAACATCAAGCGTCAAGATGATCCGCCTAACAGAAGAGGCTAATCACAATCAATAACAAAATCCCCAGTGGATAATAGCCTACACAGAGGCAACAAAACCAGAAAAACCCAAAAGAGATACCCGAATAAGGATAACCGGGATACTCCACAACGTCAAAAGACGTCAGCCAAACATAAGGCATCGCTCAATTCAAGAAGAGCATCTGTGTCTACACCCCAAGGAAACAGAAATTCCCCATGGGTACCAACAATGCAATGCAAGTTGGGACACAAGAACCTATGAGTAACTGCACATCCCCTAGACGGATCCCTGCGTTATCCAGCCCTCAGTGGCACAAAAATCAAAAAACAACCGTCGAAGCAGCATCGTGGACTGTGGAGACAAAATCATCACAACAGAATCCCCAGCGGATAACAGCCTACGCAGAGGCAACAAAATCAGAAAAATCAAAAGAGTCACCCGAATAAGAATAACCGGGATACTCCACCAACGTCAAAGGACGTCAGCCAAACATAAGGCATCGCTCAATTCAAGAAGAGCATCTGTGTCTACACCTCAAGGAAACAGAAATTCCCCATGGGTACCAACTAAGCAATGCAAGTTGGGGCACAAAAACCTATGAATGACTGCACATCCCCTAGACGGATCCCTGCGTAATCCAGCCCTCAGTGGCACCAAAATCAAAATCAAACCGTCGAAGCAGCATCATGGACTGTGGAGACAAAATCATCTCAAAGCCTAAGAGGCAATACTCAGCTACCCAGTTGTCGAGAGCACCGAGGTATGCACAAAGTCTGGAGAGACGGTACTCAAACAAGGTCTGGAGAGACAGTACTCAAACAAGGTCTGGAGAGACAGTACTCAAACAAGGTCTGGAGAGACAGTACTCAAACAAAGTCTGGAGAGACAGTACTCAAACAAAGTCTGGAGAGACGGTACTCAAACAAAGTCTGGAGAGACGGTACTCAAACAAAGTCTGGAGAGACGGTACTCAAACAAGGTCTGGAGAGACGATACTCAAACAAGGTCTGGAGAGACGGTACTCAAACAAGGTCTGGAGAGACGGTACTCAAACAAGGTCTGGAGAGACAGTACTCAAACAAGGTCTGGAGAGACGGTACTCAAACAAGGTCTGGAGAGACGGTACTCAAACAAGGTCTGGAGAGACGGTACTCAAACAAAGTCTGGAGAGACGGTACTCAAACAAGGTCTGGAGAGACAGTACTCAAACAAGGTCTGGAGAGACGGTACTCAAACAAGGTCTGGAGAGACGGTACTCAAACAAGGTCTGGAGAGACGGTACTCAAAGAAAGTCTGGAGAGACTGTACTCAAACAAAGTCTGGAGAGACGGTACTCAAACAAGGTCTGGAGAGACGGTACTCAAACAAGGTCTGGAGAGACAGTACTCAAACAAGGTCTGGAGAGACGGTACTCAAACAAAGTCTGGAGAGACGGTACTCAAACAAGGTCTGGAGAGACAGTACTCAAACAAGGTCTGGAGAGACGGTACTCAAACAAGGTCTGGAGAGACGGTACTCAAAGAAAGTCTGGAGAGACGGTACTCAAACAAAGTCTGGAGAGACGGCACTCAAACAAAGTCTGGAGAGACGGTACTCAAACAAAGTCTGGAGAGAAGGTACTCAAAGAAAGTCTGGAGAGACGGTACTCAAAGAAGGTCTGGAGAGACGGTACTCAAACAAAGTCTGGAGAGACGGTACTCAAGGTCTGGAGAGACAGTACTCAAAGTCTGGAGAGACGGTACTCAAGGTCTAGAGAGACAGTACTCAACCATCAGCGTCGTCAGAGGCACATTGGTTTTCAACTTCCAGCTCGGGCGTCGAGTGAAGTTGACCCTGGAGAGGGTAAACTTAGCTACCGAGGTTGTCAGAAGCGCCGAGGTATGCAACAACCTGGAGAGGCTACTCAACAATTTTCCACCGGAAGACGCTACAAGTCAGAAGGTTGGCACATCACCCGGACAATTGGGTCAACTCCTTTACTTGTCAGCCGGTACACCAAAAGGCCGTCCGACTAAGTAAAGGGGGGGCAGCTGTAGACCCCTAAAATTGTCCGGGTCGGAAATAAAACTCGAAGACTCTCGAAGATCAAAGGAAAGTCAGCCGGAAGGACTCCTGGAAGACCCTGGAAGACCCTAGGATGACAATCTGTAGGTTTAGAGGTCTTAGAGTAGCAAAAAATAAGAAAGTGGAGGGAATGAAGCCCAATACGGCCTCCCAAGGGTTCAGTACGGCCGTATTGAAGTTTCTGAACTTCAATACGGCTGCACTGAACTCAATACGGCTGCACTGAACTTCAATACGGCCGTATTGAGGTTTTTGAACTCAATACGGCTGCACTGAACTTCAATACGGCCGTATTGAGGTTTTTGAACTTCAATACGGCCGTATTGAATTCATTACGGCCGTATTGTAGTTCAAAAACTCAATACGGGCCGTATTGACCCCCAGAGGCCGTATTGCGCCTCATCCCTATAAATATGGCGTCATTTGGACGTCATTTGACACTTTTACACTGAGTTTTAACCCTCTTCTTGAGTATTCTGGGTTTTTTTGAGCAGTGCTCTGCCTAGAAATCACTCGGAGAGTTGATCCGACGAAGTTCTTGAGTCACGAGCCATTTGCTTGAGTCTCGAACCTAGTCGAAGGGAAATCCTCCGGATTTCCATAGTTAAAATTTTATAGGAGGGAGCGAGCGGTCTTGTAGAGGGAGGGAACGCCAAAACGCTTCCCAATTTCTGTCAAGAGATATAAGAAAGCACGCTTCAAAGGTTTATCTCTTTAAAGTCCCTTCTTTTACCGCTTTTTGTGTGTACATATTTAAACTGTCATCATGTAGATAGTTAATTTATAATTGCTTAGAATAAATAGGGGTAATTTAGTAATTTCACACTATTAATTTTAGAAATAATCTGTCATAGGGAACCCGAAAGGGGCGCTGTGGGGTGCTAACACCTTCCCCACGCGTAACCGACTCCCTTACCCGACTCTGGTTGTAATGGCCGAAGTCGATTTTTGAATCGATTGCCTTAAACTTCTTTTTCCAATGTTTTGAGTAAAACATTGGTGGCGACTCCATGAACCCTTCCTTTTTATGAAAACCACTAATCCATGGAGGGTCCCGCTTGGGATTAACATGGATTGGTGAGCCTTTTAATAAAATTGCTCGTTTGACGAGGTCTCAGTTTGAGAATAAGTCATTTTAGCAATCCATATTTTTAAACAAATAAAAGAGTCCAACCATCCTTCGCGAATGCCGAAAGCCCGTTTCGGGCCGGTGGCGACATAGTCTGCTTTCCCTTTTGACATGCATCACAAAGTCCTTGTTTAGAGAACTTGATCTTTGGAAGACCACTAACAAGATCTTTAGATGCAAGTCTATTTAACTGATCTGCATTTATATGTGCAATGCGTCTATGCCATAACCATGTTACATTATCATGTGATGTGAGACAAGAATTGGATGATGAATGCTCTAAGTCTAAGATGTATATGTTATTGACTCTTTTTCCTATAAGCAGGACTTCATTTGATTCCTTATCACAAACCATACAGCATTGATTATTAAAAGAGATATTGTAATTTTTGTCACAAAGCTGGCTAATACTAAGCAGGTTATATTTGAGACCTTCTACATACAGGACATTTTCAATGAGAGTATTGGAATTGTTACCAACACTGCCTGAGCCTAGTATTCTGCCTTTGTTGTTATCTCCATATGTTACAGATCCTCCTTCTTTTTCCTGTAATGAGATAAATTTGCTTTTATCTCCTGTCATGTGTCTTGAGCAGCCGCTGTCTAAGTACCACATTGATTGCTTTGCTCTCAAGCACACCTGCAACACAAGTTATTCAATTTGATTTTGGTACCCAATGGATCTTGGGTCCTGGAGAATCAGTGAGTACATAATCTAATTTCTTAATCCATTTATATTTTCCACTAGGAATGCCAAATTTCCTTATCATGCATCTGTAGTAGTTATGACCAGATTTCATACAATAGTTACATGAGTGGGAATTAATGGATTTCATAACATTAACATTCTGTTTTTCTTTATCCTTTGCTTTTAATGCAGCATACAATGTTTCACAGTTCTCACATGGTGACTTTAGTTTAGAGATATCTGAAAGTAGTTTCCTGTTATCATTCTCTAAATCAGAAATTTTATCTCTCATGTGTGTCATTTTCTTTTTGTAAACATTATTTGATTTTTCTAATTTCTTTGCTTCAGCATACAGTTCAGCAAATGCATTTTGCAATTCATCATACGAGTCAATAGATGAGTCAGAATCATATACCTCATAATCTGAATTATGTTTGGTCATGAGACAGAGATTTGCTTCCTGATCCTCATCACTATCACTTGAAGTTGTTGAGGCATTCTCTTCCCATGCTATGTATGCTTTCTTTTTCTTTGATCTGAACTTTTGTTTCGTCTCCTCATTCTTTTTCAGGCTTGGACAGTCAGCTCTCATGTGTCCAGCTTTTCCACATTCAAAACATTTGAACTTTGGAGATGAGTTTTCATTCTTCTTGAAGGATTTCTTCTGACTGGAGAATCTCTTATTTTTGTTCTTCCTTCTCATGAATTTTCTAAAATTCTTCACCATTAGATTTAATTCTTCTTGTTCAGAACTTTCATTGCTGCTATCCTCTTCATCACTTGAGGATTCTTTTACCTTTAAGGCCAGACCTTTTGCCTTTTTATCTTTTTGTTCTTCATCAGCAATCCTTGACAGATCCATCTCATATTCTCTTAGCTTTCCAAATAACTCAGCACTTGTCATCTGAGCTAAGTTCTTTGACTCTGTAATTGCTGTGACAGTTGGTTGCCATCTTCTGTTTAGTGACTTCAGGATTTTGACATTTACTTCTTCTTCCACGAAGTCTTTCCCTAATCCTTTTAGGTGATTTATTATGTGAATGAACCTCTTTTGCATATCCATGACAGTTTCACCTTGATTCATTCTGAAGGTTTCATATTCCTGAATGAGTGTGTTCTTTCTAGCTCTTCTCACTTCTGGAGTTCCTTCATGTGTTACTTGGATTAAATCCCAAGCTTTCTTTGCTGTGGAACAAGCTGAAATTCTAAAAAATTCATCAGAATTTAGTGCAGAATGTATGATATTTAAAGCTTTTGCATCATTCTCTGCTCTTCTAATTTCACTTTGATCCCAGCTATCATATGGTTTCTCAATTTCTTTTCCTCCCTCTATCTTAGTGGGTATTTTGTAATCTGTGATTACAGCCTGCCAAATATTTCTATGAACAGATTCCATGAAAATTTTCATTCTAACTTTCCAAAAGGGATAGTTATCTCCACAAAACAATGGGGGTCTGTTTATAGAAGCACCTTCAGCAAACGATAATTGATTACCAGCCATCTAACCTTTCTAAAGATCTAGTCTTGAATGTTTTACAAGATACAGCTCTGGTACCAATTGTTGGTCCCTACGGTTAGAATCTAGAAGGGGGGGTTGAATAGATTCTATGTTATTTTTCCTTTTCTTGTTTGCTTTCTAAATCTTTACCAAACAAATCTTGATTTAAATCAAACCTTTAAACATAAAAAGTAATTCAGAGTTATATATGCACAGCTTATCCAACAAGATTTGAATAACACAATTAATACAAGATATGTAAAGATTGAATTTATCAATTACCAAGAATCTTTAAAGTTCAGTTTCTGCAGATAATGTTTTTCTTCATACAACATTAATCAAGAAACTTATACAGAATGTAAAGAGTGTAAGAGTTAAGAAAATCATGCACCAAGATATATACTGGTTCAGCCATCCAAAGGCCTACATCCAGTTTCAGATTTAGATACACCTCTAAATCCAGTCAAATCCACTATTGATATTCTTTACATGCACCCTGCACAAGCAATATCCAATCAATGAATTTAACAAGCAAATCTTGACACCCACAAGATTAAAAAACCATTTCTTGACTCCACAAGAAACATATAACCCAAGAATATTGATCCCACAATATCCTACTTGAGAAAAACCTATCTCAAGATTTCTCTTTACACAACTCTTCCAGAGATTCTCTAATCTCAAGAGTTAAAACCATTCAAACAATAACAAAAGATCAGAAACGAGTACACCTGTTCGTGTAGATATGATCTTCAACAACGTAAACCAGTTTAGAATGAATTTTCTATATGAACTTCATCTTCTTGAATTGATCTTGCACACTTCTTTTTCCAAAAGTTGATTTTCAGCAGATACGTTCTTTCTTTCTTTTTCAGAAAATCTTTTTCTCTTTTGCAGTAATGTGTATTCTAAAAAAGTCTCTCTTTTTCCGTGTAAGTATCTCTCTTTTTTCGTGTGTAAAAATTTTTCTTTTTTTTCTAAAAGCTTCAGTTTTAATCTTATTTAAAGACAATTTTCATGTGCAAGGAAACAGTTATTTCAGTTATTTTCATAACGGAGATAATCTATTACCTGTGATGGTAATCTATTACCACGAGTTAGAATAACTGAACTAATTATTTCAGCTCCTGTTTTAATCTATTACCTAACATGGTAACCGATTAACACGATGCCAAAATAACACAAAACTCACATTTGGAACAGAGGTAATCGATTACTTTAAAGAGGTAATCGATTAACACGATCCTTTTTCCTCTTGAAATCATCAGAATCAGTTTGGTAATCTATTACCACACATGGTAATCAATTATTCCAGTATCAATCAGTTTTTCAACATGAGTCAGGTAATCTATTACCAGTTCAGTTAATCTATTCCTTAACTCAGAAAATTTCTGATGTTTTCAAGTTTTCATTTAAAGTCTCAAACACTCAGTAAATTAATACTTCATGTTCTCAACAATGAATGAAATAAGAAAAATGAGTATTATGATATTTTCACCTTCATGTTAATTACTAATTTTTAACACATAACAAACAAACACATACAAGCCTAATCTTTTAAACAATCAATACATTATCCTTTTGACATAGGCTTAAAATAAAAAGCAACATGAGCAAAACATCAAAACTAAAACTTCTAGGGAACATCTTTCAGATGTAGATTCTTCAATCTTCAACAGTTATGAGAATATGAATGCAATATGCTCTCTTGATTACAAAATTATGAGGTTCAAATGTAATGTTCTAATTCAGATTTAAACCAACAATATCCACATACACTTGTTAATCAATATTTATCTTCTTTAATGTTCAACCAAGAAATTACACAACGTAAAAGATAAGGTAGAAGAAGATTGCACAAGTCTTTTATACTGGTTCAGCCACTCCATATGTGACCTACATCCAGTCCTTAATCAACACCTGATTAAGATTTGTTCCACTATCTTAAGCAAGAAGGTTTACAAGCACACACACATGCATATATTTCTACACTAAAGATAACCACTTTCTTGACCCCAAGAAAGCACCCCTTGTAGAACCCACTACAAGAAACCTTACCACTTGAGAAACCCTTCTAAAGATTTTTACAAAGATTCACAAAGAACAAAGGAACGAATTCACCTGGAATTCTTGAAGCAAATCTTAATCTACCCCTTTCAAGATATGATGATGATGATCATCTCACAAAGTTTTTCACAAACGTTTTTACTCTTGGATTTCACAAAGAAAACTCTCCAAGATGTCACAGAGACTCCACAAAAACGTTTTTCACAAATTGATTATCAGTTCTAACTCTATGTCTGAAGTTTCAAAAAGTTCAAACTATTTATAAAAGTCTCAGACACAAATAATCGATTATTTTAAAGAATAATCGATTATTTTGTTCTTCAGGTTTTCTAGAAACCAACCAAGAACAATTTAATCGATTGTTTCACTGGATAATCGATTATTCCAGAGAGTTGTTTCTGGGATAATCAATTATTTTGGCAAATAATCGATTATTGCAGCAAGGCATCCCATTTTGCCTATTGCTGGAATAATCGATTATATTTAACGATAATCGATTATTTTGAGTTAGTTTTTAAAACTTCATTTTTAAGTCTCAAAATAACTTTCTAACCTTGATGGAGGAGGCCCATGGGCTAAGGGCCCAACTACTAGAGCAATGGCAAGAAGGATGCATGAAGATTGGGCCCAAGCCCAAGGAAAGCCCACCACTTTATTTTGTTGGGCTTTGTGTCAAGCCCATTAGATTAGGGTTAGAATAGGATTAGGCCTTGGTGCCTTGTATTTTCTTTGGGCCTTGTATTTCCGGCCTTGTAATGTAGGATTTACATTTAGAGGTCATGTGAATTTGGGGTGAATTAAGGTTACATGTGTAGTTACATTAGCATGTAATTAGGAGCACATTTGGTGTGCATTTCGGCCATGTGCAACACATGCACATGGTGTGATCCGAAATGCAACTCAAATGCCTCTCTAATCACATGCCAAATGAACTAATCACATGGAGGTTCCGGGTTTGGCTCCTAGAATTTGAATTTTGAATTCAAATTCTAGGCGCCTAAAGTTAAGTAACCATACCATGGTTTACTTAACCTTAGGCTAACCCAAGGTCTCACTTTAACCTAATTTTCCCTATATATTCAATATGGCCGAGACTTGTGATTACTTTTGGAATTATTGAATGAGTATTCTTCATTTGAATTCTCTCCCTCCGAAAGTCACCTTGCACCCTACTCTACCCTCCTTGAGTGCTTCCCTTTGTAGAGTTAGGTTGCCTTCCTTCTTTGGACCTTAGCTAGGAAGCAAGCTTCGGCCACCTTGAGTCTCTTTGGAGCATCCTTCCTTGATCATCCGTCTAAGGAACCATGGAGACTTGAAGAAATTCTATGTGCATCCAAGTGGAAGCACATCAAGTGGTATCAAGAGCATCCGGTTTTGTCTTCAAGAGATAAGTCTTGATCCTTATCTTTTGTTGTGTGATCCGTGGTGAATTGTTCATTTTTGTGTTCATCTTTTTGTTCATGTCATTTTAGAGTTGCTTCCTTCCTAGATCTATTTTCTTGCCTTAAATTTGATGGATCTAGTTTCTTATGCTTGAATGATTCATATATGCTTTTATGTCAATATGCTTCCATGAATCATGCTCCATTAATTCTTTTACCTATTAGGAAAATTCTGCCTAAGAACGTTTTGATTTTCTTTGAGTCATAATTGAAATTTTAATCGGTCAAATTGAATGTTTGAGTCATTTTATTTTGAAATCCATGTCTAGTAGGATTGTGTAGTTCTTTGTATGTTCATACATCTTAGCTATGCTTGTTGATACATTTTGAATTTTGTTTTGCATCTTGAAACAATTTTCTGGATTTGGCCGAGATCCATTTCTTTTCTTTGGTATAAGCTCATGAATTTTGTTTCATTTTTGAGTTCATAAACTACTACTAGATCATTAGTAGTTTTCTTAGAATTTTAGGCTTCCAAAAATTTTGTTGAAAATGTCTTACACAAAAAGTTTAATTCCGTGAGGTTTGATTTTGTTTCTTTAGTGTGTGCTGGAAAAATTGTGTTTGGATTGTAATTTGAATTTGAAAATTGGAGCCAAAACCGTGCATGTGCTACATAAACCAACCAAGCAACAAAAGCATGTCACATGTTCATTACATTTTGACCTAATTTGTGTGGCATTTGAATTTCAATTTGAATTCGGTTTTGGTGTTCCTAGAAAAGTGACCGAGACTTCTTGTGACACAATCACATTGAAAGAAAAAGGCAACTCCTATTTGATTGAAAAAAATTTTAAGAAAGATCAAAAGAAAATTTAGAACAAAAGTGTTAAAAAAAAAAAAAGGTACTAAATCAAAATTTGAAAAGCAAAAGCCAATTAAGGAGTTTTTGATTTCTCATCTCTTGTTGCTTTATTTCTTCTCGGTTTGTATTAGCTTTGAAGTCATTAAATTTTCAGCTATCCTATTCTTGAGTGTTTTGGTTTTGAGCATCCATTCTAGAACCAATTTTAGGTGCAATTCCTTCTTCATCTAGTCATCTACTTAATTGTCATCTAAATTTGTCAATTCTAATCTACTCTTGTCTTTCCACTTCTTTTCTATTCATGGTTTATACTATATTGGATTTAACTCAAAGTGTGGCCTAAGTTTGACCTAGTCTATCTTCCTAGAAGCTAGTTCTACAAGGGTCATCAAAGGAAGCCTAAGGAAAGGAGGAGAAAGGAAGCTAGTAGGCACTCGGAATTGGATACCTAAACACCCAAAAATACTACACATATTTTGCTGGAAATTTTTGTGCTTGCTGGACTGCACCAAACCGTGAAGACTTGGAAGAATTCATTTGATTTGTAATTGCAAAATTTTAAAAAAAAAACAGAGGATTAGTGACGGATTTAGAGACCAAATTTTCATTACTAATTGACATTTTTTTGTTGCAAAATTGGTCACTAATTCATCACTAATTTTGGTGGCTGTTTTGGTTACAATTTTAAGCCACTTTGTAGTTGTTGTTTAACTTTGTTTATACCTTGTATTTGGCCATTTAAAGGAGTGTCTTGGGGGTGTCTTTGGTACACAACCATCTCTCCTTAGGGATAGAATTTTTCGTTAGCACTTTGGTGGGAGTGGTCCTTGATTGATCTTTGGTATCTTTCAAGCTCTCACCCTAGGAACCGTTTAGATAGTTTAATTTGTGCTTAATACTTGTTTACTTGCTTTCACGACTAGTATGTTTTAGTTCATCAAACATCAACAAAACAATTTCATTGAAAAGAATTTGGTAGAGATTAACTACAAAGGGGATTAGTAATTTTTACTTGAAGAGGCTTGGTTTTTAAGTGGCTCTTAGTAGCTCACCTCCCTCCAAAGTTCAATTTGTATACATAATCCTCCTAGTACTTAGTCTTAACCTTGCACAAAAACAAAATTGCTTTTAAAAGTTCATTCATAAAAAAAGATCTTTCACCTATAATGGAAGAATTTTCTACTCCTCATAGTGATACTAATTCAAGTGACAACAAAAGTGTTTCTAGATTGTCACGTGAATTAAGATCATTAAAGTTATGGCAAGAGCAAGAATTACAAGCAAAACTTGAAAAAGAAGCACAATTTGCTCTTTTGGAGGAAGAAATTCGTTTATTAAAGGAGAAAGACAAAAGAAAACACCATCATGGTCCACATAGTTCATACGCCCATAGTTCTACTTTAGGAGAGTCAATGCATGATAGCCTAGCTTTAGGAGATCACTATCAACCACCTCCTAGGAGAACTCATAGAACCTCTAAGCCAAGGGAATCTAGGGTAGATCTCCCTTACTTTCATGGTAAAGATGATGTGGAGGGGTATCTAGAGTGGGAAATGAAAGTGGAACAAATTTTCACTTGCCATCAAGTGAGTGAGGAAAGAAAAGTACCCTTAGCTACCTTGAGTTTCCAAGGTCATGCCATGTATTGGTGGACCTCTCTTGTGAGAGATAGGCGTCTCCATAATGAACCTCCAATTCAATATTGGAATGAATTAAGGAGTGCCTTAAGAAGGAGACACATACCCTCTTATTATACTAGGGAGCTTATCAATAAGCTCCAACGACTCCATCAAAAAAATTTGACTGTTGAAGAATATAGACAAACAATGGAGTTGTATATCATGAGGGCGGGTATTAGGGAAGAAGAAAATCTTACCATTGCTAGATTTTTGAGTGGTTTATCTTTTGACATAAGAGATAAGGTTGAGCTACTCCCTTATAGGGATTTGGATGACTTGGTTCAACTTTGCATAAAGGTTGAACAACAAAATTTGAGAAAAGGTTATAAAGCAAGCTCATACTCATCTTCTTTGTCTAAGGATAGCTACAAGAGGGAGGATAGGAAAAATAATTTTGAAAAGAAAGATACTTTTCCCTCCAAAAATCTAGATAAAGGTAAAGAAAAAGAGACAAAAACAAACACTAGCACCAAGTCTAGTGACATTAAATGCTTTAAGTGTCTTGGGAGAGGCCACATTGCTTCTCAATGCCCTAACAAAAAAGTAATGATTTTAAGGGGTCAAGACATTTATAGTAGCCAAGATGAAGCTACTTCTTCTTCATCTTCAAGTGAAAATGAAGAAGAAGCAAGTGAAGAAGAGTCATGTGAGGTTACTTACCCTTATAATGGGGAACTTCTTATGATGAGAAGGGTCCTCAACAACCAACCTAGTGATACACAATCCCAAAGAGAGAACATCTTTCATACAAGATGTAACATTTCAAGCAAGGCTTGTTCTCTCATTGTGGATAGTGGATCTTGGTGCAACTGTTGTAGCACTAGGATGGTTGAGAAGTTAGGTTTGACTACCACACCACATCCAAAACCTTATCAACTTCATTGGCTTAATGATGATGGGGATATGGTAGTCAATCAACAAGTGGAAGTTGAGTTTTCTATTGGGAACTATAAAGATAAAGTTCAATGTGATGTAGTTCCCATGGAAGCTTGTCATATTCTATTAGGGAGACCATGGCAATTTGACAAACAAACACACCATGATGGCCTCACTAATAAAATTACTTTCACTCATAAGGGTAAAAAGTTTGTACTTCATCCTCTATCACCTTCACAAGTGAAGGAGGACCAAGTACAAATGAAGACCAAACGTGACCAAGAAAAAGAAAAACAAAAAAAAAAGGAAAAAAAAAACATTCTAAAAATTGATGAAAAAGAGGATCTTAGAGAGACTAGTGTTCCCTCTCTAGAGATAGTTCAAGAAGAGCATTTTGATGCAAAACCTTTACATAAAACTTCTCTCTTTATTGAACCATCTTCTCATATCCTCATGTGTAGAGGAACACTAACTTGCACTGCCACATCTTTGGAAACTTCTCTCCCTCTTGTGGTTAAAAACCTTTTACAAGAGTTTGATGATATATTTCCCAAGGAAGGCCCAATTGGACTTCCTCCTTTTAGGGGAATAGAACATCAAATAGATCTTGTGCCTGGGGCTAGTCTTCCAAATAGACCAGCCTATAGGACCAATCCACAAGAAACCAAAGAGATAGAGAAGCAAGTCCATGAGTTGTTGGAGAAGGGCTGGATTCAAAAGAGTCTAAGTCCTTGTGCTGTACCAGTCATCTTGGTGCCAAAAAAAGATGGAAAATGGAGGATGTGTTGTGACTGTAGAGCCATCAACAACATCACCATAAAATATAGGCACCCAATTCCTAGGCTTGATGACATGCTTGATGAATTGCATGGGTCATCCATATTTTCCAAAGTAGATCTTAAGAGTGGTTATCACCAAATTCGAATCAAAGAAGGTGATGAGTGGAAAACCGCTTTTAAAACTAAATTTGGACTATATGAATGGTTAGTAATGCCTTTTGGGCTTACTAATGCACCTAGCACATTCATGAGGCTCATGAATCATGCCCTTAGGGATTGCATTGGTAGATTTGTAGTTGTTTATTTTGATGATATTTTAATCTATAGCAAAAGTCTAAGTGATCATGTTGATCACCTAAGGCAAGTTTTCCTTGTCCTTAGGGACAATCACTTGTTTGCCAATGTGGACAAGTGCACTTTTTGTGTGGATAATGTTATATTCTTAGGGTTTGTGGTTAGCAAAAATGGGGTTCATGTGGATCCCGAGAAAATTAAAGCCATCCAAGAATGGCCTATTCCTACTAATGTTAGTGAAGTTAGGAGCTTCCATGGATTGGCAAGCTTTTATAGGAGATTTGTTCCTAACTTCTCTACATTAGCTTCACCTCTCAATGAGTTGGTGAAGAAGGATGTGGTCTTTGAATGGACGGATAAACATAATTTAGCTTTTCAAGAACTTAAGCAAAAACTTACTCAAGCACCTGTTCTAGCTTTGCCTAATTTTTCTCAAACTTTTGAGCTAGAATGTGATGCTTCAGGTCTTGGCATAGGAGCTGTGTTGTTACAAGGTGGTCATCCCATAGCTTATTTCAGTGAAAAGCTTCATGGGGCTGCCTTGAACTACCCTACCTATGACAAGGAGTTATATGCTTTAGTTCGTGCCCTTCAAACTTGGGAGCATTACCTTGTCACCAAGGAATTTGTTGTCCATAGTGACCATGAGTCACTCAAATACTTGAAGGGTCAACATAAATTAAATAAGAGGCATGCAAAATGGGTTGAGTATTTAGAACAATTTCCTTATGTCATCAAATATAAAAAAGGTTCTACCAATGTAGTAGCTGATGCTTTGTCTCGAAGACATGTGCTTTTGAACATCCTAGGTTCTCAAATACTAGGGTTTGATGACATCAAGGAGTTGTATGAGAAAGACCTTGATTTTGCTAACTTTTATTCTTTATGTATTCAAAAACCTTACCAAGGTTACTATATTTCTGAGGGGTTTCTTTTTAAAGAAAATAAACTTTGCATTCCCCAAGGATCTATTAGGAAACTCTTGGTTAAGGAGAGCCATGAGGGTGGGCTCATGGGGCATTTTGGAATTGAGAAGACTCTTTCTCTGTTGAAGGAGAAATTCTTTTGGCCTCATATGAAGAGAGATGTTCAAAGATTTTGTAGTAGTTGCATTGCTTGTTTACAAGCAAAGTCTACCACAAAACCTCATGGACTTTACACCCCCTTGCCTATATCCTCTTCGCCTTGGGTAGACATTTCCATGGATTTTATCCTTGGTTTGCCTCGAACCCAAAGAGGAAAGGATTCCATATTTGTGGTTGTGGACCGTTTTAGCAAAATGGCACACTTTATTCCATGCCACAAAGTGGATGATGCAAGTAACATTGCTAAGTTATTCTTTCAAGAGATTGTGAGACTACATGGGTTACCCAAAACTATAGTCTCTGATAGAGATGTTAAGTTCTTAAGCCATTTTTGGAAAACTCTTTGGGCAAGGCTTGGAACTAAACTTCTATTTTCTACCACATGTCATCCTCAAACTGATGGACAGACTGAGGTAGTCAATAGGTCTCTAGGGACTATGTTGAGGGCAATCCTCAAGGGCAACAAAAAGTCATGGGATGACTACCTCCCTCATGTGGAGTTTGCCTACAATAGAGTGGTTCATAAAACCACCAACATGTCTCCTTTTGAGATTGTCTATGGCTTTAATCCTCTTACTCCTTTGGATTTATTACCTCTCCCTGATGTGGCTTCTTTTATCCATAAAGAAGGTACATCTAGGGCTGAATTTGTTAAGAAATTACATGAGAGGGTTAGAGATCATATTCAATCCCAAACTGAAAAATACCAAAAATATAATAATAAGGGTAGGAAGGAAGTTATCTTCAAGGAAGGTGACTGGGTTTGGCTACACCTTAGGAAGGATAGATTTCCTTCCAAAAGAAAGTCCAAGCTTAGTCCTCGAGGCGATGGACCCTTCCAAATCCTTAGAAAAATCAATAACAATGCCTATGTTCTAGATCTCCCTTCTGAGTATGGTGTTAGTTCTAGTTTCAATGTTGCTGATCTCTCTTTGTTTACAGGACTAGCTACCCTAGAGGAGGATGCTCTGGATTTGAGGTCAAATCCTCTTCAAGAGGGAGGGGATGATGGAGGAGGCCCATGGGCTAAGGGCCCAACTACTAGAGCAATGGCAAGAAGGATGCATGAAGATTGGGCCCAAGCCCAAGGAAAGCCCACCACTTTATTTTGTTGGGCTTTGTATCAAGCCCATTAGATTAGGGTTAGAATAGGATTAGGCCTTGGTGCCTTGTATTTTCTTTGGGCCTTGTATTTCCGGCCTTGTAATGTAGGATTTACATTTAGAGGTCATGTGAATTTGGGGTGAATTAAGGTTACATGTGTAGTTACATTAGCATGTAATTAGGAGCACATTTGGTGTGCATTTCGGCCATGTGCAACACATGCACATGGTGTGATCCGAAATGCAACTCAAATGCCTCTCTAATCACATGCCAAATGAACTAATCACATGGAGGTTCCGGGTTTGGCTCCTAGAATTTGAATTTTGAATTCAAATTCTAGGCGCCTAAAGTTAAGTAACCATACCATGGTTTACTTAACCTTAGGCTAACCCAAGGTCTCACTTTAACCTAATTTTCCCTATATATTCAATATGGCCGAGACTTGTGATTACTTTTGGAATTATTGAATGAGTATTCTTCATTTGAATTCTCTCCCTCCGAAAGTCACCTTGCACCCTACTCTACCCTCCTTGAGTGCTTCCCTTTGTAGAGTTAGGTTGCCTTCCTTCTTTGGACCTTAGCTAGGAAGCAAGCTTCGGCCACCTTGAGTCTCTTTGGAGCATCCTTCATTGATCATCCGTCTAAGGAACCATGGAGACTTGAAGAAATTCTATGTGCATCCAAGTGGAAGCACATCAAACCTTTTCACTCATCATCATATACTCTCTACTTAGCTCAGATATAGATTTGCTCATGCACAAAGCATACTAAGCTCACACAACATAAAAACTCATTCAAAACACTTTATTTTCTAAACTCTATTACATAGCACTATCACATAGCATTTTCTTGACTTCTCTTTGACTTTGTTTTTGTTGTGCTTGTGCTTCCAAGTTGTAAGTTGTTGTTGTACACTTATGTTGTGATCATCAAAACTCCTTTAGGCTTCAAGCTCTCCTAAGCTCAACAATCTCCCCCTTTTTGATGATGACAACCCATGATTCAAATTACATCAACTCAATGCAATTGTGCTTCATCTTCTTAGTCATTGTGCCTGTAATTTCCAACATATAAAACCTGCACAATACACACACAAGCACAATACCTGCAAAAACAACAACTAATACACACAACACAACCTTTTCTCCCCCTTTGGCATTATCAAAAACAAAGTAAGCCAAGTTTCACAATTATAAGCCATGTACAGAGTATATCCAGCAATAACCAAGTAAAAAAAACTTTGGTTCAGCAATCCAAATTGAATCATTTGTGCACCAATGATCCATAACTCAGAACAAGTCAAGCCAAGAAAAAACATTACCACAATATCAAAAATAGAGCATTTCAACCAGCAAAATGTAAACCAAAATATCAACACATATGCTCACAAAACAGAGCATTTTAGCCTGCAAAATTAAAACCATAACTTGGAATCACAATCAAGCCATCATATCAACAAAATAAACTCCAAATTCATCAGAATTTAATTGTTCAACAACAGAAAGCATTAAAATTATTCAGAAATTAAAAATATTACAACCACATCGAAATTAATTGTTCAAGACCAGAATTTAAACTCCTAATTAAAACTAAACAGAAACACAACAAAGATCAATCCTCATCTTCCGGTATGCCAAGGTGAGTCTTGAACAGCCTCACTTCATGATCCAGGTCATCAAACCTATCAAGAATACCAGAAAACAATGATTCATGTCTCCTTGACATTTCCATGACCGCATCAATCTTGTTGATCACATAGCATTTTCTTGACTTTTCTTTGACTTTGTTTTTGTTGTGCTTGTGCTTCCAAGTTGTAAGTTGTTGTTGTACACTTATGTTGTGATAATCAAAACTCCTTTAGGCTTCAAGCTCTCCTAAGCTCAACACTAAGGCCCAATCCTACACTAACCCTAATCTACTTGGGCTTGAGTCAAAGCCCAACTAAAAAAAGAGATGGGCTTTCCTTGGGCTTGGGCCCACTCCTCATGTATCCTTCTTGCCATATCCCTAGTAGTTGGGCCCTTGGCCCATGGGCTTCCTCCATCAGGTCTCAAGATCAAAAATTTTCAGGTTGCGACACCTTTGTATTTGTGAGGCACTTTATTTCATTTTATAGACCATTGTATATTTTTTCTAGGGTAAGTTACTTGGAGACTTTGACTCCATTTAACCTAGTATTGAAGGTCACTCTTTTTCTATTTTTTCAGTAGTAGAAGTGGGGTGGCAATTAGCAATGCTTGAGGGTGTGACTAGTAATTGGGCCATAATTGGGCCTAGGCCAAATTTTACATATTGGACTTGTTTTGCTCATAATTTTTCAAGGATTTGATTTAGCTAGGTCTCACCATCATTGGATGAACCTAACTAAACCAAATCAACAAAATTTGAAATAATTAAAGTGTGTAAAAGCAAGCCAAGGCCTCTTAGCCCTCTTATTGGCTAGAATTGCTTCTCTTCTCTTGAAGCCTTAAGAAGCTTGTGCTACAAGCTTCTAACTTAGCTTTCTTCCCAAGAAAGCTAAGGTAGAAGCTTGATCCACAAGCCATCCTAACTAGGGAGGTTGGTCAAGCAACCAAACCATGGTTCTCTTGAACCATGGTTAAGGTTAGCTTGCTCCATAAGCTACCTGATGGAATAACACTAAGACCGAGAAGACCAAGAGGTGATATACTAAAGGAGGCAAGAGGAATGGGTTAGTGAGGCCACTTTTGGACCTTAGCCCCTAAGTTCTTATTAGCATAGCATTTATTTTTATTCCTATTTTACCCTTGTACTTTGGGGTATTTTAGTCATAGAATTTATTTTACTTGTATTTCCAATTTTACCCTTGTATTTTGGGGTGTTTAGGACTTAGAATTTATTTTCTTTTGTATTTCCCATTTTACCCTTGTATTATGGGGTGCTCTAGATTATTAGGGTTTTTAATTTTGGGCTAGGGTGTTAATTAGGGGTGACGCATTTTTTGTGCTTTTTGGGTCTATTTTTGGTGTTAGAAAGGCTTAGGCCCAAGTGGAGGGCAAAGGTTGCATGGTCTTATCATGTACCTAGATATAGCCAATCTAAACCCAAAGATTTCATCCTTGGCCACCAAGTTGCATCTAGGGTTCATTTGCATTTCATTTGGAATGCATTTGCCTACTCCAAATGCAATTTAAATAAAGATCAAGCAATTTCAAGTGAAATATAAGAGAAGATGCTTGCCTTTTTCAAACTCAAAACTGCATCAAAAAATATTGAGAACCGGATAAATAAAGATCAAGCAATTTCAAGTGAAATATAAAAGATCTAGTATACTAGTTCATGTTTTGGTTGCTATTTCTTTTTGTTTTTCTTTGTTTTTCTTTTCAAACTCAATTTGAACTCAATTTCCCCTATTTTGGTTTTGTTTCCGGCAACTCAAAGTACTCAAAATTTTGATGTACATGAACCAAACAATTCACTAGATCAAAGCACTTCACTATTTCAATCAAGATCAATTTTAGGAACACTATGGAAGCAAAAATTTACTCATCAAACTCAATTTGACATAATGGAATCCTAACACTAAAGAATTTACCAATGATCTAATAGTGAATATGAACTCAAATCACAAAAATAAAAGCACATAAGCAAGTTTACACAAATAATAGCTCTCGGCCAAAGCACTAAAACAAGATCAAAATGAAATTGGTGAAACTAAGCACATCTTGAAGTTATGACAAGTAATGACTAAACATGACTTCTAGACAAAACTTGGGATTCAAAAATCAAAAGATCACATGCATACAATTTCAAATGACTGATTCAAAGATTCACATGAACTATGACTCAATAAAATTTCAAATCGGACACAAGTTAAATCCTATAACCTTGTTAATTGCGGATTTGAACAAAATTACAATCAACACTTCGATATATGAAGAATTGATTTAAAAAATAATAGATACAAAAAGTAAACTCAAAATGTGACACAATGAACACATAGAAACAAAATTTCAATCGGTAGAAATGATGTACTTAACTCAAAGAAGTCACCA
The DNA here is from genome assembly GCF_000230855.2 of Cajanus cajan. Lineage (NCBI taxonomy): Eukaryota > Viridiplantae > Streptophyta > Magnoliopsida > Fabales > Fabaceae > Cajanus > Cajanus cajan. The sequence continues at coordinate 41,456,811 of NC_138524.1, forward strand.
TGCTCTGATACCAAAAAAAAGATGGAGAAGGTTGGAGAAGTGAAGTGGTGTTCTTCTTTAGCCTTCACCAAACTCAAGATCTTCTTCTTTGAACTTAGAAACCGATTGAATGGAGTAAGAGAGAACTCGGATCAAGGACTTGAAGTTCCTAAACTAGAGATGGAAGCATCCTAGCATAAGAAGCAAATAAATGCTCACTTTCAAGTGTAGGAAAAGATAGGTTTTCCTAGAATTAAGGCTAGCATTCGGTGACCTTTGAGAGAGAATAAGGCTGAATGAAATTTTCAAAAATTCTCTATTGATTCAAAAGTGAGATTACAAGGCAAAATAATTCATATATAGGCGCGAAAATGGCCAAGGGTGGCACCAATCCGTGGCAAGCAAATTGGCGCCAAGTTTCAATTTGAAATTCAAACTTTGGCTAGCCATGTGCCTAATCCGTATCATACTCCATCTTCATGTAATTTAAAGGTAATTTGGGTTGAATTTGTTACTCACATGGTCGGCCATCACCATGCTAATCCATATGACTCAAATTCAAACCAAATGACTCCTAAATGACATGTAGATGAAACCTAATACACCTATTAATGAATTCTTTGTATAATCCTATTCTAAGGGCCTAAATACAATGGCCAATCAAATACAATGAAAAGGAAAAATTACAAGAATGAAAATGAGCCCAATATTGGGTATCAAAAGCCCAAATGCCCATGAAGCCCAAAAACTAGGCCCACTAAGCCTAAAGCCCAAAATCCTAAAATAGGGTCCATAATACAAGACCAAAACAAAATGAATTCCTACACTACTATCATGCAATAAAGAGGTGGTCATTCATGTAAAGCCCAAGTGAATAGCACCCTAAGCCCACCAAGCCCATTGGGCCCACTAAGCTCTAAAGCAGTCAAATCTTCAAGTAGTCTTCTAGCCATAGCTCTAGTGGTTGGACCCTTGGTCCATGTTCTTCCATCATTTGGGCTATAACCTAAAGCCCATGTAGATTAGGTTTGGGCCCAATGGGCTTGTATTTTATTTTTTTGGGCCTTGTATTTTGGCAAAGTAGTTTAGGAATTTCATTTCATTGTAATTTAGGTTAAAGAGGAGTTTCATGTGCATCTCAATTTAAAGGTCATTAGCATCACATTTAGAAAGAATTTCGGACATGTGCATAAATGCACTTAGGGTGACTGAAATTCACTCTCAAATGCATGCTAAGTCACATTAAATTGAGTAGCACATGGGGGTGACCAGTTTGGCACCAAAATTTGAATTTAAACATTCAAACTTTGCGCCTAAGATTTAGTTAACCATACCATGGTTTAATTAAACCTTAGGTTAACCAAATTTCCCTAGCACACTCCATTAGCCTATATATTTCCTTTTGGATGTGTAATCTCACACTTTGGCATATTGAATGAGAATTACTTCTTTTAGAAGCTCTTTTCTCTCCACTGAAGTCACCTTAGGAAGAAACCTTTCTTCTAGTCACCTTGAGCCTTTCTCTTTGTAGATTTAGGAACTCCTAATTCTATCCGAGACACTTGGATCATCCTTGGTCAACATCGCTTCTCTTATTGGCTAACCATCCTTGGATAATCTTCAAGGTTCCACGGAGAAGTTAAGATCAAGATCATGGACATTCAACTCATGAAGCCTCCATCACCAAGAATCTTCCCTTTGTTGTTGTCACCATATGTAACAAATCCTTCATTCTTTAATTTCAAACTTGATAATTTTGAAGGATCTCCAGTCATATGCCTTAAGCAGCCACTATCAAGATACCATAGCAAGCTTTTGGCTCTCAAGCATTCCTACAACAAAATCAGAAAATTGATTTACGTACCCATGTGAAGGGTCCTTGATGGTTAGTTCTTGGCCTTTGACTCTTTTTAATTCAAATCATTTCTCCATTTGGAACACCATGTTTCTTAGAATAGCAATTCCTCATTGTATGTCCTTTCTTACAACAATAAAAGCAAGTAGTTTGTTTTATGAAATTGCCTTTGAAATTTCTAAAAGATTGTTTTCTATCAAAAACTTTTTCCTTTGATTTTAATGGCATGTTCATGCTTTGATTAAAACCAAGTCCACTTCTATCAAAAACATGTCTTTGCTTTCCCAAAATGATATTCAAATTTGCATTTCCCTTTATGAATTTTGCAAGAGATTTTTTCAAATCATCATTTTCCTTTTCCAAAACCTTGCAATTTTCACAATCAACTTTTGAAGAAAGGGAGATTTCACAATGAGCTTCATTGAAGTTTAAAATTGTTTGAAGATTTTCATTTTCATTTTTCAAATTTTCAAGCTCTTGTTCATCTCTAATTAAAGCATTTTCATACCATGACAATTTGCCTTTAAGCTTAGAATTTAAAGCATCTAATTTCATAGCCTTTTTGTGAATTTGAATGAAAGTTTCTTTAAGTTGATCATAATCTGAATTAGATTCAAGATCAGAATCACTTACTATCATGTCTTGATCAGCTCCAGCCATCAAACATATGTTGTTTTCCTTATATTCAGATTCATCACTTGTTGTGCTTGAGTCATTGTCTTCCCAAGCTATGTAGGCTCTTTTTCCTTTGTAATTTTTCTTCCCTTTCTTTTCCTCTTGTTGCTTCTTTAGAAGGTTGGGGCATTCAGCTTTTATGTGGCCTAGTTTTCCACATTCAAAACAATTGTAAGAGGATGCGCTTCCTTCCTCTTTCTTGTTGGCCCTCTTGTTGAACTTGTAGGGGGAACTCCTATTCTTTCTAAGAATTTTCTAAACTTGATGTGCTTCCACTTGGATGCACATAGAATTTCTTCAAGTCTCCATGGTTCCTTAGACGGATGATCAAGGAAGGATGCTCCAAAGAGACTCAAGGTGGCCGAAGCTTGCTTCCTAGCTAAGGTCCAAAGAAGGAAGGCAACCTAACTCTACAAAGGGAAGCACTCAAGGAGGGTAGAGTAGGGTGCAAGGTGACTTTCGGAGGGAGAGAATTCAAATGAAGAATACTCATTCAATAATTCCAAAAGTAATCACAAGTCTCGGCCATATTGAATATATAGGGAAAATTAGGTTAAAGTGAGACCTTGGGTTAGCCTAAGGTTAAGTAAACCATGGTATGGTTACTTAACTTTAGGCGCCTAGAATTTGAATTCAAAATTCAAATTCTAGGAGCCAAACCCGGAACCTCCATGTGATTAGTTCATTTGGCATGTGATTAGAGAGGCATTTGAGTTGCATTTCGGATCACACCATGTGCATGTGTTGCACATGGCCGAAATGCACACCAAATGTGCTCCTAATTACATGCTAATGTAACTACACATGTAACCTTAATTCACCCCAAATTCACATGACCTCTAAATGTAAATCCTACACTACAAGGCCGGAAATACAAGGCCCAAAGAAAATACAAGGCACCAAGGCCTAATCCTATTCTAACCCTAATCTAATGAGCTTGATACAAAGCCCAACAAAATAAAGTGGTGGGCTTTCCTTGGGCTTGGGCCCAATCTTCATGCATCCTTCTTGCCATTGCTCTAGTAGTTGGGCCCTTAGCCCATGGGCCTCCTCCATCATCCCCTCCCTCTTGAAGAGGATTTGACCTCAAATCCAGAGCATCCTCCTCTAGGGTAGCTAGTCCTGTAAACAAAGAGAGATCAGCAACATTGAAACTAGAACTAACACCATACTCAGAAGGGAGATCTAGAACATAGGCATTGTTATTGATTTTTCTAAGGATTTGGAAGGGTCCATCGCCTCGAGGACTAAGCTTGGACTTTCTTTTGGAAGGAAATCTATCCTTCCTAAGGTGTAGCCAAACCCAGTCACCTTCCTTGAAGATAACTTCCTTCCTACCCTTATTATTATATTTTTGGTATTTTTCAGTTTGGGATTGAATATGATCTCTAACCCTCTCATGTAATTTCTTAACAAATTCAGCCCTAGATGTACCTTCTTTATGGATAAAAGAAGCCACATCAGGGAGAGGTAATAAATCCAAAGGAGTAAGAGGATTAAAGCCATAGACAATCTCAAAAGGAGACATGTTGGTGGTTTTATGAACCACTCTATTGTAGGCAAACTCCACATGAGGGAGGTAGTCATCCCATGACTTTTTGTTGCCCTTGAGGATTGCCCTCAACATAGTCCCTAGAGACCTATTGACTACCTCAGTCTGTCCATCAGTTTGAGGATGACATGTGGTAGAAAATAGAAGTTTAGTTCCAAGCCTTGCCCAAAGAGTTTTCCAAAAATGGCTTAAGAACTTAACATCTCTATCAGAGACTATAGTTTTGGGTAACCCATGTAGTCTCACAATCTCTTGAAAGAATAACTTAGCAATGTTACTTGCATCATCCACTTTGTGGCATGGAATAAAGTGTGCCATTTTGCTAAAACGGTCCACAACCACAAATATGGAATCCTTTCCTCTTTGGGTTCGAGGCAAACCAAGGATAAAATCCATGGAAATGTCTACCCAAGGCGAAGAGGATATAGGCAAGGGGGTGTAAAGTCCATGAGGTTTTGTGGTAGACTTTGCTTGTAAACAAGCAATGCAACTACTACAAAATCTTTGAACATCTCTCTTCATATGAGGCCAAAAGAATTTCTCCTTCAACAGAGAAAGAGTCTTCTCAATTCCAAAATGCCCCATGAGCCCACCCTCATGGCTCTCCTTAACCAAGAGTTTCCTAATAGATCCTTGGGGAATGCAAAGTTTATTTTCTTTAAAAAGAAACCCCTCAGAAATATAGTAACCTTGGTAAGGTTTTTGAATACATAAAGAATAAAAGTTAGCAAAATCAAGGTCTTTCTCATACAACTCCTTGATGTCATCAAACCCTAGTATTTGAGAACCTAGGATGTTCAAAAGCACATGTCTTCGAGACAAAGCATCAGCTACTACATTGGTAGAACCTTTTTTATATTTGATGACATAAGGAAATTGTTCTAAATACTCAACCCATTTTGCATGCCTCTTATTTAATTTATGTTGACCCTTCAAGTATTTGAGTGACTCATGGTCACTATGGACAACAAATTCCTTGGTGACAAGGTAATGCTCCCAAGTTTGAAGGGCACGAACTAAAGCATATAACTCCTTGTCATAGGTAGGGTAGTTCAAGGCAGCCCCATGAAGCTTTTCACTGAAATAAGCTATGGGATGACCACCTTGTAACAACACAGCTCCTATGCCAAGACCTGAAGCATCACATTCTAGCTCAAAAGTTTGAGAAAAATTAGGCAAAGCTAGAACAGGTGCTTGAGTAAGTTTTTGCTTAAGTTCTTGAAAAGCTAAATTATGTTTATCCGTCCATTCAAAGACCACATCCTTCTTCACCAACTCATTGAGAGGTGAAGCTAATGTAGAGAAGTTAGGAACAAATCTCCTATAAAAGCTTGCCAATCCATGGAAGCTCCTAACTTCACTAACATTAGTAGGAATAGGCCATTCTTGGATGGCTTTAATTTTCTCGGGATCCACATGAACCCCATTTTTGCTAACCACAAACCCTAAGAATATAACATTATCCACACAAAAAGTGCACTTGTCCACATTGGCAAACAAGTGATTGTCCCTAAGGACAAGGAAAACTTGTCTTAGGTGATCAACATGATCACTTAGACTTTTGCTATAGATTAAAATATCATCAAAATAAACAACTACAAATCTACCAATGCAATCCCTAAGGGCATGATTCATGAGCCTCATGAATGTGCTAGGTGCATTAGTAAGCCCAAAAGGCATTACTAACCATTCATATAGTCCAAATTTAGTTTTAAAAGCGGTTTTCCACTCATCACCTTCTTTGATTCGAATTTGGTGATAACCACTCTTAAGATCTACTTTGGAAAATATGGATGACCCATGCAATTCATCAAGCATGTCATCAAGCCTAGGAATTGGGTGCCTATATTTTATGGTGATGTTGTTGATGGCTCTACAATCACAACACATCCTCCATTTTCCATCTTTTTTTGGCACCAAGATGACTGGTACAGCACAAGGACTTAGACTCTTTTGAATCCAGCCCTTCTCCAACAACTCATGGACTTGCTTCTCTATCTCTTTGGTTTCTTGTGGATTGGTCCTATAGGCTGGTCTATTTGGAAGACTAGCCCCAGGCACAAGATCTATTTGATGTTCTATTCCCCTAAAAGGAGGAAGTCCAATTGGGCCTTCCTTGGGAAATATATCATCAAACTCTTGTAAAAGGTTTTTAACCACAAGAGGGAGAGAAGTTTCCAAAGATGTGGCAGTGCAAGTTAGTGTTCCTCTACACATGAGGATATGAGAAGATGGTTCAATAAAGAGAGAAGTTTTATGTAAAGGTTTTGCATCAAAATGCTCTTCTTGAACTATCTCTAGAGAGGGAACACTAGTCTCTCTAAGATCCTCTTTTTCATCAATTTTTAGAATGTTTTTTTTTTTTCCTCTTTTTTTTGTTTTTCTTTTTCTTGGTCACGTTTGGTCTTCATTTGTACTTGGTCCTCCTTCACTTGTGAAGGTGATAGAGGATGAAGTACAAACTTTTTACCCTTATGAGTGAAAGTAATTTTATTAGTGAGGCCATCATGGTGTGTTTGTTTGTCAAATTGCCATGGTCTCCCTAATAGAATATGACAAGCTTCCATGGGAACTACATCACATTGAACTTTATCTTTATAGTTCCCAATAGAAAACTCAACTTCCACTTGTTGATTGACTACCATATCCCCATCATCATTAAGCCAATAAAGTTGATAAGGTTTTGGATGTGGTGTGGTAGTCAAACCTAACTTCTCAACCATCCTAGTGCTACAACAGTTGCACCAAGATCCACTATCCACAATGAGAGAACAAGCCTTGCTTGAAATGTTACATCTTGTATGAAAGATGTTCTCTCTTTGGGATTGTGTATCACTAGGTTGGTTGTTGAGGACCCTTCTCATCATAAGAAGTTCCCCATTATAAGGGTAAGTAACCTCACATGACTCTTCTTCACTTGCTTCTTCTTCATTTTCACTTGAAGATGAAGAAGAAGTAGCTTCATCTTGGCTACTATAAATGTCTTGACCCCTTAAAATCATTACTTTTTTGTTAGGGCATTGAGAAGCAATGTGGCCTCTCCCAAGACACTTAAAGCATTTAATGTCACTAGACTTGGTGCTAGTGTTTGTTTTTGTCTCTTTTTCTTTACCTTTATCTAGATTTTTTGGAGGGAAAAGTATCTTTCTTTTCAAAATTATTTTTCCTATCCTCCCTCTTGTAGCTATCCTTAGACAAAGAAGATGAGTATGAGCTTGCTTTATAACCTTTTCTCAAATTTTGTTGTTCAACCTTTATGCAAAGTTGAACCAAGTCATCCAAATCCCTATAAGGGAGTAGCTCAACCTTATCTCTTATGTCAAAAGATAAACCACTCAAAAATCTAGCAATGGTAAGATTTTCTTCTTCCCTAATACCCGCCCTCATGATATACAACTCCATTGTTTGTCTATATTCTTCAACAGTCAAATTTTTTTGATGGAGTCGTTGGAGCTTATTGATAAGCTCCCTAGTATAATAAGAGGGTATGTGTCTCCTTCTTAAGGCACTCCTTAATTCATTCCAATATTGAATTGGAGGTTCATTATGGAGACGCCTATCTCTCACAAGAGAGGTCCACCAATACATGGCATGACCTTGGAAACTCAAGGTAGCTAAGGGTACTTTTCTTTCCTCACTCACTTGATGGCAAGTGAAAATTTGTTCCACTTTCATTTCCCAGTCTAGATACCCTTCCACATCATCTTTACCATGAAAGTAAGGGAGATCTACCCTAGATTCCCTTGGCTTAGAGGTTCTATGAGTTCTCCTAGGAGGTGGTTGATAGTGATCTCCTAAAGCTAGGCTATCATGCATTGACTCTCCTAAAGTAGAACTATGGGCGTATGAACTATGTGGACCATGATGGTGTTTTCTTTTGTCTTTCTCCTTTAATAAACGAATTTCTTCCTCCAAAAGAGCAAATTGAGCTTCTTTTTCAAGTTTTGCTTGTAATTCTTGCTCTTGCCATAACTTTAATGATCTTAATTCACGTGACAATCTAGAAACACTTTTGTTGTCACTTGAATTAGTATCACTATGAGGAGTAGAAAATTCTTCCATTATAGGTGAAAGATCTTTTTTTATGAATGAACTTTTAAAAGCAATTTTGTTTTTGTGCAAGGTTAAGACTAAGTACTAGGAGGATTATGTATACAAATTGAACTTTGGAGGGAGGTGAGCTACTAAGAGCCACTTAAAAACCAAGCCTCTTCAAGTAAAAATTACTAATCCCCTTTGTAGTTAATCTCTACCAAATTCTTTTCAATGAAATTGTTTTGTTGATGTTTGATGAACTAAAACATACTAGTCGTGAAAGCAAGTAAACAAGTATTAAGCACAAATTAAACTATCTAAACGGTTCCTAGGGTGAGAGCTTGAAAGATACCAAAGATCAATCAAGGACCACTCCCACCAAAGTGCTAACGAAAAATTCTATCCCTAAGGAGAGATGGTTGTGTACCAAAGACACCCCCAAGACACTCCTTTAAATGGCCAAATACAAGGTATAAACAAAGTTAAACAACAACTACAAAGTGGCTTAAAATTGTAACCAAAACAGCCACAAAAATTAGTGATGAATTAGTGACCAATTTTGCAACAAAAAAATGTCAATTAGTAATGAAAATTTGGTCTCTAAATCCGTCACTAATCCTCTGTTTTTTTTTTAAAATTTTGCAATTACAAATCAAATGAATTCTTCCAAGTCTTCACGGTTTGGTGCAGTCCAGCAAGCACAAAAATTTCCAGCAAAATATGTGTAGTATTTTTGGGTGTTTAGGTATCCAATTCCGAGTGCCTACTAGCTTCCTTTCTCCTCCTTTCCTTAGGCTTCCTTTGATGACCCTTGTAGAACTAGCTTCTAGGAAGATAGACTAGGTCAAACTTAGGCCACACTTTGAGTTAAATCCAATATAGTATAAACCATGAATAGAAAAGAAGTGGAAAGACAAGAGTAGATTAGAATTGACAAATTTAGATGACAATTAAGTAGATGACTAGATGAAGAAGGAATTGCACCTAAAATTGGTTCTAGAATGGATGCTCAAAACCAAAACACTCAAGAATAGGATAGCTGAAAATTTAATGACTTCAAATCTAATACAAACCGAGAAGAAATAAAGCAACAAGAGATGAGAAATCAAAATCTCCTTAATTGGCTTTTGCTTTTCAAATTTTGATTTAGTACCTTTTTTTTTTTTTAACACTTTTGTTCTAAATTTTCTTTTGATCTTTCTTAAAAAAATTTTCAATCAAATAGGAGTTGCCTTTTTCTTTCAATGTGATTGTGTCACAAGAAGTCTCGGTCACTTTTCTAGGAACACCAAAACCGAATTCAAATTGAAATTCAAATGCCACACAAATTAGGTCAAAATGTAATGAACATGTGACATGCTTTTGTTGCTTGGTTGGTTTATGTAGCACATGCACGGTTTTGGCTCCAATTTTCAAATTCAAATTACAATCCAAACACAATTTTTCCAGCACACACTAAAGAAACAAAATCAAACCTCACGGAATTAAACTTTTTGTGTAAGACATTTTCAACAAAATTTTTGGAAGCCTAAAATTCTAAGAAAACTACTAATGATCTAGTAGTAGTTTATGAACTCAAAAATGAAACAAAATTCATGAGCTTATACCAAAGAAAAGAAATGGATCTCGGCCAAATCCAGAAAATTGTTTCAAGATGCAAAACAAAATTCAAAATGTATCAACAAGCATAGCTAAGATGTATGAACATACAAAGAACTACACAATCCTACTAGACATGGATTTCAAAATAAAATGGCTCAAACATTCAATTTGACCGATTAAAATTTCAATTATGACTCAAAGAAAATCAAAACGTTCTTAGGCAGAATTTTCCTAATAGGTAAAAGAATTAATGGAGCATGATTCATGGAAGCATATTGACATAAAAGCATATATGAATCATTCAAGCATAAGAAACTAGATCCATCAAATTTAAGGCAAGAAAATAGATCTAGGAAGGAAGCAACTCTAAAATGACATGAACAAAAAGATGAACACAAAAATGAACAATTCACCACGGATCACACAACAAAAGATAAGGATCAAGACTTATCTCTT